>NW_027271191.1:407500-1609269 GCF_040938485.1 Diadema antillarum
TCTGTTGTCTGATGTATGTGAGAAATGCATTTGCAATGAGCAACAAGAATATGATCACACACACACACACACACACACACACACACACACACACACACACACACACATCATCATCATCATCATCATCGTCATCATCATCATCATCGTTGAACATGGGTATCGATTACTGTTGTCCGTTTGTGAAATTGATTATTTGGGTGTCTATTCATGCACTCTACAAGGAGTTTGAATAGACACGTTGGATATTTTGGCCAAATGAGAGAACCAAGAAAGAAAAAGATTGGTGGAGACAATGAAGAACATACGATATGATCGAAAAAGATTTTGTCATTAATTTCATAACCACACATTTTGATCCGTGATCGCCCTGGTAATATATTGATAAAATATCCATTTTAAAACATTCAAGTGTGAAAACTATTTTTTTTTAAAAATTCACATTATTGTCTATCTTGATTGCAGTGTCTTTCAAATAAAACATTTTTATCTCGGCCAGTAGTTGAAGCCAATTACATTTGGGGGTCATGAGGTCAAAGTTTTTTTCCCAACCGGTGTATCTCAAAATAATTACATGTATATTGTTATAGAACAGTATATCATTTACTCATTATTTATCTAGCGATCCACGTCCGACAAGCTTTGCTTTTTAGTGGATCACTATTTTCCATAATCAAATTTATTTTCCGCTCGCCCACGAAGTATTTATACAGTGTTTTTCCTAAATATTGTACATGTTATATGTTGTTCTATAATTTGTCTCGTATATATATTACATGAACCTTTTGCAAACGTTTGAACAATATTATTTCATCACATGTATACTTTGTACTATGTTTTTTGATTTTCGATGATTGGAAATAAACTATGATTGAATTGAAAAAAAAAAGTTCAAAGGGTTTTAAAGGATATAAAATAAGCTTGATTTCACAATAACTCAACAATAAATGATCGGATTTTTAGCAAACAATGCATTGTGTACCTGATAAAAGCTTATTTTGTCACAATCATAGTTGCAATTTACCTGTTAGATTACACTTTCGTCAACTGGATCTGTAGGTTTCTTCAGACCGATCGCTGTGAGAGGTAAACCGGTAAAAATGCAACCGATTGTGACGAAATGAACTTTTACCCAGTTGGCTTTCCAATCAGATGACTCTTTTCAGCGAAATGCACAGTGTAGATGCTTCTATTATACCCCTTATAGGTTTGTGTTGAAATGGCGAATATTTTAGTCATGGCTGCTTGGCGGAGGTGTGCTTACTCTGAGTGCTCCTCTATGTAGTTCTACGATATCCTTGAAACATGTCCAGATGAATCACACTGTGCACTCCCCTATATGTTAAGAAAAACATTAAATTTTCATGTCATGTTATCAGAATGCTGACACATGCCAAGATTTTTTTGCACTGATGTTGTGAAAAACTCACCCTGCTAAGATAATGTATCATCAAATCCATGTTATACTGACGTAGTTTTGACGCCAACCAAACAGTACGTTACAGCACTCTCAATCCTACCTTATAAAAGCAGAAAAAGAGCGAGCAAATCTCAATGTGTTAGTGTAGCCGTCACGTGTATCAAAACGAACTGGATGAAAGGCTATTGCTGTGTTAGAGCAAATGACATTCGCCGGCAGAAATACCAACTATCGTACTTGTAACAATCTACAGATCACGTGGTGTGACTATCAATGATCAAGGTCTGGATATTCGGAGCGATAATCAGGACTTATTGTTCTGTGGTGGGATCAAAGTTCTTCATTCCTGCACATACAGATGCTGAATTTGAATCCCATACGGAGCATATACTTCTTTGGGAAAAAGCACTCTGTTTTATCTACTGTGTTCATTTCCACTAGAAGTACAAGGGGATATACTTGACAGTGCGTGGGTAATAATGGCAGTGTTCTCTATAAAATGGAAAGGACAACACGAGTCATCAGACAGTACAAGGCCGTATCACTGTCCATGGAACATTCTCTAAGGTACAAATTCAGTGTATATCTAGGCCAATTATTTATCCTGATCATTATTGTTTGGAGAAAGCAGTGATTGCCTGCTTCTCCGCATAGAGTAACAATTTCAGTGTAGAAAGCAAAGACAAAAATTATGCATCAATAAATCCGCACAGTGAGAGAATGGAAGACCGCAAAAATGGCCTTTTTCTTACGAAACAAAATAATTATCTGCTTACACGAGAATCACAATCACAGATAAAGATGATGAATAAAGACAAACGTGATACAGAATTAAAAAAGTAGCGCTAGTCACTGCTGACTATCTTGAACGGAATCCAAACAGCACCTGACATAAGCTCTTTTTGTCACGTGATCGAATGTTTGGGGGCATCATTATTGGAGAATTTATGAATCGTTTAGTGTGTTACATTACAACATTAAATCTCTATAATACACTCATATTTCATGATATTTGGTTTAGATTCCGCGAAAGATATATTCAAGGTATTCTCGGTAACGTCAGTTTCTTAATTAAACGAGAATTATTCGGAAACTCGTATTGCGAACAAAAAGAATGAAGAATGATCACCTCGTAAGAGTGAGCATGATTCTATGTACAGAGGGAAGTGGCGGAGAGGGCAGCGAGAGAGGGGGAGGAAGGGAAAACAAACAGAGAAAAGGAAACGTTGATACAACATGGTGCTAGGGGAGACGTGGTACTGTTGGACGCATTCCTCCACATAATCACACTGCTAGCTACATTATGTCAGAGTTACTATTTCCAGCAACAGTCTTGAGCCGGCGAGCTCTACAAGTGTGTTTCCATACTGGTACGCTTTTTTATGAGGCTGCGTGTGTACACTTGTGTATGTTCGTGTGTGTGTAGAACGAACCGCACTTTAATCATGCCCACATCTTCACAATATCAATTGCGTTCAGTCGCCTTTTTTGTGTGTGTGATTGACAGGCTGTCGTTGCAATCCTACGTTTGGGACAGCAGAAATAATAACGTCACTTCGTGCCTACGAAAAACCCGTGCTGCAGAACGTGTAACAACATCGCTACCAGATGTTGGAGCTGAAGGAGCTCCCCATTTCGAGAGCGTACGTAGTGATCAAGCTAGCCGGTGGTGAACGGCATTGCCGGCAGACCAACCATGCACAGGATCGCATCCATGCTAATAAACCCCCCACGACAAGCGTATACGTGAGTGCCTGATTAATGCCAGTCAGGAGAGCACGATCCGGCGAGCCTTATGAATACTACATGATTCCACTGCCGCTATAATTATCCGTGGATTGCTTCCTAAATTGCTTGATTGCAGTGACTTGCTGCATTGAGAAAGCTAATTCAGGGAGAAGGAGAAGAAAATCTCCGTGTGCCCTTCATTGGTCATAATGTGTTTCCTTTAATCCTTTCACCTTTCCTTTGTTCCTTTCAAATGTTTTTCTTTGTAAGTAGTTGTTAGCTCTGATAATCATTATCTTAAACGAAACATACATTAACGAAAGAGTCAACTGCTCGGATAACGTAAGTTGTTCTGCCCGTTTTTGTTTTTGTTTTTTTTTTTCTCTCTCTCTGTAGGGTTAATTATACATACATGGATAAAGGAGAATGCTGTTCTATTCCGCATCATTCGCAGCTCCGTCGGCAGATTTACCCGATTTGAAAAAGAAAGATAAGTAAGCTTAAACCGAGTCGGTGTCCCGGCATCATCTCCCCCCCCCCCCCATCTCCCTTTCTCTCTCTCTCTCTCTATCTCTCTGTATCTCTTATTTCCGTTCTATTTTGGATGAGCTTACAGGCACGCACTAAACAGGACGAGTTTTTTTTTATTTAAAGCTCATCAATTTTTTCTTCTTCTGAAAAGAAATGAATAACTTCTTCTCTAAATCCTCTCGTATGTTATCTTAAAAGGGAAAGTGTCATGCAAGTCATTTATGTCACGTGCATCACGCAAGCATCTATAGGAGTCACTACGGGCCACGCTCTCGCGGGGAAAAAAAATTGTTCATCTTTGTAGATGAGGGCCAAGATTACATGAGCAGTTTAGCAATGATCGGTCTAATCAGAGGACTTCCCAAAGATGGGCATTGAATGAATATGATCTGTGGTGCACAAACCAGATAACATTATCTGAATTATGCATGGTGTCTGAACTGATCAATACGTTTCTCACTGGGTGATATCCAGAGATGTCGGCAATGTTTCAGCGAGGGTTTGACTGAAACTAAATTGCAGGGCAGACACGTTCTGCCCTCCCACAAACAGTCTTACACATTCATCATGCAAAGGTGCACTTTTGAGTATTGTATAAGCAAACGATAGGGATACATTCATAATGTGTGTTTGTTTCATGGCGTTACGGAGTTTATATTCCATTTGCATACTGGTTTGCGATCATCAGATGACAGAACAAGCCGTCTTTCAGGAGGTTGAAAGGAAGATTATACACAATCCAGAGAATGTTTTCAGTTTTCTAAAATGGAACATTGAAAGATAGCACATTAGACACTTTGCCTTAATCATCCACGTCCGTACACATGGAGTCAAATCATCAATGAAATCTAAAGCTATCATCTCGGAAAGGATAACTTTGAAACTGACACCACGAAAACGTTAAATGCATCAAAGGGCTTCTGTCCAGATGCCTTACTGTACTATAGCATTTAGCTAAATGAAAGAGAGATGAATGGACGGAAAGACCGATGCATCGCGATGGAGAGACTGAAACAGACAGACAGACAGAGAGACAGACAAAAAGAGAGGGGGTTATAAGTTGAAATATGTTTCAGTCTTTTCTTTTTTTAGTCACGTAATGATACTATAGATTTACTATGAAATGCTAGGAAAACTACCGATGCTGGCAACCAAGAGTCTTTCATCACCAAAGAGCGTCCGAAACAGACATAAATGTATAACAGACATGATAGACCACTTTATAATGATATTAAAATTTTCATACACGCATTATTTATAACAAAAGTTATTCCTGATTGATTGAAAACCAAAGACGAAGCAACAGCTAATTCATGCAATCTGGATTCCTAGTACAGTTGTAGTACGGAACTCCGTATACCTATATAGATAGATGGGATAGCTGCTCACTAGATCTTAGGAGGAAGACAAACAACAGCAACTATCCCTATGACTTTGAATACATTTGTAAACCTGCCTATTATAGAGGAGAAAGGTCAAATCAAATTCAAAACGTTCTGAGCGTTTTGGTTCGTCATGTATACTGCCGCGTGCATTCATACATATAAATATTTCTTTTCCCTGGGAGCAATTTTAGCCGTTGCACGAAAAAGGCAAAATTCGTCTTCACAGCACTTGCATAATCATGATAATGGCATGAGAGTCCAGCAGAGGTTAAAACATATTGAGACGGCATCTTCAATATATCAGCGTTCGGGTCCTATACAGAATGGAGCACATCACGATAAGTGCGATTAATTGAAACACCTGTCGACTTCACAAAAGTAAGAATCTAGAGCTTTATCAGTATATCGCTTCGATATTTCATCAACCTGAAGCAAGTCTTGCGTCAGCAATTCGTTTTGTTTAGTTTTCTTACATTCTATTATGAGATCCGTTTCTTTTGCATTTTGTTTGAGGGATAGATGTGGGGAACGCTTGTTCAACAAATTAAGAGAGAAAAATGGCCTAACACGTACAAATATTATAACTGTAAATAAATAGAAACCTAATGAGAAGAACGCCAATTCTCTTTATGTTCTTGTTTGATTGCATTATGATTGAATAGATGCCCTCTCCCCTTCCCCCTCCCCCTCCCCCCCCCCCCCAAAAAAAAAATGGAGTGATATCAAGAAGTATGATAAAAGAAGTAATATGAACGGTCGTAAGTAAACATCATGTTGACACTTTGGCGAACATGAGTATTTTTGTGTCAAATCTAAACTTTTTTTTTACTCTTTCATTAAACAGTAAACAGTGACTTTGGGTTGGTCCCAAACACGAGTCAATAGGGGCAAATCCTCGGAGCTGGGGGACTATTTTGAGTACGTCAATACGAGAAACAATGCGGCATAGATGGAACAAACAAATTTCTCACACAAAACAACGACAATAAGCTTGAAACTGAAAGAAGCACATTAAAGTCCAGATGGTTGACGATGTGATCAGATAATATCTACCTTAATGCTTTCCATTTTTCTATGTAATAGAAAGGGTAAGTAATAAGATGAAATGCAAACATGAAAGTCATTAGAAAGGATAAGGAATGCCATGGAGTGCAAATAATTATGAAAGTCACGTATACACACGGGCTTGCGGTATCCATCCCAATATGCAGGACCGAGGGGAGATATTGTGTGATATAGGGCATAATTCTTCAACTAGAATGTGAAAATAAAGGATGTTTCCAGCTGTTTTCCTCATAATTCTCATGACACCAGTCCACTTCAAGGTCCCATCAAATTGAAGGTACGAGGAGGTAAGTGGAATAGATTGCGGAGAATGAGTATGCTACTACAGCCTGTTTAATGAGATCGGTCATTTGCAGAAACAGTCTAGTTAATGAAAATGTTGCAATTCACTCAATTAGTTCGGTCAGTCACCAGAGGGAAAATGAATCTGCTTTGGTTTCTGAAGTTATGGATCATAGATAAGAAGCAAGTGAGTGTCTGGTTAGTAGCTGTACAATGTCATGGTGACAAAATCTAGCCCTTGCATGTATAAGAATACTCGTCTGAAAAGGACAAAGTTGAACGGCATCGTTGACAATCAAGAATGGTTCGAAATAAAAAGCATAAGAGCCAAAGATATGAAGTGTGCTTAGGAAACAGGAAATGATACTTAACGCTAAGTTTTTCGTAAGAGGACATTACATTAGACATTACACATAATGAATTTAACTTGACATAAGCGGAACCTTTAATAAAGCTTTTATTCGATAGTTTTCGCGTTTAAAGGGGAACGGCAGGGAAATTCCGTTCCAAACGTTTAGCTCGTGATGATTATTAGCTCAATGGATTTCACGTTTATCTGGGATAGAGAGAGAGGGGATGAGAGTGAGGGAGGGAGGGAGGGAGAGAGAGAGAGAGGGAGAGAGAGAGAGAGAGAGAGAGAGAGAGACGACGCCACCACTGATCATTGTTAATGGGTCCGAGAGCGTGGCTTGTGCAATCGGATAGCCGCTCGGGGACAAACGGGGGCATCGCGCCTTCTTGAGGAGTGCCACGAATACGAATATTAACGCCGGGCGACGTGAGGCGCTGTTCCAGGATCATAAAACATATGATTTTTATATAACTCCCCGGTATTTGCCGCAATTACATATCTTCTTCTAGTTTTTATAATTCATTCAATCATATGTTTGTATTTTCTTTATTAAGAAATTATGATTATATGTTCGTAAAGTTGGCGAAAACTTCGGGAAAATGTTGATTATATCTGTATACGATGACTGGAAATTGCACGATGCCAATTCGGTCGATATGTAACCACGTAATTGCAAAGGTAAAATGTGCCTCACACCGATATTACAAGACATATGCTAATGAGTAATGACGGATTCATAAACCACGCGACCCAATACGGAGAAAAAAAAATATGTATATATTATGTATCTACCTTCCTCTACGTTTATCGTTTACAATCTACATGATCTATAATTCCTATGAAAATGATTCACACAGACACGCATATAGAGTATATTATAATATGCTTCACATGCTTTTTATGTGATGGTGGGTGATGGTCTCTCCATTATGTGTATTGCATAGAACCAAAATTCGATCATTATCGTAATAAAAGACTGATAGAATTTTGTCAGGAACAATACAACGACAACATCAACAAATGTCAAACTATGATGTCAACAAATTCCACATTAGTTTTCTAGTACAGCATTTTCCTCATCTTTTTTAAGTTCTCAATGCCTATGTGCATTGTACGAACTTCATACATTTTAAACTGGAAAATGTAACATAAGCATACATTGCAGTGTATCTATAGGTGCTTGTTACGATGCAAATTACAAGATTTCAAAATTATGTCGAATATCATATACATCATGTCTTTTCATCACATATCATACTTGTCTTGTCATACTTTTTGCTATTGAAAATTATGAAAACTTCTGATTTAATTGTTGAAAGAAAAACACAATAAAAACAACATTTCTTATATTCAAAGATATATGGACCATTCCATTTTGGCTGATCTTTGCTTTTCTAAAAGTTACTCATCTTGAACATTAGTCTCAAATTTACATATCACATCTCTACAAGAATTCGGAAGTTTAATGGATATTTCGTTTTTCATTACATGTCAGCACTGATAAAGCGCCAAAATGTGACGAGCGTTTGACAGAAATGTCGTGGAAAGAAATGGCGGGGCCCGGTGGCTGTATTCATCTGCATCAGAATCAGACTAAAAATCCTGAAAACCTTAAAGACAAAAAAAAAATGCCCTGGGAGTCAATTTCTCTCTCCGCTGCAGATATTGACTTGATGGATCATATTTGCAACAGAATTTAGTTTGTTTAAACTCGATTGGAGGAATACAGAGGCAGAATACAGAAATATAGAAGCAAAATCTTTTCGGCTGTTTTAGCCAAAATACTAAGTATTGGAGGATAATGTATAGTGACTTTTCCTGTCGTATGGGATCACGCATACACACACGACATTGTGATTTTGTCGAGATAATTGGAGCTTAAAGCACTGTAGGAAAAAAAAAATATTGCATGTAGCGCGGGGAGCAAGAACGAAGAACATGTGTTTTTATTCTTCGGCTTTTTAAACGCATACAGGCGAATTCGCATGTTTTCACTGAGAAATATTCAAGTATTCACACATATTCACCCACTGTTTAGCTTAATAACTGCAGGTCAGAAGGAAAGAGAAAGCAAAGGAGAGAGAAGAAAAATATAGAAAGCAAAAGCACGGACAGGTGTATTGCTTTTAACGATTTAAGATTGATGACGGCAGAAATAAATCAAGTGTATGGAGCAGTCCCACGTAAATGCATTTTGCATATACTTAAACGATATCAATGCATGTTTTATTCGATAAGTCTGGTTTCCAGCGCCGGGAAAAGCTTCTGTCTCAGCTAAGCACCGGTGAATGTATCGAAAAAGCGCTGAAACGTGATGGATACATCTTCGTAAGCTTTTATTCATGCATAAACGTTGATGTCTCGCATGTAACCTCGCTTCTCTTTCTATGCCCCATCTCTCCCTCTCTCCCACTACTATACCCATTTCCCATCGTTCGCTGCGCAAAGTGCAAGAGTGAAGATGAATCTTGAAAGCAGAAATTGAAATACGGGAAAGCCGAATTCAATAAACTACATGAAAGCCCCCGCTTCCTTTACTCAATGAATGAACAGAACGAGCAATGGCCATCGTTTTTTTTTACTTGCACTGTGAGTCCGCTGTAAGTCTCTATTCTATTGAGACCGTATATAATATGACGATCTCAGTTGAGAAAGGAAGAGATGTTGAATACATTTCAAGCAAAGACAAATTTGAATCGCCCCCTTCACCTCAAGAAAGAGGGGTATGATGTGCATTGACATTAATGGATGGAAAAATGAATGGTCTTCAGAATTTCTCAGATACAGTAATCTCAAATGATTTAGAACTATCATCAAACCGCAAACCACAGTAGCCAAGGAAATGTTTTCTATTTGTAATACCTGTGGTTCACTATGAAACATACATACTGAATGTTTATGCTTAGATCATAATAGTACATATCATTATGTGACTCAAGCCCATATGAGTTATAGGAATGATTTATTTAGCGATGGTGAAAGCGATACAGAAACAATGCACAATTTCTCATAGGGGTATCACTAGGAAATTATGTGCTCATTTCCTCGAAGACGACGAAGGTGTCTTTGTGCTACGCAAGGTGTACGAGATAAAATGTTAATATTTCATAATGCCTGGTTGATGATATAACCGCACACTATCTGTTTTGATCTCACTTCAAAGATTCTGTTTGACGATGAATGATTCACTCCAAACTCCAATTCTGGAAAAAAAAAATTGCATTCGGTCTGTTGATTAAAGCCCATCTAGCTCTTGTTTGAGTGATTGTGTCATTGTACAGTTAATGTGTAGATTAATCGCAATTAACAATTTGCACTTCAAGTCTTGCATCACCCAGGTGGCAGTTTAATGCTTAAAAACGGAATTCAAAGACAAGGTGTGTGTGTGTTTTTTGTTTGTTTGTTTGTTTGTTTGTTTGTTTGTTTTTTTGGGGGGGGGACAGATAGTTTCTAGTATAGCTCTTATAGGTCATGATTTAACTAAGAATGATAACAATCGAACTTTTCAACCCGTTGCCCCTGTATTTGGGCAGTGTGCCCGACTTTCATATTTCGATTTGCAGCTGATTCCTGCTATGAATTCTACCCCCCCCCCCCAGAAAGAAAGAGAAAAAAACAAAGGCAAAAAACAGAAGCCTGTGCTGTGCTCTGACGCTATACTACAAAGTCAATATTGTGGCCAAAAGAAGAGAAAGACGAAGGTTGGGGAAAAGAAGAAGAAAGAACACGAAAAGAGCCTCTTAAGCCCTAGCAGCCTTTCTTGGGGGCAGACAACATGACATGCAGACCACCGGTCGAACGTCATGCGGTAAGCACGAGAGGCCAAGCTAGGACAAGCAGCAAATAGGGCAGACTTAAAAGACGTTGTCATGCACTTGACTTATTTCCCTGACAAAAACAAGTTTCAAAAATCCAAAGATGATTAACAAAGGAATAGTGTGTTTCTCCCCCGTTAGTGTCCAATTATTCTTTCCTTTGGGAATAAATTTACACACTGTACACAAAGGCTGTGAATTGTGCGCCGATGATTGTGTGTGTGTGTGTGGGGGGGTATGTGTGTGTGCGTGTGCGTGTGTGTGTGCATGTTTGTATTTTTGGATTTTATTGATCGGAAGAACAATGCCATTCTCGTTTCCACAATTCTAATTGTGCATATACACTACAAAATCAATCATTCTTGATATCACTAGAAATAAAGACGTCTGACGATGTTGTAACATATAATTTATATGTGAAGCATAATCTGTGTAAACATCGATACAATTCAAAGTCACACCCTAAAGAACCCAGGGAAAAGAAAAGAAAAACGTCGATGATAAATCAGCAAAAGGAATCAAAAGGCAAAAGACAAAAAAGACCAACAAAAACAAAAAAACGACAAAAAGAACACTGGAATTTAAAAACAAGATTGAGAGAAAGAACAGGGAGGTGTAACTAGACTGGAAATGCAGTCACCATCGACATTCACGTGAATCAGTATAAACCAACCCTGGGCTGAAGGTGGGCAAGCTGAGGGGGAAGCACTAGCCACTGGAATCGCTAGGGGAAGACGTGGAGGATTCTTCAAGTTGCCCAAAGAGTGTAAAAAGTTGTAGTATTTCCACGACGACAACGGTAAATACGTAAGAAGCCAAAAAGATCTCGACGGTATTTGTGGATTTTGATGCGTTCTTTCACGTTGACAACCAAACGACGTGTGTTATTACAGGTTATTCATATTTGGGATGATCATCGTAGCTTTCATTATTCTCGTTAGTAGTAATAGTAGAGGCAGCAGAAGTTTTACCAATGCCTGCTTTAATGCCATCATCATCATTACCCACAACCTATCATATGATTTTATGATGTATTGTATCATATCATGATATGATGTGATATTATGATATGATGTGATATTATGATATGATATGATATATGATATGATATGATATGATATATGATATGATATGATATCAGTCAGTTCGATAAGCATAATACGAACTGACTCGCATCCTTACACATATCATCGAAATCGATGGACAGCCACATATGATATGATATGATATGATATGATATGATATGATATGATATGGCATGGCATGATACAATATGATATGATATGGCATGATATGATAATAACTATTGTATGATAATTATGATATATAGATATTTTATAATATGATAGATTATGTGATTATAACGACGATATGATTACCCTCATCAAAATCAAATCTTCGACAGACTCCCATTCAGTGTCACTGTCATCACCCCTATCATTTACACTACTTGTTGTACATTGTAAGGCCTACATCTAGTATACTCAAGTAGCTTATTTGGCTGCGATGTATAGTGTTTCATCCCGCCCAAGCTTTTTGGCTCATGATGGAGCATCAGTAAATGACGACAGCTAAACTTTGACACTAATCAGGAAGACAAGCTTCGATTGTCCTCTGCGAATGTTTACTATTCGTGGGAAATATATCTGCCGTTGGATTTTGCCATCCATCGTCTGTGGGATCTCTCCCTCTCTCTCTATGTCTCTCTCTCTCTCTCTCTCTCTCTCTCTCTGGCTCTTTATATATCTAAATATCTACATATTTTCCTCTGTCTCTTTCACTTTCTCTGTCTAATTCTCTTTCTCTTTCTCTGTTTATCTCTTATATCCGTTTCTCTCTCTCTTCTATCTTTCTTTGTCTCTCTTTCCACTTATATCCCTTTCTATTCCCTCTTTCCTTTCTATATGGATTTCAACGTCTCATATGCCCGAGCCGGTTCAGCTATTGCACCCTTACATCTTTCAGATCGACTTACTCCTTGACAAATTTCGTCAACTGTAGAGAGAACCACTGAGACAGTTCAAATAAACACGGTGTGCCGTCTAATTTGACGATGTTGCTTCGACGTCCACCACCCATGTCCAATACTTTGATGCGTTCATCTATTGGTTTCCTCCTGTGAAGCTTTCTCTCATATATTAAATTTTGTGTCAGAAAAGTTTCCTTCTTCACATTCTTTTGTGGATACTAACAGAAGAGGTATAAAAGTATCAGCAAAGAATGATTTTCTTTATGAGTGCGACTTTGATAAGCTAACATTCAAGTGCGTTCTCCCAGTTTGATGTTACAAAACTGAACTTTAATGTTAAATGCGACTTTGTTTATACTCCGTATAACTTCGATATGTGTGATCGAGCCTAAATGAATGTGCAAAAGGTTTTTCTCTTTAACAGGAAGTGTAATCATTGTTTTTCTCTCTTCTAAGGCCTGGGTGAATAATTGTTCTTTAGAGATTTTCACATCCAATGTTTGATTTTCATCGTTATCATTATTTTTTGAATACATTCGGTAGTATAGTAATCACTTGTATCCAGCAAAGGATAAGTAGAGAAGTAGAAGTTTACGGTTCAATGCTATTTACGGCAGATAGCAACTCTTAATGATAACATCTACCATCAGAACAAATTTTCCTGATGTAATACTGTAATAAGAGCTTTCAGTCACCCCGATATTATGAGATGTGAGTGTGTACAAAGAATCACTTGGTTCGGAATTCTCACCATACCATCTCTCCACAAATGGAAATTCCAAGTTGCAAACGGAATGATATTATACTGTCATGAGTTTTTTAACCAAAGAATGTTTAGTCGATTCGTTCCACCAACATAGCTATCATTGCTTAAACTGTCTGTGGGTGGTTTCCTGATTTTTCAGTTGTAATTGCATCTATTTAATGTTTATATTCCACATGCACGCGCACATGCATTATCATCCAAAAACATGCAACACCATGAACACACACATACTAAATCACTGAGTCAGAAAGATGATTAGACTATAATGGTGACTATTAATTGACAGTCAAGGTCACCCTGGAGGCAAAAACTGTTTCCACGTGGTCTCTACAACAGACAGCCAGTTTGCTAGGCAACATAGCTAAACAGATTACCTCCGCATGACTTACATTAAGCGCAGTTTCAAACCGGTGTAATGTGAAGCATGGCTTTCCAGCACTTTATATTTGACTTTGTGAAGCAGAAAGTTTGCAAAGTAGGTCATATAAATTTGACACTTACACATGACTTCAGCCATTGTTTAGGTCAAGCTTTTAAGTGAAACATTTGCAAGGCGATACACGATTTACGCATTTAATCTAATAAAACTGGCTCATTGAATACATCCATTTTATGTAGCAGGTGTTCCGCGAGGTCTCATTAAGATATATTTGGTACAATCTGAACAAATTATCACAATCATTTTCCTATCGTTTCAGTCTGATAACCCGACCCGTTCCTTCCGCTTTGCACACATACTTGATCTGAAATGCATAGACACACCATGATGTGAATACTATCTCTTCAGCCCATGATGCACCGATCTGTTTACGACATGTCATCCCAGTGGCGGATCCAGAGGGGGGCGCAACCGGCGTACGCCCCCCTTTATTATTTCGTTAAAAACAAAAGAAATAAAAAGAGAAAAATGAAATGAAACCCGGAAGTGGCACCAGAAATATCAGTCACGCCCCCCCCCCCCCTTTACAGAATTCCTGGATCCGCCCCTGTGATCCACACATGCTAAGGATGAACACTATACAGTATAGTAAGTGGTTGCCTTGATCGCGTCGCGGGATTCACCTGCACAATTCCTTTTGAGCCCATATGATATTATTCAAACAAAATATTGACCAACACCAAGAAAACACTCATAATCTTCCCCTTCCTTCCCGTGAAACATTCAGCGACTTTGTTTTGTTTTGTTTTTGTTTTTGTTTTTTCTCGTTTTGGGCCGAGTACGCCCTTTGATGGACATTTTCGACTTTTTCTTCGCCTTTCCCTATTTTCGTGGTCCAATCAATACCTGCGCACGTCATATTCCACGTGCAGGGAGAAAGCTGGCATTTATTTCGTCCGATGTCGAGTGGCGGGGAGCCGTCTCGAGTGGCTTGAGAGTGTTCAGGACTGAAAGTAGCATAAACTATGTGATTTATGCAGCTGGTGTAGAAAGGCATTTCATTTTATTTTCTTTGGCTTCGCGTTCTATGGATATTGGTTTGGTTCTTTCCTGTTCTAAAAGAGAATAAAAACCAAATATATACGTGGATTTTGAGAAAAATTGAATGTACATGGGTTATCTCATTTGGGTAAGCACTTGAATTGCCTTTTTCTGAAAGCAGGGGGAATAATATTCATGCTATTGTAGTAACATATGTCATTTGCAATTTGAGGAATTGTGTTCTTTTCATATAAATTGCAATTTTGTGAAATTCTCTTCATAATTTCATATCGTAGTCCATGCGTGACGTCACAAAATGTGACGGCGGCACCGAAACTTCAAAAATGCATAACTTTTGAACAGATCTTCCTATTTACCTCAAACTTTGCTAGTGTTCTACTAATATTGCAGCAGTCATTCAATCCACATATAATGAATAGGTTTCATTCCCCTCTAAGTTAACACGTGGACAGGTTGTTCTCTTTTAGATGTGCGCTTGGCAAGGTGACTTGTTGGAGAAGTATACGACAATGACGTTCTGCCTCGAAAACGCGAATACTAGTAATGGCTGTACAGGGTCTTGATAAATTAGTCAAGGCGATACCATGACTACGTTGAAGCAACACCTTTCAGAAGAGACACCTTTTTTTACATAGTGGAGTTTCTGGCTTTCAGTGCTATCCATAAACTAATGTAAGAATCTGATAAGTTGGTAATGGCACTGCCAATTTTTGTTGCTATTGCGTGTTCCCCACAAATGGAGATACCTATCTACATAATCCTGTTTACGGTAATACGATCCTATACCCGTGGGAACTGTGCTTTTTACTATACCGTCATCAACTTGCTCGTCTTTTCCTTTTTTCTAACTGTTTAAATGACCTTGGTTTGTAACCATCATTCGACAATCAGACAAATTAATATGATGGAATGCCATTAGCCTTGCAATTTCTCGCGTCTTTCCTGGAATATTATCGCCGTAAACACTCAATTCTTCGAAACCCTCGATTACTACAAGTTGTATGGAAAAGAAATTGAGGTCGGCGGGATTTCGCTACCATGAAGAACCACAAGGCATGGTATACGTCTACTACATGTATTTCCATTTTTATGCAAGGTACAGACTTGAATAGGACTCAACTCTGATGGTGAACTTTTACATTTCCTCCTTCACACAAAAGAGCGAAACTGCACGCTGCACAGTGTGAAGCTTGAAGGCGAGAGTGCGATTCCAGTCGTACGTTTGCACACGCACTCACTCTCTATCCGACGGGGATATCGACAGATTCCCTCGGCAAAGATACATGAGGTTGCTAAGCAACCCGCATCATTGATAAAAACCGAGATGTACGAATGTGTGCCTCCCCTCGTGTGTTCCTCTTCTCAGCAAAGGAGAAGGATGAAATGGCAGGATTGTAAGTGAGAGAGAGAGACATAGAAAGAGATGAGAGGGAAAGACAGAGAGAGAGAGAGGGAGAGACAGATGCACACAAACTCGCACAAACACACACACACACACACACACACACACACACAACACTATTTAAACCACCTTGACGTTGCTTTCTTTATGAAGCCGCAAGGCTTTGAGCACCTTGTGACTTGCCGCCTTGTGTGCATTCATTATTGTACATTCAACAGCTTTGCAAGCATTAGTAGTATATAGGCCTTCTTACCAAGAGCATGGAGCTACCAGTAGCTCCATGCCAAGAGCAAGATATTACACGGTCATGCACAATATGGTGTGTATGAGGCTGAACAAGACAATGATAGACCTATACTTTTAACGTTATCATTCCTGTGGCTGTGTTGTGAGGTTTAGAATGAAATGAAATTACGGTAGGCGAATATGAAATTTAGGTCATGTGCAAAGTTCTTGAATATGAGATCACAAAAAATCATACCGAGCGTCATGTCTTAACAATGTACGGCCGTTTAAATAGAATATTTGTCTGAATTTCACTCCCCAATTAGCATTTTGATTGCGGGCCAATCATCTTATTCTTCATATCTGGTCAAAAATACCTCAGTCTGGATGAGGGACACCTGTATTACCTTTACCTGGCCTTCTCACATTAGACAACATTACGTAATCATGCATGGCTCTCAGATTAGGTTAGCAACTTTATCATCTCTATTGGACCGACTTCATTATGCCTTTCGTTTGGACACACTTGGCGACTGAAGTAACGACCATCTCAATGTATCTTATCTGCAAAGGCTGGAACAGATATAAGAGAGATAGAGAGAGAGAAATCAAGAAAGAAAGAATTAAGGGGATATAATTGCAGGCGACAGACAGACGGTGAGACAGACAGAGCGGGGGTTGGTTACGAAGGAGAACCGCGAATCTTCGAACTGGATCAAGACTTGTGTCGTCGTAGAGTAAACGAACACCGCTGGGGAATCTCGAACAGGTATGTGCACCTCTTTGCGAGGTCAATGAGCCTGCTCTTATCCGCTCTTGTAAACAAAAACCCGTCGCCCCTCTCAATCAAGGAGCGCCTTGGCGCTGCGCCCCGACGCTCGTGCGCACTGTGTCACTTAATACAGCCTCGGGTAATCGGCTTTGTAGCGTGCACCAACGTGTAATACAAGCCTGGCGCCAAATTAATACAGGTGCACAAAAAAGGTTTCGCCAGTGTGACTGGAAAAACAAGACTACGATAAACAAAACGAGACGAGTCTGTGATGCTTTTCTTTCTGCGTCTCGGTAACTAGATATATACTGACTTCTAGCTGTTGTTTTGTTACTGATTTCCAGCACATATACAGTGATATTGCCGATAAGACAGTATGGCAATCATATTAACGTAATGGAGTCAGGAACAAAATAAACTTGGGATGTGCTTCTAATCGATTCGAGTCATTTGCGCAAAAAATAGGTCACACAGAACCCCAGAAACGTATCAAGAGTGTTTCCATGAAATAGAAACATATGACCTTGTTCGCACGCTTATCTTACCAGAAAAATAAAAAGTTTAACTCACTTCCTCATTACTAGAGCATCATCTACTCTTAGTCGCTTGAAAATAATAGACAAGAAGTCTCTGCATTAGATCACGCTACCACCATATTATTCAGTATAATGAGCACGGATTGAAGAATTTTGTCATGGGCAGTGCAGTGTGAACCGTCAAAAATGAACAAGTGATTTGTTTGGGAAATAAAACAAAAATGGATATCAAAGATGTTAGTCATAGGAATTAGCGACCCTCTAGCGTTATCTGCATAAATTTGTTTATTTGATTACTGTGTCTGTGAGTCAGCTAACAGCCTTAGTGCAATATGAGAACGGAAAAAAGTGATTGGCAAGCATTTTTATCAGATTTTCTACTGAAACGGTGCCCTTTGTAACATCTCACTGTGTAACAGGAGACAAAACTCGCCGAGCGGAAAACAGTTTTCGTCTTTTTCTTTTCTTTCCTCATCGGCTGATTCAAACATAATATGACGGAAAAAAACCCACACACACATGAAACAAAACAAAACAATCAAACAAACAAACAAACAATAAGAATACACATAAATCATTAATGAAATTGAATTATGTAACAGCATAAGTCATTATTACGCCGCTTGAAATGACCTGAAACCATTGGGATTCAATTTTCTTTATACTCCAACCTTGAGTGTTCATGCATGCAAATATGATTTTTTTTTTCGTCTCTCTCTTCAGTGCCCACTTCCTTCCGATTGGTAGGTGACGTCACAGAGAGATATGAGAGAGAGAGAGAGAGAGAGAGAGAGAGAGAAAGAAAGAATAGGAAAGAAAGTCCAGAATGATTGACAAAAGGGGCGCTTCAGTCCATTGTCAGTGCACGTGCCTGGTGGAAAAAAACACGGCCAGAATGGATGCATCAGAATGAGCAAAGTAGCTCGTCACACTCCAATCAGATAAACAGCAGGTGTCTAGCAATGGCCATACGAACCGTGCGGGGGAACCGTAGAAATTCAAGCGTTTCTCCGACACTAGAGACAGCTGTACCATCAGCATGCCCTCATCCCTCCCTTCCCCCCTCCCCCCCCCCCCCCCCCCCCGCTTCCCCCAGATTCCCCCAGGTCATATATATCATATTCCTAATCTGCTTCAATCAGCTTGTAACTTCCTGATTACTAATTTTCCCCACTGACAGATCGCTTAGCGGATGGTTTCAACTTTCAAGGAAGCAAGCAAGGGGGGGGGGGGGCTCCGTTGTGACTGCTATCCACTCATTAATTACAGATTGATTCCTGGAGAACTGTAGAGACCAGATGAGTCACAAAATACGACAAACAAATAGGATGAAAATGACACAAACGGCATTGCTCAATCGCAGAAATATATTCATGTCCTTGAAGCGATTGCAATCACATTTGGACAGACGTGTTATTTCAGGGCGACGTGTATGAAATAATGATATGAAGCTGCCTATACGTTTATTAGATGCATTAGTTCGTCTTATCTATCATTGGATATGACACTAATGTAATATATAAATCCGAGAGATTTTTCTTACTGTGTGGATACATGTAATCGTACCGGATTTCCGCATATTCTGACATCTCATCTACAGTAGATCTGAAACGAGTGGAGGTAATTGAGTTGAAGAAGCCACGTACATGATATGGAAAGGGTTTGGGTTTCTAAACCTCCCATTTAAAATCTCTATAGTGGTGTCAAAGACAAGTTATATTCCAACGATGCAATCGTCAAAGTACATTTGTAAGCCGTTGGTATGGGGGTAATTTTATCAATCTCAACCCTATCTACAGAAACCTGGTAGTCGTGTCGATAGATTATTTTTTTTTTGTGCAAAACCTCTTCTCGCAGACATCGGATAAATGAATAAATGAATAAATAAATAAATATATATATATATATATATATATATATATATATATGTATAATATACATATATATACATATATATTATATACATATATATATAAATGTGGGGTCAAAAGTATCAAATGTGTATCTATTATAGTTTGCACTTACAATGGGAAGCATACTTTCACTAGAAATGAATAAAATTGAGCAGCGTGTATTCATGATGTATTTCATCAAATTGATATAAGCTATTGTGTTACTAGCACTCAACCTAAAATTGATGCGACAATGCATTCTTTCCCTCTTTCTCCCCGTCTTCTCTATCTCTTTAATGCACAGCATGTGTTTGACGATGTAACCGAAACCCTCTGCCAATACTCTTTCGATTCCGCATTTCAGTCCCGGTTGACCTCCAGGTATGGGAGGGCTGCTTTTAAGTCCGATGTCTTTGCCAGAAAAGGTGCGAACCGTGGCAAACCTTTGCGGGTTTCGCGCGCGCCACATTGCTTCCGAGCTGCTGAATCTAACAGTACCCCGGGGTGCGTCACATATTAAGTTTGATTCTCGCACCTTTCCCCTCGAATATTTGCCGGCCAGCAAATGGAAGGAGCTGTGACAAAAGCGTATATTCTGGGGTGCTTTCTTTTTCCCCCTTCATCCTTCACTGCAGCTGCAGGGGACAACGCTCGTAGACGGGAAACGGTATATCGAATTTGGTTTAGGTTTTCATTTTTTCTTACTTCTGCTGGCTTAAATGGTCTTATTTAACGAAATGAAATAATGATGTACAAACTGTAGTATTTACAGAGTGAATTCGGGTAAACGCTTATACATTTGCGAAAGGGAAAAGGTAAAATATGCTAATAAGCTTTGCAGGTGGTAATGCTTTTGATAAGATTATCCCATTTAACTTGACACGTATTTTAATGTATTGTTTCACAAGCACACACCATCGCACATACAATCACACACACACACACATATAGGCTATATATACACATGTGATACATACATACACATACATGCAAATATATACATTATATGTATATAATAAACACGTAGGGAGAGAGGTAGCTATAGCATTAATCAAAGTGATAATTTGTGAGGTAAATTTTACAGCTGCCTATCTTAGAACATTGAATGGCAGCAATTATAATATTGCAAGAGGACGAGACACAATGAAATCAGACTGGATTTGAGCAACAAACGAATAAAAATGGTAATAACGATGCCTTTAACGATCACAGACGTTGTGATACAAGTAATGATCTGATGTCTGATATTGTCTTGGTTACCCAGGCTAGACTCTTCCATGATGGCAATAGACTTCCTGGGGGACCTGTCACTTTGATTACTCCCACGTCACCCGTCTGTCCATGTACACGCTGAGGTCTAGCGAGAATAGACGTTACATCTTTTCGTAGGATAATGTATACTGGGTACTGTGATTGGAACCTTGAATCTTCAGTCTACGGGTCTGCATTTTTATCCGCCACACCCCAAGGACCAGCATTAATAAAAGCTTTAGCTGTACCCATCCATTATGACGCAAACAGATAATATAGGCAATGATATCGACGTACAGGCATTACTTTGAGTACATAGAACGCATTCTGTGCAAACTTGAATACACTGACGTTGGTCATGTATCAACTTTACTTAAAATTTCGTTTATATCTATTTCATATATACAGAAAGTGTTATTTTGCAATGTATTGCTATAGCATACGAGCAATGTGCGACTTCTTTCCTATTTCAATTTCAATAATTACATTAACTATTAATCAGCACAATTAGTCTGAATAATCCCTCTGTCATCGTACGTCATAAAGTCACAAATTATAAAGTCACTTACCTTAACCATGAGGACTCCCTTGGACACGAAGCGGTCTTCCTTTTGACTCTCCTCAAAATACTCAAACACTACATCCACAATGGGGTACCGGCTGGCAAACACAAGACCACTGTTAAGGAGAAAGCGGTTAACCTTCCACGAGTGCACTCCGACGTCATACAGTATATGACTGAAGTAATTATGCAGTATATGGACCAGCTGGTTGGCGGCCCTGTGATCAAAGACCTCCTGGAAGCAGATAAAGTCCAAGTGGGCTGGAAAGTTGGAGCTGATGCCGTGTTCGCATGGTCCAAGGCGTTCTCGAATACTGCTCTCACTGCAGAAGGACACCGGGCAGTGAGTGATGGTCACTCTAGGATTACCGGTTCCCGGCGTCGAGGGTCCGACCGACGACGCGTAATGACTCTGGGACGTCTGAACGCGCACCGTCGAACTGGATCCCACGGACTCCGGTGACGACGGGGAGGATGTCACGCCGCGGCTAGGCACGATGTCGGGAACTTCGTTGTCAGATGATCCAGTGGGCTGCTGAGGTAATTCCCTCTGCTTTCTGGCGTGGCCCCGCAAGGGTTGGGGCGAAGAATTATCTCCTGTACTAGTCCTTGAGGAAGTGCGGGGAGACCTCGGTGGGTCTGGGCTTCTGTCTCGGCGTCGTCGTCGATCTTTATCGCGCAGCGGTAGGGTGTCGTCTTTGGAAATACTGCCACGTGACGAGTAGCAACGACTGGTGTCGAATTTCAGCACGTTGTCATTGGCGCCGGCAAGGTGACTGATGTTCTGAGGAGTTAAGAGCACCGAGGTACTGGGTGAGTGGTAGAAGCACGATTGCTTGAGTTCGCTGTCTGATGGAGAGTGAATGAATATCTTGGGATTCGGGCGCAATTGTGAATTCACTATCTGCGTCGCCATTTGTTTCGCTCGCGACTGCACCTGACTTAAATTACTCATCCTCGCCATTGCCTCTGGCATTAGGCACGAGTCTATGAAGGCGAACTTAAAGTGACGCTTTTCGGTGAGGTCCGTCCAAATGCGGTTACCGATATTGATTAGATACGGGTTGCTTTTGAAGGAGAAGCGATAAGGCCGACGAAATCTGGCCAAGATGACCCTTAAGGCGAATCCAAGTCCGGCTAGCGGACATGAAATGATGACGATTGCTATCATGATTGGCACAAGGATGACGAGCGTGATGACCCGCTCGTAGCACGGCATTGCGTCTCCGTCCTGTAGCTCGTCGGACGTCCTTAGGAACAGCGCAATGAGTTGGTTTAAGGTCCATGACCATGGTAGGAGGAGGTAGAATCCCAGGGAGTACAGTTTCTCCTGGATGGAGTAATTGAAGAGAGACTGGTGGAGCATCTTGCGCAGTGCTCTCATTCATGCGGCAGGTGTGTTGAAAATTCAGAAGCTCATGCAATGCTTCGGTATTGTGCTCATTAGTGCATGCTTCATAAAGACCCCCCACTGAAGGGGATACAAAATAAACGAAGAGCAATATCCCGCAACACAATTACGCATACAACATCTATAAAAAGGAGAAGTTTACTACAACCGCTCAAACTTTAAACAGAAAAGCAAATGCATTTTAATGTATCATACTTGGATATTCCTCTCGAAAGCACAATCTCATTTCATATGAGTGATGAACAAACATAGCGCACACATTCACGCGTGCAGCATGATAATGTTGACTTTTATCTTAAGGCCACGTTCTCAATTCTGCTGAAATTATTCACAATCCACCGTACCAGCTTCAAACGACACAAGCAGCGCGATCAACACGTTTTCACTGGGTTCAACGTGGACGTGCAAATCTCGTGTAGATTTGTTGCTAAGCGCGCGGAATCTACTCGCTGAACTACACTGCAGACTGCGGTCGCTTCAATGGCACAATTTGTTACCTTAGTGACCATATGGACAGTACTGGGCAGAGAATCGTCACCTCACTTACGAGATGGATCATTTCGCGCCATTTTCATCCAGCAATCGTCCGTGAAGCATCCATGTATTATATCATGCTACATGTACCACGCCAATGTCACGTCCAGATTGCCCCATTCATCAGCAGCCTCTCTGCCAAGTACTCCCTCTTTTGAACGTGGCGTTGTCACTCCGCATCGATGGTAAAATTAAAGTCACCTGCGGGATGCCAGTATCACAAAAAAGTTTAGATATGATTTGAACGGTTTTAAACATTAACCTGCTTCAACTCGAAAGATTTCCAAACCCTAATAGCTGGTATTAAGGAAGAATTACTTTTAGTTTGATCGATTAGTTCTATATTCTAGTTTTGACGTTAATTGCATCCGCAGATTATTTCAAACATAAGGGAGATATTAAAGCAATGACACTGATCGGTTAAACAGTATTTTCGGCGTACCTAGAGCAATTTCTGTCAATCTGGGAAATACGATAATGAACTTCTCCGGTCTTGCGCTAATCGATGATAGAGTGGACCTCGAGAAATGACACTAAGATTTCCTTGCATAGATTTAGCGTGTATTCACCGAAGGGAAGAAGCGACTGAAGGCGAAATGCACTCCACAAAGTGCACGATATTCGTCGAGTATAAATGCTAGATGTCCACCGCTTTCAGCATAAAATGCAGTGCTTGTTTTCATCCCCTTCAATCACGGTTCGCTCTCTCTCCACTAAGCGATTCCCAGAATAGTAACAAATCAACTCGCGCTTGTTACTCGTCCGTGCATAGATTTCTCTCACTGTCAAATGCAGAGGTGCTCGCGAAGTGCGGATTTTCCGTTCTCATTCCATCCCCATCTGCGAGTCCACACTGGAGACCCACGCGTCTTTCCCACTGCACGTTTCCTTCAGTCAATGTCGTTCGCTATGCTCGTCCGTTCTCCCGTCTTTCCTCTTTCCCGCTCAATGACTTGAATGCCGGCGACCAATTCTTAACCACGCACTCTCTCTTTCCGACAAAACATGCGCTGCCGCCTTGTCGTGTAAATGCGCGGACGTTTCCTCAAATACGCGTGCGTTCGTGTTCTACCACACAAATTATCTCCTGTTTAGCAAGGTAATTATTTCACCAACAGAGAGGGAGAAGAAAGAGAGGAAGGGAGAGAGAGAGAGAGAGAAAGGGGATGGGGAGAAGCTTCATTAGACAATCTAATTATCATTGGAAAATGAAAAGGAGAACCAACAGTTTTGATTCCTCGAAATTTACAATGACCAACAGCAGGTATACATCCTCTGCAGATTAAAGCGTTAATTTCAACAAGTAGATTGTCGCAAACAGTTTGACCCATTTCATCTTCAGCAAAGACAAATCTGAACGTCATTAAATACGCTTAACCTGGATACAGCACAATATCATCACGAAATTGTACTAATTATGATACGCAGTTTTAGATTTTAACCAGTGATCGTAAACTATGAAAATTCTCGATAAACTTCTCGAATCTTTGACAGAAATATTCTTACGAAGATATATATATATATATATATATAATGTCCGGCAGCCTACATGGGAAGACGAAAAATATAGCCCCGTCTACGTCATAAGAAGATGAACCATGGGCCTTGAAGTATAGGGCTATATCGCTTTGTGGCGAAGTGAAAATTGTCAGTCAACACCCGCTTCGTTCGCTAGCTGTGTATATGCATGAATGTAATATGTATGTATGCATCATGTGTGTATGTGTGTATGTGTATAGTTATACATAAATGTTTACAGTTATACATAAATGTTTAAATAAGAATATATATAACATTGCACGAACATAAAAGTATGTTACTGTGAATGTGTAATGTTTTTGCATAGATGCCAATCGGATTGTTGTAAAGCGGTGACATCGCCACCTCGTTTGATAATAGACAAAAAATTTGCGACCAACATAATGGGTCATTAATGTATAAGTAAAGAATGATATGTCACAACTTTCCTATAATTGTATACTACATCGCTTATGATAAAACATCAATATGCCTGTTGGTTTGATCTTAATCTGCTTACTGAATTAAACGTTATTGTGCACTTGATCAGCAGATAGTGCTAAACGACAGTTTTGTCCGTGATAAACTAGCAAGTATCATTTAAATTCTATGTACGCTATTCTCACACTCACTTATTACATTTCATATAGCAATACATGTTTGTCATGAAAATATAGTATGGATGATATACATAAAATGTATTTGTGTACACGTATATACTAGAAATATATGTATATACAATATATTATATATGTATGAAATACCAAAAAAATATATTATATCATATATATAATATATATGTGATATATATTATATTATATTAAAATTATATTATATATATATATATATATATTACAATCACAATTAAATTGTTGAAGTGAAAACTGCCAATAATAATTAGACTGTCTAAATGCTACTTCAGGGTTTTAAAATATAACATCTGAGCTATATTTTGCATAAAACCCCATTCAATTTGGTTAAGTTGTCGCAGAGAAATGTAGATCTTTGTAAAGCATGTAATGGGTCTGATTCTTTCAAATTTAGCACTCATGGTTGCTCTCGGTAGTGCATATTATGATATGTGGACACAATGGACAGAACTTGGAGGGAAGGGATTCATGACTTGCTCTACAAAACTCCTCATTTCTCTTTGACCACTGAAGCAAATCGGATGTGGTTTTCAGTAAGATGTGGGTAATAAGTTATGGTTTCATACCCTGAAATTTTATTTGAAATAATAAATATAAATATATATATATATATATATATATATATATATCCTTTTAAATACAGTATGAAATGTACATGACACAAATATGAAGAGCCATTGTCAAAATGCCCTTGTGATATCTAATAACTTGGTAAAAGAGACTATTATTGTGTCAGTATGAATTTATTGACAGAGCAAAGACATACAGAGAATATTGCAGGTGTAAAACGTTAGTGGTCATGTTTTCACCTCCTCCGGTATTCTTTCCTTTTCATATATTCACATCGGGCTAAACGATGATTAATGCGATAGTTGGGCGAAATTCACTTAAGTGAAAGTTTCGTATGTTTCCCGATCAGAGATTTGCCACGAAGATTACGTTCTTTGATCACAATGTCTTCATTACATCAAAACGAGAAACAAATCTGTTAGCTTGTGACTCTATTAGTAATTATATGACACATGTTGATTGACGCAGACTATATTTCGAGAAAGGTGTGTTATGAATCTAAACCCTATCAATTATTTGCTTTCTTTCCCTTTTTCTTCCCGTTTCCTTTAAAATTCGTGCAATTTTCTTCTCCGTATTCTTTTCGAAACCCAAGAGTCTTTTCGGAATATTCATGTCGATGTTATACATGCTTCCTTCCTCCTCCTGCTTACATCTTCTCCTCTTCCATGTTTATGTTCTCGCCTTGGTCCCTGTCTTGCTGCTTCTTCCTCATCAATTCATTTTGCTCTCCTGCTCTTTGTCTTCCCTTCTTCTAATTTTCAATCTTTGGTTCTTGTTATTTTGTAGTACTGTCTCTTGCTTTCTCCCGCTTTCTATTCCTTTTTCTTATTCTTTGTGGCGGTCGATTGCTACGTCTCAAGTTTCGCCTGATGTATTGTTTCAATCTGCCAAAGAAAGCCTACGCTGAAAAAGAGATTTCGCTTAGATTTTTTTCTTCATTTTCCCAGGCAGTTTTAGGAACACGAAAGGAAATTTTCCAACACTCATTGTCAGCGTCCTTGGCGGTAAAAGGGATTAGGTTAAAGGTCACGAGGACATGCATGGCACATCCGGCATGTCGGATAAGCGATATTTTTCTGGCACAGAATATTGCGTTAGATTTCGATTACATATTTAGATTGCACACACAAAAAAGGAATACTTTCATTGCATAGACATATCATTCCGGTCTTACTTTGTTGTTTTGGTTTTTTTAGCCGGATTTGTTTTTTATTCTTTAACTTTTGATAGGTTGAACCAGAATGAGGTGTGCTCAGCAAGATGTCATAGAGATGACAATGGAATTCCATGTGTACATACACGACACACATACACACACGCACACACACACATATAAGAAAGATAACGAAGGGACAAGACAAATCAAATGGATGAAAAACCTTTTCTTTCTGTAGGTTTGCTATGAAATGTATAACAGTCTGTTAGATAAGCACAGCGCGAAAAAATCAACAACAACCACATCATTCAGGTTTCAGAGAAAGTTAAACTTATTCAGTGCATGAGTAGCTCACAGATAAACATCTCGTTAATCACCATTCTGACGATTAAGATACACGTGCTCGACTCTTGACTGAGATGTCAATTAATCAACTGCGTTTGAATTTTTGTTGTACATTGAATGATAATGGCTAAACACCAGTCTTATCCAACGGCAATGAGGGAAATCTTTTTTCTTCTTTTTTTTTTGTCGCGTCGTCCAGAATTGTGCCCGCAGACATCAATCCAAATGTCTAGTATTGCGTAAGACTACATAGGTAAACTTATCGACGCCTACACCGTCTGCACCACTGCATAGCATTGCTAGGTTTCAAGTGCTTTCAAAGCTAGGTCAACTCCTACAAAAGATCAGTGTCTGGTTACATGAGAAAGGGGAATTAAAGTGGGATGCAGGAAGTGTCATGGAAACGAAGCGACTCCATCTGAGCGGAAGACTAGGGAGAGAGTCTCAAGGGCTTTTTACACTTGTGTTTCTTAACCCCGGACTTTCTCTGACCCAGGACTATCGTTAGTCCCGTACCAATTTTTTCAGCTTTTTACACTCGCCAATTAGTCCCGTACTATCTCTTGTCCGGGGCTAAGGAGAAAACTGACCTTTTTACACTCGTATTTCTTAGCCCCGGACTTTCCAAACCACATGAATATTCATAATTACGCTGTGTACTGTACACGTACACGCACGCACCGGCAGCACTTGATTACCTCGTTTCTGATTGGTCAGTGAGGGTTGGACTTCGTCTCCGTCGCTTAGCCCAGGATTATTTTTTCGTTCTGTTTACACTCACTTGCTTGGCACCGCAATTGCGGTGCTAACCCCTGCTATTTTGCAGGGCCAGATAGTACCGTACTATCGGTGGGGCTAGCCCACTTTGGCAAAAACGAGTGTAAACAGAAAGTGGGCTAAGGATAGTCCCGTACCAACGGTGGGGCTAAGGCCCCCCCCCCCCCCTTAGCCCCACCGTTGGTCCGGGGCTAAGCAAAAATTTACAAGTGTAAAAAGCCCTATAGCGACCTAATCGGAAGCTTCATTGTTATCAAACCGGCGCGCCGCGGCGGATAGATTAGTCGTGGTCGACAGACTATCCAAAGGGATTACCTTAGATTATTCTTTGGCAGAACAGCCACATGACACTTGTTGCCTATATGTTTATTTCACGGAATACCTTGTAGACACAACTCTTATTTTCTAAATGAGGACACATCTCTTGAATGTCTCGATATTGAGACAATGTCAGATACGTAACGCACATTGGGATGAACATTCCACGGCCCTCACTCCTCAGGGGCGGATGTAGCTTTTAGCTAAGGGGAGGTGGTTAACCCAATCACAATTCTCCCTTTCAAAAAATGCACATCACACTTTCAATTGGCAGCCCGGGGTGTGGGTGGGGGTTTAAACCCCTAACACCCTCCCTGAATGTCGGATGTTTAGTTGTATCTGCTAACTTGTGTTCTATCTCATTTTATCTTATTGACATTACATAGATTTTTGTTTCTTTGAATAATTGTTATGTTATGTTACATAGTCACGATTATATAGTGCAGATTATGATAACTTCGTAAAATATAACCATTCCTATGTCGCCTTGTTAAAACAAATTAAGTTCTTCAAGATGAATGATCATTACGCATTAGCTCAAGCATTGTTAATGGATTTTTGGTCTCTAAAATGCACACCTTAATGTAATTATAAATACACACACAGACACACATCATACGTCTAAACTACACGAGTTTGTACTTTTGGTAGTTTATCATATTTTCTTTGAGTGTTTTAAAGCAAGCAAACCATGAACACATTAGCCTTGCCTATTGGCACCACTGCTTCCGTCAGTGAAACTCAATCGTGGATCTCGACTTGAGAGTCTGTGTCATAATGTTTAAACGCTCGCTACTATCATACTCTGTTTGTTTATATGGATTTTTAAAATAATGTTAATACTGATTATAATAATAACAATAATGGTTATTGCATAGTGCACAAGTGTACCTTTAGGTGCTCATGGTGCTTCAGGAAAAAATAATGTACAGAACATGAGAATGGTGAAGAAAATAACATTTTCACCTCTCCATAGAGTAAGGATTTTAATGCTTCATAGTACAGCAAGCTACCAAGGAATTAACGGCTGTAGGCCCCGTCTGGAAGACTATATAATGAGGGTAAAGTGTCTTGTCAAAAGGGCACCGGCAGATTCGAACCTTCGGACTGCAAGATTGATAGTCTGCGTTCTTATCCACTGAACCACAACGGGCCAACCAAGAGTCGTGTGGCGGATGGATTGCTAGCAATCATTCTGCTCGCCAGCCGTCCGCGGTCGAGCCCGCAACAGGACCTCGTGTGCTGGTGTCAGAAGACCTGCCTTTCCAAGCTCTAGCGGAATCTGGTATAACAAGGGAAATGATAGGAAACATTTGTTTAGATGCTCATTGCTTTCTCTCCCCCTTATCCTCTCTGTCTACTCCCTCTCTTATAATTATTTCTCTCTGTCTCATTCTCTTGAATTGTATAATATTTGCCCATATGTCTAGTCTATCGCATATTTACGGTGTTTTCTATACTATACTTCATGCGTACATCAAACAAATTTCCCGATTTGATAATGGAATCGACTTTAAAATGTGAGCGAATTTTGTCAAAAGGTGATCTTATTGCCCCATATGAAGTCTTTGATTAAGATTACTGATTAAAAAATATTATACTATCTCACCAAAATAAAGTGAGGTACACTTATTAATGGTGCGAGAAACCAGTAAAATACTGTAAAACATAAGATGAATTGTTCTATTTGGCGTCACCGTGTGGTGGCGCTGTTCCACCAAGTACCAAGTAATTCATTCTTCTTCTTCTTCTTCTTCTTCTTCTTCTTTTTTTCTTCTTCTTCTTCTTCTTCTTCTTCTTTTACATACTGTTAACTTTTTTTTTTACTTTGTGATTTGGATTGACCGGACGTTTTTCCAAATGAGGGCTATGAAGAAATTAGAATCTTTCAGTTTTTGAAAAGCCTGCAGTTTAAATTGGCTCATACATTGGTCTACGTGTCCATTTATGTAAGTGTGTGTGTGTGTGTGTGTGTGGGGGGGGGGGTAATATCAAAACATACCTTAGTCTGAGGACACGTCTCTAGGCGGTAGTTCTGCAAGACCTTAACGAGGGCCACTTTAGCTCCCATCAACGCGAACCTCATTCCGAGACATATTCTAGGTCCTCCACCCCATGGCAACCAAGAGAATGGGTGCCGCTTATCTCGCTCCTCCTTAGTGAATCTTTGGGTCAAAAAATGGGGGGAGGGGGTAATAAGAAGAAAAAGGTTAAAGATAAAAGAAACAACCATCAACATTCATACAATAGGCGTACTTGTCAATCCTAGATTCATTATTCTCTAATTAGAGTACAGTGTTGATAATTTTCATTCTTTGAGATGCAAATATTATTCATATTTTCAAGTTGTGTCTGTTTGTGTCACAAAAACATATAAAACATATAAAGGCTGCTTAACATGAAGCAAGTTTGATTTCCGAAAGGAAAACACACAAGAAGAACGCAACGTCTTTAAGGCGCTCTTTCATTTCTTTTACCCAAATACACAGCCACCTTACGCAGCCATACTCAATCGAAAATCCCATTTTCTGAGGTCATTTTCATATTCATTCACGGTTGACGAGTGACGATACAGACCTGTCCGGGTCGAACCTATCCGGTTCCGGCCACAGTTCCGGATCGTGGTGGATAGCGTAGATCGGAATGATGACTCGTGTTCCTTCTGGTATGGTAGTGCCGTTGTAGGTGAATGGCTTGTTGCAATCCCGGTCAACACTGGTGATCCATAAAATGATATCAACAAATGAATTCCCAGTGATAATGAGAAGGTATCATTTATCAATTCATCATTTCGTGCAAAGGTCGTATTATTCTATGGCTGCAAACTCTTAATTACTTAATTACTATCCAGAACAGATGTTAAATTGTAGCTAAAAGAGGCACCACAAATTACAGTCGTGATGGAACAATGGGAGTAGCAAACTTTTAAAATGCCATGAGTGCAGAATGAAGTTTGCATACAATCAAAGTTAGAGGATTAATTCAAAGCAGTCGATAGAGTGTGGTCATCATCATTTGGAATTAGAATGATGAGTGAAAAAAATCTCCAAAAAGCAGAAGCTTGTTATAGGGTAGGTCCCTAGAAAAGAAGTCATCACACGCATACACATTATGCACACACATATCTAGGTAGACACATCAATGCATAACAGAGAAAAATGAAAGAAAGACATCGGATCAAGATGTCTAAATCCTATCACAACTGACTTGTTGTTTGTTTTAATATGCGGTCTGCTTACACGGGAGTGGGTGGATAGCACCTCAGAGTCTCGCAGATCACGTTATCTAGGTAGGGTAACTTCGAGACTGTGGTGTAGCCGACGTCGTCGCCAGAGGGCAGTAGTTCGTCTATCTCGGCGATGAGTTTTTCCTGTACGTCGGTATGAAGGGCCAGTAGGTAGGAGGCAAACACCAGGAGACCGCCTGTTGTGTCGTAACCCCCTATAAAGAATATCACGGCCTGGCATGAAAATACAGGTGAACAAGCTTGATGTTATGTCATGGATTGGCCAAATTCGAATAACGACAAAGACAAAGGACTCATCATGCTATCGTCCGGCACTAGATACACTGTTTTCTACTATCATAGACGCTCGCTTCTAACATCTTTACTGTGGTATCCACAAGACGTGAGGGCAACGTGTGAAGAGTGACCATGAATATGAGGTATATGTTGTGTAAGACTGCTTGCCGTGACAGGTGTGCTGTGGATAGGAAATCTATTTCAGTTAAGATCAACTACTAACAGTACCTCAGGAAACAATAATGTGAGTATGCCTAGTTTTAGATCTTTGTTCTTTCCTTTTACATGGTACACGTATATTGTATCGGTTGCTCTTTGTCACAACATGTAAACAGTTGTAAAGGTGAAGGTCTGGAGAACGTATGATGCGCCGTTTGCTTCAATTCCACCGTTTACAGGTATGGCATTCATTTTCTTGTCACTTAGTAGTTTGTTAAATCAAGGGAACATCATTTCCTTCCGTAACGATCGCGAACTTGCTATCAAAGCAGATCTTAGCGATTTAACTTGCTCTTGGCAACGACTAGTCAAATATCTGAACGTTTGACTCAACTCAAAGAAAGTAATCCAAATCTAAATCCAGTCAGCCCACCAAATTGTGGTTCTAGGTCCTTCGATATAGTGTGTCTTGAGATTAGACAGAAAAGTTCGTGTGTATTTGACTCCTCAAAGCGAAGTTGAGGAACCGAGTCAAAGTACCTGAGCCATGATTTCCGAGTCTGTCAGCTTGAAATCTGATCTCCGTTTGCGATTCTGAGAGGTATCCTCGTGGAGCTCGAAGATAGCATCATGGATGTCGGTTTCATTCTCGACGTCATCTTCGCCCTCCGATTTCTGAGAATCGACGATGATCTGCAGGAGATCTACCTTCTGCGGGATTCCAAGAAAAATCATTCAAAGAGTATAGATAGTCACTGATAAACTTCACTGATTATTGATTAAGAATTGAATAAGTTACATTGTTATGATATGAAAACAGAAAAATAAAAACAAATACGCAGACAAACTGTAATCTTCGACCTGTATGATCACTGAAGTAGAAAAGGCTTCACCCATCAGCTGTGCTGGTAGGAATACGATGTCCCACAGTGTGTTCACAACGTGTTCACATAGTCGACTATGATTGTGAAAATGCTCGAATTTAACATTGTCAAAGACTGTCAAATGTCTTTACCATGCTGGGAAACACATTTTTGTTATGCATATTTTCAAAAGTCCATACGTTTTGGAGGGAGTATTCCCTTCAAACACCATCCCCCTAACGCCATCATCTCGGTCGCTTCGCTCCCTGGCATATCCCCTAAATTTTGCACCCCCCCCCCCCCTATCAAGAGGTCAACGCCCCTGCTGCGTATATGCATGTGCAAAATATTTTTTGTCTTATATATATGCATGTGATGAGATAGAAAGACACACGCGCAGACAAGCATTTTGATGTGAAATTGGTCAATGGAAAAATCGGCAACTGTGATACACCACGAGAAAATTCTGATTTTGTCTCATTAACGAAAACATCTCGCCAACAATCAATAACTGCGTTATCAAATGCAATAATTGAGCAAATCAAAACCTCAACAGTGTGTGTTTGATATACGATTGCGTTCATACATGACAACATCAACAAGACAGCGTCAAACTTATGAAAAAGACAAATACCTTCGACTTTTGACCGTCTGCGTTCGGGGCTTTTCGGATTTCAATCGCCTTTTGGGCGACGTCCCGGAAAAACCCAATGGAGTCACGTGGGAACAGGGTAAAATTGAAGAATTTCAAAATCGGGGACGTCCATGGGAAGAATGCTGTAAAGAAGACGGAACGTCACAACTGGAATTAAATTCTATAGACGCATGATATTATTCTTTTTATTAAAAAAAGGAGTTTCATCCGCTTTTCCGCCTCCTACTCCTGTTCCTATAACCCTCCTGCAACTGCAAATACTACCACCCACTACTTCAAAGAAAAAGGAGATTATGATGACACAATGACTGTAAGTAATCATAATAACGAAAAGAGTAACACGATACCTATTGTAAATATTTTATTGTGAATATCTTTACTATCAAATCAAATGGTGAAACTATGTCCACACGACTGATCGAATACACACCTAACTTAAACTGATTACACTAATATAATTACTAGTATGAGAATATGATGCTTACTTGCTATGATCAAGCCCACGTTGGTTAAACTGACTTCGAAGGCTTTCTTGCCGTGTGCCACGAATGGATTATCTGGGTCTGCGTGGGAGTCGACATCCAAACCGAACGTGCAGCTCGCTATCGTGTCCATGACAAAGGACCCATATACCCTGCAAAGAAATGGAAGAAAAAGGAGTGCAATAAACTGTGACATGAATCACTACTGAGAAGAGAAAGGCTGCTATTAAATGATATAATAGAGGGACACGGGAGATTAAAAAGAAACATTGTGTATACGTTTGGCCTTTCAAAACGACAAAGATAAAGGGTTTTTTTGTTTTTGTTTTAAACAATAATATCTTCGAAATATGTAAGGAAAAGTAATATTGTGTTTGGCTCTTCATAGTAAGCTCCGAAAACTGTATAGGAGAGAACTGTGTATAAAATAAGACTGAACTTCACCGCTACGAAGCAGAAGATGGGGAGTGACATCGTTTAAGTGGATCTTTTATTGTCTTAGATTGACCCCCCTCCACCCCCTCAAAAAAAAAAGGGAAAAAAAAAGAGAGAGCTTGGCCAAAGGGCCACCTCTCCACATTACACTCGAATTTGCCAGAATATTTCTACATGTGCTGTGCACATCATCTTGTCAAGTAAAGCCATCAAGATTCTAACAGGCTTGATCGCAGATAATCAAGCTCAAGAGCACGAACGTAACACCAGGGCCCCATTTCATAAAAGATGTTAGGATAGCAACTGGAATGGCGATAGCAACAGCTAATCAGGAAGCTGGATTCTTGTCATTACCATGACAATTGCCATCCCTGCAAGAGTTACCATAATATCAACTTTTTATGAAAAAGGGGCCTGAACTGCAGATCTATCAAAATGTGGTACAAGAACAAAAGTAATGATCCGAAGAAATAGAGTCTAGAGTTACGTTGAATAATGCAGTAGTACAACATCTTTAGACAAGTAAGATTTGATTTTTTAGTCGACGGTACAAAAGCAGCAATATCTGAAATGATCTCAAGTTAAAGAATAAGAAAATGCAGCAATTTGTGAAATAATTTACATATTTGTCTCAATTACACTCCTTGTGTGTCAGAGATACGCTTATTTCGATTTAAACAAATGAATATCCTGTACATCCGATCATGTAGAACATATCAGAGGCTTATGCCCCGCATGCTGACAACTATTACAAGTCATGTAACTACTTTTACATCGATGCGTCCTGCAGGGCTTAGCGTAGTAGATTGAATGACACGTACTGTTTACATTCAAAGTAGCCGTCCGCCTCTTGATATTTCCTGATATTCTCAACCATCCTGTCAGCGATCTCGTTCACCATCGGTGACATCTGCGAATAAAGCCACACATACTATACATGGTGAGATCATTGTGTAAGACAGTTGTAGGCCATTTTGAAGCCAGCTGAAAAACAGAGAATTGAAGAGGAGTTTACTGATCTCGAGCAAATCGAAAAGAATGTTACGGATTTTTCACAAAACCGAGAAATCAGTCGTAATAAATTGCATGAAGCCATGACCTCATGATTCCCCGCACTGATTTGTTTGCATGAATATCGAAAAGTTATGGCGTCTACATGGAATGAAGAAACACTGAAGTTTACAGCTTACACTTACATTCTATACAAGTACACAAGCTTTGAAAACCACGCTATTAATATTAGGGAGCCTTTGAATCAATTTTTCAACGAATTACTGTTTAGCAGACCCCCGCCTGTCATGCTTCTAAATCTGCCTGAAATTAAGAGAGTTTTTTTTTTTACCAACTCAAAATCAAAAACATATTTGAGTCAATTTTACCGATTCTGTGATTTGTAAGTTATGTACACATTTTATACAGTGTATGAAAAAAATATCACGTTGTAGTTAATGTCACTCACATTTTTTGCTTGTTTGGTTTCTGTTGTTGCTGTTAATGTCGTCGTTATTGAGATTTCCACGACAATAAATTGTCGACCCCAATCTTAGCAGCTTCACCGCTGGGAGACCGGTAGCAGGCGGGATTCAGGCAGCTAAAATTTGTTAAAACTGGAAACACTGATTAAGGTATTGGAAGCCGCTGCTTCCAAACTCACCTGTTTCATTTTGGAGCCGCTGAAGGCAGGAGCTATCATGTTGCGAACGTTACGCCAGTGATCATCGCGCAGGTTTCCCACCGCCTCTTCCGTCTCTTTGTTGTTAATGGGTAGTTTCTGACAGTCAAGAGCAAACGAAGAGATGACGAGGATTTAACTTAGCACCATAACTTTACGACAAGTTTCTCTCATAGGGTCAACTGATAACTTGAAGCAAACAAGACGCTTCCAAAATCATGTTCATAGTTTCATTAGTATGTATCTGTTTTGTTTTACCGATTATTTCTCAGTTATGATATGAATATTTAGTTCGCAGTAATATTAAATCCCCCCAAGACGACATGTGAAACTTTCAACTCTATAACTTTCTTCTCTATGGTCCGATCTTGGTGAAACATGTGCCATTCTTTATGTTTGATTATGCTCTATAAAGCAAAGGAGTTTTGAGATGGTGCAGAGTAAGGCTTCAACTGGGATTCTTAAGTATTAAAAGCTAACCTTTATTATCAGATAACCCTCAATGGTCTCATTTCTTTATGGTCTCATATGTTGCCCACCATCCACTTTCCAAAAACACCGAAGAATTTATATTTTACCCATTCAATTATAGAGCCCTTCCCTGATATTTGGCAACAAGCTAGGTTTCTCTAGACCAGAAGATGAGTACCTCAATCATTGAGTTTATGACAACGATATGGTCTCTGAAAACGTACTGCCAACGTTTCAAATGTTAACTTGTGGTGGGTAATAATACCAGTATTTTTTTTTCTACTGACGTTGCCATTATTCTTATGTCATTATCTTATAATTAGAAGCAGCAGATTTTTGTTCCTATTAGTGTTATTATGGCGTCACAATCATCATTACAACTATTACTCATAATGCCACCACCACTTCTGTCAATATTAGTTAACAGCACAAAATAACCAGAAAACACATCCAATACCCGTCTGTTGACGAAGTGGTCGAAACTCTTGACCATAACTTGCTTCACCATGTCTGGATCACCGCACACAACGGCAGGAAGTCGGCTGTCGTAGAAACTGTGAAGTCATGAACAAGATATAATTATGTCAATGACATCTTTAAAAAAAGTAAATCTTAAATTGTAAAGTGGCAGTCCACACATTTTGTCAAATTCAACTTAGACAACGCACGTTGTACGAGTTTTATCACGTTTTTCGCCATAAAATGATCGTGAATCGTGAATGTAACGCAAGTGCAAGTTAGAAAAAGCCACAGACTTCATCGGCTCACATTTCTTCGATTAGTTCGTTATTGTAAAATCGTGAGAAGTAAGCGATACACATTTTTTTTCTGTCTGATTTTTTAAAGGATACTATTCACTTTGTTTGGTGCAACTCTTTTAATCAAGGCAAGATTGAATATATTCTGTGCAATAAGGATATGCACTCGTCAACGTATTATAATGGGAAAGAAAAAAAAATAACGAAATAAATGAGGTGTGTATTTGTCGTGACTCACTATCACGATGGCGTCACATTATGCAAAAGTGCTTCCAGGCAGTGGTTAATATTTCATCGAGAGTTCAAAATGTTTAGATGTAAAAAAATCTAAGGACGGCAAAGATCATCATTATTCATTCATGCTAAAGGTATAGATAACCTGATGTGACGCCAGTGACTTGGTTATCCTCTGAAAGTTGGAATTGAGCCAAAATATGGAAAAATCCTGATCAGAAAGAAAATAAATGAAGATTAATCATCAATTTATCCATATTACTTTTTGCTATATAATATAACTAACACAATTTTGCGGGGAACTGGTAAGAAAGAATGTCCACAAGAATAGAGAAACAAGGAGAAATACAGACAGTATTCATCAATATTCGTTTCGGAAAAGAAAAGGACACCACCATCTCACCCCTCATGTTATTTCGTTTCAATTCAATCTGAATAAATGGAAGAGAAATGAACGCAGCCACCGCAAAGCAAGCATACAAATAAAGTTAGGTATAGTTACCCATATACGCGGCCATGCCTTGCTGCCAATGCTCGAACTGCAGTTGCAATTCCCTGAAATGAAATAAGTGAAACTACTATATCAATCAGTCTTGTCCTAAACTTGTAACTACTAGTATCTGAACAGTATACGTCACTATCTGCGGTGCCTTCTAAATAACTCTCCCAAGTCGTCCTAAAAAGTTCCATGTCTTTAATTTTATAAGTATACTGTCGTTGATATGTATGCGAGTTTTCTCATTAAAAAAAAAATAACCTTGTATGTTATCTTGAAAATAGTATACAAATATAGAAGTAATCAAATGGTATCAGTGTTTTAGTAGTAGCCATGATAAAAAATCATGGGCGTACATACTCGAGAAATAGTTCAAAACGGATAAAACACTGATCAATTCAGTGCTTAATTACGTCGATGCAGGGCAATTTGTCAATCAGTTGCAATGAAAGCATCTTGACGGAGGAATTTCATGAATTTGAATTACACGTATTACGCAGTACCCGCTGCACGATATGAGGATTAGAACCAACGCTTGCTGTCGGGCGAAAGCTCGGTCGTCTAGTGGAGATGACGCCTGTCCGGTGATCAGGAGGTCGTGGGTTCGAATCCCGCTCGAGTATGTACGCCCATGATTTTTTTTATCATGGCTACTACTAAAACACTGATCAATTCAGTGCTTAATTACGTCGATGCAGGGCAATTTCTCAATCAGTTGCAATATTTATCTTATGTTTCCCTATGTCTCTTGAACTAAAACTAGAACAAACTTCAAATCTAAACTTGCTCAAAATGCTTGATTTACCACTACCATGACTACTCTGAACTGCAATGAGACATATACTTTGAGGAAGTAAAATGAGAAAACTTACATACACTCTATGTCATTTATTATTCTTCAAGCACACCGCAAGTAAATACATCATTTTGTTTCCTCGCAGTGAAATTAACTTTCTACCACTCTGAATCCTGCACGAGGTTGGAAGGAAATCGTATGTGCCACTTTTAATGCTTACGGATTGTTAGCAGCCCCTGCGCCACTCAAAATAATCTGAAAGATGTCCAACAACCTTAAACAACTCTGACTATGGAAGGGGCTGTTAGCAAAATTTTAACAACTTGGGGAAGACGTTGGAGACTTTGCTTACCACTCTAAATTCTGGCAGGTTTCCGACGACAGGCCAAACTGGCACAGCAGGGAAGCCGCGTCTTTGCCAAAAGTTGTGGCACCAGTGGTCGTACCTTGAAAGAGCAATGATAATGATTACGATCCTCACGAATCTCATCAATTCATATTGCTGTAAAGAGCGACAATGGTTACGAGACTATAGTTATCATAGCTGCGTAAAAAGCAGCAACAACGTTCTGTCACCAGTTGTCAAACTATAGCTCGACAATGGCAATTTAGCAAAGAGTTACAGTGTGATAGCCATGTGGAACCGTAATTATTTGTGCATTATAGCTATCATAACGTAGTGGAGTTGTAATAGAGGTTCAGACCAACTATACCTAGCTGCGTGGAGCAGAAAATAGGTATATTACCATATCATACTTGTGATACCAGTTATAATCATTACAATATATTACGAAGCATAGATAATTTCATGTTTAGTTATAGCTGTAGAAAGCAGTTGTACCAGTAAAGGCATACAGAAATACTTAAAGCATCATGTGTCATTGTGACACATATAGTATTGACATCACACACCATAGCTGCATGCTGTAGGCCCTATGCGGACAGTAAATGTTACAGCATTGATACACAATGCAACACAGACTTTAAAGGGGCATTCCAGACGATTTTAATAATTTCACATCATGAAGTACATAAATCGACAGCTCCATGCATAGATACGTGGAATTTATTGTGGTTCTTGAGCAGTGAAACTCTTAAACAAATTACACTGAACAGTGTTGATGAGCCTCACATATTTCAGAAATGTAGCAGTGTAATTCCATTACAATATCGCTTGCTCAACAAGTTTACCTGTGAAAAATCTATTCATGTCTCCTTCTTTTGTTCTGCTTTCTTGAGCCCCAACTCATGTATTCTTAAGGTGAGGTTGCCATGTCATCATCCTTGCTCATTGCAATTTGTTACAAATTTTGCAAACATTCTCATTCCTCATCCCAATCACCATAAATTCTGAAACTCTGAACTCAGTTTAACAAATTTATAGTTGTTCAAATGTAAAAGTCTGTTAAAATCATCCTGAGGCCCCCTTTAATGCAAAATTGTTATGCCGTCATTCCTTTACGTTTTTATGTCTTTATGATAAGATTTATCACGTGCCCAGTCTTTTTACTAATCTTATTCTTTAAAAAAAAAAGCAAGAAGCAATCCTTTCCAACCCATCTATTCTTCTTCGTTGTTGTTGTTGTTGTTGTTGTTGTTGTTGTTTTCTGGTAATCTAAATTCATATAAAAAATAACTTCCTATTTCTCATTCTTTTTTCTTTTTGATGACGAATGGAATTGATCACTTGAAACGGCCTGTGAAACATCCCGATCGACAAGATATTCATGAGGCACTAGCCCCCTGGCACTAGCCTCAATTTACAGCTCCCTGGGTGTGTACAAAGGGAACTACTAGACCTACTTTGCTTCCTGGCCTAGACCTCGTATGTCAAACTCACAGCACGGCTGGTTGATGTTCCACTATCATCAACTCCTGAGTGTAGCACATTATCATGGTTCGTAATGGAAATATTGCTTATTCCTAACGCAATAATGAACGCATACTCACAATAAGAAGAGGCTTATCGCTCCACACGCCAGAACCCATGTTGGGGACAGGACTAGACCGAGAACCTCAACCGCCATAGCGTACCAGAATATGTCCGCACTGCAATCAACAGGTGTGCGTGGTTTGTTATTATGCTATATTCATACACAGCGCTTTCGCGAAAGCAATACGGTGTCTGATCAGGCTGTACACGACCGTGCTAATCTCCTCAAGCTGTGTCTTTTCCCTTTCACTGCGGCCCAGGTATTTTCCTGTCTATGTTCAATTACATGAAACTTTCAGCAAAGCACGTGCGAACTCGGCCAGATCATTCCCTTGAACAATAACTTTATTCGTTCTCTCTGTCAATACACCATTGGTATATAGGACTAATTATTTGGACTTTGCCCGGGCATAATAATTTTACGCATATCAAAGGTGAACGAACAATACAGGTCATGACGGAACCCAGATTAGTCGGTTCTCTGAACCGAAGCTATACAGGATATAGAAAGATAGATAAGTTGTTTACCATGGGATGTTGGGCACAGTTTATACGTCATCCTCAGGCAGCGGAATCAGGATTGGAGGAGTCTGGAAGAACTGTACCCCTCTTCTACCCCCCCCCCCCCCCAACACATTGTACACACATCTTTACCTTTTCTCCCCATTGTACTGTAAACATAATGTCAGAGGACGCAATTTGCCTTATGTTATCAACTGCCACTAATATACTGTACCATATACCATGAAATACCGTATTTTTTGCATGTATTATTTAATTCACAATATAGAGTATATTCAATGTGCTGGTGTATTTGCTACATGTTTTAATACAGTGTACAAGGTAGGCCTAGAGTCCGATGACCCACCATTGTGCTAACCCCAAGAAAGCAAGACGGCAAAGCATTCATTGCTGACGCAGTCTTAAAGCCATGCATAAAGGGAGAAGAATTCCGGACTCTATTCGTTCAGCGGTGCGTGACGCCATTAAAGGTGAACTGGACGACTGGATGCGACGAATTGACGTCAGTTGTTGTTGTTGTTGTTGTTGTTGTGTTTGAGGTGCGTCATTCACATTATGAATATTTGCGTCATGGAGGGAAGGATTATAGTTGTTGCTGTTGTCGTTGTTATTTTTTTTTCTTGGCGTTTGTCAGTCAAAAAGGATTATTGATCTGGGGGTGTTTCATCAACGTTTGTCAGCGCTGACAACTTGAATCACCATAGTAACAGTCAGTGACCAGAGCATCTCAGCCAATCAAAATCAAGGATTTTGCTGAAATTGTCAGCGCTGACAGTTGTCACAAACGTTGATGAAACACCCCTAGGGCCCCGTTTTATCAAAAGATGTAATCGATTGTAAATTTCCTTACCACATGGGCTGCCATAGACTTATGACAGAAATCAACTGTATTTCATAAAACAGGGCCCTTGAGTTCCATTTGAATAGTTACACAAAGGAGATTGCTAACCCCCGATCAGTCAATAGGCAGTTATTGGTTCAAATTGATGGATGTGTCATTCGTGGGAACTTAGACATTGTTAGAGACGAGTTATTCCATTAACCTGCTTTTCTTAAATGAAATTCAGTTGCTGGAATCAAGTTTGCATGGTTATAAAAACTTGTACTACTTGTTGCTATGTCGGACAAGCCTTAATATGATCAGTTGAATTTAAAGGGAGTAAAGATTTTGCACCGAAATACTCAGTCTTCTCCCGAAGTTATCTGAAATAAAACTATTGTTGAGTCAGAATTTAATTTTATCGTTATTTTCATTTTATTTCAACACGGTGGTAAGAGTGACTTGCTCAGCCAGTGGTAATGATTGCAAGTCCGTGCATACACTGTAACAGTAGAAATACACCACAATTAATTCAGAGTACAAAATACAAACAAAAAATCATATGTAGAGAAAGATATATATTCAGATCATGTAGAGAATACAAACAGGCACATAACTGAGATAAAACAAAAACAACAATGGTACTCATCACAAACGCATACATCAAGCTTTATAACCAGGAATTATCCTTGGTGTGTGGTGGATATTAGACTGCAACTGCCGCTGTTTTTTTAAGGGAACCCGAAATTATTAAAGCTGATAATCTTCATGTCATCTGGAATTTCAGTCCACTCTTTACTCCTTTTGTATTGTACACTTCTCCGTTTAAAAGTATAGTTAAACTAAAAACTGGCATATCTCAAATATTTAACATGGTGCATCTACAAAAATCATTTTTATAACAGAACCTTTAACTCCATGAGCAATTTTGTGCATTGCATGTAACATTCTGTGTCTTTGTCGCATTTCAATTTTATCATGCCTAAATAGTTGTGTTGGATACTTCTTATTGTCTTGAGTTGAAGTCAGATTTGTTCTATTCTCTTTCATCTTTGTCTCTCTTTTCCCCTTTAATTTCACTGCTGTTTGTTGGTTCTTTTTGTTGTTGTATTAGGTGTATGCGTGTTTCCCGACTTTTCTTTTCTTACGACCTACCCTCACAAGGCATGCAGTGTGTAGATTCATCCACACATCATCTTAATTTTCAATCATAAATATTCTGGACTGATTTCAGCATATATTCTGTAACTTTATTATAATGTTAATTTTGATTCTCTTTATATTTTTTTTTTGAAATTTTCCTGCTATTGTTTGATGTGTAGCACCATACCATGTAGCAACATGCACCAAACGTTCGTAAGAATGTCTCAAGAAGTACGCGAACAGTTTGCGGATAATCCTTTGTCGAGAAATGATTGGATAAACTTCGCTGCTTACAGCGGGATATAACATGCGAGACATTTTCCAAACAGTCAAGATCTGTTTGGGGTTTCACGTCTTGAGTAGGTCTTGTCCATATGACGAAGTTCAGACTGCTTTGCCCTATCACAACTGCAAGACATTATTTTCCATCATTCTGCAAGGTATTCTTGATGTCGTCTGAAGTTCATACAGGTGAACTTTAGAGTGCATGGCTTGGCATCCAACTGAGATGTCTTCAAGCAGTCGGACCTCAAGGCTGCAGTAAGCATTCATAGTGTCCTGGCACATACACGCAGACGCTCTGCATAAAGATCTCGGTAGCAGCAACGACTGGTTGCCGACCCAAAATCCTCATGGCTAGGGCTAAAAAATCACTGAAGACCAGTCCTAAGGAGAGGTTGAGGACCTCTTCAGAACCAATTAAAGCCCGAAAATTCTTTTGCCGAGAAGTTTGATCGCATCAGGTGATGTTGTAAATTATTATGACACATCTGATATAGCTACCCCTTCTCAAAATAACCAAATCGTTTTATTCCTTTAATGCGCAAATCACAGCGGCGCTGACAGAGAGGATATTGGCAAATATGAGTGTATCAGTAGAGACATACATTTGTACAGTTTCCTGGTGGATAATGATAATGAAAAAGCCTGAATGCCGATATCCCTGTCTGAAACTCAAACGAATTAGGCCCCAGATCCGTTCCGATGACCCACAGTCGCTAGGTAAGGTCGTTGGCCGGTTTGCGTGCTACGTGATCCTTCGGTTGACGCGCAACGCCATACCCTTCGACGGGGTGATTAGACCCGCCTTCCCGATCTCAACCGGAATCTGGAGCGAAGCAATTCAGTTTGAAAACTATTTGATCGAACTGGCAAGTTGTACTTTATTGTATTATGCATCAAGATAGAACACGTAGATTAATTTGAAAATCATGATGAACAATGCCATATGGGATTATCTTACATGTAACCTATACTGTGACGATATTTTCTACTCCTGGCAGTACAAGGACAAGATTCTGTCTGCCTTTGTAGTATACGGCATGATTCATTTACCTTTGTCTGTAGACACGTCTCAAAGCGGTATTTCTGCAGCACCCTGACTAGTGCTACCTTGGCCTCCATCAGGGCGAACCTCATCCCGATGCAGTTCCGTGGCCCTGCGCCGAACGGGATCCAAGCAAACGGGTGACGCTTCTCGCGCCTCTCTTTCGTGAATCTGTTAGACGAACGAGACACACAGAATCGATCTCATGCATATGCTTGCAATTTCTAATCCTTCTTAACACTATATCCAATCATTTATGATTCCCACCTTATTTCCTCCAACCAGCTCAACGCCTCAACAAAAAAAAATCGAATCTCAATTTTCGCGTTCACTATTAAAACTTGTACTCAGCGTTTGTGTTCTACGTTTCGTTTTTTCGTTTTTGTTTTGTTTTTTACACTCAGCACTGAAAAAATACAACAACAAAAAAGAATGTCTAAACGTATGTTGACATCTAAATGAGTATCCTGAAAATATAGTGGGCTTTGTTCTGCATCTAAGCTTTGGATTAATTTCTTGTTTCGAGTCTTTCAAGATTACTGTATTATAGTAAACATTGCTATTTTTGGCGTAGGGCCTACAAATTATGAATGTACTAAAATTTCGCATTGACATCCATGCCACTGACAAACTAAAGCAAACGAACTCGCATTCGATTGATGTGAGCAAAAGAAAAAAAAAATGTTTAGGGTCTGCTGCATCCCGTAACAAACACAGATGAACACAAAAGTGTTACCCGGCATATATCAAGTATTACAACTATAACACTAAAATTTAGTAATCGCTTTCGCATGTTTGAGTAGTCTTTACGCACCTATCCGGGTCGAACTTCTCGGGTTCGGGCCACAGCTCTGGATCATGGTGAATGGCGTACATCGGAATGACAACCTGCGTGCCCCTTTCCACGGTTACACCATTGTAGGTAAATGTCTCATTGCACACGCGGTCAAGGCTGACAAATATTAGGTGATAAGCAAACGAAATGCAGAATTTGTAACGCATCACAGACCATGATGAAACGAATGTACAAGTTGTTAATATTTACTCGAATATTCAAACACCACAAGATGAACAGCAACTCTAATGCATGTATAGCAACATCCTCAGATGCCGTTTTGTAATATAGTAAAATGCCTACTAAGAGAAGCACATAAAAAATAATATTACCTGAACGGCTTTCATACTATCGGAGATACAATATGGAGCATAGTGTGGTCAGCTTATGATTAGGTCACAGTAATGTGAAAAAAGGAACTCGATGCCCATGACAAGAACAGACAAACTTTTTTTTCAATTTTTTTTCAAAATTTTCAATTTTCTCAAATTTGTTATGTTCGCACAGGAAATGTCATACCCCCATTTTTGTTAATAATATTGCTATCCAAAACGAGAATTAATTATGATTGATTAATCAAATACGTGTCTTCGAGTCGGACCGATATTCCCTGAGAATATCGGCCTAATTTCTATAACTTCAAAACTGTCGAAAACGCTCTCCTCCAATCAGCCGCTCTCCTCCAATCAGCTGCGCGCTCCAAAGACCAGTGGTGCGCGCTTTCCTTCTTTAAGAATTTGTGCGTGGTAGCTCGATCCCAAACTATCTCACCCCTCTTGCTTGCTTGCGTTCGTAAACCGAAGAAAAATGGATGACAATATTCTTATACAATCTCATCAATAAAGAGGAAGAAGGAGAAGACGATACTGATTCATCAAATTCAAACAATCATGAGGATGACCGAGATTTAGGGGATTTGATCCCGACGCAGGAGGCAAAAATCAAGACGCCGCTGTTGATGCCGACTGGAGTGCCGGCTGCATGCATGCTTACATGAACCGGGGCCGTCGGGCCGAGACAGCTGCGTGATGGTGATGATGATATTCATGAACACTTTGCGAGGAGAAATGAAGATGTGTTGTACGACTTGACCCTAATAACGCTAGAAATTGGTACGTACTGTGTTGATTCTATCATTAGTTTCTATCTGGTTTGTCTGTGAAGTGATCATTCTGCTTAATACTTACAGAACCACCGGAGGAAAACATCTCAGAGTCTCGCATATGACGTTATCCAGGTAGGATAATTTCGAGACGGTGGTGTAGTCGACGTCGTTGCTGGAGGGCAGCAATTCGTCGATCTCGGTGATGAGTTTCTCCTGTACGTCTGGGTGCAAGGCGAGTAGGTAAGAGGAATAGATGAGGAGGGAGCCAGTCGTGTCGTAGCCGGCGACGAAAAAGATTATCGCCTGATATGAAAGACAAAAGCAAACTTGACACTTGAAATAAGTGTGGAAATAACGTCTCTTTTTTTTTGGATAGCTTTGTGCATGCCTTTGTTATGTCTCTGTAATTATTTCTTTTGCTTGCAAAGACTGTTTGTGACTGCATTCTTTCGAGCCAGCATATTGTATGTGTCCATATGTGTATGTGTGGCGGGACTAGTGGAACTCGCCGTTGCATCATGTCTAGATATCGGAGTTCCAAATTATGTTAGAAGTGAATTTAATGGAGATTATTAATGTTCTTCGATATTCATATTTCACCTTGATACAGATTGAATTAATGAACTATCTGAATCAATGGCACATTCATTTACTCTGGACAAAACTCTCTTTCCTAGGATGTTAAATCGTGTTTCTCATCTTTGCTTATTTCCATTTTTATAATGTTGAGCAAAATAATGACAGCTACTCTATGACCGATATGAAACGTCTCACAATCGGTGTCTATCTAGTTATTTATCATTTTTATCATTATTATACTATTATTGTTAATAACGATATAATGATACTACTACTACTACTACTACTACTAATACTTCTACTAATACTACTACTAATACTACTACTACTAATAATAATAATAATTATTATTATTATCATTATTATCATTATCACTATCATTATTGGTAGTAGTAGTAGTAGTTTAGTAGTTCCGAGAGAACGTGACGCATTATCCTTTCAAATTCAAGTTATTACTCCGAGGTGGGATCGAACATGGGCATCATGACAACCAACGCTGAAATGAGAAGATTCACCTGAGCTATAATTTCTGAATCTGTCAGTTTGATCTTTGATCTCATCGAGCGACTTCGTTCCCCACTTTCATGTCCCTTGAACACGCTATCATGCACGTCGACTTCGTGTCCAGTTTCGTCATCGTCTCCCTCCGACCCCTCGCTTCCTATTTGGGCTTCGATCATCATTTGAAGGAAGTCTGCTCTCTGGTGAATAGATTGGTATTTAATGCAAACATAACGACATTAAAGACAGTCGTGCTATCTTGTAGAAAGTTCCCAAGACAATTAGCTAAGATTTACATGTTGATCGCATTGCAGTTTACGCCACAGTTTGACACAATCATAATATACTAAAGCGTGCGAATTGAAGAACTGCGATCTAATGCGAGAAGATAAAAGTTGGGAAAGAAAGCAGTGGCTCTTTTTATATTTCAAACCATGCATATTTCCTCGTTTTCTACCTAAAACTGATTCAAATAATGATATATATACTCTACAGGGCGCATCAAAAGAAAGTTACACTTTTGAAACAAAAATTTGTTTTGTTGATTGCACTTGATAGATGAGACTATTGGGTATCCATAAATATGAAAAAATCTTCTAAATATTTTGAAATGTAATTTAGACAATTTTTTCAAAAGGGTCACCTTTTTTTTTGATACGCCCTGTATAATATACGTGTCACGACTGCAAACAAAATACACGATTCTGCTGTCTTTGACATGTTGCGAGTTTTGCTCAGGTTATTTCTTTAATTGCAATCAATCTCTTTAGTGCCTCCAAGAAAAATGAAGCTCTTATCCTCATTTAAAGTATCGGTTTCCCCAATATCTCATCAAATCGAGACATCAACAACTTTGTTAAATTATATTACGAACTATTCTGAACATTCATTTAGGGTATTCTGTATTACTACATATAGAATATACTCTCATGTAATGTTTGGCACTTCCGTCGTGAAGCTGCACTTGTTACACTTACAAGCGAAGTTTATTGGACAGTCTCTGTCTGTCTCTCTCTCTCCTCCTTCCTCTCTCTCTCTCTCTCTCTCTCTCTCACACACACACACACATACATACACACTCTTTCGATTTCAACTTCATATTTTGACACTAATGTATTTCACTTGCTGATAATCTACTTCAGACGTGCCGGTATGAGGTTTTTTTTTTTCAGTTTACTAACCAAAGGTCTCTTGAATACCGAGTATCATACAATTACTTTAAAATGTCTTAGTGCAATCATTATATCACTAACTATACAGTGGAATATGTAAAAAAGTAGAACTCTCTAAAAGGTGGTTAATCCTTTTTTTTATCCTGTGCATGCCAACTGGCAAAGAAAATCCAAGAGCATTGTATGCACTGTTCAAATTCCCTGGCACAGAAATGGTTAAAGCATTACAATCTCGTGCTACAAGCAAACAACTCTACCTTTTGCTTGTCTTTGTTCGGAGCTTTCCTCATTGCCATGGTTTGCTGCGTTACATCACGGAAAAACTCCATCGCGTCTTGAGGAAGCAAGAAAATCTTGAAAAACTTCAATATTGACGATGTCCAGGGCAGAACTCCTTGGGATTTCAATAATGAGATAGCGATGATGATAAGAACAACGCAATAGTGATTATCATTATGATAATATTAGTAGTAATAATCATAAGGATATGAAAGTACTAATGATAATGAGTATCAAAGAAATTAATGGCAGCTTCCTGTGTATCTTCAAATTTCTCTTTATTCCTTTGTTTTAGAGAATTCGTAGCGATTTCAAAATAACAAGAAGTTGACATCACAGAGTTCATGTAAGACCTCAATAAAAACTTGCGGTATATTTTTTGTCGTTTTCTTTGTTGTTGTGGTGAGAACTGTGAGAGATTCAAACATAGGGAATGACTTCATGCAGAGACAATCTGCCATATCTTTTCAGTTTATATAGGAGCAATAAAAACCTGTCAGTCACATCATGAACCAACAAGTGGAAACGAATTGCGTGGTTGTCACAGTATCACTATAGAAACGAAAGCACCAACGCAATACCCACAAATCTCAGCGAATTCTCTCCTCTTCCATCTTATGAAAAACATCCACATCACCATATTACGCACAATCTGAAAGTGGAAAAACTGTAATAGAAAAAAACCCACACACTTGCTTAATTCTTTGTAGTATCTCTCCATCCATTCCTTTCAGTGATATGTGCTCACGGTACCAAAGGTCAAAGGTCACGCGAGATCTCTCGAAAAGTGATCTATATCGCCGGCCCCTACAACAGACTTCAACTTCTTACCGCTTATCAGCAGTCCCACATTGAAAGGAGTGAAATGGAAGGCTTTCGTGGCCATGGCGACAAATGGATGATCCTGGTCACCCTGGGAGTCGACCTCGAGACCGAACGCGCAGCTCGCTATGGTGTCCATGATGAAGGACCCGTATAATCTCGAAGAAAATTGAATATGGTGCAAAACACACTTTAACAATTCAACCTTCTTGCATCGCCATCCGAAACTACAGTGCAATTTGTATAACATTATTTTCTCTATTTTATCCGCTCGAGATACCAGACTGGACAATTGTTTCTTCCCGTAAGCTAAGAAAAAAATAGTTCAGCAGAATTCACGTACAACCCCCCCCCCCCCAAAAAAAAAAAAAAAAAAAAAACGCACTTCAATCATTCTTCGTCCGAAATATGAATTGAATTCTACATGACTGGCATGGCAGTCACGTGACCACAGACTCCGGCTCACTAATAATAGTAGTCTTACTTTGGATTGCAAAATCGCGAATGAATTCCCGCATGGGACAAAATGATGGATTTGCAGGTGCATCAATAATGCTTGGAACAGTATCTCCAATCACGCCGATCTTGCAATATTGCCTCTTGAACACCAATAAAGAAAAGACAGACGCCATCATTCCTAAACGTAACACTACTTACTGTTTACACTCGATGTAGCCATTAGCTCTCTGAGTATTTTCAATGTTCCGCAGGAGTCTATCGGCCCCAACTGTTACGTGGTGTGACATCTACAAAGAAAAAAAAAAACATAGACAAGGAACTTAAGTTGAAACGTCAAGAATGTTAGAAAAAAGAAGGCTTTGAGAAGGAAAGTTGTAACTTTTACCGCAATAATTACATTGTAAAGACACAGTGTAAAACGAAAACGAAACGTATCATGATTTTATTCGTTCCAGCTTTCATGTCGCTTGAACGAACACATCAACATAATGTGCATGCAAGCACTAAGGATCAATCTAATTTTTAATGTCACCTCGGCTTTGCTTTGTAGTGGTTCATGTCAGCCTGAAATTATGGTTATAAATAATTATTTGGAGGTTTTTTGCCACTTAAATATGTTGTGCTTGATGTGGTCTTGTGAGTGTATATAAATCGTCAAGTTTTTACGGACATGTTAACGAGGAAATCGAGACAGTCTTGCACAGGATATGACGAACATTTCAAATTCAGATACCAGTACGCGTTGCTGCACCTGTTTCATTTTTGCACCGCTGAAGGTAGACGTAAGGGTATTACGAACGTCTCGCCAATGGTCATCCTTCAGATTCCTCAGGGCATCCTCGAACTCCTTGTTGCATAGTGCTGTCGTCTGCAGGTTCAAGAATTGGCCCGCAGGTTGGGAATGGCAAAAGGCAAGCAGAGTTAGAGAGATAAAGGCAAAAAAAATATTGTCAAGAAATTAAACTTCACGAGATCAACAATTTTTGTTCCTCTTTTAGAAATGTCATGGTTCTGATGGTAAACACTGTTGAAAGAGTGCAACAGAACAAAACGAGAGGAAAGACTAATTGTTTTATTCAAAGAAAACGACGAAGAAAAAAACTAATTTTAAGGAGAGTAGCACAGAATATAGGTTTCCTTAACATGTATTTTGTGAAGAACAAACTGTGCAGTGAATTGCTATAAATGTTCATCTCTAAAATAATGTTTAAAGGAACACTTCCACTGAAATAAGACAAGCGCTGGATAACCGTATGATATATATATATATATATATATATATATATGTTGATAAGGTAGTCCACGTGTTGGCAAGATAAAAAGATAAGTAACAAAGCTGCAACAAAGTTCATGCTGTATTCACCAACGGTTTATTTCTTCACACAAATTTTCGGGCGTCTCGCCGCCCTTTCTCAAGTGTTGATACTGAGAGAACAATAACAAAATGGCTTAATTTTGTTATTGTTCTCTCAGTATCAACACTTGAGAAAGGGCGGCGAGACGCCCGAAAATTTGTGTGAAGAAATAAACCGTTGGTGAATACAGCATGAACTTTGTTGCAGCTTTGTTACTTATATATATATATATATATATATATATATATATATTATATACATACAGTGTATATACATCTCTCTCTCTCTCTATATATATATATATATATATATATATATATATACATACATATATATACATATATATATATATATATATATATATATGAAGCTCTTAATCATGACCTGCATGGCCATGTCAGGGTCTCCACACACTAGAATTACAGACTACATTAATTCATGGATAAATGAATACATTGTATATATCTACATATATATATATATATATATATATATATATATATATATATATATATATATATATATATTATATATGTAAATAAATGAATGAGCAAACTTACTCGTCTGTTCACGAAGGAATTGAAGCTCTTAATCATGACCTGCCTGGCCATGTCAGGGTCGCCACAGACTAGCACAGGACGACGAACGTCATAGAACCTATATTAGTTCATGGATAGAAAAGTGAACACACATTAATAACACAAATTATTTTTCTAAACACGTTACTTAGTATGTTATATAGTACATGAATATGAATATGTAGATGATGAATATACAAATATAGATACGCCTATACGTATATAACATGTCTCTTTGTGTGCACACGTATATTGTGCATATTATACAGATACACACATGGTTCAGGTAGTGTCATTACATAGAAACAATATAACTATAGAGTGGTGAGGGTGTGTAAGTGCGCTTGTGTGTTGTTTTATCTATAATGTGCGCAATAGTGTCGTATAAGTTATAAAGACGTAGGGCCTACTTTAAATTTATTTGTGTAGAAACTATCATATACGCACTATCATAACGGCCTACCTCATTTGATGAATTCTCGATCCTAATTGGCTAAAATCGGAGGCATGAATTCGACAATTATTTGCATCTTCACAGTACTCTAACTGCCCAATAATGCTATTAAGCCCCGCCCCCCCCCCCTCCCTTCTTTGTCAGGTTCTGATGTGTGAACTGGCCAGCGAAATAGCGATGGACCGAGAAAATTTTCAGTTAATTCTATTCAGTATGTAAAAAGATATAGACTCCTTTTATTCGAGGCTTGGGATCTCAACTAGATGCTATGACCATCGGAGTTTAAAGTTCCTGGGATCATAGCATGGAGTTGGGATCGAAATTATAAACAATCCCGCGAAAAGCAGTCCATATTTGTATTTCATGAGATCGAATATGCTTAAGTGAAAATATCTCAAGCCGATTGCAATTAAGACAAGCTGTCGGGTGGAGATTATGTTGACAATTAGAAAACATACAACATTAACTATTTCGATACAAGTTATTTTACATCAAAATGTTCAATCTCTTTCAAACATTATCGCCTGACACTGTCTAATGACTAAATGCGACTAATAATAGACTAATGTGAGATGGCTTGGATGGGAATGAAGCTGAATATCTTATTCAGAAAGATGTATATTTCTTACGACTAGACTTGTTTGATGCAAAAGGTGTCAATCTGGCACATATCGGACGTGACTATAAACTGTCTCCAGGTATTACTTGGATTATCAAAAAGGGAGAATGACAATGGAGCGTTTATAAACTGCGGTGATGATCTGGTGGTGACAACTACAAAACTTTTTAAGAGATCACATAGCAAGTCGCACAAATATAAACATTACATTGCACCGATTACGACTGTTGTGCAAGCTGTTGTATAGAATTTTTATCGCAGTTTTCAACAGAGCGAATCATCAGCATAACAATGCTACATTATTCATGGTCTTTTCCTCAGTGTGCGCACTACGATAAACGAGGTCGTCTGATGACATGTAATATTGTCTGGCCAACCTACCCGTAAACTCGGCCATGTTCTTTTGCGAAGCAAACATGCGCAGATGCAATACCCTGAAAAAAAGCATACAAATTACAGGTTATATAGGCAGAGGTATTTTAGTTCTAAAACAGCTTGACAGGGGTCTACCGGAAAGAGAAATGGTATGTCTTTGAAGATCTTGTTTACGTGAGAGATTGGCAAATCTTATAGCTATAGTGAAACTCTTACCATAGAAGTAGAATCATTGCAGTTAAGTGTTTTACACAGCAAATTACATTCATTAACAAAATTACATCTATCAGGATCTCTCAAATATATATATATATATATATATATATATATATATACCATATATATATATATGTGTGTATATACACTTGGTGATTCTATCCCTCTATGAAGAGTGCTCGATATCCTCAAAGGAAGAGCTTTAGACAGAAGTATTGGAACAAGTTCACTCGGTTGACAGCAGGTTATCCGGATATGAACCTGCTGTCAACCGAGTGAACTTGTTCCAATACGGTCACGATATATGTATGTATATATATATATATATATATATATATGTATATTTATATGTATATATACTTTCGGTCAAAGAGAAACGTCGTAAGATTTGAACTATAGGATTTTTTTTTTTGAGTGCCTATGAGAACCCTGAAACCCTATACCAAAGAGTTCCAAGAGTATAGCTGAAAGGCTTTGTAACGTTTAAATGTTTTTATATAAAATTTCTAATCGTGGTCGTGAGGTACCTGTGTGAAATCCCTGAGATTGCCAATGATGGGCCAGGAAGGCACCGAAGCCACGCCTCGTCTCCGCCAGTAGCCACGGCACCAGTAATCGTACCTGTAATGGTAAATCAATTAAGAAAGGAGTGTAACGGGTGTTTAGCTAAACATTATATTGACCATTGCATAAAAAAAACTTGCACTCATGGTATTATTGCTTATCTCGTTTCGTATCTTTTTTTAGAATGGAAATTAAATGCACACTCAACCGTTAAAAACTGCGACCCCACAGCTATATGAAGGTGGAAGACTGTGTGTAACTCACGTGAATTGATTTATTAGGCCACACGCACAAACTGTATGTGTGTGTTTGTTTTTTGAGACGAGTCACTAAGATACCCTGTATAAGCCTAAACACAAGGAAATCAAAGAAAATGTAAATTAGGGAGTTTTCGTTGACTGTGGAGAAATTACATATCATTGGTGTGATAAAGCATTCAAAAGTGTTATACTTTTCAAAACTGGATTTGTCTGGTGACAGACCTTACTTCCGTTTGATACTTGATTTTTTTTTTCTCAATAAACCGGAACAACTTCTAGGCTGCATAAACCATTTGAAAGCTTAGACAGAGCTGGGACAAGACAGAAAGGAATGGAAAATGCAAAAACTCAGATAGTCGTTTCTATATATAAATTAGACACTAACAATAAAGCAGATAGTGGTGGAGAATGTTCCTTCTGTTACGGAATCTTTTAAGTGGCATTCTACTTGACGACAAGGCTTGATACTGCATCTTGCCACATCGATTTTGATATTCATTCATTTGATATATAAGTTACCATATTGACTTATCAATTTTTACAAGTGTACATGACGATATAGGTTATCTTGCCAAGTCAACTTCCCAAAAAAGTGTATGTCGACATGGGGACATGGACTATCTGGACAAGTCGACTTCTAAATAAATACATGTCAACATGTTTTGAGAAGTCGACTTGGCTGGATAATGTATGTCAACATGTCGATTATTAAAGTTGGTAAGTCGACATGGTAAGTTACATAGCTTGACACGTCGATATGATATGAATATTAAGTCGACTTGACAAGATAAAGTATCTCGTCATGTCAGGTAGAATGGCACTTAAAAGCTTCCTATTCTGTCGAGTGTTCCTCCCGCGGAATCGGTTGTGAGGTCATAAACTCATGACACAAACAGGAAATAGTGCCTACGCGATCATAATATGTGGGCAAAGACATTATGCGCGTAAATATATTGAACAGTTATTTGCTATAATAGGCCTACAATATTGTCTCGTTTTATCGAGCAGCCTCTCCATTATTAACACTGCTCTTCCAGACAGTCTGACATTGCCCTAACCCTAATCAATAATAGGTTCCTAGTTTTACACAATGGGTGAAGACAGGCATCGCAGAGATAACACAGTATATGGGAAAGAAAGAAAAGCAAAAACATTGGCTGCGTATACACTGCTTTACACTCCCTCCCCGGTTTGGTGAATGGTTCAGAAACGAAAGCACATTATACTCCCAGTCCAGCACACTTCGACTGTAGACAAATCGGTTTACACAGATCGATACATCCATGTCTTCCTGCCATTGCATCATCATGACAACTATAAACATCAATGATGCACATTTGTGAATTGTAAATAGCCAATGTATCAATGTTGTGATTTTTACGTTTTCATTGTAAAGTGAATGTATTTCAGCCTCTGGGCTGCTTATCTTCCATCAGTAAACCCATATCAATTCAATTCAATTCAATTAAATAAAAGTAATCCACAAGTTTACACAAAGTTGAGAGCCTCTCCCAGCAAAAATTTAAGTTGAATACTTACAAAAGGAATAAAACAACCGATCCAATAGCAAGAACCCACGTCGGGGACAGAGATAGACCAGACACCTGGAGTTCCATGTCTACTGCTGCACTGCATGCACAATAAACAACCAAACCAGACCAGGAACCCCAGATTTTGACCAAATCAATGGCGGGTGTTCAAGCACTTGTCGGGCCTGATGTGCACACACAGAAATGAATGCACTCTTTAGATAAAGGGGGATTCCCGTGCACTCCGACAGAGAAATCACACAGCAGCGTCAGTCGAGTCACACGAGTCACTTCCTCAACGCGAACAGTGCACTGAACCGATACTACACACAGATTATTTCCCTACGAAGTATAATTCTCGTCCCTATATAGCCTGTGGACTTTGACCTTCACACTCTCACAACCAACATAAAATCATAAAAACACCAGCTTATGGAGGCCATAATATTCCTTTATTGTTCTCTCTTTTGTCAACTTATGCGACACTGCTAAAATATATCTAACCAACCATGACTGTAGACTACTATTCTACGCATATTGACAGTTACCGCCAGTTAGCGCTTATCACTGTTGTTTTAGATGGCTATCTACATTTCTGATTCATGGCGTGTATAATTTTCTATGATTCTGTATATCCCGCATTTCATTGCGATTCATGTTTTTCAGGGATGTTTTCTGTATGCTACCTTGTTTATTTATTGTATGTCTTTAAAAATCTCTGTGACGTGCGGCTTCAATGAGGGCTTTACCCTGGTTGGAAATCAAAAGCAACTATCAAAACAGACTACAGACAAATAAACAATCGAACAAACAAGCACATAATTCCACTTCGAATTTTTTGTTTCAAATTTAGAGAAATCACACTTTAGAATCACAATAATATATTTCGTGTTGACATACGAAATTCGAGAGAAACTTTACTCTTAATGAAACGGTTCTCACTGACATTCAATGTACAATGCAATGTTCGTATACACGAAATCCTTATACGAGACGTACTTTACGACACATAGCTGATTGCATTACATACCCTATATAAAACAAGGTCGTGGAAATTTCCTTTGGAAACGTTCCTTCCAAATTCTCTTGGAGACAATATTACTTGTACTGCTGAGTCTAAAACTAATTGCTTGTTACAAACGAGTGTGTCTTGTCTGCGTGTAAATCATAACTTTTGCAATCCTTTCATCAATGCAGTTTTACCAATCCGTGAATGACAAATAAGAAAACATAATTTCCACTCAATTCCAAAATATGATTTCAATGGACTTTTATGTAGCAGTCTACCTGCCCTCTTTCCCTGCCTGCTACAAACATCACTCCTTAATTCGCAGCCAAAATTCTGTTCTTTCAGATATCACTAACCGGAGGCCCTACTGAATATTAGTTTACTTTTCTGATGTAAAATCGTTTACACAAATGCCTTTGGGATAGACAATCATTCTAATGACAAAACATGTATGACATATTTTACATGAGATAGAAGTGATACTACTAAACACACTGCTTGATTTTGGTCACATCCTGCTCTGCATGAACAGTTTTCTTAATTAATTTTGTAATTTATTCATCTTTTTTTTTTCGTGTGTAATTGTCTCAAAAATACTATGATCATACGTGTATGGTGTAATGCAAGCCAGCAAGTTAAAAAGAGTTCTAAAAATGTACTTATTACTGTCGTTATTTTAAAGCAATTCACACGGATTAGGTTTTTAAAAGCATACTGCAGGCGTGTGTGAATATGGTTTGATTGAAGTTCTAGTGGGTTTATGTTGATTCATACTCTTTGACATCAGGTCAATATCACGTGGTTCGATTTGAGGGGATTATACGCCCTTTGTAGTTGTTTTTCTGTTTTGCTGTTGTCAGTAAGATTTTCTACCTGCGTTTCTACCAGGAGATTCTATTTCAACAACCCAACAGAAATGACTGTCAAATGTGTTTCTACAAATTCGATGAGTCATAATATATCCACAGTACAGTGTGCTGAATTGCTGCTCGAGAGATAGCCACGACTATCGCAGAATGTGACACTATAAGATATGATTCTCTGTCTTCTTGGCTTGATTCTTATAACTGAGTTCTAATTTGATTCAAATTAATTCATGTTTCCTTTCATAACAAAATTCAATATATAATATCATTACTAGCCCAAAGTGTGCAAACATCAACAAAATACAATTCAAAGCCATAATTCATTAAAAGTTAGATGGAATTGGTAAAAATGGCCAGGCTTATGTTTGATTGAACTTTTGTGCAGTTTGAGGGAACCAACTATGAATCAGTAACTAATGCCTGTAAGTAAGTATTAGTGGGTTTGTACTGTAAAGTTTAAATTACACAGTGCATAACAAATTCTTGAAACATATGCATATTCAATTTGTATTCATATCAACACTAACAAACGATAAAGAAATGAAAGACAAAATTAAGGGTAAAAGGGTATCATGTTTACTTTATTTTGATAATCACATTTACGATTAAGGGTTCAGGAACAAAGAATACGGACATGTCACATTAAATCGCAATCTGCCGAAATTTCAAAAGATGAAGAGTGTTATCTATAGGCAATGTTGTTTTTAATAATCAGCTGATGATATTGTTTAATGGACAAATTACAGCACCTTTGACTGAGAGGATCTTGACATAAGATATTATGCGTTTTCAGTGGAATGCATTTTTCGAATGGATATTGGATAGTGACCAAACACACCAAGCTAGACTGCTAAAGGCCTTGGAGTGTCACTGTCCCTGGAAACCAAACTATGGCCCCAGTCCGTTCTGGAGTCCCTCAGTGGCTAAGGATGTTTCCTGCTTTGCGGTATACTAAAATGTCCGTGGACGGGCGCGCAGCGCCAGGCCCTTCGGCGGAGTGATAAGACCCTCTTTTCCGAGCTCAATCGGAATCTGTAAGGAAGCAGCGATCCACATTTTTTTTTTAGACGACGACGTTTAAAAAAGGCACAAAATGATGAATAATTATATACAAAGTGAAAATATAAAACAATAACAGCAATTGTGAAGAACCCAAAGAGAAGATTTGTACACACAAACACTTAAAACTGGCGTAGTGTAGTGAGACAGACAAAGGGGTATACAAAACAATCGTGTTGTTTTAAAGTAATAAGAAACTGTTTTTCATGAGTTGCATAGAAGGTATCGATCCCTCTGCCTGCCCCCATCATCTATACACACAACGACCTTAAAGTTTCGATAGCGTACTTCATGTACTCACACTCCCCAACATGTTCCAGTTGTATTCTTTATCTAATTTGAAGACATAATATACGCCCAACCATGCAGCTGCCAACCCCTGTTTGAATCCTACGATGGAGTGTTTTCAAGATTCAAGATTCAACTTCGTATTTTCACTTCCATCAAATAAACAAAGAAATTATATACATTGCCTATGTACAGGATATTTGTAATACTTATGCAGAACATAATTTGACAAGGTACGTATATGAAAATGAGAAGGAGATGCGATTACATCTTTGTTAATATATACATAAAGCGTATAATACAAGTCAACTAACAGCCTGACTAAGGATGAGGATGAAAGTGGAGGGTCCCACTAAGAAGCAGAGCTTGTACGATATGGGACCCTCAGAAAATAGACAAGACAGCAATATAAAACAAAATAAACGAACCGATGTCAACTGACATCAAAATGATTGGGAAGGGAAAAAGAAAGATAAGGAAAAAAAGAAGAGAGAAAAAAGAGGAAAAAAAGGAGAAAAAGGGAAAAAACTACAGGACGTGCCATCGTGGACGCAAGCAATCTGAATTCCATAATGTAAAATAAGTGATGAAATACAAGCTGGATTAAATGTAATGCAAAACATTTTTATACGTAATTATGTTGGTAAGAATGCAAGAGAAAGAGAGAATAAACACATCGTTATGTTTAGAACACAAATAGGGACATAATTAGAAGGAGGACTTATGTAAAAAAGAATGATGACTTGACTGAGATGATAAAAGGGAAACTAACTCGGTGTTAAATCTCCCTATAGTGTAAACATTTATTTTATTTGTGTTTTTGATTTGGACGTCAATAGGAGCAACCATTCAATCAATCAAAGCAAAATAAGAAGGGTTATACCTTTGTCTGCAGACACGTCTCAAAGCGGTATTTCTGCAGCACCCTGACTAGGGCTACCTTGGCCTCCATCAGGGCGAACCTCATCCCGATGCAGTTCCGTGGCCCTGCGCCGAATGGGATCCAAGCAAACGGGTGCCGCTTCTCGCGCCTCTCTTTCGTGAATCTGTCGGACGAACGAGGTACACAGAGTGGATCCCACTTGCTTACATTTGTTTTATATCGCTGGACACACTGTAGGAATAATTATACATGGTCTGTATCTTACTTTTTTTTTATAAACAGTTCTACACCACATAAAACTCTCATTCTTATTCTCGTGTGCATTCCTTGTTGCTATCATTAATCTATTTTATAGACTTCATTTTGGCTCTCTGGCTGTTCTTCATAAAACCCTGAACTTCCCTGTACTGGCATCCATACAACCATTCTGGAAGTAGCAGCCTGTGTCCTGCGTCACAGTTTTGCATGCAGATCTACACTACTGAGGAAAGTATGGCAATTTTCCGAGCACTCTCTCATCGTATACTATAGGGCCTACATTGTTTTGACTCTCACTTCAGTATTTAATTTCATGCGACTGAACAACTCGCTTTGTTCTATCATTGTGAGCACATGAAGAAAAATAGTTTGTGTTTTTGTAGCGTTTATCATGCAGCAAAGGGTTACATTCCAAATAGGATCGTAATACACCTATATAGGTGCGAGAGTAATCTACTGGTACTGTCTCTTCTCTTTGTGATCTTCATGCATACCTATCTGGGTCGAACTTCTCCGGTTCGGACCACAGCTCCGGATCATGGTGAATGGTGTAGATTGGAATGGCAACCTGCGTACCCCTTTCCACGGTTACACCATTGTAGGTAAACGTCTCACTGCATATGCGGTCAGCACTGTCAGGTATTAGGTAATTAGCAAACAAATCGTAGAACTCTTGTAACGCTTTGAAAAAACAACCACTGTGTAACGAATGCACAAGCTCTTCCTTTCTTTTTTTTTTTTCTCTCTCTCTCTCTCTCTCTTTGCTCGAATATTCATTCAAGGCAATCAAAGGGCAGACAATATCTAATATAAAAAAATGAACGATAATTACGTGCATAACAATCCTACATAACCCTCAAAAGTAGTTTTTTTTTTTAAATTATGCAACGTTCAGTCCGACAAGACTTAGTGTTCCTTAGTTAATTATCCCTTTACTTTTATTCTGATTTTTTTTACTTTATCTACAACAACGGATAAAATGATTCCAGCTTCAGTTAAACGGCAGCTTAAAGTGGACTTACAAGGCTTTTTTTAAAGGATATTTTCATGAATTCGGATGGACATAATTCATAATGTAACCCCATGACAGTTCCAGAATATTGGGCATTGCGTAATACTTTGAAGCGTAAAGATGATGGGTAGATACACCTCACGGTCTTAAGTCACTGGATTATCGAAAATACGATCGTATGGCATACATGGTTTGTGTGTGAAAAGAGCTGTCCAGGGCCCCGTTTCATAAAAAGTTGATATGACAGCAACTCTTGCTGGAATGGCAATTGTCATGGCAACATTGTCATGACAACGACAAGAATCCAGCTTCCTGATTGGCTGTTGCCATTGGAAGTTGCCATTCCAGCAAGAGTTGCCATCCGAACATCTTTTATGAAATGGGGCCCAGAACTTACAGGGCCGCTGGAGGGAAGTACCGCAGAGTCTCGCAGATTACGTTATCCAGATAAGGTAACTTCGAGACGGTGGTGTAACCGACATCGTCGCTAGAGGGCAGTAACTCGTCGATCTCGGTGATAAGTTTCTCCTGTACGTCTGGGTGCAGGGCCAGTAGGTAAGAGGAAAAGATGAGGAGAGAACCAGTCGTGTCGTAGCCGGCGACGAAGAAGGTTATTGCCTGATAAGAAATAGGCAGGAGATACTGTTGAAATGACACACACTAAAAAGAGTCTACTTTTTAGGTAGTTTTGCGCATGCATGTGTGTTCGTATGTTTATGTGCAAGATAATACATATACATAATATATGTGTGTATGTGTGTGTGTGTGTGTGTGTGTGTGTGTGTGCGTGCGTGTGCGTGTGTATCAGAACGCGGAATGAAAGTGGATGGATTAGAGAGAATGACTAAACTGGTAAAGCATTTTAATGAATGTTTGTGTGGTTTACGATCTCAGCAGAGTTGGTTTAATTGCTTCATAGGCCGAGGAAATTGATTTTAGAAAAATATTCAATATCATTCAAAATCTATTTAGGATGAAATTTAATTTCATAGGCTATGAAAAGTTGCCCAAACTTTTATTCAAAACAAGTATTTTCTCTAAAATGGTTTCTTTCTTCTTTCTTTGTTCTTCTCTGTTCAGAAAAAATTCGACTCACTGACAGTCAAAAAAGTTATTCCTGTGACAAATTTCACAAGTAGGATTTCTATAACTGAAGAAAAAAAATCTTCATTGTAGACATGGTAAATTTTCGATTAAGGGACAGTCATAAAGTTTACTCTTATTACAAATTTCAAAATCAACAGATAAATGTGTCTTTGTGATTGGCAAAAAAAAAGTAATCTTATCCGTTATGAACTTTTCTTCCAAAAAATCATATCACGTGAGTACGATTTGCTTGAATTGCATCGTCTGAGTTTGCCTGGTCAGTTCTGGGCCCTCTTTTATGAAGAGTTGAAATTGATTATATTAATTTCAACTGTTAGTCTATGGCAGCCTGGCAGCCTGTGTGGTAAGGAAATTTAAAATCGATTTTATATTTTGATAAAACGGGGCCTTGGGCCATTTTTGTGTCCGCTTTAAAATTCACATCGCAGAGAGCTACTCGACGCAATACTACCCTATGGGGGCGCCATTTTACAATATCATTGTACTCTGTAATACTGTATAATAGGCTGTGTCATTCCGTAATCAAAAGCTACTTTGCAACACGACGCAGAGAGAGGGGAACGGCCAACGCAATCGTCGTCTTAGACGTCCGCGTCTCAAATCTAAAGCTCCCCATTGTTACCGTGATACGCAAACGCTGAGATTATAGAGCGCTCACCTGCGCGATCATTTCTGAATTTGACAGTTGGACCTTTGACTTCAACGAGCGACTCGGAGCAGCACCTCCGTGTTCCTTGAACACGCTATCATGCACGTCACCGTCATCACCGGCTTCCAGCTGCCCCTCGCTTCCTTTCTGGGCGTCGATTATCATTTGCAGAAAATCTGTCCTCTGATAGATGGATTGATTTATCAATGTAAAATGCAAGGAAAGCAGAGATCAACTGAGGTTTCGCCACAGTTTGACACAAACGAAAGTACGATTTGAGGGCAGAGGTTTTAAGAAGGAAGATAAAAGCTGAAAGAGCCAGAAACGATTCATTCGATATTTCGTACCATTTTGTTCTACTAAAAATATTTAAGTAATGATACTGGTTTCGCTATCTAAATCATAATACCCACTTCCGTTGTGACAGTATGACTCAAACATAAACAAATACGATTGCAATTTGAGGGCAGCTATTTAACGATAAGGAAGATAAAAGTTGAAGGAGCCAGAAGAGATTCATTCGATGATTTGTACCATTTTATTCTTCTAAAGAATATTCAAATAATTATTTACTGGTTTCACTATCTAAATAAAAACACCCACTTCTACGTTATAGCCTTAAAACGGCTCTAGGGATTGTTTGGAGTAAGTATATATAGGGTACTTATGTATAATTCTGTTCACCTGTAATGTTCAAGACCATTGCTGTCAACAATAATAACTGGTTCTCATTGACATGAAAAACTTGTGGACTGTCTCTCATACTCCTTTTTTCTTGCTCCTTTTGTGTTACTTATCTTTTTGACCTCATTGCATTCAACATATTAATTATCTAATCCAGATGTGTAGATATGAATTTATTGCAAAGTAAATTTCTTCAATACTCACTATCACTCAGATAATCATCGTTGAATTACATAATCATATTTTCAATACTCTATATAGTGTATAAATTGCCCAAATTATTATGTGAATTAAAGTGCAAAATGAAATCATCCCATCTTTCACATCGTGTGCAGCGGTACATTTAAGTGCCGGAATGAACTAATGTGCAAAATAATCATTAAAGCATTTAGAGGAAAAAAGTTTGCTTCAAGCGATCAAACCTGCCTTTTGTTTATTTTCATTTGGAGCTTTCCGCATGGCTACCGTTTGTTGAATTACATCGCGAAAAAAGTCCATCGAGTCTTGAGGGAACAAGAAAACCTTGAAAAACTTCAGTATTGGCGACGTCCAGGGCAGAAAACCTGGCGATTGAAATTAAGTGAATAAATGATAAAAAAATGGCAACTTACTGGATATCTACTTGTTTCTTCTTACAGTCAAGACCCTCAGGGACTTCAAGTGAAAAAACAACCCCGATATTAAGATTTTATAGCAACTGATTGCATCGTTATGTTATAACAGTAATATATCCCAGATATCTCAAATTAATTTAAAAAAGAGAGGATCGACTTATCTGTACATACAAATTCAAAAGAAAATTATTGTGTGAGAGCTTAGAGTGATTTCACAAAAGAATGGCTTCGGTAACAACTTGCTTTATACCATTTTTATAGTAGCTTCAAAGCATCACGCACCCTCTGACAGTGAAAAAAATCTCCTTGAAAAACAATCGCACCCACCTATAATTCTGCACAGAAAGCATCAATCTACTCTTACCACAGAAAAGTCCGCACAATTCCAAAGTTTAGGCGAGCAATCTTGGAAAAGTTCATATTGTCTGTCTTTTATAAACTCGGCTTGTTCTTACCGCTTATCAACAATCCCACGTTGAAAATAGAAAAATTAAAGGCTTTATTGGCCTTGGCTACAAACGGATGATCCGGGTCACCCTGGGAATCGACCTCGAGACCGAAAGCACAGCTCGCTATGGTGTCCATGATAAAGGACCCGTATAATCTGGAAGACGATGGAGTATAGTGTAAACAATCGAAAGGGAAATAATCTCCAAAATCGGCAAGGTATAGTTACTCCGGCACTTACTACAGTAGTTATCATTAATGACATTACCACATAGGGTGGGGTAAAGGGTACATGCCAACAGGTCATGTAGCATTTTCCAACAGACGCTCCGAAAGCATGTCCTACTTTTTTGTGTTATTATCGATATATGATCTAAGCGCAAAATGAATATCTTTTATGCATAATCTAACTCTAAAGAATTTTGTTCTAGATTATGTAATCTATGCATGCACTTAACTGAAAGAACCGACTATACTGATGTTGGTTAATTACATCACATTTCACACTCGTATTAGTTATGGGCTTAAAGCTTTTTGGTTCTGTCATCTATTTAGATAAAAACCTTATGTTATTTGCCTGTTCATGCATCATTGTATCACTTTTGTAATTAGTTTTCTGTATTTCTAATCAATTCTGATGATTTTGATGCTGTTTTGCAGTAATGTATGATTTAGTTTGTTGCAAAATATGGGCAACTGCATATAATGAAGTAAAAAAAAAATCAAATTACTCGTATAAATAAAACGAACAGCTCATTCATTTACCACACAAAAAGTCATCAAATTTGTGACTCCATTCAGGATTCAAAATACCATAGATCTATTTTCACTATTTTTTATCTCTCAATAAACAGGATAACAGTTCCACTGATTCTAGTAAAGAGGAAATACGCTTTAAGAATGTGAACAGAGTGTTACAATTTCTCATAATCCTAGTCGTAAATACATTTTATTTAAAGGAATATTAATCTACATAATGGAGACGACGGCAAATTACACTGTAAACATGAAATGGTAAATTAACATTCTAAAAGTTGTTCCTCCTCCAACCTTTTTGTAAATGTTGAATTCAATACTCAAAATGTGGATTTACCATTTCTGAAATGGTATTTCAACATTTGGAGTGTTGAATTTAACATTTTGAGTGTTAAATGTAACATTTACCATAAGATTGGAGGTGTTGAAACATTCAAAATGTTGATCTACCATTTTATTTTTAAGAGTGTAGCAGGTGTACCAATAATGAGTTTTTACAAAATCCCCGGTTCGTGTCTTTGCCTCGTATATTAAAACACTCATATTTTGACATCGCTTACTGTTTGCACTCCATGTAGCCTTTAGTTCTCTGAGAGCTTTCAATGTTCCTGAGAAGTCTATCAGCCCCTGCAGTCACGTGATGTGACATCTACGTAGCGAAAATAAGACGGGAAAATTCCAGAGGATTATTTTCCCTTGATTTGCAGTTTTCCCTTTTTGTAAGGGGGGATTTTCGTTAAGATGTCAATACATGAAAGGCTGAACAAAATGTCCTTGCTGAATCAACCTTTTAAAAATGCTGCATTTTTAAAGCCTTGCTTGCATTTCAAATAGATGCTTTTGTCAAAGTCATCAACCATTCAAGGAGAAACCTAACAACAAAGCTTAAGAATGAGATTGCTAACATCATTGTTAAAATGGCTTCTCCGATCAAATTAAAGATGTAAATCTAATCAAAACTTCTGTTATGATACAAGGACTGTGCAAAGGTTACATGAACCATAATTCTGAAATTTTCACACTATATACTATTAAAAAAATTTAAAAATGACTTTGATTCAATCGATGCTATGAGAACGAATACAGTATAGGACCAACACCAACATTTCTATAGAGCAGTCGATCTAGTATTCCACCCACGCTCTGGAATGATTCATGCAAAGCTGAGACCGTTAATGAAGCGATTGTTTGTTTCTGGTGAACATTTCAATTTGATTGTTGGACTTCTGTGAGTGTTCGAATTGACTGAATCATATAAACTTTTTAGAAACGTATACTGGTAATTTGAAATTTGAAAGTCACATGCGGATTGCTACACCTGTTTCATTTTTGCACCGCTGAAGGTGGGGGTCAGCGTGTTACGGACTTCTCGCCAATGGTCATCCTTAAGATTCATCAGGGCATCCTCGAACTCCTTGTTGCATAGTGGCGTCTCCTGCAGGTGGAGACCGAGTTTCAATGTTTTTAAAAAGGTAAAACTACAGAAGTTTAGAATTATTATGTGAGCCGAAATTCGTTGTCACAAGAGATGTTTTATGCTTTAATTTCTCTCTTAAAGATATGCCATTGTGCATGGTAGTACTAGGTGTTTCAAAAAACATTTTCCACTTTTGATTCTTAATAATTCAAAAACTATATATCAAATAACACTGCCATTGATATGAGTAATAGCTGAATAGTGTACAATTTGGTTGAAGGTAGTTTAAATATGAAAGCATAAATAAGTTTCATGAAATCCATGATTCATTTCACAGTTAGGTTCCAGACTTTGCTCTATTTTCAACCCTCTGTTCAAAATTTCACTTTGCACAGGAGTCAGTGGGTGTGTATGGGAGTGTGTGGCTAACACCCTGACAATGGTCCTGAACAATGGCCAGGGTTTGAATGCTTCATTATTCATTCATGAGAAATGCCACTATCACAGCTAGTCTTTATTCAGCCTCTGGCAGTATCTGTGTAAAGTCAAACGCCTGTCGATACTGTCGTTGAGTCGCGTCAGTGCTCTCTCTACTTCTGAAAAACAAAATTACAATGAATACCTTCTGTTCTATCGTAAACGTGGTGACAGGAATAAAGAAAATCAATTAGAGTATATATACACTTGTGTATATGGAGCCTTAATAAATCTACTCTGAAACAAATCGCCCCAATGATAAATGCTGATGAACTCTTTACCAAAAATGATCTCTTTTAATCGAAAAAGCGAAAAATTTGTCTATTTAATTAGTAGACAGTTGTATTGAAATGAGGAACTTTAGATCATTTATGTTTATTAATATCCCAAATTTAGTGATATGTGAAGCAAAATTTGAAAATGATTGCCAGCTGGAATGAAATGTGGTGTTTGCAAGCACTTTGCCGTGCATGAATTCAGACTAGCAGTGCCCAGGGCAATCCACATGAATTATTGATTAAGCATTCATGTGCCAGGGAGCGCCAGACTGATGCCTAGTCAACAGGTGGTTCAGGCATGTCCATTGTTCAGGGCCATTGTCAGCACACACTCACATACACATCATTGGATCCTGTGCGAAGTTCAATTTTTGTACAGAGGGTTAAAATTTGACCAAAATCTGAAACCTTACTTCAAAATCAATCGTAGATTTAATGAAACTGATTTATGCTTTCACATGCAAATCACCTCAAACCAAATTGTACACTATCCAGCTATTACTCATATCAATGACAGTTTTATCGAATGAATAATTTTTGAAATATTTATGATCAAAAGTGGGAAATGTTTTTTGAAACACCTAGTACGTAGTATATAGAATCTTGACAAATAATACAACATGATATAGATCGAAACAAGAGGAAATGCAAACTTAGACAAGGTTTGAAACTTCTCGAAACCAAACGCCGATTAAATCCAGACAAAAAGAAATACCTGGTGACAGCAGAAAAAGCAAACAACGACGAAGAAAACAAAACACTGAAGGAGATGAGACAAGACAGAAATAATATCGAACATCCTTCAATGCAGGGAGAGGTTATTAAAACATTTTGGCAGATCAGAGATCGCTGATTACAAAAGCGTTATAATCGGATTATAAGGCAACTACTACAATCAACACATCCAGTGAGATGATGATAGACCAAACTGTGCCCAAGCATGTTTAAAAAATGATCGCAATATTGGTTTAATGGAAATAAATGTATCTGAACTGAACTAGGTGTCTACTGTACACACAGTCATAATCATCACGAAAAAAAAAACCTTACCCGTCTGTTTACGAAGGTGTTGAAGCTCTTAATCATGACTTGCCTGACCATGTCAGGATCGCCACAGACTAGGACAGGACGACGAACGTCATACAACCTATTTCAGTTCATAAATGCATGAATATAATTATATTCATTAATAAAGACATGAATATCTAAATAAAATACGCACATGTAAATTGATATATATATATATATATATATATATACATATATATATATATATATATGTTATGATGAACATATTTGTATATTATAATGATATCAATGTATATATTCATATGTTCGCGCCATTTTGTAACATATCCATGTCTGCGCAATACTCTCGTACATGCTAGATACAAGCTTTCAGAATAATTCGTGGTAATGAATAAATCTTCATACAAGACTACAAACGGGGAACTTGTACAAGATAGAAAGAGATGATAAAGATCTTGGATTGATAATAGGCATGTGCCGAATATAGATACATCAGTTAAAAGTATGCAATTCGCGGTCAAAGCTTGACATATCGATTTGTAAGTCACCAAGCATAATGTCCAACAAATTGGCGATTGCTCGGCCTGAAAATGTAGTTTGCCAAAAGCGTTTGAATATTTTACGACTATACTCGTTCCAGGCAAAATGTAACAACATATTGCGTGCTATTCTCTGCTGCACCACTGTCTAAATATTGCTTCGAAGAAGGAGCTTGAATATTGTCTCGTTGACATTACAATGCTGTTATATGAGCTGCCAGTGACAACCTTTCAGAGACTAGATTGCCAGTCGCAAAGAATAATATACCTTGCGCTGACTACAGAGAATATTGTCATGATTGTGGATGAAAACTATTGTAGACCTATATCGTATTTGTCAATAGAGTAAAGAAAGCTCTTTTACACATTGGAACTGAATTTGTGGTGAAAGGAATTTAAAAAAAAATGTAACAAAATTGTATGATCACCTTCTGAGAGTTTCACTATGTGTAATTCATGGTATTTTCTTCTCTTTTTTTTTCTGAGACGTGAGCTTGGCGGACTACAACACTAAATAGGAAGCCGTTTGTTGTCACAATTGCAGCAGCAATAACCTACCCGAATACTCGACCATGTTCTTTTGCCAGGCGAAGTAACGCGGGTGCAACTCCCTGAAGAAGGGAAATAAGAAGAAAAGAAGAAGAAGAAGAAGAAGAAGGAGAAGAAGAAGAAGAAGAAGGAGAAGAAGAAGATTATTTCTTTTTTTACCTCTCGCGGCCCGTTCCAGATACTTTAAATCTAAAATTTTGTGCAGACTATCCAAGAAGTCTACATTTCTCGTTTCAAACCCGTTTCCGCGACTAGGAGAAAAAAAGAACACCGTAACATTCCTATATACTGTCAAGGCCCAACATAATATTATCAAAGTTGCTTTATAGCCGATGGAAGTGTGGGTATTATAGCTTGTGCGCTCATCAATCTCCGAAACAAGATGCCATTAAAGATTGTTTATAGGGAGTTTAATGGAGATCAGAACATAGAACTGAAAAAAAATATAGCTATAGGTTTTGCGAAAGAAGGCTGAACAATGATAAGGATGAAAGTAATAAATCATTACATAGTATTATAATGATTTCGATATAGTGAGAATAATGATTTCTACAGTGACTACGTTTTGAAATAAATTGATATTTATAGGAATAGTGCTAATCTCTCGGGGCACCTGCGATACCGGCGGCGTGAAGTCAGATTACTTGTTTCACTCCTGGAGCGGGTCCTGGGGCAAGGAGGAATGTCGTAGGATTGGAAGTAAGCATCTACTGTGCAATTGTCAACTATCTGACACACTGTACACCACAGAGCTTCGAAAGGACGTAAAATGTTTATTGTGCCGTTATTTTTAATCTGTCGTTTGCCATATATACCTCCGTGAAATGCGTAAGACTGCCAGCGATTGGTCTGGAAGACACCGAAGCCACGCCACGTCTTCTCCAGTATCCATGGCACCAGTAATCGTACCTGTACAATTCAGGGACGGAACACGTGGTTACGTATTTATAGCTATATAGCCTATAACCTTTCTGGACTGTTACGCGAAAATCCTTGCCATGATAGATTTCGGTCATAATTTTATGCGCGAAGACTGGTCAACATCCTCCAGCAATCAACCAACATGCAGTGGTCGCCAAAACCAATAGGAGATCAAAATCACAAAATTCTCTTTAAGATCAGCGACTACTGTTGCTGATCAACTCCCGAGCGCCTTGCGAACATTCTATACAACATGTCCAGCGTCTGTATGATGATGGAAACTACCATTGATTCGTCGCTGATTGGTTGCTAATGACCGTACTGTGCTTGGCAACCATTTAAAGATTAGTAGAGGGCAAAGATACAGAAAATGGCTCTGAAGAATCAGTATTCCACAAGCTATCAGCTATGAGGAAATAAGTTAGCATAGCTCTGAGACAACTCCAAATCGTGGACTTTGTAGCGACGGACAGGACGAAGCAAATGAAACTATGGCTCTTCTCTATGAGAGAAACAAAAGTGACCGCATAATAAAGAGGATGTAGAGCAGAAGACAGGACACCAGGAGAGAATACTTTCCTTCTCCTGTTCAATTAGTCGCGAGGTAATTGTTCCTGCAGGAAGGGTGCATCATATAACGCTTTTAATAATGCTTAGGTATATTACGTATCATATACACATTACAGTCAGGCAACAGCTCACCAAAAATCCTTTCCTTTGAACTCTCAGTCGGTAATAAACTTATAAAATTGAATATAATTAGCTTAATACAGTATATCATTTTAAAGAAATGTGTGTGTCATTGTTATCTGCTTATTTTACAAAAAAATGCAAATGAAGGTTGAAATATAATCGAAAGGTTTTTCATTATCTCCAGTGTTGCCGTTTGACTGATAATAAACATTCATTCTCCTTATTTTACATATTATATTCATAAATTTGATTCACTGCTGAAGCAGCCTATTCAGTATCAGCATTGCTCTTCCAAACAGTCTGTCATTATACCAATCTCCATGACAACCAGGTTCACAGTTTTACACCTGCGTTAAAAAGAACATCGCAGAGATTGTATCTAGATCTACTGTGAGAAAAGAAAAAAAATCAAGTGAAGGAGTTCCTTGAAAAGTTGGCCTCACGCTATTTTACGCTTCCATGGTCGGTTCAGAAAAAAAAATACAGCAACAAGTCAACCATGGTTTGGCTGAGAAGTATACGGCGATTATACGGATTATTGTGTCAATGCCTTTCTTTCATCGTATGGCTGTGACTGCATGTTACACCAATGGTTCACACTTACGCCTATAGATATATTGAATATCTATATAAGAATCTAAGTATATCTGAATACTTACAAAAAGAATAGAACTACGGATCCAAGGGCAAGAACCCACGTCGTGGACAGAGATAGACCAAACACCTGGAGTTCCATTGCTACTACTTCATCTGTACATACAATTATGAACAGCCAAATCCAACACAACCAAATTTTGACAAATCAGTGGCTGCTTATTCGATGATATTTCACGTAGGCCTATACTTGTCAGGCTTAGGGAAACGCAGAAATGACTGGATACCCCTACACAATGTCATCACAGAGCAATATCTGCCCCGTCCTATGGTGTGCTGACGTGCTATCGCAAGTATATCTACATTTTCATACGAAGTTATGCACCTCGCTAACCCGTGGACTTTGATTTTCGATGCTTTACACCGGACGTGAAATGATAAGTGATCACAAATCATCTATCAGAATTCATACTTTGAACGTCCTGAAATGCTAAACGGCGCAAAATTCTTTGCCCTTGGCTGGTGTGTGGCCGTGTGGCCGTTGGGTATGATATGGAAACCTGGGCAAGAAAGACTACTCTACTGTATTGTATATGTGCTTTGCCAAACGAACCAAATTGTAGCATTTACTACAGAGTGCTTTGGTTGCAAAGTAATTCCTATTATCTATACTATTTATACCGATTATCGTGTGGAGAATCATGAATACCGGTAAATATCAATGACACTGATTACACAGTCACACCCTGTTGCAATATCGATGTTAATTAAGATGTTAATAGATGTGTTAATGATATACTACCATAATCATGAAAGCTTTAATCCTTAAAATTTGATGAACGCCCCTAATCTGAGACAAAATGATAGGAAAGTTTCCCAAGTATACATGTTTGAATGAATGCAACAATATTTGTAAAAGAACACATCGGTGAAGTTTGAGTACAATCGCACATTCCTTTCAAAAGTTATGATTTTCAAAAGTCTTGGTGCCGCCATTGTTGGATGAGAAGACTACAACAGTTTGTGATGTCACCGCAGTAAAAAGGATATAAAATATCAAGAGAGCTCAACATATCGTCATTTTCAGGCATGGTGAAGAAGCAACTGACTTACCCAATTTAGTAAGCAAGAGAAATCATCTTACTTTTAAAATCGCCAGGTAGAGAAGTCCTTTTCGTTAAAAAGTAACAGTTTTGTTTTGCTCTTTCATGCATGATGGTCTTTACTCACATATCGATGCCACATTATATCGGGTTGCTGTTTTCTTCCTTTGGAGTATACCACTTACAAATGCTAACATCGTTTCCGCATTGTCTTCCTGCGTCTCCTGTCAAAACTTGAGTTCTTCTTTTGATTTCAGGACCAACGATAATTACGCAAATGTTCATCGATGTTTAGTTATTATTTAAGGTGTTTTCAAAAACTCATGAATAATCTCATGTTTATCTACTTATTTATTTACTTATTTATTTATTTATTTATTTATTCATTCATTCATTCTTTCATTCAGTTAGTCAGTCAGTCATTTAGTATTCTTTACCTAGGGTAGCCCCATCGGTGGTTTATACACTGTTGCACTTGGGGGCCCTGCAACAAAATAACAGAGAAACAATTAATTTAACATACACAAAGTAACAAATCAAGGACATCCAGTTGTACATCCATGTACAAATCACGGCAATATTTGATCGTAAGAACTGAATATGACTTTTGAGGTGACGAGAAGTATTTTCTCTTGCTGGTTTGTGCGTTGATGAACCATCAGGAGGTTATGACATCAAGGCAACATGCGTAGTTTGCATATTAGCAGCAGTATCTGGGCTGTTCTGATAGTCTGTCACCGTGTCTAGAATCTTATCTCTCTTGGCTTTTTATGTATGATCCTCAAGAAATTGAACTATATCCATTGTCTGAACCCAAACTTCCGAACTAACTTTATGGTATTAGTAATCATTTATGACCAAGGAACAAAGCTCATCGAGCAATACAGATAAGATTACCCTGGTCTTATAAAGATATTGATGCTTACTCATTGTTCATCACTCGCAGCCGTATTTTTATGATATACCCCAATACATTATAGCCGATATTTTACAATCAAGTATGTAGTAGGTATTTGTAGATTATGTTGAGAAGCGTCATGTGGTGATGGATGACACGATGTTTCTACACTACCACTAAATTTGTGGAAAGGTGATGTAAATATGCATGATTCTTTTTTTCCCCCAGCCTTTAGTGGTATAGTGGTGTGTCTTTCGTCAACATCAGTAAGGAAAGAAACATTGTTCAAACAAATTACCATAATGTTAAATGTTTTACAGTGAAATTTCGGGCCGTATGTCGGGATCGAAGCAGCAACAACGACAAAACCCGGCTTTTGTCGAAATTTCACGAAGCGTTCAAGTTCTTCGGGCTTTCATTAAAGTGGTTAATCGGACGTTGACGTCAAAAGAGAATTCTATGCTTCAGTGGCCTTCAAAGGTTCGTAACTTTTCGCCTTGTTCCCGAAGCAGTTTGTTCGAATATACAGTGGACAAGTTGTGGTTTCCAGCAGCACTCTCTACAGCAGCACAGTCACATCGCAGTGAGTGACGCGTCTGATGTGCTTCCGATTTGCGAGAGACAACGCTATTCGTTTTTCAGCAAGTTATATACAAACTCAAATAGCCACCAACACTGACTGATGACGCTAGATGATAATGTATATCGTGTTGTTTGTCTTGTCTACAGTACTCTGAACAGGTAGGTTCATTCATTACTAGTGCCCTTTTTAGTGGCCTGAAAGTGGCCGGGTGTTTACCTTCTTGGCACTGCCATTCGAATCTGGATCTGGATCTGGATTAATACGCTGAAAAACTCTAGCTAGAGTATCACTCAGCACTGTGGTTTGATGTGCAACTAATCACAACGGAGGTGACGCTGGGGCGCTTCTTTAAATGTATCAAATTTATGAATTTGTTTAATATCACTCGGAGACATGGCTTACGATGGGCGAGGAATATCTGCAATAGCGATGGTCACTGCTATGATAATGGCTACTGCCGGAGGTCTGCCGACTGATAGAGGTCAAGGTGCTAGTCGAAATTCGGCCATGGACATGGCGCTAAAATACATGGCCGAAGTGCCTCTTATTGATGGGTAAGTAATATGGGATATAAAGTATCGTCTATTTTGTTCCTACCGTAGCACACAACCTACATAATTTATATGCTTCACTTCAATTCGAGCGAACAAGGTTTAGGTAAATTCCGGAGACGTAATGGGGTACTCAACTCCATGATCCAGTTGACTTAAGTGGGTACAAAAGTCATGAAAACCAATCAATGGTATATAGTTAGAGTATTATCAGACAAGGAATAAGAATGTCTTGTTGAATTTGAACTCTTACACGGTTCAGCATCGTGACAGCAATGATATCGATCGTAGTTATGATAATCATGCAAATTATTAAACTGACGGACATAAATGATTTGACTGTATAAAAAGTAATGTAACTATGATTCTTCATATCATCAGAGGCCCATATAATTAGAGAGCTAAGATATAGCACACAATCACGATTCCCGTATGCGACGAGTTACTTGGCCATAGAAAATTTACAATATTCCAAGGGTATAAACGCAGAGCATAATAAAGTTAAGGAATTGTGTCAGAGGTATACGTCTTCTGGAAAGGAATGCTAGCTTGCTTCCAGTTCTCCTCCTTTTGTCTCTGAGGCAGACCCTTTTCCTACATTTATATCGAAATGCGTATGGGTGATATCGGTATTCAGCATAAACCCATTCGAGATTATTAATCACTCTCTCACATGCTTAAATGTTTAATGAAAGCGTCTATTCTCTTGATGTTGTGCTTTATTTGGCAGACCGACATACTTAAAAGAATATCAAATAGTTTTCATATTCATTACTGTTATTTTCATTACTGCGAAAACTATCCTTAATACATTCATTTTTTATCATTATCTTTACTGGTCATTATTGTATTGGAAAACTCATTATGTAGCGCTCGTTGGATTTGATGGTTCGATTTGAAAATAAGTTTTCAATGTCTTATCATATCGCTTTTCAGTCACAACGACTGGCCGTTTCAGTTCGTCCGTAGAATCGGGAACCGACTCCAAGACCTGGACTTAGACCAGGACTTGACGGCAGTGTGGGGGAAAAGCGCCACGGACATACCCCGACTACGACAAGGCAGGCTCGGGGGACAGGTACAAGTGTTTAGAAGTCCCAAACTAGTCCGAAACTATCGTCCTTGTGACTGTTTCCTTCGTTAGGGTGTACTTTCAACACTGCTTGCAAACTGGCAATCTCTTTGCCTATTGCCCATTATTTCCCACGTGAGAGTATTGTGCTGGTCTCAGGCAGATAAGGGCTAGTAATCCCCATTATTGCTAGCTTTCATCTATAGCTTTTAGAGTGAGTAAAACCTTATTCATTTTTGCAAGATTCCGTCCATGAAAACAGCATGTACTCAATGCAATCCAGACGCGATCTATATATAGAGTGACAGTAGAGTCTCCTCTATTGAATAAAAGAGACGGGAATTCACAGTGAATATCCCTTGCTATATGTATAGTATGACCTCCATAAGTGTTCTATATACTTTCATCGTCAGCAGTGCTACCGTTATTATTAATGTTTATATTGTATTATCGTGCAAAGAATCGAGATTGGTATGGCAACAGGCAAGAAGCCTGTAATCATTTCATAGTTGAATAATTGACTGAATTGAAAAAAAAAACCCATATATGACAAAACAGCCTGAAACTATTCATCATTGACCCCCAGTTTGTCCTCCAGACTGTGTTATAGTTCTCGTCTGTATATATCGGTAGTTTCAGAGCCTAATAAGATGGATAATGCATAGGCAGACTGTGTTGCTTTCATGGGTATAACGCATTATAAGCCACAAGTGTTTATAACAATGGAGATAATATTTCTAGTTTGTAAGACTCAATGATGACGATGATTGCTATATAGCTATAATAAATCTAGTAAAGCGGTGATGAAAGTAACACAAAGTTTGACTTGATTAGATTTATTGGTCCTTGCATTATCATGGAACATGCACATAGTCATCTATGTGTGTACACATATTCCTGGTACCATTATACAAGTATACATACGATTAAAAGATAGTTTTGTCTCATCTGGCTTTACAATGTGTAACAAAACAAAACGTAACAACAACATCGTATAGGCCTATCATTGCTTCTCTCTTTTTTTTTATTATCTTTTATTATACTTAACCATTTTCATAACGTTTGCTTCCGTTTCATATAATTGTCTAGTTTTGGGCAGCCTACACCTTATGCGCGTCACAGTACAAGGACGCAGTGACTCACGTGTTGGATCAGATTGACGTCATAATCAGAATGTGCGAAATGTACCCGGATGTCTTTGAATTTGTTACGACAGCTGAGGGTAGGACTAATTATTTTCATTTTCATCACGTCATTTTTTTTTCTCATATTTGATGTTTGCGCGTATTTGGAGATAAAACGGTAGGATATATAGTATTGATTTATACCCCCTTTAATGTTTCATTTTCACACAATGAATATTAAACTCCTGTCGATACATTGCATGTCATGATAATGATTACTTTATTCGACACTTGTTACAATATTCAGTATCAAAAGCAAAGGTCCTTCAAACAAAAAGAGAAGAAGAAACATTGCCCTTATCCAACATATTTTACAGTATGGTGATTGCCTTGTGTTTATCTCTGAATGATATTCTAGCACATTACACGTAGTAAGCCAGTTCAAATCACTACAATTTAAATATATGGAGACAAAGGCCATTATAGCATTCCATTGAAAAAGACTTGTATCACTGATGTCTTTGTAAAACCGGATAAATTGTCATGAAAAACATGTTAATCTTTCATGTATAAACTGTAGGACTAGGTGCATATCGAAATATGCAGGTTAGTGTGTATTCTTTTCAACCAAATTTACGACAGTCATCCATGGAACACTTACATGAATATTACCATTTTCTGTATGGCTGCGTTTAAAACTGCTCTTGTAACATGTTGATTGAAAAATCATAAAATGAATATAGACAAACGTCAACATAAAAGATCTCTCGATGTTTTAAAAAGTCAGTGGTTCAGAGGTCATTATAGACCATTGCTAACAGTGAATTCGCTTATTTCAGGGTAAATGCGGGCACTGAGATCATCTTTTAAAAGCAGCTAGTGAGACTTCTGTCTTTTCCACTGGTGAATAATGCGAAAAGATGTAAATGAAACTCATGGGTGCACGTCACGAGACCGACACCCACGAGTCATACAGCTCACGAGTCATACAGCCCATTAGTTCGACACTAAGCTAACAAGGCCCACGAGACCGACACATTAAGCCCCGTGTTGTTATATGTCGAACTCTTGGGCTGTTTTTACCTGGTGTCGAACTCATGGGCTGTATGACTCGTGAGCTATATGACTCATGGGCCTGTTTTCAATTACGAACTCGTGGACTGTATGACTCGTGGGTGTCGGTCTAGTGGGATGACCCCAAATTCATTAGGCTAAGTCCTTTGCAGTTTGAATCCCTAAGCCTTATGAAGGTAATCTATGCCAAGACCCCCCCCCCCCTCATGTTTGAAGCGAAATAAGGGGAGTTTTAAAGTTCGATTCCCGCCTTTGTAGGTATCGTGTCAGCTCATCGGCAAGGCAAGATTGCATCACTCATAGGAGTAGAAGGCGGCCACAACATCGACAGCAGCATGGCCACGTTGAGAATGTTGTACCGACTGGGTGTGCGTTACATGACGATCACACACAGCTGTAATACTCCATGGTAGGTAGGCCAGCAAGTATGGACTGGGTGATTAATTCAGCGTCAAACACAAACATGACATCCAATTAGAAATTCATTTGACAGAATAAGTCAGATGATCATGTGACAATGGTCACTTTAAGTTTAAAAAAATTACGGGAGACTTAAAAACAGTTTGTGACTAAATAAATGAACAACTACACAGATAGATAGATATGATTGCATGAATGAATAAGTTGCCGAAAAGACATTTGCAGCACGAATACACATCTATCACGAGACTCATTACAACAATATTTAATGGTTATCAAACCCGATTTTGCTGTAATCGGACGTTGACATGGCAATAGTATAGAAGAAATGAAAGAAATTTGATTTTAGCGATGAATTCGAAGTTTTATTTCTCTATACCATCCACTAATCGGTGGTGAAACGGTATTCCGGTCGCACGCCTTCCATGTCACATGCGAAGTCAAATATAATGGCAGCATCCACGATATTTTGCTAAATGATACACCGTATATTTCTCTGTAGTCACCGTGGTTAACTGATTGTCCAATCGAATTTTTATGTGACACTAACGGTTTCCAGTTTGTAAGGGTGGATATATCAGAAAGAAATCTCTGAATCGACGGCCTTCCTGACTGCTGAAGAAACATCGACTGCCACAAGTGTTGACATTGTTGAATATATACCAATTACTCAAGTAATGCCACACTACCACCTGCATTCACTGCAGTGGTATCGATAAAATAATCTGCCAACTCAGAAAGTAAACAACACATTCGCTTCCATTCCACGACTCAAAGCAAAATCATCAGGAAATATGACAATTTCTTCCACGTATAGTTTACAAAAAGAATCATTGTTCTCGCATAACAGTTGTATGCTATCTCAAAATTACTGTCGGTTGTTTTTCTCTTCTTGAACGAAGATTTTTCTTTTCTTTTCGTGAGCCTCAAAAAGGAAATAAAATCATGCCCTTTACTCAGATCAGCAACAGACAACAAAAAATAGTAACTGAATGATATATTGCCCTTCATCATTGTAAACTGACTGAACAAATTTAAGTAATTTGAGACTGAATTGATTTAATGAGATATAAATGCGTCTTTATTTCCAGTGAGATTTAATACTTGTTTTGACCCGATGCTAAACTAAAATATATAGGGTCCAACCCTTAGTAGGTCTATAGATATCACACGGGACTATTTAGTGTGTGCATTATTATTATATTGCATGGTTTGAATGCTGAACAATGTCATAACCTATTTTACAACACAGGGCTGACAACTGGGACAACGACCTCAAGAATGATCACGAATTCGATGGGCTGACTGACTGGGGAAAGGTATAGAACCAAGAAGACTGTTGATAATTGTCATATTACAACAACAAGAATTTAAACTTTTCTCCCGTGATGACGCACAATATTTCATTTCATTTCATTTCCGACGAAAGTATACAATATGGCATTTGTATATAAACAAAGTAAAGTACAACGTGACTTATGCATATTCAAATGAGATTTCGGCACTCCATTTTCCCCCTTCTTTACCTCAACATACTGTTCATTACTTCTAAGCAAGCAATAGGCATATACTAGTACACTCCGAAGATTTTAATAACCCCTTCAAGATGAATAAAAAAAACTTGACTGCCTCTTACGTTTTGTTAAAGTTGTTTCTGTGTTCTTTTCAATGTACTTCATGTTCCCTTTCCTTCTCATTTTTTTCCTCTACCCCTCCCTCTCATAACTTTTTTTTTTAAAATCCTCACAGAGAGTGATCCTTGAGATGAATCGACTGGGCATGCTCGTTGACCTCGCTCACGTGTCAGAGGGCACGATGTCAGACGCCCTGGACGTTGCTAAAGCCCCGGTCATATTCAGTCACTCCTCCGCTTTCGCATTGTGCAATAGCTATCGGAACGTTCCAGATCACATTCTCAGACGAGTAGTAAGTTGCAAAAGGCACAGTAGTTCTGCGTTCCATAAAACATGTATCCCCTTCCTCATTACAGCTCAAAAGCCACTTACATGCGCCTTAATTTGGTTATGCTACGCTATCGTTCATTAATGGTTGCAGCATTATCAAAACACTTCTAAACTTATACTGTTTGATACCTCCTAATTACTGATCCTTGAATTTCCAACAAATTCCAGGAGTTCATGGAAATGATATACTTTCGTGCCTCAAATTGGCATATTTTGTGTGTGTGTGTGTGTGTGTGTGTCTGTGTGTGTGTTTTCTTTGTCCTCATTTTGTGCATGCAATTTGAATCAATTTCGCTTGTTCCATTGCCTTTGTCAATACATACAAGATTTGCACTGAAATTCATGAAAGATGTGAAATGCATAAGATCAATTCTTCTGCAAATTTTGCCAAACACTTTCCTTCTTTTCATGATAATAGGCAGTGTCAAGCCAATTGACCAGTTTAGTTTTTACTTACTCAGATTCGAAGAACTATATAATATGTTAACATTTCAAACTCTGTCGTACCTACAATTTTCATTTTAACAAGACTGCGGGGATGGGCAGTCAAAAGACAAAGCAAAACAACAAACGGCAAAGGAGCAAAACTGTCAACACAGCAGCGCCAGGCACTCACTTCGCTTGTTGATGCTGCTCTATAGTTTTGTGTGTCAACCTTTAACATGGACATGGTGAAGGGACACTGCATTTTACCATTCACTCTCTTAAGCTCTAATCTATCTTCACACACATTTAGCGAACACACTGGGTGTGTCTCATGTCAGTTGAATATCAGCGTTCCTTTGCAAAAAAAAAAAAATAAAAAATCTTTGCATGTCTTACATCATACATATTTTTTTTTGTCCTGTTCTATCACAGGCTGAAAATGGAGGTATCGTCATGGTAAATTTCTTCACAGAATACATCAACTGTCCACCCGAAAACAAGACCGAAGCCACAATGAGTCAAGTGGCAGGTTGGTATATAAAGTCGGTACAAAAACAATGACCATACAACTATGTGTTACAAAAGGGAAATCAGGAAACCTTTTTGAGAGACACAAGGGTAATGATTTGCTAACTAATCAGTGACATGGAATAACGAAAACTCGATGGTGTTTACTGGTTGAGGTCCCTTTTATGTTGGGCACAATCTAGTTGCTTGAGTTTGCCTCCAAGGCCATTCTTACGACGAATAGAGTTGATATTGTTATAGCCTCAGTTTGCACTTGTAATTTGTTTTCCATGATAGACGCTGGATCACCAGGGAATGACTCTTGCCCCCTTTTTTTGTCAACTAGAAAGACAACTTTAATTAGGGTTATAACTAGATATTCTAGCTCATGAGGAACTCATGCCTGAAATGAGCATTTTCAAAGTTGATGAGAGATCAACACCCATTAATTCCATCCGAAGTCCCTTCAAAATGGTTCATCTAAACATTCACAGGCATGGGCATTTTAAAGGCATGTATACAATACAATGTATTATAGTATCTGTATGGAACGGTCCATGTGTTTGATACGTGTTGAGTATGAATCTGTGTATTCGCAGCTACACAAATGAGAGTATTATTCAGTATCTCTCGAAGATCACGTCTAATCGAAGAGCTGATTAAGTTCATTCTTCCCATCAAAAGGGCGCTGTGGCATAAGATTCCCGACTCCCAATCGGAGAACCCGAATTCGAGTCCCGCCCAGTGCTCTCGTCCTTGGACAAAAATGATGTTTTTACCCACCATAGTGATGTCCCTCTCGACCAAGGTGCATAATGAGTATACCTGGCAACGCTAGGGTAATAATAACGTCAGGGCCCTCTGGTAGAGCAGTGACGACACTGAATAGGCCACCCTGGATAAAGAAGACCTTATTATCAAAAAAAAACTTTTCAAATGTTTTTTTTTTTTTTTTTCAGACCACATGGATCACATCAAAACTGTTTGTGGCTGGACTTGTGTCGGCATCGGCAGTGACTTTGACGGTGTGCCCCTGTACGTGACTCCGAGAATGAGACTATGTTGCCTCAAAGTGGGGACACATCACACACACACACACACACACACACACACACACACACGCATACACTTTTTTTCAGTGGTATTCATTCATTCATTACCATTCAAATGATACAAAGCCAATATCATACTGGTACAGTTGTACAACAAAGTAACAAAGTTAATCACACAATTTGGACACAAGCAAGTGACAAAAGTAATGTTATCCTTCCTATGTACTACTTCCTCTTCCTATGAACCACAGACACACATACACACACATAAAGTAGATTCTGAAAATTACCTCCATTGTCGCTCATGACAACATGCTGTCAGTACCCATTTTGAAGAAAGTGCGATCGGAGAGGCTCCCCTCAACGGAGGGGGTGGTCTCTGTCATCAACAGGCATATAATATACTGAATTCGAATTTCCTTTACTAAAAATGCAATCATGGACCAGTTGAAAGTTGTATAGTCTCAAAAGAAAGAAAGAGTAAAATTTAATAAGCGCAGCAGTGAGGAATAGATCAATATCAGATTGAAATTAGAGAGATATGAAATTGAGAAGTTTATCTGATTTTAAAAAAAACACCAAACAAACAAACAGTTCTTGCACCGTCAATATGAATATGCAAATGAGAGAGCTGATGATGTCGTAGCCTTGTCATATACAACTACAAAAAATCCTTGTAATTTCCACTTGTGTTCGTTCAAACGCAATTATGTCCCACTTTCAAATCCTAACGATTATGTCTTTCTGATCATAATTTGGAAATCATGCAGCCAGGAATAACATTATGTTTTATACTTTAACAGCAGAACAATTATAATTTCGTCAGCTTTCTGTAAACGGTCAATGGAAAATTGATGAGGGGATGACATCATCAGCTCAGTTATTTGCATCAATATCAACTGCTCGAAAATTGTTTGACGAAAATTAGCGAAACTTCACAAATCTCCTTTTCCAGTATTTTGGCGCTCAAATACAGTTCATATATCCAAATTTAGACTGGACAGACGAAAAACGTCATTACCATATCCAGCATTTCAAAAATACATTAAGAGAAACATGGAAGATTGTGTACTGACATATCTTTATGAAATTCAAAATGAATGTGACTTTACTTTTTTGTTTTGCTCGTCGTTAAATCCCCATGTGACTTTACTGTTTTCTTTTGCTCGTCGTTAAATCCCCTTTCTTCATAGTATGTGCGTATTTGTTTTGTCATCTCTACATTGATTGTACGTGACGTTGATGTGTCTGTGGCTATACACACCCCTGCAATAATGTATCTTTTCATAGTTTATTGTCTGGAGAAATGTTAAGTCAAAACTCATGCAACCAAAGAGATTGTAATTTGATGCAACGAAGTGATAGTGATGGATAAGTAGAAATAAAAAACGCCTTCCAAGGAGGAGCAAAATTTGGAGAACGGAAGAATGGAGAACTAGCTTGATTTCTGCAAAGATTTAGCTTTAATAGGAAAGACTGACTGACAGACTGACTGACTATTGTGATGAGATATTTTGATTGTGTCTTAACAATGATTGACAAATCCCTATATCAATAATCCCTCAGGGAAGTCGTTCTGTATGCGACAACCGCCTTCTTTACACGTTTTTCTTTAAACGGAGCGTACGAGTAAGTATAAGTAATCAAGAGGCATTTATATTCTTTGTTATCGTTAAAATGTTTGCATCACACGTCTAAACATGAGAAATATTGGCTCAAAATCTGTTCGTTAGTTTTGGTTTTGCCCACCGTGTGAGATGCACTATAGATAGCAGGTTGTCAGACGGTAGCGTGATATTCAATTTCAAAACTGCAGAATCGTTGCTCAAAGACGCGACGCCTTCAGCTACATCAAAGTAAGCTAGTCGCAGGGTCTTCCGTGGGCGCCTTTCACAAAAGTTGTTATTAAGCTTTATCACATGAAAAAAATCCTGATTTCTCTTAGCCAACCTCATCTTTTGTGTGTTTTGGTTGTCATGTTCGGACAGCACACCACACGGTCTGGAAGACGTGTCCAAATTTCCAAATCTGATCGCAGAGTTGATCGAGAGAGGCTGGACAGAAACCGAGGTGAAAGCCGCCATGGGAAACAACCTTCTACGAGTGCTTCGGAAAGCAGAACAGGTTAGCTGCTATATACGTAGGCCTTTCCTGCAATGACAGCAATATTATTAGATATTGATATTGTGTTAGAAAGTAAGGTTGCACTTGAAAAGAAAATCGATAAAAGACAATTAGATCTCTTGTCCAATGTAGGTAGTCAAAATATCTAATGCACTTAATGTGTCGCCGTCGTCGTCGCTGTTGTTGTTCCTATACTATTCTTGTTATTTGCGTTTGACCAGACTAAAATTGTTGAATGATGACAAACTCTTTAATGTCCGTAGGAAATGCTTAAACTTCCAGCCCGATGTTGGGGTGACAATCTTCTTTTGTTGACATTGTTTGTCGGTTAATATCCTTATAACGGAAAATAACAAATGACTTGAAATCATCTCACTGGAGCGAAAACCATGTAGTCTAGAAGGACGACTGTTCATGCTGTTATGCCTAATGTTTTCGTTGACGAATATTGAGTAGACTCACGTAAAGATGTTTTCTGGTTGAGTATTCAGAGAAAGGATGGCTATTGAGATTTTCCTTGACTACCAATGTCTTTTGTCAGTTTTGAATAAGACCGTGCATCCGCGCACGTGAATGTCTTGCTATAGTGAAGTCTCCTCAATTTCATCGGTTTGTTTCAATGCATTCCATCTGCTTGGACAGTAGGTCAGAGGATGACATAGCACAAGTTAATGGCTTCTGTCAAACCAAAGCTGTTTAAACTTTCACTGGAAAATATTTCGGGGTTGCTTGATATTCCTTTCTGTCCATCCCCCCCTTTTTTTTTAAACGTATGCGAATTTTGGAATGTTGTTTGTGCCTTCTATCGCCAATATAGGTTCGAGATCAACTTCTGTCTTCCCAGCGCCCGGATGAGTCAGGGACGCCACTCACCAGCGGAGGAGAGAAAACGAACAAATGCCGGACCGTGTACTATCAAGGAACAAATGGCCATAGAGGACGCCGTTCAGAAGTTGAAGATCCATTCTTGCGTTCGAGTCGTGACTATTGCTTATAAAAGCACGATATGATTTAAGTGAAATGTAAATCCAGGTATAACAAGTCGATTCTGCTATAATGTGTAATGACAATAACAGTAAACAATAGCAACAGTGAAAAATTCCACTAAAATGGGACCAAGAAATGAAATTTTGAAAAAATAAAAAATGAATATTTAGTTGACATAGTTCTTTGCAACAGTGTCAATCACAGTAACGTGCAAATTCGATGAGAGGACTCACGCTGTCTCATTGCTCATAGTAATTATACCATATCCCATTATCGTGAATTGTTATGTTATATTTACGTTTTTCTGATTCGACAGGAAAAACTCCTTTCTTACTGCTGGAAGGAGTTTTTGAAGTTTTCAATGACAGCTGTGAATGAGGTTGTCATAGTTGCTTATAGATTATTCACGAAGAATACATTTTCATCTATTTAACGTATTGTTCGTATTTTAAGGATTGTTGTGGGAGAAAAAACAATGTGTCATTAAAAGTTGTAATGGATGAGAGTGACCGGTATCAATAATATTCGTCGAACCCTGGGAAACTCACTATGATGTTTATGAGATTTTCCTCTCGTATTCCGGCTGAACTTAAACATGAATGGGAGTTTCCCTTGAATCTTGTCTTAATCACAAGCAGCTGTACTAAAAAGGTGTCAGTGATGTCTTTTGAACATAAGAGAGTTATTCCATTGTAGACGTTATTTCTCGAACATGATCATAAGTAGATGATAGGGTTGTAGAATATTATGCTGATGTATAAATAATGCAATATATGTTTTTCCTCTGAGCTTGATATAATTATAGTTACAAGCTCGGACATTCACTTGTACCTTTACTCAGTGCATTTTAATGGTTTGAATTAGTTTGCAGACATTACTTGTTGCTATGTCGGGCCATATGCTCATCTATGAGTAAGCTTTCCGGATGCCATACCAGAAACGACCTTCGTTGTGAAGACAGTATATGTCTGCATGATATCTTGATATGTTATACTCAGTAGCAAACCGAATCCATTGACACATTGTCCCTCAATATCATTGTAGCAACTCGAATGGCAGATCTGTTTGATATTCCTTATTTTGGTAAATGATTTATGTAACGTTTGACGAAGAAGAACAATATTTTTCCCAAGACAACTGAGAAAAATGTAGAGTATTTCAAAAAAATATGTTTATGTCATAATCAGACAATGCATCAACCCCATTCGAGCTTAGAACCATAGTCACACTTGGTATTCCACTGCACATCGTGAACCTGTAAGACAATTTTCTTTATCAAACAAACAAATAAACTTATTGGATCCCTCTATGTTTTTTTTTTCTAGAAGTAAGAGTACAAGCGGAACGACTGACTTTCATATTCAGCATTGTACAGATTATGTTACGATGGATATAAACAACAGTATTCCGTTGTGTGAGGGGTGTATACATAATTATGGAAGTCTAAGAAACTATGAACGGAAAGTATCTTCTATGTCAGTACTGTTTGTCCTTTATAACTTCCCCATGTATCGAGTGGACGAAGTTACTGAGAAATTTCGTCCACGCATGCACACACTGTTTATTCGACATTGTGTATTGTGTGTATTATGTTGGATACCCTTCACAATGATTTCTCTCTTCGCTTCTTCTTTACTTTACTGTATCTATACATACAAACATTCCTGGATTTTGTAATTTATGTGGAATATTTCAACGTGTTCAAATTAAGATTGGTGATATGGATTTTGCGTAAAAGTAACAGTTATCTATATATTTCTGGTCGCATAAACTGCCACTATACCGGTGTACTTGTAGATTACATAATATAGGCACGTGTTATGGAATATAAGTATATAGAAAGAGGTCGACCTTTACAAAATAATGTGTCAATAAATTCGACGAACTGGTCAACAACGTACGAGCATTGCTGTTATGTTTTAGCAGAATTTCAAGGTTTAGGAGGAGCAGAAATGAAGAGAGATGGAGAGAGAGAAGGGGCGGAACTGAACGTGCATGGAGAAGAGAGGTGCAAAGAGGAGAGAGAAATTGACTGAAACTAAATACAAACTGTACAACCGCTATAGTATGTCATGTAATTATATACTCGTATTATATAGGTAGTTGCAAGAATTCATTCAATCATTGTCACTTGATACCCATTCGCGTATAAAACTTGTTGAAAACTTCTCCACCATTCCATATTACTAGGTAGAGTTAAAAGTATTTCTTTTTACTTTAAAAATCAAAGCAAGAAAAATCACACATTTCTCTTGTTGCCGACGTCTTGAGATTTAATTACAAAAATCTTTAGTTAGAGGTGCTCGAAAAATCGGGAAGAACAATCACAAAACCCACGACTTTCCGAAGGTTTCATGTTCGATTCTTTCAAGGGGGGGGGGGGGGGGAATACCATTGACCTGAACCTCTGCCCCCCCCCCCCTCTCCGAAAAAAACGTTCCATGGCCCCAGCCATGCATAGCAGAATAATAATCAAATGAATATGATTTCTCAAGGCCATTTCACGACAGGGTTGAATTCTATGTATTTCTAGATCTGATATGCCAATGCCAATGCAAAAAAAAACCAAACAAACAAACAAAAAGGTGTGTGATCCTTTCTTATCAGTGTAACTTTCTCGGCAAGAATGATAGTTAACTTGCTCATACTTTATAAATCATATAGTTAGAGCACTAAACATGATTGAATGCTGGGAAGACCTCAGCATTCAGTACAAAAAGAAAGTGAGCGCTTTTTCATTTTCAGATTTTTCAAATCTGACTGTAATCAAAACCAATATAATTAGATATTAAAGAATAGCAAATTTCATATACTCCTTTATAGCCTATTTTATGGGGTAACATTATTATTAGCGACTCCAATTGGAATGGATATGCCTTTGTGCATTTGTTTTTCTCTGTCATGATGCACAGGCAAAATGTGCAATGATAAATGCACAATCTGCCAGTGCTGTGTTAATGCCCTCTCGTATAATGAAAGGATGAAAACAAAATGATCAAAGTTACACAATGCCTTTGTCTTTGAATGAGAGTTGATAGCACTGTTAGAGTCCTCGCACTCCCGGTCCTTCTCTCATCTCTATCTCTTTCTCTTTAGGATCTTTTCCAAATATCATTTACTGTAATATATTTACATATAAGAGTAACATTTTGGTAAACCTGTATGTAGGGTGGGTTGGGGTGACTTGGGGAGAGCAACTCCCTGCTGGTCTGGTAGCGGGATGGTTACATAATACACCTAGTACACCTGTGTTGTTTTGACACCACTTAGTACATCTCCGAAAGAGAGATGTATGAATGGCGTAGCGCGCGAAACAAGTAATTCGGAGCAGTGACTGAAGTTACCGCCGATAAATGATGTTCGCAGGGTGTCGGATTGCAGGGACTGCGCGGTTTTACTGTTTCGCATCAGCGCAGTTCAAAAGGTGTTTGTTTTCTATTAGCCTATTTGGTATCCGTATATATATTCAAGTTCTGGGTGTTATAGTACCTACATGTAATTCTTCATAAACATGTAATTCACGAAAGCTCCAATGTCTGCTTCAGTCCTGTAAGTTGGGGGCGCGAAGTCACGCCGAAAGCCAGTTCACTGTTGACACTATTATATACGGGGATAGGCTCAGACCTCTCCAACCACAGACTTTGCAAAACATGGAATAGTCTTCAAGAAGAGCAGTTGAAAACAGCCATGCAGGAAGTGCAGTCAGTGCTGCATGAATGTTGCTGAAGAGAATGCACATTCATCTGCAAATATCAAGCTGCACCGGGTTCGTTTATACAACACAGTTGTCATGAAGCCACAATAATGTGAGGTTTTGAATACACAGTTGCAAATCCATTTCAAGTGATGTCTGCATTCCCTTTAATTACCTGCACATGCTCAGATTCATTGAACTGCGAACTGGCTTATTGCAGGTGTTTTCTGTATCAATGAAGCTGAACTAAAAGGAATAGGTCTGCACTCAGCCTGAATCTGAACGAAAACGTGTCCAAAGCCTCCAATAATGTACATGTATTTATAGAAAAATTCACCTTAATCATGGACCTAATATACAAGGACATTCATCGTATCTTTAATTAATTCATGCACCTATAAATACGTACATCTTAAAAGTATGATACAACAGACAACCTTGCTTTCAAGTCAGTGATTGTCTCCATTTCTCATACATGTATTTTATGCGGATCTTATTTTATTAGACAAGCTAAACTGACATGCTGAATGCACGTCGGCTTCCTCGTCTCATGACCCTTTGTCCTGTGTTGTTTATTTGCTCGGGTTTTGCATGGATGTTTCTGTGTCAGTGTGTGTTTGTTTGAATGTGTGTGTGGGTGTGTGTGTGTGTGTGTGTGTGTGTGTGTGTCTGTGTGTCTGTAAGTGTGTGTGTGTGTGTGTGTGTCTGTGTGTCTGTGTGTGTCATCTTGTCCCATTGCTTTACTTGTACCTCTTCCTCTTATCTCTTCTGAATCGGAATGCCCATTCGTATATTTGGATATGTACGCATTGACGACGTTGATATGCACAGACTTTGTTTTTTCCTTTTTTTTTACTCGGGGAACTTGCTAATAATGTACACAGTGGCGTATCTAGGGGGGCACGTGCCCCGGGCGCCACTCCTTGGGGGCGCAAAAAGCGAAAAAAAAACGAAAAAAAAAGAAGAAGAAGAAAAAGAAAAAAAAAACGAAGAAGAAAAAAAAAGAGAAAAAGAAAAAAAAAAAGAAGAAGAAGAAGAAGAAAAAAACTCGCCCGGAAAGGGGGGGGGGGGGGAGGTGCAGAAAACCAAATCAAACAAGATAAAAACAAAGCACGATGATGACGCGGACAAAATGACAATGTTTATTGTGTTCACACAAGAATTCCATGTTCTTTCAGCTGAAATACAACAATTTTCGGCTCGCTCGCTGCGTTCGCTCGCCAAAATTTATATAAATAAGGAGGGTAAGAACAAAACGTGATGATGACGCGAACAAAATGACAATGTCTATTGTGTTCACACATGTCATTTTATGTTTAGCAAGCAAAATGTTTCACGGAGCAGCGGCTTCAATTTCTTTCGTTCTGAAGCGATCGCCGATTGGATCAAGAGAGGACGCCAACGGTTTCGAACAAATGGGGGGGGGGCGCAAAAAAAAACAAATCAAAAAAGATAAGAACAAAACGTAATGATGACGCGGAAATATGCAAATTTCGGCTCACTCGCTTGTACTAATTTAGAGTACTAGTATTATAAGTCCTCAGTTTGTTGGTATAAATCGTTATCTATAAGGTCGTCACTATATCTTGATTAGAATTATAAGATTTCATAAGCAAAAAATGACAAGAATTCCATGTTTTGTAAGCTGAAATACAAAAATTTTCGGCTCGCTCGCTGCGCTCGCTCGCCAAAATTTATTAGAAAAAGAAAGAAAAAAGAGATAAGAACAAAACGTGATGATGACGTGGAAATATACAAATTTCGGCTAACTCGCGCGTACTAATTTAGAGTACTTTTGAAATTCCTCATGCAGTTTGTTGGTGTAAATCGTTATCTATAAGGCCGTCACTATATTATCTTGATTGGAATTGTAAGATTTGATTAGCAAAAAATGACAAGAATTCCATGTTTTGTAAGCTGAAATACCAAAATTTTCGGCTCACTTGCTGCGCTCGCTCGCCGAAATTTATCAAAATTCATTACATTTAAATCACCCTCAAAAGACCCCTTTAAAGTGCTTGAAAAAGCATATGGACTTGGCCTACCGGGATGGGGTTGGGGTTGAACACTTTTTCAGAAATATAGGGGCGCAATTTTCGCGCTTGCCCCGGGCGCCGTTTTCCCTAGATACGCCACTGAATGTACAAGTTTTGCTTCTCAAGTAAGTTCCCTCCATATTCGTTACTAAACTAGTGTTATTTCAAATTAAAGTGATTTCATGAAGATCAAATTATTTGTATATTACGTGGGTTCATATTATGTGCTTGAAGTTGCAGGTGTGTATGTATTATACTTTTGTTATACTATTGTTTGTATTTACTTTATGACACTCCCACCTTCTTGTAAATGTTAATCCTATACGTAGCAATAATTTTGCATAATTTGGATATGGAAATAAATAAATGAAATGAAATGAAAGAAGAAGACGAAGATTCGAGAAATAACTATATGTGCAGAAGAAAATAAGTCACAAAAATCAAGTAAAGTGAATGTGCAGTTGGTGTATATGTTAGGAAATCATGCCTCAAACAATTTCGCTTGGGAGAAACAGGCAGTTTTTAAAAGAAAGCTAACATTTTTGAATGATTGTCATTTTTATTATGTGATCGCAATATTTCACTTTTCCGCAGCTTACAGAGCAAAAAGGGACGGTAATGGTAGAGAACAGGTTATCTTGCCATTAAGGCAAGGTCAGTGCATGCGTGCGCAAAAATGTGCAAATCAGCAATTACCCATCTTTTGACACAAAAATTGTCATGTTCTCAACATTTGCTGCTCCTCAACGTCTGTATTTTATTCAAAGACATTTCAGGGAAACAAGACTGAAATGAGGGAAACGATTCTTCTGTTAGTGACGATACATGATCACAAAATCGTTATTGTCCAGACACCTGAATGTATAAGATGCACATAATCATGTGTCGGCGACGATGATTACATCAAAGAAAGACTGCCTTGAACAGTCCATTTATCAGGTCCATACCTTAATCAACCAGGGCTAATTAAATCCTATCATGTTCGTCCAGAGAAAACCAGTCAAATTCATATACTATCCGCCGAGCGAGCGATAATAAAATATTGAACTATGTATAGCACGTAGGCCTATTGCTAGCTGTCTAACCTGATGTTATAAAGACGCTTAACCTTATTGATAATAACTTTATTCAATGCAAATGAAATCTTATTTCCTATAACACATGTTTGTTGTCGATACAGATTCAAAGAAAACAAACGTACAATGTATTACATTAAAAAATGCATAATTATATTACGAAACTAATTATTCAAAATGATTACGTTAATGGAAAAGAGGGACCCACGTAAAAGACAAGCTTGTTTATAGGAATATGGGCCACTCAATACATCTAACTTACAATAGAATAAATGTAAAGGACTGGTATACAATTTACAAATTAGGCTTACTCCTTGTGGTGAAATATCATTTCTACATTGTTGTCTAGGCACCCATTGTCACACGGCGCGGCCATTTCAAATTACCCTATTTCAGCACATGGAAATGGCTGTTAAATGACCTCCACGGAACTATTAAATTCCGAAATTCCAAACAGCATTTTTCTAAACTCTGATATAGGCTCCCTAGTTATATGACTGTAATTCAGAAAATGGGAACTCGGCCTCCATGTTTATCAAGTATGCGGGCGTCGACCAGTTTTCATGATGGGAAAGACGACAAAACTCAAGATCTCTGCGAGGGAGCGGAGCGACTTTAAAAGGGGGGGGGGGTTGGGGGATGGGGTGTCCCTCCCCCCTCGAACTAGACTAAACATGAAATTTTGTATTTTCAGACCTGAAATTAAGCAATTGGTGTGTGTACACTTTTGGTGAAATATTTGGAATTTTTCCATCAAAAATGTAAGAAAATTTAATATTCGTGTGAAAAGCTAAATCGCCTCTATCACTGTAAACAGGACTGTTAACTGTCATAGTCCATGGAGGTTGTGTGGGATAGGGCTGGCGGAACGGGGGGGGGGGGGGAGGCTCGAGACCCCCTCCAACTTTTTCAGTTGCACCATGCAATGAACACTCTAAAAACATCTGGGTCAGTCTGACTCAGGTCTGTTGGGGCCACACTCCGTTCCGGGTCAGAAATGACAAGGGATGGGGTCAGATATGACCCAATTCAGAGTCATGAATTGGGTCAGGGTGACCCCATTCCGGGTGTTCATGACCAAATTCCAAGTCATTTTTGACCTGGAACGGTGTGTGACCCCATTTTACGGACCCTTTTCCGGGTCAGTTCTGACCCGGATGTTTTTAGAGTGAACATAGGAATATGTATGTCACTACTTTGGCCGCTTTTTACCGCGGAAGTGGCACTATAGAAAAAATGAATCTTTGAAGTGTGAAGTGTTTTGTTTTTGTTTTGGTTTGGTTTGGTTTTTTGCTTGTCAGCTGAAAAACCCGCGGAAGTGGAATGTGAAAGATGCGCTGAAGACTTTTTTTTTTTCTGTTTTTGCTTGTTAGCGAAAAACCGAGCGAGAGGGATCCGGTTTCCTAAAATTATGATAATAATAGCTATGTTAATTGGCCCTTGCCCTTGCGCCCCCCCCCCCCCCATAAAGATAGTGGCGGACATTGCTTGTATTAAGGGCCCTCGACAAATATATCATCTGGTATTATAGTGTAGATACATAAATGAATTATTATACTGGTGGTTTGTAATAATAGACATGAAACAAACATAACCTATACAATAGCTAAGAAAAGTTGAATTCATCATAAAAGAAGAAAAAGAGCGGTGGGCTATTCATCATTCATTTGTATTGTAGATATGGCCTACAGAGGCCTGAGCACAAACTGTGTTGTTTATAAATGTGATCTTTGATCCGATACGTGGCATCGGAAATCAAACTCAGAGATGCCAAGTTCAAAAAACTTTTAGGAGTGAGATTTTTATGACTCGGCGTCTCGGCGCTCGCGCGCATGCGCACGCGAACGAGGAGGGTGTCCCCCTCCCATGGTAGGGAGCTTTTTTTTTAAATTATTAGCTCTTAATGATGCGATCTGGTGCATACTTAAGTGACTATTTTTTACTAATTTTGAAAGGCAAAAGGGAAATATACCTTCAATTGCAACTATCACTCTAATCCTTTGAGCTATGCTTCTTATTTTTGGCCCAAATTGCAGACTTCACCAGATGCGTGAGAAAAATGGGTGCCATGCGTGAGATCGTGAGACAGACCCTAAATGCTTGAGTCTCACGCAAAATGCTTGAGACTTGGTAGCTCTGCAAACTTCTCATTTTTTTATATTTTCTGTGATGTTTTGTCGTCCATTTTTGTTTTCCGTGTGTCAAAATTGGCAATTAACTTCAAAGGAGCTATAAAGCTTTTGGCTGCACGCAACGATGCTGTGTCGCGTTATCAAGTATTAAGTCTATTTGAAGATACCATAGGATTCTACGATTTTGAACCACCATGTTCAGAGGATATATTCAGGCGCGCCAAAATGGTTCATGAGACTCGGACTCTCATGGTAGATTGTTGCATGCATTTACACAGGCCCGTAACTAATATGCATGCACAGTATGAGCGTCCGGATTTACGTACATGCACAATACGTCAGTATACAACGTGATGAGGGAAGGCCATTTTCACTTGTTCTCAAGTTGTGAAGTGTGACCTGTGAGCAAAATTATCACGACTGTATTGGCAAAGACAGGTAATTCCGTGCTTTCCTAGCTGCTACAGAGTTCTCCTCATAATGGCGAACATAGCAGTGGATAAAGATGCGTTTTATCGGCGTATGAAGAGGATTTACGATGAGTGGGAGGTAAGCTACATCATGTTGTTTCCCTATCACTCAGAATGAGCCGCATCAGTTTTACTTATTCAAAAGTCCTCACCATAGGCATAGGGGGCATAGTCATGTCATTACAAGCATGTACAACATGTTTTCTCATTGATTTGCTGTCTTGTGACTACCAGTTTTATGCTTCTGTCTTAGCAAGTTCAGTGTCTTAGATTAGGCTTTGTATGAGACTGGTTGTTAGAGAAGAATTTTCAATTCCACTACCGAAAACACGAGTGCATTTTTTGTGGCTAGACCCAGACGAGAGAGCTGCACGACTGTACACTGTACACACCACTACTAAGCTACCATGCATTTGTATTGTCTCAGTGTATAAACTATGACTGAGGCACTGAATATTTCAATTTATGGTCCAGAACATTTCTAAATCTAGATTCTAGACAATTATTAGAACAATCTATCATTGGCACATGCACCCTACCCCGGAATCTGCAAGAATCTTTAAGGTTATCAAATATGGAAGCAAACTATCGACAACAACAAGAAGAAGATAGAGTCAATACTAAAAAGAGTCTATAAACAAGTTATGTCAGACTTTTGTCTAGACCTACACCCTACATAGAAAGATTTAGAATTTCTTAGGGACCTAGACTGAGACCGAGGTCTCGAGCCTAAAATTGCTAGACTAGACTCTAAGACTATGCATTTCAATTCCTAAATTCTGGTCCAGATTCCTCTAATAACGGTATTACATAGACCCTTTTGGCCTAGGGGCTAGTTAGAACTGGACTAGGTCTTTCTAGACAGTAGTAAACCAGACCGTCAAGAGGCCTACCCATGTCGCAAAAGCCATTCAGTAGGCCTACAGTACCTTACCACTTCCCGGTATGGCAACGCAAGTATGAATGATCATCGTGATCACGACTGAACTCAAATCTTTGACTTTATTCCCGATTGTATTTTTTCTTTTTTTTTTCTTTTTACCATCTGACATTAAACTAAAGCTTCAAATTGGAGTTGCAACAAGTTTGCAGCAATGTTCCAATGTATTGTGGTGTGTAGCAAGGAGAACTTTTCTTGTCATGTGAAGCAGGTTTGAATGAAATCTGAAGTATAAAGCAAAGATTAATGACTGTGACTTGTTATGAAATTACAAGACTATAACAAAAATGTTAGTGTGAGGCCATTAGCATATCATTTTCTTTTCTCTTTTTTTTTTCGGGGGGGGGGGGGGAGGGGGTCGTATTAGATTTAAGGAAGAAAAGGGCATTGAATGTGGGTTTCCTTTATCCTCTTACAGGGGTGGATCCAGGAATTCTGTGAAGGAAGGGCGCCTTTGCAAAATTAAAGGGGGGCACATGCCCCCTTCAAATTTTTCCTTTTATTCATTTGTTTTAGCAAAAAATAAAGGGGGCGTATGCCCCTGCCTGGATCCGCCACTGCTCTTATAGCTAGAATTTGTTAGTAAAAAGTTAATATTCGCTGACTTGCAATGTTTGCCACTTGTATACAAAGCTGTGACTTTCATACTGTATGCAACCTAAATGTAGAAGTCATGAAGTACAAAACAAATAGGAAAGGAGAAGAATGTTGAGCTCCCAAGTCCCCAAGACTTCTTATCTGTCCATGAAGTGGGCTTACATTGTATATCTAGAGTAATATCTCATTGAACCCATGATTATTCATGTCCTGCATATATTACAGTAAACATAGCATATTGTATTTTTAACTAAAGGACAAGTCCACCCTCATATACATGTGGATTGAGTGAATGCAACAATAAAAATGTATTAGTAGAACACATCTGTTAAAGTTTGGGGGAAATCTGACAATCCATTCAAAAGTTATGAATTTTTTAAGTATCCGCGCAGTCACTGCTGGATGAGAAGACTACTACAGTGCATGATGTCACATGCGTACAACAATATAATGAAAATAAAAAGAGAATTTCACAAAACTTTACTTTTTGAATAAAGTGCCCATTTCTTTGACTTGTTCCTGATGTTTCTTGAGGGCAATATTATTCTTCCTACCTTCTGAAAGAGAGAAGTCAAGTGTTCTTTTGTTATGCAAGAAAAATGAAAATACAAAGTGTATGTTGAATTTTCTTTATTCTCTCTTTATATTGTTGTACACATGTGACATCACAAGCTATAGAGTAGTCTTCTCATCCAGCCATGACTGAGCAGAAACTTCAAAAATTCATAACTTTTGAATGGAGTGTCAGATTTTCCTCAAACTCTCACTGATGTGTTCTGCTGTAAATATTGCTGCATTTACTCAACCCACATGTCTAGGAAGGTGAACTTGTCCTTTAAAAATATGATATTGCATAATATATGATATGTTATATTCTGTGTTGTATTATATTCTGTTATATTGTATTATATTATATTATATTATATTATATTATATTTATTGTATTATATACAATCATGTTATATCAAAAGCTCTTTATTATTTTCTTAATAAGATATGGTGTAAGGTGAATTCTTGTTATGTATGAATTTTCTGCTATGCAGTCTCCAGCAGAGAACAGCAAGCTGAAGTCGACTGATGCCATAGTGACAGCTGTGGGAGTTGACGAGGATGTTGTTTATGCCAAGTCTACCGCTCTTCAGGTGGGTTTCCATTTTTCACTGTATTTAGAGTGGAATTTTAATACACCAAACATACTAGTTTGTGGATTCAGTGAATCATGCAGAAAGAGCAAGAGAACACATGAGTTTATGTAAATATATGGTGAGATTATAAAATGGAATGCCCATTTGCAGTTCTAAATTCTTTGATATAATGTTTTTTTATAATGCTTGTGAATGAAATTTTATTTAGCTGCTTGATTTTTTCTTTGACACTCTCACCCCAACCCCCCCCCCAAAAAAAAAGACAAACAAGAATTTTATAGGAAAAGAAAACATAAAGTTTGGAGGAAGAGAGTCAAGGAAATGCTTGTTCAATTTTTAATTATGATGTCTTTATTCTATCGCTCAAACAGACATGGCTGTTTGGCTACGAGCTCACCGACACCGTCATGGTACTGTGCCAAGAACACATCTACTTCCTGGCCAGCAAGAAGAAGGTTGAGTTCCTGCGCCAGGTCTCGTCCAATCAGGAGAAGGAGAATCAGAATGGCGTGCCTGCCATCACGCTTCTCGTCCGGGAGAAGGGTGACTCCAACAAGGCCAACTTTGACAAGCTGGTGGCGGCCATCAAGGGCAGTAGAGAGGTTAGGCAGAGGTCATGCTGGGCAATATGTAGACATAGCTAGACTGGGATTTTAAAGGAAAGTACAGTGCACTCCCGTGATAACGAAATGCTCGGGACCGGCAGTTTTCTTTCGTTATAACGAAATTTCGTTATAACCGAACAAATACAATATATAACGAAAACAAGGAAGCTACGCATATAGATATTCTGTTTGTTGAATACTCGTCATACACTGGAAAGCTATGTGAACAATAAAACAAATACCGGTAGTTAATCAATTTCAGATTATTGTATTACAATAATGCAAGTTCCCCTCGGAATTTGTGCATGACACACCAAGCGAACACACAGTGATGTGACGCGTTCGCCCATACAGAGACGCTGTAAATGCCTTGTTCCGCTACGTATTTTCGAAAGCGATCCGCATTTCGTTATAACGCAGCACATTTCTTTTGTTTTTCTTTGTCAGTGGTGCTCGGAAAAGACTTTGTTATAACAAGAATTTCATTGTAACCGTGTTCGTTACAAGCGAATTTTGTAACTTAGACTTTAATGGCGATAATTTTGGGACCAGAAGTTTTACTTCGTTATAACGAAATTTCGTTATAACTGTGTTCGTTGTAACGGGAGTGCACTGTAAATTAAGCAAAAGAAAAATAGTTACCATGGTAAAGGTAGTTCACTCATTTACATGTAGATGTCGTAATGGCAATCTTAGAGGAAGTAAGGTTTTTTGTTTTTTCAACTTCATTTAGAATTTTTTGGAGTAATGTTGGCTAGAAAGATTGGATTAACGTTAATACTCAACCTCTAGACATCTGGGCATAGTTCTGTACAGAGTCTTCAGGAATATTAGCATCTCGTAGGGAATGGATGGGCATCGAGGAGGATGGATTTAGTATTGATATTCATGTGTGAGTAAGGCTAGCAGAAGCAATGCATTAATTGAAATTACAGATGGGAAAATGAAATTATAGGTGGAAAACATTGTTGTTGAACAATACAGAGTTTACCCATTTGAAAGGCAAGTAAATTGTCGGAGTTAGCACTCTGAGGATACACCAAAGTTAATTGGCATATGCAGATGCCTGGATATGTATTTACCAGTCTCTTTTTTTTTTTAACGTGGTCTCACAGGGCAGCACTATTGGTACATTCCAGAAGGACAAGTTTCCCGGTGACTTTATGGAGGCATGGAGATCAGCTCTCTCTTCTGGAGGACTGAAACCGGTGAGGATTCTAGTCACAACATGGCGTCTACAAGCAAATTGCCAAGACTGGGCTTGAGCAGATTTCATTGTCAATTTATCAGTCCTGTGTTTTGTTTTTTATGTTGTTTTCTTTTGTTCTATTTGGTTGTTTGTTGGTTCTTTTGGTGCTGTTGGTGGTGGTGGTGGTGGTGGTGGTTTGTGAAAGATGCTGTTGTTGGTATTTACCAAAGCGTTTGTATCATTTGTATCATTTGAACAATTGTTTTTTTGTTTGTGGACAGAGCTGTCTTCTGTAATGGCAAAGTAGAATGTTCCTGCTCTTCATTTCATTTAGTATCCTTTTTTAATGATTGTATCTTCTAGCAGTGTTTTTGTTTATTTCATGTTGATTAGTGTATTTATCATTTCGAACTCTACACTTCATAGAGAAATGATGAAAATGCATTTCATAGTAAAATCTGGAGAAATATACCAGTACATGATTTTATACTGTTACAAAAAAGGGCACTGATGTAAAAAAATTCTGATAAAACAGAGTTATTTTCCTGGTCCCAAGGAGTTAATGCTCAGAGATTCCACAATACATACCTGTAATTGTGTTTGATGAAAAGTGTTAATTTGATAGAGGGCGATTAACACATTTCCTTACATAGTGGAATAAAATACAAAAGAATAAAAAAAACAAAAAAAAAAACCCTGCAGCTGGATGTTGAGTAGATTTAACTATTCTTTGTCTCACTGACATGTGATGATGTCATAAAAGCACTGAGAAAGCATTTCACCTCACATGCTTGTTAAATCAGGTTGACATCAGCTCAGACTTTGCCAAGATGATGGCTGTGAAGGAGGAGAAGGAGATCAACATGATCAAGAAGGCATGTCAGGTGACCTGCGACGTCTTCACCAAGAAGCTGAAGGAGGACATCATGGAGATTGTCGACGCTGACAAGGCAAGTCGCAGGAAAAACGAATGGGGCAGGGGATGGGGGAGGGGCGGACTAATTCATTTCAGTTTTATTTTCACTCTGATCCAAGTTCCTCAAAATTTAATGGATGGCCCTGATTTGATGAAATATCAGTCCATTTTTTCCCCAGCTGGATGTTTTTTTATGACATTCGCTATTGCCCTCACTGAAACAGATTATCCAAGGATTTTCCATCTCCCACTTCACTTCAATGTGGGTTATTTGTAAGTCTTAATCATTGCCAAACAGTACTGTTATGGTGGGAGCCAACAGCATTTAGGTGTGTTTGCAAATGAAGGTGATTCATTGTGTTCTTTCTGAAAATTGGGCTTAAAGGACAAGTCCACCTTCATATACATGTGGATTGAGAGAATGCAGCAATATGTACATATTCAGTGTATGATGTCACATGCATAGAACGATATAAGGAAAATATAAAGAGAATTCCACAAAATTTTATTTTGTGAAAAAGTGCACATTTCCTCAACTAGTCACTGACATATATTAAGGATGATATTATTCCCCCTGCCTTTTGAAAGAGGCAAGTCAAGTATTCTTTCATTATGCGAGAAAAGTGAAAATATGTTGAATTTTCTTCATATTTTCTTTATATCCTTTTACACATGTGACATCGCAAGCTTTACTAGTCTTCTTTTCCAGCAGCGACTGAGCAGAAACAAAAAATTCATGACTTTTGAATGGATTTTCCAATTTTCTTCAAACACTGATGTATTGTAGTAATATTGTTGCATTCACTCAATCCACATGTCTAAGTAGTTGAACTTGTCCTTTAATGGCTGTCCTGTCGTGTATTTGTCTCCCGTACAATGAGCAGAAGGTGCGACATAACAAACTGGCAGAGAGCCTGGAGCAGGCCCTGGAAGAGAAGAAGTACCTGGGTGGAGTAGACCCCTCTCAGGTGGAGATGTGCTACCCTCCCATCATTCAGAGTGGGGGCAACTACAACCTCAAGTTCAGTGTGGTCAGGTGAGTGCATCAATTCTTAAAACATTGCACTCCCGTTATAACGAACACGGTTATAACGAAATTCCGGTTTAATACAACAAAGTAAAAGTTCAGGTTGCAACATTATCCACTCTGTGTTTTTATTGTTTATTTTTTCGGTTATAACGAAATTCTGATATAACGAAAGAAAACTGCTGGTCCCGAGGACTTCTTTATAATGGAAGTCCACTGTAGCAGTATACCTCGTAGTCTGCCAAGGCAGCGAAAAGTCAACGTGATGATGTTTACCTGTAGGTCTCACCAATGTCAGCCAATATCTTGTGTGCTTTTACCACTTTTCATCAGGATATCTCCCTACTCTTTGCATGAGAAGTGAAATGGGTTTGTATACGTGCATAGAGTGTAGCTCTCCTGCACATGGAAATGACAGGTTTAAATCTTCAAAGAAAGGGCACTACTGCCAGGCTTGGACTTGAACCTCATGCATGCATGGAAACCAGTGGTCTTATCTGCATCGTCTTAACCACTCGGCAGCAACGCCTCCCTACAAAGTGGACAGAATTCAGATGATACCATGACTGAGACTGACTTGTCACCACAGTCGGGGACCATACTGCTGAAGGGTTACTTCATTCCAGTTCCATCTGGGAATTCAATAGATTCCTTACATTATCAAGCTGCAGAGAAAATGAAAATACATAAGGGATGACAGACAAGCTTATGCTACCTGTGAGAAGTGGTCTACATGAGAAAGCATTGTAATTGGTATCCACACTTCACTACCATTTCTTCCTATTTTTTTGAACATTATTTAACAAGCTCTTTGCTGCATGCTTTCTTCTTGCCAGATGGAAACGATTGAACAGTATATCATAATTTTTCCCATTCACTGTTTTGTTTTATTCAACTCATGTCTTTTTATACCCCCGCCAAACGAAGTTTGAAGGGGGTATATAGGAATCAGCGGACGGTCGGGCGGTCGGTCCGTTGCAAATCTTGCGTCGCGAACTACTTCCTCAGTTTTCAACCGATTCCCATAAAACTTGGCACAGATGTGTGCCTTGGGTTGTAGATGTGCAAGACATATTTTTTGACAGTACCCAAAAGTATGTTGCCATGGTAACGGCATATTATGGGCAAAAATGGGTACAAATCTTGCGTCGCGAACTCCTCCCACAGTTTTTGATCAATTTTTATGAAATTAGGTACAGATGTTCATCTGAATATGTTAATGTGCAAGACACATATTTCCGCAGTGGCAAAAAGTGCGTTGCCATGGTAACGGCATGTTATTGGTAAAATATAGGGCAAAATGCTTCATGGCAAAACTGCTTCATCAGTGTTCTTCCAATTCTCATGGAATTCATATTGAATGTTTGTCTTAGGATATAGGTCAGCATGACACATTTCTTGACAGTGACAAAAAGTATGTTGCCATGGTAACAGCTCACATATTATGAGCCAAAATGATGGAAAATTTTGTGTTGCAAACTACTTCCTCAGTTTTTGCCCAATTTCTATGAAACTTGGTACAGATGTGTGCCTTTGGTTGTAGATGTGCAAGACGCATTTTTTGACAGTACCCGAAAGTACGTTGCCATGGTAACGGCATATTTAATGGCAGAAGATCAAGGAAAGATCTTGCGGATTTAACTACTTCCTCAGTTTTTTGACCAAAGCTTATGAAATGTGGCACACACCTTGATCTTGGTGGGAAGATGTGGAAGACATATTTTTCGGACGTGTCGGAAGCTGCGTTGCCATGGTAACGGCATATAAAAGGCAGAAGATCAAGGAAAGATCTTGCGGATTGAACTACTTCCTCTGTATTCGACTGAAGCTCATGAAATGTGGCACACACATTGGTCTTGGTGGGAAGATGTGCAAGACATATTTTTTGGACGTGTCGGAAGCTGCGTTGCCATGGTAACGGCATATTAATGGCGGAAGATCAAGGGAAGATCTTGTGGATTGAACTACTTCCTCAGTTTTTGACAAAAGCTTATGAAATGTGGCACACAATAGTCTTGGTGGGAAGATGTGCAAGACATATTTTTCGGACGTGTCGGAAGCTGCGTTGCCATGGTAACGGCATTTAAATGGCAGAAGATCAAGGAAAGATCATTCCTTGGGTAAGACTGTCGTCACGGGGCGGGGGTATTAATCACCTTCAGTGATATTTCTAGTTTTCAAATGTGAATGCATAAATGTTTCTACATTGCCTATATGTGTTTTCCTTCGAGTATTCCTTTACGCATTGGACATTCCTAGCAGTGGCTCGATTGCAATGTCTCATCTTTTCATGTTGTCCTTTCAGTGATGAACACAAGATGCACTTTGGGGCCATCACTTGCTGCATGGGTGTGAGGTACAAGTCGTATTGCTCCAACATTGTGCGCACCATCCTGGTGGACCCCACCGAGCAGCAGCAGCAGGTGTACCAGCTCCTCCTGGAGGTGGAGGAGGCAATCTTGCAGGGGCTGAAGCCAGGTATGATATGGGGGTACAGGGGGCTCTGGGACGGGAATGAAGGGAAGGCAGGGCTTGTGCTAGCTTGGTTCCTTGGTGTGGTGTAACTGTAATTGCCATCAGCAACCTGCGTGCACACAATTGTTGATGAAATTTTAAGGGGGTATCCTTGAGAGGGTTCACTCTTGGAAGTTCTGAACTTTATTTCTTGATAGGCATGTATTCAGAGATGCTTTGTTTAGCAGTCAAGCACAAGTGTCTGACACTTGTCATCATTGAATAAGAATTTGTAGTTCTATAAATTTTAAGTGTATCATTTGAAAGTTGTGTATTATTGAGTTTACATATGCTTTATTGAAGTTACCAACAAATTGATGCTGCTAATGGAAAGGTTGTAAATTAATCTTTACTCACTCATTTGGTAGATGTGTGCTAGTATTGAGATTGTGAATGTTTCATTAGCCTTACAGATGATATAATGTGAATGAAAGGGAGGTAAGTGACTAATAATTGTGAACTTTACCATTCAGCATGTCAATTTGGGTTAAATGGTGGAAGCACTAATTTGCCAACGATCACAGGGTATTGCACACAGACTACAAAACAAAAGAATTCACTGCACCATGATGGGCGACTTGTCGGTACTGTGTTGTACTCTGGACATCCAAGACTAGAAACATTATGACCTGTGAATTCCTGGACAATGATGAATTTAGGTGGTGCATATCGATTGAAAGATTTTGAAAAGGAAGCTTATTCCTCTTTGCTATACAATATTAGGAAGCAGTTGCTGTAAAGCTTTGATTGTCACAATCCAACACATGCATTGCCACCTGCTTATGGTGTGTCAAGGAGCTTTAGAGATTGCTCTGAAGAGTGTTAATACTTTTGAATATTTTTGATTTGTTCTTGTTTTCTGCTCCTGTAGGTGCCAAAGCCTGTGACGTGTTCCAGGCAGCAGTCAATTTGGTTAAGCAGAAGAAACCAGAACTCGTTGGAAACCTCACAAAGAATGTTGGGTGAGTTCTCCAAGCTCTTACAAAATTTAGCTCTACATTGCTTTCTTGATCTTCTACTGAAGTTGGTTCATCTCATTATTATTCTGTTTTTCTTGACTTCAATCCTCTTTACACATTGTTATTGGCCTGAGATTACTTAAAGTGTTCTTGTACGCCTCGTGTATTCAATTAATTCATGGTTATTTTATTATTTTTGTAATTCATTTATATTTCTTTATCCATTCATCTATAGTTATTTATTGTCACTGGGGCGACAAGACCTTGTATCTACAAAATATCAAATGTTCAGGAGAGCCAAAAAACATGGCGGCCAAAGCACTGTGGCAAATGGGATATCCTTTCCTTTGACACGCTGTGGTAGCTTCATCTTTGGAGTAAGACAGTTGGGATTTGGACAGGACATCACTTAACCCATTATTTGACCATTGATTTAAAAAAGTCATTTTCACCAAAATTGCAGATACAAGGTCTTGTCACCCCACTGACATTATGTTGATGGCACTTGTTTCTTTCTTGTTTATTTATTTTGCAGTTTCTTTGTTTGTTGCTGAAGTAGTTATCTGGCTTATCAGATATTTACGTACTTATTTCAGTATGTATTAGGAATTCTTTGCCTCACTACATGAAAAGATTTGATTGCTCTCTCAAAATTTTGCTGAGTATCTGTGCTACATGAATTGTATTTTCAATCCCAGATTCCTGACTGGGATTGAATTCAGGGAAGGTACCATGGTGCTGAATGCCAAGACAGAAGAGACGATTAAGAAGGGTATGGTCTTCAGCATCAACATTGGCTTCTCCAACCTGGACAATAGCAGTGGAAAGGACTCGGCCAGCAAGAAGTATGCCCTCTTTATTGGGGACACCGTGCTCGTCAATGAGGTAAGTCCAGTTTGCCTATAATAATCTCTCTGGCCTGGCTGTGAACCGGAATGAAAGCTTGAGGTCTTGTCTGATGTTGTCACATATGCATCATTTTTGTACATTTTTGTGTGTCATTGTTCTCTACTCATATATTGTATGATATGATCTGCCTCTGTGATGACTTAAGGTTGGGATAAATCTGTCATACATCTGACTTTCTATAGATGTTATTACCAGTATCTATGTTCCCTTACAATACAAAATCAATTAAGTCTATTTATGTTTTTTTGTTTCGAGGTAGAGTTTGTCATTTCTGTACCTTACAATGTTTTATCTCCTTCTGCAGGTATGAACTCTATGTTGTAAAATGTTGTGACATATCAATTATTGTATTATTTACTGAAAGTGCAAAACTTAAGTCCTTCCTGATGTAAGGAAGCAAATCAATGAAAAGAGATATGTCTGTCTTAATTGTATGCTGGATGAAGCATATGAATTTGGCATGTAGCCATTGAAGAGAGCTTTCCAAATCACTTTGTTATGACCCATCTCTGTTTGGCAGCCACATTCACGATCACATTAACTGAATTTGTGCAAAGATGTTTGAAAGAGTAAAGTTATATGTGAAAACTTGTAGTTATTGAAATAATTGTAATAATGTTAATTTTTCATGCTGTTTTATTATATTTTACACCAGGAGGGGGCAGCAAAGTTATTAACTCCAGTCAAAAAGAAAGTCAAGAACATTGGTATATTCCTGAAGGTAAGCATTGCCAAAGATAACTGTCCTTTTTATCATTTCCAAGCAATTGTGTATTCATATTTTTGAATTGCATGTAAGAATAAATCATCAATTGAATTGTAAGTACTCTGGTACTGAATGTCTTTGATATTATGCTGTTGGTCTGACTGTTATGGCCTATTACAAACACTGATGTTGTGAGTGTTGATTTATAATGTAGCTCACTGAAACTATATCCATGTCTTTGATCACATTAAAAAAGTAGTCAAGAATCTGGAGGCATGAGATCCATGCTAAAAATGCTGGATGATGTTAAAATTCTGTGAGTTCCTTATGTTTTTTTTTTCTTTTAATGTGTATCCACATGCTCTTGCTAAACTTACTGAGAAGTAGAATAAGGATGTAGTGTGGTAACACAACTTTGTTTAACTGAGATCAGTATGGACCTTTGGAATATGTTAAGGTTGGACATGTGCAGATATTTTCTCAACCCAAATTTGTGACGAAATTTCAGGTGAACTCAATAAGGAGTATTGCTCAGAATTATATCAGAAGTCAGTAAGTGCATTTACAGATGACCATTTTAAATTTGATGAATTGTAGTCATACTCTGTGTGACGATAATGAAAAGGATGCTTGTCTGTGGAGAAAACCAAGATTTTTTTTTTTTTTTTTTGCCAATTGATGATAAAGTTGTACAGAAAGCATTGTTTTTTTTTCACCTCAACCAACAACCATCTTAATGCTGTCTACCACCTGTTCCTTTATGTATCCATGACAACCACCACCACAGGGTGAAGATGAGCAGGAGGAAGAGAATGACCAGAACAAGAAGGAGCAGGAGGAGTTGCTGGGTAAAGGGATGCGGAGGGCAGTGCTGGAGAGTAAGCTCAGGGTGAGTGGTGGAGGCCCAGTGGGAGCTATTGTAGAGCACAGTGCCGGAGGCTTTGTACTCATATCCTTGTTTTAGATTGTTTAAATCCCGCCAAGCTTGTACGGTGCACTCCTGTTATAGCGAACATGGTTATAACAAAGTTCCGATTACAGCGAAGTAAAAATTCAGGTCGCAACATTATCTACTCTATGTATTTTTATTGTTTATTTGTTTGATTACAACAAAATTTTGATATAACGAAAGAAAACTGCCGGTCCCAAGGACCTCGTTAATGGGAGTCCACTATACATCCTTGGACAAGAAATTTTACATAATGTTCTTCATCAACATGTTCAAAAAACAGGCACACACAAAACACAACAACACACTATCATACATGCAAAAAAAAAAAAAAAAAAAAGACAAGGCAATGGGTACCTGGCAGTGGTAGGTTAAAGTATAGTGACTGAGCCCTTGGGAAGAGAAGTGCTGATATTAAAGAGAGAAGGCCATGTTGTTACGCAGAATCCATACTTACAATTATGACACTCTAGAGAAGTGTGCAAACCCTCTACCATGATGTGAGGCATACTGAAATTTAATATTTTTATGCCTCCGCAACGAAGTGGCCGGAGGCATTATGTTTTCGGGTCGTACGTCCGTCCGTCCCGTTTTGTTTTTGTCGATATCTCAAGAACCGTGTGGTGGTTTTACATCAAACTTGGTATGAGGGTATATCCTTGGGGGATAATACTTTGTGTGGATTTTAGGGTCACAGGGTCAAAGGTCACAGGTTATTTTGTGAAAAAAATTTGAAATTTCATGTTTTTCTCCATATCTTGCAAATGGTTCAAGGTATCTTCATGGAACTTAGTATATATGCTTGTACCGATGGGCAGTGATTATCTAGGGAAGTTGGGGGTCGTGGGTCAAAGGTCAGGGGGTCAGAGGTCAAGGTCAACTCCTCAAAATATCACTACTTTCCTTATATTTATGCAATGAATGAAGGTTGTTTTTTTTTAACTTGATGTATACATGTATTACCCAATATATATTCTGTGGGAAGTTTCTTGCCAAAAGGTCAAAGGTCAAGTGAAAGTACTGAATTGCACTTTTTCCTCCATATCTCAAAAGTAACTCAAGGTATCATCATGAAACTTACATATTTATGCATGTTCAACCTAACAGTGATTCTCTTTTGAACTGTGAGATCAAAGGTCAAAGGTCAGGTTTAGATAATGCTATTTTCCCATTTGATACTGAAATTATACTTTTTCTCAATACCTTGAAAAATCACTCAATGCATAAACTTATAAAAGGGTCAAAGTCAAGTAAAAATCATCAGTTCCCCAAATACCTGCACTCTGACATTTTAATCATTCATCCAATTGAACCTAGTTCTAGGAAAGTGAACGTTCAGCACATTTGTGTCAAACCTGTCATTTTGATATTTTGCCAATTGTTTGAAACTGTCATCACACATTGTCAAGACATTGTACTATAGACCTATTAGGAGAACCATGCATTATGGAGGAGGCATATCAGTCGCCGTAGCGATATATCTAGTTTCCAAATAAGATGGCACTGTCCGTTTTGTACATAGTTGTGTATGCCTATATAGGTATGTATTTCATAGCTTCCTAGTGTGAAGATGGCCACAGATTATCTTTGATTGACTCGATATGTTATTGTATGTGTCTCAATAAAAGTAGTTTTAGTTGATGTAGCTGAATATTTATGATGAAATGGCACTTGTTACATGACCTGTTCAGGTTATGGTGTCATGTGAGGGTACCATGTGAGCTGGTGTAATGCCATTCAGACTGGAGTAATTTTCATTGACATGTGACATTGCAGAGTTTGCATGGATCTGCTGCTTTCATTGCAGTTGCAGTTATAACTATGTACTCTTTGAGCCATGCTCTCCTTCAAAAACTGTCTTATATAATGTGTCTGTTTCCAATACAGAATGAAACATCGTCAGAGGAGAAGCGCAAACAGCGCCAGCATGAGTTGGCTGCACAGATGAACAAAGAGGCGCGGCTGAGATTAGCCAAAGCGAAGGACACAAAGAGTGAAATTAAGTGAGTAAGAATCATGGTTACCTGTCTCCTTCCCCCTTTTGTGCTCTTGCACCATGCAGGCATGAAAACTGGATATTTTGTACTGATAGTACACAGTGTTGCTTTCCTCTAAACCGTAGTGTAAATGATAAAGCAATTCATGAATTCATGGATGCTGGAAATTTATGAAATGTAATTATTCGACATTGACAGTAATTTATGAACATGTGACAACGTTTTTTTCGACAGTCCTGTGTGAGCCATTGTGTAAACCTCCAAAACATATAAGTGTAAGTCGTGGAAGGGAAGATATACAAAGGGGGCGGGGGCACCATTGGATAAAAGGAAAAGTCATTTTGTGTTGGATAACAACTGTTCATCATTGATTGGAATATTCACTGATCAGTTGATTAATATTTAGCCTACAAGGAAGGTACTAATTTGTAGATTAGATATTGAGAACAAGGCTAAGAAAATAAGTTAAATCTCTTAGTATATCTTTAGTGACAGCCTACTGACAGTGATATAATGATTACATTTTCTGGGAATAAGGTCAGGGGATTAAAACATCTTTCACTGGCAAAGATGCTTATGACAAAGTGGTGACGTAGATTTGTCTTCCTTCATTTGTGTATGCTTGTAGGGTCCAAAAATCCAGTGTTGCCTACAAGAACCCTGCCCAGATGCCCAGAGAACCGGACATCCGACGCCTCAGGATATTTGTAGACAAGAAGTATGAGTCGGTCATCCTACCGGTGTTTGGTGTGGCCACGCCCTTTCACATGTCGGCGATCAAGGTACGGTCATTGCGAGGATGTAATCTGACAAACTGGTCTCAAGAGTTATAATGTACCATATCTCTTCTGACATAATGTCATTTGTAGAGCAAATCAAATGATTTATAGGTAAGAGCTGATTTTTTGGTAGGGCTATTGTCTCGTGGAGCAGTTTGGCGCAATTTAGTTGATATGCACAAGTGGTACAGTTTACTGTAACAGCTGGCAATCAACTGTAAGTATTGCAGTTATTGGTACCATGCACCTGCAAATATCATATCTTCCATTCCATGAAAAATTTTCTATAAAATAAGGTGTGGACGAGTATTTTTCCTGATTAGATGAATGGAAACTAACGTGCAAAGAATACTGATTTTTTAATAGAGACTGACGTTCAAGTCTATGTTTTTTTTAAATCCCTCCTCTTGTTTTTGTCTCTGTTTATTGCCATCACATCTGTATTGATGTTTATGATTGCCCAGCTTGCTAGTCACTGTTTGAATTTGAGAGTCACTTGTTCCTTTGTACCCTTTTTGCACAGAACATAAGTCAGAGTGTGGAAGGGAACTACACGTACCTCCGTATCAACTTCCACCACCCTGGGAGTGCCATGGGCAGAAATGAGGGTAACGTCTTCGCCAACCCCGAGGCAACTTTCATCAAAGAGCTGTAAGTTGGGCTTGCATGTCAGTTTACTTGTGTGCTTTCAGGCATTTCTGGGTGACCAACGGGTTGTGTAATCGTGCATTTTTCAGACAGGAAACCCAGAGCTGTTATTTTCAAGGATGCCAGTTTTCAGGCAAAAGCCTGAATTCAGGCCCTGGCATTTTCAAAGTTCAGGCTTTTTCGTGTACAAAGAAGCTTCATGTAGATGTATTTCAGGCCTTCTCTTTCATTCTAACTGGCATCCCTGTATTTTACTTGACTTTATCAGTAGAAGCAGTCCCAAGTTTTTCTTGGATGTGTGATACAACCTTTGATATGCATAGATGACTGATCAGAGCTGTAAAGAGAATAACTTCCAGAATGAAAGGGGAATATGAGACATGTCATGTGTGACATATATTAGGTGTATATCAAATACTTTCACAGTCACATGACCTAAATGTTGTCTATGTGCTCGGCTCAAAATTAGTGGTAGCCTAGGGCCACTAAAAATTGATGGTGGGCCACCAAACTTCCAAAAAAGGTTTATCTTAAGGTGGACTGATCAGGCAACTAAGATTCACAGTTAGTTGTTGTGTTTCCTTTTATTTTAGGCCATATTTTGGGCCACCACATCTCTTTTTTGGGCCACCAAATCTTCAGATTTAAAGATAGAGAATAAAGTTAGTGTCAAACCCTGTTACAGGTATGCTTCGGGCATCAGGCTGTGTGAAGTGGTATCAGTCAAACTATTGCTCCATTTCAAATTATCCTGGAAGGCTGGAATTTCCCTGCATCAGCTGCTTTCATTTCAGCGCTTTCTTCCAGAAATTATTTAAGTTAAAAAGTGATGTTCCATTAAATATTCCAATGTTAGACCTTGCTAGTGGACAGGATGACGTAAGTATATCATGATGATATCTTTAGAATTTTAAGTATCCAGAGAGCTGGTAGAAATGCAGACATGCAGACATTTTTATTGCTGTCTCTCCCACCTACAGGACATATCGGAGCTCAAACACAAAGGCACCTGGTGAGTCCACAGTGCCGTCAGCAAACCTCAACACAGCATTCCGTCTCATCAAAGATGTCCAGAAGAAGTTCAAGACGAGGGAGGCAGAGGAGAGAGAAAAAGAGGTGAGAAAGCAGGTTCTTTCTCAAGGCGAGGAGTTCATGCAGACTTTCATATTTTTTGCTTAAAGGGACTGTACTGGTACTGGTTGAAGTGAAGATTCAGGTTTATAACATTTTCTTTTTGTGAGATAATGAGAAACATCTCATGAAATATGAAAGAGCATGTAATTTCAAGAAGGATTCAATGTTTATTTGATGAAAATTGGCCTTGGAATAGCCGAGATATCCGAAAAAGCAATCCTAATAAAATTGACAGGCCACAACTTTTATTACGATCTCTTTGTTTTTCTTTGTTTTTAGTTATCTCAGTCATTTCAAAACTGATTTTCTTCAAATAAACTTTTGATTCCCCATGGAATTGTATGCTCTTTAACATATCATAGAGTGCTTTCTAAATATCTCGCAAAACGTTACAAGCTGAATCCTCACCTCAACCAGTACTGTGCAGTCCCTTTAAGTTGTGGTCTAGTATCTTTACGTGACAGTGACAGGGTATGTGTGTACCCTGTGTGTAATAGTAGTAGTAATAATAATGATATATACAACTTATATTGCAGAAATACAGGGCAAATTTAAGGTGAAAACAGAAGAGGTTTTACATTGCAACTGATTGACAAATTGCCCTACATCGAGGGCAATTTGTCAATCAGTTGCAATGAAAACATCTCGACGGAAGAATTTCATGAGGTTTTACATGTTTTTGTATGAATACGTTTAGCCATCAAAGCTCAAATGTCACTCATGATCCATTCAAGAGAACTAGTTTTATAGGGCATATACTATATTTCTTTGGGGCTATGTCATTAACAATTTTAATGAAAGTAGATTTCCACTCACACTGCAATTCAGTTACATTATGATTATTGTCGTTAACGGGCCATGTTGCTACTTAAGTCTGTTATGAAACTTCTCTTGGTTAAATTTACTATAACATCAGTATGGAATAATGCCTCGGCTGGTTGCACAACACCTTGAACAAATCATACACACTACAGAATATCAGAAAATGGTCACTGATTGAAATGCAGCCATTTTCACTGATGATTTCAGGGTTTTGTTGTGAATACTGTATATTTTGTGAGTCTAAATTTTCGCGAATCGGGAATTCCCGACGATTTCGCGAGTGGTAATATTCTTGATCGTGGAGTCCTGCACTGAACAGAGAAGTGTACATGCGTACGTCACATTCACATCGGGATCAGAGTCAATATTTTCATGTGTCTTTAATTTCGCGAATAGCACCTGACTCGCGAAATTCGCGAAAACAAAAACCTCACGAAATATTCGGCGTATACAGTATAACGTCTATGATGGAGGCCAAAAGGTTAGTGACACAGGTGGGTGTGTCAATCAGTTGTACTAAACTGTGTGTAGACGTTGAAAAGTTGACCTTCGCTCGCAGGGAAGCATGTACATCTTTTATACTTTTGCAAAGCAAGTCATTTATTTAAATACAAAAACTTCAGTGTCTGCTGGACATTAAAAATCCAAAATGTAATGTGGATTCCAGTTTATCCAAACAATGCAGAATCCGTTAAAGTTTGCCTATAAATACAAAATACAATAGAATATTTTTGATAAGGTAGACTCACCGGGATATGTATTATTTCAATATCATGATGTTCCAATTCACTCCTTCTCACATAATATAGATGATCAGATATATAAATGGCAACACCACCACCTGAATAGTTTCTGTTTTGCCTTTCAATACCTAGACCTTCGATTCTCAGTTCTTCATCCAAAACAGTGTCCTCACAAAACGTTTCATTTAAACATAACAAATCAGTGTAAACAGTTATTGTTGACAAAGAGGAAGCATAACAAATGGAACTGATATGAAATAGGCTTCAGCATTTTCCATTACTCTTCAATGTGCCTGCTGTAGTAAATTGAATTTCAGTGTTTGTTATTGTTCCCCTCCCCCCCTTTTTTTTGTGTTTGTAATTAACTCTAGAGATTCAATTGATGTCAACATTACTGAATCTACTTGGCCAATACTCTTTGACCTGGGATGTCAAATGCAAGATGCCAAGTCATTAAGCCACTTCCTGAAATTGGAAGTCTAACTTGAGAAAATTGGCTGGCCATTAATCAATCTAGTTGTGATTTTATGATTGTATCACATCTATTTTAAAATAATATCTAATTACATCTTTCCATGTGTGTAAGTTTTCCAAGCTGGAATCAAATAGCAATAATATTGTTGATTCTTGAAAGCATTTTCCCATTCTTTTAATCCCCTCACCCCAGGGTATTGTGAAACAAGACAAACTGGTCATCAACCCCAACAGGGGAAACCCCAAGCTGAAGGATCTGTACATCAGACCAAACATTGTACAAAAGAGGATGCAGGGCTCCCTTGAGGCACATGTCAACGGTGAGTCTAGTTTTGCTATCATTCATGTGAACAATCCAGGGTAGCTTCATGAAAGGATTAAACCCATCAAGTCATGTGGCAGAAACCAGGAATAGCAGCTGGGGTATTAATCATGTTACAAAGATGGTTGAGGCACACTTGTCTAGCACTTTCACCAGCAGTCAGTATCATGTCACTATCAGTGCAGTTCACCATATCCTTTTTGATAAGCTGCTGTGATCACCCATAATTTTTTGTTAAAGGACAAATTCACCTTCATAGACATGTGGATTGAGTGAATGCAGCAATATTGATAGAACACACCAGCAAGAGTTTGAGGAAAATTGGACAATTCGTTTAAAAATTATGAATTTTTGAAGTTTCTACTTAGTCACTGCTGGATGAGGAGACTACTACAGCATGTGATGTCACATGTGTACAACTGTATAAAGAAAGTATAAGGAAAATTCAAGATATTTTCACTTTTCTCGCATGATAAAAGAACACTTGACTTCCCTCTTTCAGAAGGCAAGGGGAATGATATTACCCTTAACATAAGTAAGTGACGAGTCGAGGAAATGTGCACTTTTTTTCAAAAAGTGATATTTTATGAAATTCTCTTTATATTTTCCTTATAACGTTGTACGCATGTGACATCATACACTCTCGTAGTCTTCTCATCCAGCTGTGACTGTGCAGATACTTTAAAAAATCATAACTTTTGAACGGATTGTCTGATTTTCCCCAAACTTTCACTGATGCGTTCTACAAATATTGCTGCATTCACTCAATCCACATGTATATGAATGTGGACTTGTCCTTTAATACCTCCCAAATTTGATGGGATGGGATGAGATGAACTTTGAAAGATGAATCCATTGATGCTTTAGAATTATCAGTCATAAATAGTCCCTTGTTAAAAGCTTGTGGACCAATGCTTTCCCAATTCTGATCAAATTATCAAGTAGGCGTAGCTTGATGATAGATCAAGGAAAGTATTGATTGGTGCACTAGGTGCTGACTCTCAGCCTTTATCTTTTGATTGAACGTTTGCCTTGTTCTGTCTGTCTATCCTCCCTTCTGGTTTATTCTTGCCCAGGTTTCCGTTACACCTCAATGCGAGGAGACAAGGTCGACATCCTGTATAACAACATCAAACATGCCATCTTCCAGCCATGTGATGGAGAGATGATCATCGTCTTGCATTTCCACCTCAAGGTTAGTGTCAAAACCTTTATGTGAGATTCCTTTTCTTGGTGGATGCTGTTTTGTCTTCAGTGGGTCACACGTTTGATGACATTTTGTCTCTTTAACTTGGCAGGATTAGTAGGGTTCATGAATATCATCCATATCACACAGCTGTTGGCTGAAGTATGAAGGCTGTGTTTGACGTTGTGTGGTTTCAGCTTCATTCACAGCAAAAAATGTTCTTTGCAGCCACTTCTCCTTAGAAGTGATGTTCATACTGACGCATCCATGTACATTCATGTGTTGTAGCCTGATTGTTCATGTGTCTTTTTAAGAAGAAGGTGAGAAATGTACAAGGATGTCAAATAAGGCAAAATAATGAAAATGTCTATTTGAACCCATATGTAAAGCCCAGGATCTGTGTGCCTGTAGGATTGAAAAGAGCTCAGTGCTGTAGACACATCTTGTACGTAAACATGCATGTGTTGTGCATGAATGTGTATGTATATGTCATCTTATTCATCATCTTTTTGATACATCTGACATTTCTGTGCCAATGTGGTATACCACACAGAACGCCATCCTATTCGCCAACAAGCGCCATATGGACGTTCAGTTCTACACCGAAGTGGGAGAGATCACCACGGACTTACTGAAGCACCACAACATCCATGACAGAGACGACATCGCCAGTGAACAGGTGCGTTAGTTTTTTCCCTCTCTGCCTTTTTCCAGTTTTTCAAAGTGGTAATGATTGTTTATAGACATACCATAATTTCATCTGAGAATACTGGCCAAGGCACCAAATGCAAGTGTCCATCACAAAATAAGGAACAGGGATCGTATAGTTATGGTTGAGACCTAATTTCAGGTTTCTAACATTTTTTAGTGAGATAATGAGAAACCTCTTGTGAAATATGAAAGAGCATGTAATTCTACGAGGAATTCAACATTTTATTTGATGAAAACTGGTTTTGAAATGGCTGAGATATACAAAAAAGAGCGATTCTAATAAAGTGTGGGACCCCCACTTTATTACGATTGCTTTGTTTTACTTTGCTTTTGGATGTTTCAGTCATTCCAAACCCAATTTTCATCAAATAAACTTTGAATTCCTCTTAAAATGATATGTTCTGTACTATATCATAAGTGTTTTCTTGGAATCTCGCAAAAAGTTAAAAGCCCAATTCTCATCTCCACCAATACTGTACCATCCCTTTATAAGGGTGTAATTTTGCTGTAATGTCTTGTTCGGTGTCAAACAAGAATATAAGAGATTTATCTCAAGGCTTCATGCCTTCATGCTACAAAGGCACATATGTCTCTTCTTCAGCAGTTTGTCTGTTACACAGGCTGGGGAAACTGATTAAATTCTTGACTCCCACCCCTCCACCCCCTCCCTAAACAGGCTGAGCGGGAACTGAGGCACAAGCTCAAGTCGGCATTCAAGAACTTCATCGAGAAGGTGGAGATGCAGACGAAAAGTGAAATCGAGTTTGAGGTTCCCTTCCGGGACCTGGGCTTCCCCGGTGTGCCCCACCGCAGCACAGTCAACCTACAGCCTACCAGCAGCTGCCTCATCAACGTTGTGGAATGGGTGAGTTCCAAATCTTATGACAAACCTGTAAATACCTAAAATGGGCTGCCTTGGGAGGGTGGTGCAGAGAACAAGGTTTTGGATTTTTATATCGTCACTGGGGTGACGAGGTCTTTTATCTCCAATTCTTTTGTGAAAATGACTATTTTTGAAATCAATGGTCAGATAATCAGTTAGGGATGTCCTGTCCAAATCCTAGCTGTCTTATCCCAAAAATGAAGCCGCTACAACATGTCAAAGGAAGGGGTATCCCATTTGATAGAGTGCTTCGGCTGCCATGTGTTTTTTTGCTGTCCTGAACATTTGACATTTTTGAGATATGAGGTCTTGTCACCCCAGCGACGAATGCAAGATCAAAGTTTTCAAATCCTACGTGGGTATGGAGATCCATGGACAAGATTTTTTACACACTTTGTCCATCTTGACCAGATGTATGAATGGGAACTTTGCAGTGTTTGGGGTAATAAATAATGTTTTAGCCCTCTGGCCAGAAAGCACTGATGCTGCAGAGGCCAGCCTGGGTAAATGAGACTGTAGTATTATCAGTATCCAGACTTCAACTTCTTGTGATAGACTTCATGATTCCTTCTTGTAAGCCCTGTGATTAAGTTTTGATGAATTTGTGTCTATTTGTAAAATGGTAGTCTGTGTGATTGAATGTGACAATTGGAACACTAACTTGTGATCCTGAGAGCAGCTTGTGCTACAAATCCCTTTATATAGCCAGTCATAAGATATTATGTTTAAAAACAGTTGTCACCGCCTCTCTGTTTCGCCTCCTCTCATATTTCTTCATGTCCAGCCCACATTCTGCATTTCCCTTGACGAGGTGGAGCTGGTGCACTTTGAGCGTGTCCAGTTCCACATCAAGAACTTTGACATGGTCTTCATCTTCAAGGACTACAATCGCAAGGTCTCCATGGTCAATGCCATCCCTATGAACCTGCTTGACCAGGTCAAGGATTGGCTGAAGTAAGTTTTAGTGCCTTATACATCTTCCTTTTTTTTATCCTTCTCTCTCGTCCTTTGTCTATTTTACATTCTTGAAAATGAGCATTTTTCAGGATCAGTATATTATCACCAAGTAATGTGTCCTCAAGGGTGCATTAAGTCATCTTCTTTATGAATATGTGCATTTTGTTATTGTTGTTGAATGGTTAGGTCTTCTGTTGTCAACCCCCATGAAAAAAAAAATGAATTGATAAAGATGAAGAGACCCATACAAACATCACGTTATGGCCAGTGTGCCTGAAATTCCATTTTGTCAACTATCACGTGGTATGTGACTGCCTTTATATGTCTTTCATTTACAGACATGTTTTGTACTTGGAACTTTTGGAAACACATCTAGCATGAAAATCACACCTGCCCTTATTGTTATGCTTGCCTGGTCATGGTGGTACGTTTTCTGCCTATTATTCCTCACTGTATGTCTGCCGGTATGCTTGTCTGATATTCAGGCAAGAAGAGTCAGTGTTTGTGGCCTCACTGCACTGTATGTATTTTTATTTCTGCTACCTTCATTATACTTGTATTATTGTCTTGCCCTGTCCCCCTTGCAGTTCTTGTGACATCAAGTACACGGAGGGAGTCCAGTCATTGAACTGGTCCAAGATTATGAAGCACATTTTGGATGACCCAGATGCATTCTTTGAGGGGGGAGGCTGGACCTTCTTGGAACCGGAAAGCGATGTGAGTGTTGGATACGGAAAGATGCATGAATTACTTGCAGTCTATATCTTGATGTGAGAATGCTTTCTGATGAATTAATTCCCAGGTGTCAGAGAATAAATGATAAATAATAGAAGTATTGCCAGTACCACATATTTTATCAAGGATTTTTACAAACTTGGCAAGGCGAGATCAGAAATGAATTCATTCTCAGGTGTCATAGAATCAGTGACAAATAATGAAATCCAGTACCACATATTTTATCGAGGTTTTTCACAAACTTGACAAGGCGAAATCAGAGTGTCAAGTCCATGGCCTTTGTTTTGTTTGTTATGTTTTATTTTGTTGCAAGTTTACATACATCACAGCAAGCGATGTCAGAGATGATTATAACAACTTTCATGATGCAAGGAAGACAAAAACAACTGTGATGGTTACGTCTTTATCAATATACATGGAATGAATTGAGAAGTGAGGCAATTGGAGGTTAGTCTCCACAGTGTAAAGTCCACGTAGTCTTGTCTGTCATTAGATCTTTCAAGGCTTGGCACTACCTATTTCAGTGAGATATATGTGTGGTATTTCTTCATGGGATAAGGCCCAGTAAAGCCAGGGCTTGGTTCAATCAAGGTAGGGCTGTGTTGTGACCACACCCATGTCTGCATCTCTTCCAGAATGAAAGGGAGGAGGATGATGAGGATGAGGAAGGAGACGATGCCTACGAGCCATCCGGGTCAGAGTTCAACGAGAGTGAATCTGAGAGTGAATACAGTGAAGAGTCAGAGTCAGAGAGTGACTACTCTGGTAAGATACATGTAGTAGGCAAAATATATGAAAATGTTTGTGTGTATGTGTTCAGTGCTTTTTAACCCCTTATGCCCCCAGAATGATTTCATGCATGACGGATCCTGCTCCCATCTACAGTAAGGTTGAAGAGATGTCTTGCAAGGTGTCCTTTGAAAGAACAGAATACTTTCTAGCGCCATGCCTTCTACATCTGGTACCACTTTCGGATAGAGAGGATGGAATCACCATAAATGGCCTGCCTTTAGAGACTTTAATCATTCATTTTTGGATTAGCATCCTATTTTTTGTTTCTTTCATTCCAGTACACAGTAGGTGCACCTGTACCTATGTATATCATGTACACTACATCTACACTACATGCATTGAACGCCAGTGGCAATTCGCGAAAATTTCATGCCGCGAAAAAGGCTGTCAGCTCCAATTCGCGAAAATTTCATGCCGCGAATATTTCATGTTTTACAGTATTCTATGTGATAACTGCCATTTCTTCATGTCACTGTTCATGTCATAGTCATGGTTGTGAGTTTAGATTAAAGCAAGATGTCAAAGTTATCAAAATATGTATAGCACTCCAAGCACCAAGTCAGAATGCATAGGATTACCCCATGCTATCTCTGTTTCAGATTGTTGTACAAATAATACAGTGCACTCCCGTTGTAACAAACACGGTTATAACAAAATTTCGGTTACAACGAAGTAAATAATTCAGGCCAAAGCATTATCAGCTCTATGTATTCTTATTGTTTATTTGTTTGGTTATAACGAAATTTCGATATAACGAAAGAAAACTGCCTGTCCCGAGGACTTCGTTGTAATGGGAGTCCACTGTATCTTGAATCAGAACTTGCTGCTGTCTCTTATTGTCAGAGACAGTGGATCATGATGAATGTATTTCAGGTACACGTAGTGCTAACTAACTACACATTGTAAGCCATACAATTTTACTGCATGAAACACCAGTATCTGACTAAGACTTTGCTGATTGGTTGTTTGTGCCAGCAGAGGAGGAGCTCGGCAGCAGCGAGGAGAGCGGCAAGGACTGGGACGAACTGGAAGAGGAAGCTGCTGCAGGTGAGTGACCTATAACCATTTATGAGTCAAAGGTCAAAGTTCAGTTTGTTGTCTAATGAGTACTGTAAAACAAATGTTTGCATGCATTTTGATTTCGCGAATTTCTGCGAGAGCCAGGATTCGTGAAATTAAAATGCATGTGAAAGTTCTTGTCTACTCTATGCGAGCGTATTGCATTGAATGTTAGAGGCAACTCACGAAAATTTCATGCCGCGAAAATGTTGTGTTTTACAGTATTCCCCCAACTTCAGACAAGCAGACATATGGCACTTTGCCTGAGAGAACAGAGCAATGTACCAACATTTTGAAAGTTTGTTTCTGACAATCAAGACATCTTGTCCAAAGCATGCCTGACTAAGCAATTACTACTACATGCATGGTGGATTCCATGTTTCATATATATTTGAGAGGATTGCATGAATAAACAAGCTGACAACAAAAGCCCCAGACAAAAACATATGCATGAATTTGAACTGAAGAAAGTGAGACACTACTTGACATAGCAAAAACTCCTACATGCAAAGTGGACTCTAAGTACAGATGAATGGAATAACTTGCTTCATGGAAATAATCCATAAATTTGAATAAATCAGTAAAGTGGTATATTATATGTTATGAGGTTTCTTAGGGTAAAAACAAACAAACAACCAACTATGACTTTGAATAATCTCTAGACTGGCCTTTTTATCATGCCTTTTTGTGTCCCTATATTTTGCAGCGGACCGGCGCAAGGATATGAACCTGGAAGAAGATGAATCCTTGAAGAAGAAAAGTAGCAAGCGCGCCCCACCCCCCAAGAGGAAACGCTCTGGTGGCAGCTCCACTCCAGCCAAGAAGTCACGGCGTCGCTGATCCCCCCACTCCCTCCCCCTCAAAAAGAAAAAAAAGAAAAAAAAAGGTACCATCTGGCCATTTGCCTGTGGCAGTAGTTGTATCATAGGACTGGTCGTAAGGGTAGACGACAGCAGAGATGGGGAAAACATGGAAAAAAATACAAGAACAATGGATGAACCTGCAGAACCATGTGAAGGAAGCATTTGTGTGTAATTTGTCCTGATGTGTTGTGTTGTGTATCGTGAAACGCATTTATCAGAATGCCATTTAACCTGGACCTTCTGTGGTGGATTACCACGCAGAGACACTAAGTTGTGTCGCGAAAGAATTCTCTGCCCACCCAAGTTTGCCATGTGGAGTTTTGCTCCACTTCCAAGGGTCATGCTCTGTACGTACTCATGCCCAATGCATGTAATGCAGCACAGGGTTAGCACGAGGAGTCTACACTTTTATCTCACATTTCATCTTGAGTGTGACATGAATTCTGAGGTTTGTAGTATTCAGCATGATGGGGTCAGTCATTCACAGATATTCCAGCATTTATTGGTAATTTTGATACAAGGAAGAATATTTGTGGTTACAACCGTGAAGAATAGCATTGGCTGTAATAATAGGGGGGAAAATGTCAAAGTACTTTGCAAGCAACATCTATTATTATTTCTCACATGAGAAGTGCAGTACCAGAACCTCTATCATCGCCTTGGTTTGTATGTTAGTTTAGTAATTCTATATGTTTCCCAGAGGGATATTCCAGGATTCTGTGTATTAAAAGGGACCAGACCACTTCCCCAAAGGTTTGAAATCCTTTGGGATATGAACTTTGTCCAGTCATAATAAAGCAAAAAAATTCCAACTGTCTTCCCCATACCCCCCCCCCCCCCACCCTTTCTTATAACTCAAGTATTCAAATCATAAATAGTTTCTTAACTGGACAAGAAATTAAGGTAGAGGTAACATGGAAAAGCAGTTAGTAGGGGTGTGGTATTAGTGACAGGAAGAATGGAAAAATGTGCCTGATATTCCGATGCTCACATTTGTTGCACAGTGGTTGATTTTATTTTGAAAGCATTATACATACTAGAATGCAGATTATTTGTGATGCATAATGGGATAAAAAGCCATCATGGTACGATTGCTGAAGTTTCTCAAATAGTTTTCAGCATCAAATTGTATGTCCAGTATCACTGCTATATTGTATTATTGTGAATGTTGGCACAGACAGACACCTTGTTTTCATGTTCTGTGAGATGAGAAACTCACCATGCCTTAATGCACAACTTTCAAGATATATTCACAGATATAACAAGGAAAGCTTGTTTTGTCTGAATTTGCTTGTGTTTTCTGTCCGTCTGTGGGTTTGTACAAGTCTGTATATTTTGTGTGTGGCAAGTATTTCTCTCTTGGACCCCTGATGTAATTGTTTCTTATGATTCAAATCCTCCCCATCCCCACCCCCAGTCACCAGCAAAGCCCCAGACACTGTACATTCCTTTGTATTGAAACAACCACACGCCATAAATGGCCTCCCAATCGATACAGATGCTCCATCTCTGTGTGTTAAGGGTCTCAAAGACAGTGACCTTGTTTCTGCCTAATTAGTTCTAGATTCTGGATTCTTTTTATGATATTTTTATCCTTGCTGCACTAGCTGCTAAACCTAACTATACGCGTCAAGTTGAGTGATGACACTATCCCTAGAACCTGTCGACACAGAGAGAGAAAAAAAAAGTCTAGACCGATTGCTCGTAGATAACTTTCCCTCAGAGTGAAAGTGCATGATCTTTTGACCTCGGTCATCAGCGGAGAGCAATAAAGTCTGGACTCCTTTTTTCTCTGGGCTGACAGGTTTTTGGGATCGCACCATCACTTGACTTGATGTGCAAAGTGAGGTTTAGCAGCTACTTTGGTGAATAAAAATATCACAAAAAGAGTCGAGAATCAAGACTACTGCCTAATAATCATTAATCTATTAAGTAACCCTCTCAGGATCTGTATGTTATTGAATGAAATCGAAATTGTATGCAGCAGTGTTGCTGATTGTGTTGACATGGGTTAATGCAGAGGCATTTTCTTGTTTTTCCCTGTTGGCGGATTCAACAAAGTTATGGTAGTGGGTCCGTAAACCAATAGCATTTGGTAGAATTGTTCATTGTGTGTACATTTTCAATTGTCTTCAATATGCAGCAGAAAAAGGAAGGGAAAAACATGGCCCTAGATATGTGATCTGCATCTACATTTGTCAAACTGAAACTTATAGTGATAAACATGTCATTTGTTTTTCTAGCTCAGTGTTACTGGTAAGAGATGTATTTTCACAACGTCCAGTGTACAGATTGGGACACTATAAATATGTATGCGTTTTTGCTTCTGTGTCAAAGGTGAATATTTATGAAGATTGTGCAGATGCATGGATTGTTTGTACATAGACTCTCAATTTGTAAGAAATTTTGTAACCAAGGACACAGCGAAATCACCGTTGTCCTTAATTTGTATGTTGTTGTGTTCATAACAATTTTATCTTCAAATGTACCTGTATTGTACACTTCGACAGGAGAAAAAAAAATCTCATTTATTTGCTTCAAATGAAGTAATTACTTGCTAATTCATTGTCCATGAAATTGTCTGTGTCAAAATAAATGCAAGATTTTGAGAAAGTCTTTGCAGTTGCCTGAAATTGTATAACAGACAAACCTGTACTGAACACCGATACAAGATTTCATTATTGCAAGAAGATTTTGCTATTACAATTTTTTTTGACATGAAAATCTATGGCACAACTCACTTGGTAGAGGTTGCTTACAAATCACTGCATACAGATTTGTACAGTATTTGTACATCAACTGATACACAAGTTGGCTGCAGTTATTTTTCAACACTTTCCATTAGAACTAAGATGAATATTAAGGAAACCAAAACCCAATTATAAATGTGGATGGAGTGAATGCACTGATATTTATAGAACACATCAGTGAAAGTTTGAGGAATATTGGACACTGGATTCAAAAGATATAAATGTTGAAATTTTTGGTGCCATCATCGCTGGATAAGAAGACTACTGCAATTCATGACATCATTATGAACAATATAAAGAAAATGTAAATAATTCACACATTTTCACTTTTTTGGCATAATGAAAGAGCGCTTGACTAACTTCTTTTAGAAAGCATGGGGAATATTACTCTCTATCAGTAACAAGTTAATGGAATTTATACTTTCCATGAAAAATTAATTTTGTGGAATTCTCCTATCTATATTTTCTTTATATTATTGTCCATAATGACGTCATGAAGTGTAGTAGCCTCCTTATCCAGCAAAGACGGAGTTTTGCATTGATTGTCAGATTTTTCCTTAAACTTTCACTGTGTTTTTTTACTAATATTAATTTATTGCTGCATTCATTTTATCCACATATTTTAATTTTGGTTTCCTTTGAAGTACATGCACATTTTCAGTTGGATTGCAATTGGTCATGGAGGGAATGATAGCAGAGTGAGGAGAAAGACATCAAAACTGAATACATTGTATTGAATGAAAAATGAGAGATACATGTACATAGTAAGTCTTTACAGCTCCAGTCTCCCAATTCCCAATATGTTGAACTGATCATTATTTTGAAGTTATTCAGCCTTAGAAAGAACCTGAAATTTACTCATGAAGACAGAAAAGATGGCCATGCTCCACTTTCATAGGTTTTTTTTTTTAATGTAAAACTTTATTCACAATACAGTGTATTGGTTAACAGTACATGTATCCTTTGGTCTACCGTCTATGTCTCCACAAAATTTAGAAATGGGATTGTACAATCAACTTCACACATATATTGACACAATTACATATTGTTTATTCTGGCTAAATGTCAACCTGTTCCTCCAACAATCCTCTCAGAACTTCAATGCCCCCACACAAGATTTGTTTTGCAGTCGACAAAGAACGGACAGGTTGGTAATCCGTCTGTGCGAAGGCAGTCAAGCAGTACATGCATTCCATTTGCGCGGTCAAATGCATGTGTCCTCGAACAATGCAAAACGCCCATTGAACGCGAGATATGAATAGACCTTGAGCATGTTATACACTCTCTGGGCATCTGAATGGGGCGAGCTCAGCCCCTGATTGCTCAGTACATCTTTGTACAAGTTTCCAAGCAAACCAAGCACACTACCTTGTTGGAAAAGGTAAATTATGCAAAAATACACACAATTCTGAGAGACACAAACTCTACTCTTTCAATGAATTTAATTTTTCAACTTGGTATGATACATCGTACTAACATGAATTTAGGCCATGAATGCTGACCCTCTTGTGTACATTTTGGGAACCTGGTATACCACGTCCACGGAAGGAACGGGTTAATGTTTTGCATTTTCAGCTTGTTCACATCTCCATCATGAGATAGTGTCCAATGTGAGGTGTATGAACAATGCCATTTTCCCCATAGACCACTGCATATTATGAAAATTTAGCATCCAAAGTTTGAGCATATTCTGCAATGGTAGAGCCTCGAGTGTGGATTGACTTGTCAGTGGTTGCTGCAGAACTACGAGAAGACCAGGGCCCCATTTCATAAAAGATGTCAGGACAGCAACTCTTGCTGGAATGGCAACTTGTAAATAGCAACAGCCAATCAGGAAGCTGGATTTTTGTCATTACCATGACAATTGCCATTCCAGCAAGAGTTGCTACCGTATCAATTTTTTTTATGAAGTGGGGATGAGCAATCCCATAAGGTCATGAGTAAAATTTGCAGACCCCAAGTATGGCGCATGGTGCAGGCAACGCTTGCCTATCGTGCACATACAGTAAAGCAAATTGATACACTTGGAAACATCAGAGCTACCAAGTCCCATGCATTGTGAGTGAGACTCAAGCATTTAGGGTCTGTCTCACGATCTCACGCATGACAACCATTTTTCTCACGCATTGGGAGCATAGCTTAAAGGATTAAAGTGATAATCGTGCACATACAGTAAAGCAAATTGATACACTTGGAAACATCAGAGCTACCAATTCCCATGCATTGTGAGTGAGACTCAAGCATTTAGGGTCTGTCTCACGATCTCACGCATGACACCCATTTTTCTCACGCATTGGGAGCATAGCTTAAAGGATTAAAGTGAGAGTTGCAATTGAAGGCATATTTCCCTTTTGTCTTTCAAAATAAGCAAAAAATAGTCTCTCAAGTATGCACCAGCTTGCACCATTAAGAGCTAAAAATTGAAAAAGCTTCCAACCATGCGAGGGCGGATACCACCCTCCCCTCACTCAGTCGCTTCGTTCCCTTGCTCACGCACATGTGCGCGCACCTAGATGCTGAGTCATGAAAATCTCACTCATAAAAATTTTTTGAACTTGGCGTCTATGAAACATCCAATGGCTGATGAAAACAGTCATTTAGCAAACAGTGGATGAAGTTTTGACAGGGAAGAAAATTACTGTATCTAAAGCATAGGGAAACAAAGTTTTGATTACATGAATGCTTTTCTTGAAATCAAGACTTCACAAAATTATCACCACAAACAGTGCAATTGATATTGTCTAAAAGGTGGGAAATTGTCAGGCATTCTCTTGATATGAGAGAAGTACTACTTGTACTTTCTCATTCCTGTGCTTTGGGTCTGGATAGTGACTTCAACCACTTGGAATATTCCCAGTTTGCGAGATATTAAAGGTAATATAAAGTTTTGGTACCTCAAAAGTTTCCCTGAGTTTCCTTGTCTTAGTTTGTGTTTCAGGTTAAAGTAACTTTCATATAACTAACACTGTGAGACTTACTCGCCCCAAAGTGCTCTCATGTCTTAGTAATCATGCAATAATGGTTTCGTACAATACGTGTATATTGACTGTCGCGGTATCGCGTCGAGTCAAACTAACGGCTCGTTCGAATTTTTCAGAGCCCGCTCTGCTCTGGTACGAAAGAGACGGGAGAAAAGTGTGATCTCCCTCTTGGAAATGCATGACAAAAAAAAAAATTCAAAAAAATCGAGTTACCCTGCAAATATCTATTAATTTCATGTTTGGGATTCTCTGTGGTGCTAGTGTCAAATACTGCCAGCACTAGCACAGAACTTGAAACCCCCCACTGAATTCAATGCAAATACTGGCAATATTTGGTATATGATCCACACTGCAGGCAGACAGTGAATTGGGTTGTGATTCTTCTTCTTTTATTGTTTACAGGTTACTGTACTGATGACAATTAAAAAAAGAAAACAAAGCAAATGAGACAGCAGAATGTCATATTCTCTCCAACAGAAGCAAAGTCAAAACCCTTAACATGAGAAAAATAAGTGTTCATGTAGCAAGTTTACATCAAACACGGATGTAAATACATTAACATTGTTCAGATGAGGTAAGATACAAAATCTAAAATTCATAAAACAATTCATTAGCTCAGTTATTGTTGTTCACAGAAATAATTGGGCTCAAAGACAGTCTGGTCACCAGATAGTACCCATCACGAATATTATGGAGGATTGCATCTAGTGCATGTGCATGCATGCATACACACACACATACACACACACACACATGAATATACTCACGCACAACCTTACATACCAATGCATCTGACACTGATTCTCATTGATTGTCGATTGTTTTCCGCAGCTTTTCACATACACATTGCACACACTGCTGCTATTGCTCTCACAGTGCCTGTATATGCATTTTGGATTAGCTTCATCTCTTGTGGATAGTGTTTGCATGCACTGAAAGAGTACCTTACATGTGCTCATACAATTTGCTACAATTTGACAAGATATACTGCAAGGGGTTCAATCGATTCCCCCATAATTTGTCCTCGGTGTCAGCTGGACATATCTGCAGCATCTTTAAGTGCAATAATGCAACTGTCCCACAAACAGGCCATTGCAATGCAACATATAAATCACCCAGTGCCTACTCATCACAATCATTGACACTTTGTTGCAGGACTTCGTCCACCAATGGCACAAACAACATCATGCTGTGGGATGTGTCAATTTGCAGGCAAAGCAAAGGACAGTGTGGGTGTAATCAGTGAAGGACATTCATGTGAATGCATAGGGTGGAGTCAGTGTCATAAAACGTTCTTGTTGAGGGCCTCCTTCAGAATCTTCTCGGTGAGCTCCCACATGGCCGCCCCAAGCTCCTCACTCTGGGCCTCGTCAGACGGCATGCAGGCACAGCAGTGGTTGAAGTACATCCCGCCCACTCCCTCCAGCTCCCGTGCTGTGGCACAGAAGATACTGGTGGCTGCCCCTTGTTGCTATGGGAACAGAAAGAAAGAGAGAGAGAGTTTATATCACTCTTTCTTTTGGCTCTCATCTTCAACTATGAGCTCAATCTGAGTAAGAGGTTTGAGTGTTAACTCCCAATGTTGGGCATATATTTCCAACAAAGCTTGTTGTACATGTAGACCACCAAATAGATTGTATTAACTTTGACTAACATAACAACAAAAATTCTACACAAACACAATTCTAAAGTGGATCCCTGCTCTCTGTCAGGTTACATGAAGAAGTCTATCAGAAAGATTGTCTTGTCAAATTCCTCCTTGCACTAGGTTTGCCTTATCTCTTCTTTTTATTGTTGGAAAACCAACAAAAAAGAAAGAATGATTCCCATATATATTGTATGATACAATGTACAATGTATGTGTGGCATCATGCAAAAACACATTTTGTAAATTGGTAATGCAGATATACAAAGTTACAATTGGTAAGGAATTTATGATATCTTTAAGATACAGTCAAACCTGCCTTAGCGGCCACCTGTCTATAGCGGCCACTGAAAAATCCCCCGAGAGAAAAGCCCTGTTAAAGACCCTGTGTATAGCGGCCACCTGTCTAACGTGGCCAGCGGCCACAAATTTTGTTTCCCGCACTAGATTTTAACATGTCTATAGCAGCCACAGACCCGATGGAGCCGTAGCCGAGCCGATAATTAAACATGTTTTTTCTGCTATGTAGCTGTGCCATTCGTTCATGGACAATGCTCAGTGATCGCCACCGATGCATTCATCACTCACTCAGTCATAATAATGCGCTAAAGTTAGGCTTTCTTCACGACTGTACACATGCTACTGTGCAACCGGTGATAAACACCTGCATTGCCCATGAAATGCATGATAATGCATGGAACACACGTGTGCATGTACACACGTACTTACACATGTATACAATGATGATACATGTACATGTAGGCAATGCACGCAAAGTTAGATAACCTGTCTATAGCGGCCACCTGTCTATAACAGCCATTCTTTTTGTTTCCCTTGGGTGGCCGCTGTAGACAGGTTTGACTGTATACCGTGCATAATATCTGCTGCAGTACCAGGTATATTGCACTTCTTCATGTATCTAAAAATGCTCAAGTCAATTCATTAAAATCTTTAAAGTCATTAAAAAAACCTAGAAATGTCACTATGGCGACTGGTATGCCTCTGCCATAATGCATGGTTCTCCAAATAGGTCTACAGTACAATGTCTTGACAATGTGTGATGAGTTTCACATAAATGGCAAAATATTGAAATGACAGGTTTGTCACAGAAAAAAAGAAAAAAGTAAAATTTTGAAATTTTCACTTGACCTCTGTCCTTTGACCTTATGACTTGAAACTCTCTCTGGAGAATCTTTATTTGGTACTACATGTACCACGGTATACACCAAGTTTCAAGAAAAAACTCCACACATTGCACAGATATGGGGGAAATAATGAAATTTTGAGCATTTGACATTGACCTTTTGACCTTTGACCTTGAGCATGTGTGCCCAAAAGTTGATAGGCACAACTTCCTCCACTCATGCATACACATACCGAGTCTCATTAGGATACCTTAAAGGGACTGTACAGTACTGGTTGAGGTAGGGATTCATGGTTTTAACATTTCTACGTGAGATAATGAGAAACCTCTTATGAAATATGAAAGAGCATGTAATTTTAAGAAGGATTCAATGTTTATTTGATGAAAATTGGTTTTTAAATGGCTGAGATAACCAAAAAAGTGCTAATGATAAAAGGCGACATGCCACAATTTTATTAGGATCTCTTTGTTTTACCTTGTTTTTGGATATCTCAGCCATTTCAAAACCGATTTTCATCGAATAAGCTTTTGATACCCCTTAGAACTGCATGCTCTTTGACATCTCGTAGAGTGGTTTCTGAATATCTCGCAAAACGTTGAAAGTTAAATCCTCACCTCGACCAGAACTGTACACACCCTTTAGACGGTTTTTCAGTTACGCTGTCCACAAAATTCATTACCGAAGGACGGAAGGACGGACAACCCGAAAACATAATGCCTCCGGTGACACTTCGTGGCGGAGGCATAAATAAACATATCACAATTACTTGAACTCTCGTACAGTCAGAAAAAACAAAATTGTGGCACACTCACAGCGGACTTTGTGAAGGGCCGAACCAGGTGCCAGAGGAGGCGGTAAAACCACCAGTTCTTGCCAAGTCCCGTGTAGATCATGTTGCCCGGGTGGAGTGCGTTACAGGTGACATTGTGAGATGACAGTCGCCGGTTGAGCTCGTTGCTATGGAGGATATTGGCTAGCTTGGATCGGCCGTAGGCCAGGATTGGCCAGAACTTCTCCTTGGGTACAGCCACCTCGTTCATGTCCAGCTTGCTGGAGTAGAAGTCAATGAACCTGGAGAGAGAGGAATGTAGCAAAAAATAAAGAGGTTATTTTCACAAACATCTCCCCTGGTAATGCACCAGCATTTCAAATGTAAAGGTGGAAGACTTTAATGTGGAAATTTTCACACATTTCATGCTCTGTGATACTTCCACAAAAACAAAAGCATGTAAACATTTGATTCTATTTGTTTTGCTAACATGAATTCATAGTGTCTACAGTCAACAAATCTAAAGCATGACAATGGCTGGACGAGCATATTTTTGTAAAAACTATTGTCTTGCTCTGTAAGATTATCAGAGAGATAATCAAAAAACAGAACACGTATGCATTTCTAGATCTATTCCCCCATTCTGAGTCATATCAAGAAGCAGGGCAGAAAGCTAGCTTGGTTACGTGCCTGTGAGATTCTGAGGACACAATCACTATCCTGGCTGGGGCAGACTTCTTCAGGACTTCGGTCAGGAGGTTGACCAGGTAAAAGTGCCCGACGTGGTTGACCTGGAATGTCATCTCGATGCCATCTTCTGTCTGTTGCCATGGCAGACCAAATACTGCTGCATTGCAGATCAGCATGTGCAGAGGCCTGGCATAACAATAACAACAACAAGAATTACATTCGAAGTAAAACAGGTAGAAAATTGAATTTATAACATAAAAAACTATTTGCTTACAGACTTCAAAATTCTGAATAAAGACCCTAAATGCATTGGTAGTATTCAACCTAATAGTTTTTGTTTTAGATGCAAGTTCAATAAAAACTTGATGTGATATAAAAGAAAAAGAAAAGAAAAATAAACACAAAAATCCAAACCCTGCTAGAAAAGAGAATCACTGCTCTGCCTCTTACCAGTCTCTGAGGATATAGTTCTGGGCAAACTGCTTGATGCTGCGCAAGGAGGCTAGGTCTAGGTGCATGACAACCACTTGGGCCTGGTCCAGCTCCTTCCTGATCCTACCCGCGGCATCGTTGCCACTCTTCAGGTTACGGCAGGCCAGGACCACGTGAACTCCATGAAGAGCAAGGGACCTAGCTGCCTCAAAGCCTAACAAATGTGATGGGAAGGAAGTCGATGAGTCAAAACAAGCTTGACTCTTTATGTGCCATGGTGGAAACCCCCTGTGTGCCACATTATTCTGAGACAACAACGTAGTCATATTTTGAGAAAATATTCTGTTTTTCCAAGCTATGTAACTTTTATAGATTACTGTCAAGCTGGACATGGAGTGAGCAAAGTTGTGGAAAATGCCAAGTTTTACTTTGATGTAAATTGTATGTCAAATCTATGATTGTTTTTCTTTCAAATGACCAGTAGCTACATTACTGCAAAGGATTGATATTTGCACGAAAAACAGTGACAGAAACTTAGAATTTACATGCACATCCAGTCGGGAACGCCGTTTGCTAATCAATCACCACATAAAATGTAAGCTAAACATGAGAGGAATGGAATCGCCAGAAACACTTTCATTGAACTGTGGCATTTGGCAATTTATCAATCGGTTTGGGCAGGTTTGTGCGTTTGAGCAGAATATGCGAAGTTGGCACGCCATCAACTGAGTCAGGCATATGAACGTGGCACATAAAGAGTTAAACCATTGCTGTGTTTCATTCATTGATAGGCAGACATGCTGCCTTGCTTGCATGGCTCACTAGCCAAGATGTCTTGAATCTTACTGTCAATTGAAATAGGAATTACTGTAAAACCAGAAATATTCGTGGCATGAAATTCTTGCGAATTGGAGCCAACGGCATTCTTTGCAGCATGAAGTTTTCATGCATTGTCGCAGGCATTCATCTCATATATATAATATGTAGACAAGAACTCTCATGTGCATTTTAATTTCGTGAATCTTGGCTCTTGCAAAATTCACAAAATTACAATGCATTCAAAATTTCTGGTTTCACAATATGCAAGCTATACATCACTGGGGCAAATATGAAAGACTGTGACATCGATATGAGTGAGTAGGTTGTCTAACTGTGTACGAAGGTCAAATTTTAGGTAAAGTAACCAAATACCAGTAAGATAGCCTGGCAAGTAACATTGGAGTACATTGTCACATTAAGAGTGAAATATGAAAAAAACTGTTTTCAGTGCAAAAGTGGAAAGCACTGGCATTGTAGAAACATAATTGCATCCTTATATTTTTCTTACTTTGTTCCATAAACAATATGCCTGACTATGATGGATAAGATATTTCAGTCTCCCGTGTGGAAAGAAGACAGGGTTAAGTTTGTTTTCATGAGCCAAAGCTTTAATACTTAGTACAAATCTTATTGAAACCAAATTCAGAGAAATTATCAGCTTACAGGCAACTGACACAAGCATAACGTCGCTGGGGCGACAAGACCTCATATCTACAAAATGTCAAATGTTCAGGAGAGCTAAAAAACATGGCGGCCAAAGCACTATACCGAATGGGACAGCCATTCCTTTGACGTGCCATGGTGGTTTCATTTTTGGGGTAACACAGCTAGGATTTGGACAGGACATCACTTAACCGATTATTTGACCATAAATGCATAAGAGTCATTTTCACCAAAATTGCAGATACAAGGTCTTGTCACCCCATCGACAATAAGCTTCCCTTTCAAACATGGCTTTACACGTGATGTTGCATTTTTTGTATGTGTCAGGTCCACGAGGTACTGCTGTCATTGGGTGTCTGAGCATATTTTGTTATTGGTGGACAAGAATGCAACGTTCACAATGAGATGACAAACTCCACACTCAAATGCTGGTCACTGTGACTGAAAAAAAGAAAAGACTCACCAATGCCAGAGTTTGCTCCCGTCACAATGGCATACTGCCCACTGAGGTCTCGTCCCTGTAGGACATGGAGGGCTGTGCTGTAGGCATCAAACCGCTGGGCGAGCTTGCTGGGATCGGCGCTCTCCTCCATGGCAAACGCCAGGCGGGGATCTGTGTACGTCGTTCTCTTCTTGAGATGGCTATGGCGGCGACAAAAAGAAAAAGAGAAACAGAATATTTACCTTGATGAAAACTCTGAAGACATTTTTTCTTTTAAATTTCCTAAGTAAAATATAATGGAAATTTGTCCCCATCGAATAAAGATTAGGATTAGCAGCTGGAATACATTGAATTCCTCATTTTAATCGAGTTCTTCTTTAGCTCTCCCATTCTTTCTCTCTCGGTCTCTCTCTCTCCTCTCTTTCTCTTGTCATCATGTAACGCTGATTTTGATTTTCTCGATTGATCAATAATGCTCATTGACTTGGAGATTTTTCCCTCAAAGACGCCACTTTTGTTAAATTACTTCATACTTCTCCTTTTTTTTTTAGTGAAGATAATAAGCAACTGCTGAAGAAACTACCCCCACTAAATGTCAGCTAAAGAAAATTTTGCCTAAACCATACTGTGAACATCTGCACTCACTAAATGCAAACTGCACATGATCCATAATACCAAATAATGTCTGAGACAATGCTACCCAGCAGCATGTGACAGAGAGACAGATTTGAATCATAAAGTAGGATATGTTACGTCAAATATCAAGTACTGTAAAATTTGAATTATGTCACTTGCATTTTTGAACTTACTCAACAAAGAATTGCCTTCCTTTGTCATCCACTGCTTTTGTCCATCCAAAGGGAAGTTCTGTGAGAATCAATTCCAACTGACATGTCATTTCACCAAGCTTTGCTTGAAGGTAAGAACAACTTCAACACACCAGGCATCCACATCTTTCTAGATTTTTTTTTTTTTTGACTACATGAAAAGATAAGGTCATAGTTTGAATCACACTTGCTACCCAAGCATTTACAAACTACGCAATATTTGATATTCTTTTTGAATACATGTCCACTGAAACCAGACCCCTAACTTTAGATAATCCGTGCATAATCAGAAAATTATTTTTCTGGTATCGCATCGCAATTTGCTATGCATTTTTACACCAATGCTATACAACTATTTTTTGTGTAGCAGTTTTCTCCCATAGAAGTGTAAAAGATACCATATAAAATATTGTTTATCAGCTGAAATTGCTAATCAAATTTTAGTTTGAAAATCATTCCCTGGATTAAGGAATAAACTAGAGAGTTTAACATCATCATGTCATTGGGAATGCTTCTGAAAGTCCTTTCATTTCATGGTTTCTAGGTTAGATTCATATTGCATGAGGAAATGAAAACATAACCAACAGACAGACAGACATATGGTTGAATAAAAACAACAACAGGTATACCAATACAGTATTCAGAATGTAAGTTTGTTGGTCTGGCTACACCTTTTACAGACCCCCTTTTCATGATTTACTAAAAATGCAAACTGCTAACTTATGGCAATAATGAAAAAAAAAACCATCACAATGACGTTATCTTTGTTCATGGGAACAATGTAAAAACCATCTACAGAGGCACAATAAACCATTGCCTTGGATCAGGTTGCAGAATCATACCTCCAGTTATCCTCTTCCTCTTCCCAGTGCGAGGGTGGACCCATGTTGTGGTTTGGTCTTGATGGCTGGAAAAGAGAGACAGAGAAAGAAAACTGAGGTACTGAAATAGCAGATATAGATGGTAAATAGAAATGTCATCTGGTTGCCTACTTGCCTTCTGAGCAACAATGCCAACAACAGTTACCACAAATGCTGTGTTTTGGTCATCAAAGTTGGGAGCCAATTCAAAGGGTAAGGCTGAGTTTTAAATGTAAGTCTTTGCACGTTACTGCATATATGAGCAATCAGAGGTACATACCAAATATGTTCCTAGTGCTGTCATCTTTCCAGATTTCATGACAGTCATCCGTGCATTATCTTTATGGACTAACAAATTCATATTATGTTCATCTGTTGTTTATGCTGTTTTTGTTGTTTTGTTTTGGGGGTGTTTGGAAGGGGGCAGGAGATGTGCGGCATGAGTAGTGTATATTCGAAAGCTGTTATTTTCACAAAGGTTTCATTTTCGCGAAATTTGCGAATCACAGTTGGATTGCAAAATTAACAACACACGAAAATGTTGCCAGATGCTAGAGTAATAGTGCATTTTAATTTACGTCGGCGTCACTTCAAAAAACAAGATCTCGCGCATACGTCTATGTCCTCCTCATTCACGAAAATAACAGCTTATACAGTAGTCATCCACTCAGGCGACCGTAAGAAGAACCAAAGAAACAAACACAATATCTAGGTGTATGCATGATGGTTACAATTTATTCCACCATCATCGTGCAATAAGCTTAGACTATGTCCAGAGTTGAATAGGACACTGCTGTGGATTATTGGTAAATCATAGATGGTAAATACTGTAATTAGCAAACACACAACAGTATTGTTGTAAGCTGGACTAAGTTGCATATGATGACGTCTGACACACTGCCACTGGTCTCCGGTTTAAATGGGATTTATTGAGCAAATAAACAGTCCAAGTCTACAGATTCAATTATTGTATCAAAATCCAGTATTACATACTGTCACCAGTGCTGGACAATATGAAAAACAACAACTATACTACAAACATAGTTAAAACTATAAATACAATCACCAACGAGCACAATGTATTATAATCATACATAAATGTATCTATGCGCCTCTCAAGATGAAAATGAATACCAATCAAGCCCTTGCATTTGTAATCTCATAATTTCAATTTTCATTGCGTCCGGCCGTGCCAACCACCATGCAAGTAACGCCACTGGCATGGTCACAGAACAGAATGGTAGCAGAATGTATTCCTCAGATACAAATTTGTCTTTTTATGATGACAAGATAAATCTTGGCAGACATTACCCCCTTCCCCCTAAACACACATACACACACACGGTAGAAATGAACAACAGAATAGGCAAGTGATTATATGAACACATTTAACAAGTATAGGTCTATGTGTCGGCTGCATTCTACGTGCCCATCCACTTTCCATTAAATCTAGTTTCAAGATGACAGTTGAAATCAAACTACAGGTAGGGGAATTTCGCTGCAATAATACAATCAGGTCAACCGTCTTCGTGAAGTGCACTATGATATGAAATAATGTATGGATGATGGGCCCTCACAAAAATTTGAACACCATGTTCCACACCAGATCCATTTTCAAAAGCATGCAATCATTCCCTGAGCTGCCTAACCTTACCACAAAGCCCATGAAATGCTTTACCATTAGTGCATACAAGACATTATACTGCAAGAAAATGTGCCATTTGTACTTAACCCGTTGAGGACGAGTCCCGAGTATACTCGGGCAGGTGTCTATAGGAAATGCGTGTTGTGGCAAAATCAAACCGTCTTAAACGGGTTAAAAATGTAATTTACATGAAAAGTGTCACCACAGACAAAGTGAAAAAGTACAATAATTGGGTGGTTAAAGTAACATTAATGTGTAAATATGATCATATGAAGCAGTTTATAATTACAATAGTGTCCTGACGACCACAATGTGTAACTTTACATTTTGGGCATCAGGTGACTTGAACCAAAATAACTGTACTTTGAACAGTCTATGAGATATGCTCACATTCATGTCACGACCCGGCCCCCCGGGCGGTACTACAGCTGTACTACTACTAGCATTTCACACCAGCGCAGCGCCAGCGGGAGCTCAGCCAACCGCAGCCGGCTAGCTGCGGGGCGGGGCTGCGTTTCGTCTAGTATGGTATTCGCTACTATGCAACCACGACTGTAGGCGATACAAATATCTACTTAAGGCACAGTCCAGATGCCACCTAAAACATAAAATAAGGAGAGTAATTTACTTACTTGGCATAATAAACTCTCCCGTCATTAGTGCTTCTCTCTTCCCATCCAGCAGGTAACTCTTCGTCGCTGTCTGTGTCGAGGAGGGTGCTCGGTGGGTCTGCCATTTTACACTGCGGGCGCCTCGCGCAGTCCCAGCTACATAATATTCACGTCGGGTAACGGTACATATAATAGCGACGGAAAGGCACTTCAGCACCGATATATCGATCCGTACCCGTGCCGTCGCACCTCTATCGCCCAAACCCATAGAGATGTATACTTTATGAGTGATTTTCTTCACTCGTCATCTCGGCGAGCGAATGTGCGCCCCCCCCCCCCCCCCCCCCCTACATCTCTATGCACAAACCTCGCCCCGGATTGTCGTTCGAAAGAGGTGGAAGATCGAAGAGGACCTTGTTTTATGATGATCGTATGATGTTTGAAACATGTGAAAGTTGCGAACAGTTGCACATACAGTGGCACCAAAAAGGAAACAATAAATAGGACTAATATTATGCTGTGATTTTTGTTTGTTTGTGGGTGTGTGTGTTTTGTTTTGTTTCGGGTGTTTTTGTTTGTTTGTTGTTGTTTTTTATAGTGCGGCTGTCGCATAGTTACTGCAAATTTACATTATCGCAATTATCTTTAGGCCTATGGAACGTTAGAAAATAGAAATTATAGCTTGAATATATTTGGCGCAAACAAATATGCGTGAAAAAAATTAAATTGAACCGTGTGTTGTGCTGAAATTTTAAATATGCTAACAATTTTCGAAGATCTTTACTCTAGCTTCTGAATCCAAATAATACTGTATACATGCAGAGTGACTTTGATGGGAATGACTAGTGAGTCAAAGTCAAGGGGAAGAGTGGAGTTTTCATATTTGAGCAAAGGCTGCGGCATACGTCAGTGATGTTAATGACATCAGTTTTCAGAATTGTCCCCTGTATATTATCTTAACACATCACAGTGAATAAACTGACTCTGATTCTATGCCGGTATTTGCTGCTTTCTTGTTTAATCATGCAACAGGCTATACAGCAGAGACTTCACAGCAGTAAAAAACAACTAGGCTCACTCTGGTACCACACACACTCTAGAGCGGAAATATTACTTCTTTGCACCATCAGATACCGAGTAGTCTAAATTGAAGCAGGCGCATATTTTTGGTCTCACTTAGAAATGCAGTTCAAACAGTCGGACCCGTAGTTGTAGAGGCAATTCATGTCAAGTGACATAATTATCATGTTACATAATGGACATAACATGCACATTTTTCCAGGCCCCTGGGAGCAACTTTTTCCACAGGGGTGCTGAACCCCTGACCCACCCCGGTTGCCGGACCATATTAGCAGCGTTTTAGTATATTGGGGGGGGGGGGGCAGGGGAGGTGAAAGGAGGGGATGGGGACATCGAAACGAGGGTGAGAAAGCCATCTAGGTGTCTACCACACAAGGAAACTTTTGCACTCTTATTGAAATTGAACACACTTTATGTGGTCAATTTTGACATTCTTCAATCAAAGAAAAAAAAAAGTGAATACTCGTGGACTATGTTCATGGATGAATTGCTGAACGCCCCACCTCTTGATTCTTGTGTGTGTCTTCACTTTGTATAAGTCCATGGAAGGGGACCTACGGGGGAGGGTGTGGGAGGGGGTATCCCCCTCCCACACTGGAGAGATTTTGAATTTTCATTCCTGAAATTCAGCGATCTGGTGCACACTTTTGGTGAAATTTCTTAAAAGTATTTAAAAAAATATTCACAGAAATGTGAATGACCATTAAATCGGGTTACAATCAACTCTTGTTCCGTGTGCGCGTCATCAATCTGACGCACACTTTTGGTGAATATTTTTAAAAAGTATGAAAATAAAATATTCACAGAAATGTGAATGACCAATAAATTGGGTTACAATCAACTCTTGTTCCATGTGTGCGTCATCACTGTGAAATAACTGTATGGAAGTTGATGAGGCGGGGATGGGAGGTGGCTACCATGCGACGGAGCTTTTGCATTTGTAGAATTTAATTACAACGATATGATGCACAATCATGGTATGGACTATCCCCATATATGTATCAGAGAATCGTTTGTTGGTCTTTGCTTTGTATAAGTCTATGGAAGGGGACATAAGGGGGAGGGTGTGGGAGGGGGTATCCCCCTCCCACACAAGGGAGATTTTTGATATTTAGACCTGAAATTCAGTGATTTGGTGCACACTTTTGAAATTAAAAAAAAAAGTATGAAAGATAAATATTCACAGAAATGTGAATGACCATTAAATCGGGGTATAATCAGCTCTTGTTCTAGGTATGCATCATCACTGTGTGATAAATGTAAGGAAGTTGAGAAGGCGGGGTTGGGAGGGGGTAGCCCCCTCCCAAACGACGGAGCTTTTGCATTTTTAGAATTGGAATATACATTGTACAATGTTTAATGATCTGATGCAAAATCTTGGTGGAATATCCTGGAGTTTGTATTAGACAAGTGTATTAAGACATCTATGGAGGGAGACCAAGCGGGGGAAGGATGTGGGAGGATGTATCCCCTTCCTACAAGAGAGAGCTTTTGCATCTTTTTGACTGTGATTCAAAGATGTGGAATTTCTGGCGCATATTTTTGATTTAATATGTAATGTAATGTAGCTATAATCAATGCAAGGGGTGGAGGCTAATACAGCAAGGTGGAGGATTTTAGAAGGGGTCGTCCCCCATCCCCTAACCCCTCCCATTCGAGAGAGCCTTTGTATTTTAAGGATTGAAATGAAAATATTTTGTCTCTACACAACAGTCATTTATGATGGAGTATTTGAAAAACTGTCAAACAAAGAAGCATAAGCCCACTAAATGTAGCAGGGGAATAAGGGTAAACTGAAAGAGAATATCCCCTTCCCACATTTTGGAACTTTTGGATTTGTTTAAATTGAAGTGACAGATCTGGGGGGCACTTTTTGATGAAATATTCAAAAAGTGTCGATCTCAAAAGTCTACTAAGTGGATGGAAGTTGGCCTATAAGGGGGGGGGGAGGGGGTATCCCTCCCAGGGTCATTTTCCATTTTCAGAATTGAAATTAAACGATCTTGTGCACTTTTGGTGAAATATCTGAACAGTTTCTATTTTTTTAAAAAATTAAAAATTCCACATCGTGGGAATTTTTTTTTTTTTTTTTTGGGGGGGGGGAGGGGGGGGGGATTGGGAGGGTGGGGGCAAAGCTTTGCATAGCTCCCACCCAATATTTTTATTCCAGGATTAATGCTATTTGGTATGAGGAAACTGTGTTATTTTTAGAATCCAATTGACATTGTCTCGCAAACACATTTTTTTGGTGGAAGTAGGGAAATAATCAATCCAAGAAGTGTACTACTACTACGTCTATGGAACGTATGGAGGGGAACTAAGCGGGGAAGTGGTTAGGGCCTAAATGAAAGGAGGATATTATATTCCCACACGAGAAAATTTATCTTGCATTTTTTGAACAGAAATGAGAGATCTTTTGATGAAAGAAATCATTCGGAGATATGCCAATCTTATGGGAAAGGACCAAAGGGGGAGGATGGGGAAGGGGGTATAAACCCATTTTTTAGAATTGAACTGCAACAATGCCGTGCACAGTTTCGGTAAAATATTTGGACAGTTTTCCATCACAAAAAACAAGAAAATCTCCGACATCCCGAAAATCATTATTGGAGGGGGGTAATATCATGGCAACTACCCCGCACCCTTGCATACGAGGGAGCTTTTGCATTACTCTAGAATAGAAAGGAAAATATCGTGAGAGGGGGTATTTCCCTCCAATACAAGGGAGATTTCGCATTTCAGAATTGACAGGTGCACACGTTGTATGAAGATTGGGACAGTGTCGAATAAAAAAAAAATCCACATCTTGGAAATTACTGGGGGGGGGGTCAACATGATATGCTGCCCCCTCCATCGATGCTCTCCTGAAGGGGGTACCCTCCCCCTAATGAGGGAACTTCTGCATTTTTAGATTTGAAATTCAGCAATCTAGTGAGCCCTTCAGGTATAGCATATTTTTAAAAAAATCAATAGAAAAGTAGGAAAAGCAAAATATCCAGGGACAATGGAAATGCTTTAATAGTGCTGTCTGCACTTTAAGCTTGTTCTGCGTGGGAGGGGGATACCCCTCCCACGCTATGGGGATTTCGCATTTTCAGAAGTGAAATTCAGCAATCTGATGCACACTTTGGGTGGGATATTTGGACAATTTTCTATTTAAAAAAAAGAAGCAAATTTCCCTGTAAAAAGATATAAGTTGGGGGTGCAGAAGCACCCCCAACTTTTATTTTTCACAGGGGTGCTATGCCCCCCTGCTCAAAAAGTCAGGGGTGCTGCAGCACCCCCAGCACCCCCGGCTCCCAGGGGCTTGCATTTTTCCCACCTCTCCCTCTCTCTCTATCTGTTCGTCTCCTTTACCTGTTCTCGAAATGCAGTTATCACTCTGACACGAATTCTATACACGTTTCATCATTGGCACGTATTACTCCCTTATTCATATCCTTACACTTGCACTTTCATTAGGATCTGTCAGACGGAACGCGGTATCGTCATTGCTATTCGTCGAAAGTTCATTGAGAAGCAGTGCGTCACTGCGTGCCCTGGCCTCGCGTTCTTTCATTGGCTGAGCGTATTATGCAAATATGCGTGACCAAAAGTCTTTGATGACGTTTGAAGGTTACGCACGCGCACACTCTCTCTGTCTTGTTTTGGTAACAGATGTCGATAGGAAATGTTGTCATTAGTCCTTTGACTGATTTAGCTTTTGACTGCACTTCGGAGCATTGGAAAGCTTTCTATTCCTTTTGCATTCAATTTTGCGAAAGAATCAGGTAAAACAGACTTTCACATGATTTCTCTTGTTTACAATACTTCTGTAGACATGTCCTTACAAGTATGTCTTTGTTACTTTAGGTTACTTTAGGTTACTACTAGGTAATCATATCCCACAAAAATGCGTACAAGAAATTCCTGCTTTTCTGACAAGTATTTACTTTCTGTACCAGCTTGTCCCATTTTTTCATAGTAACATAAATATCATGGAGATCGTTCTTTCGCTGTTGCGGCACCGATTCTAGGGTTGAGATAGGCACTGAGCAAATGGCAAAATCTAACATACTTATCTTTAATTTAGGTCTATGGAGTTCTGCAAATTGCATAGAGAGTCTGCAAATGCCCTATAAATGCAGACTATTATCATAACCTTTCTATCTACCCATTCAAGTGTGGTTAATGCAATTATACCTGTACAGCATAATTTCAATGGCATCTACCACAATAAACCTTGTTCATTTGTCAATTGAGATAGGATTATGGAAAAAAAATGATTTTATAGAAATACCGAACTTCTAGTCAAGTCCTAACACCTAACTCTGTTCCTAGAACCCTTTCTAGTTATATGTTCACCGTGATGTTTGATATATCGTGTACTTGTGTGGGGAAGCTATATGTAGCATACAAATACCATGTCCCCTAAGTAGATGAACAGAATGATGTATTGCAGCAAAATTGAATTGAACAATATGCAATGCACTTTGCTTTGTGTTTGTTTGTTCCTTATCATTGTAGGATGCCATACTTTCTTGGTTATCTTGGTTCTTGGATGGCGAATGAGACGTCTTCCATCTTCACGTCTCTCCTATGCCAAGATATCATCAAAGATGCCAGAACTAAAGCTCAGGTATATAATTATATGACACGTCCAGTCTAACATTGATTGGGTCTCTTCTTGTCCTTTCTTTTGTATATGATATATACGCGAAATAATGTTTGGGAAATATTCTGTTGACTTCTGTTTGAAACATGCATTAGGCCTAATATAAATATCTACTCGCTTGAAAATGAATCCTCTGTACTGTTTTGAAGCCAGATACCTTACTCTTAGGTTGTTATTTTTCTCTTTTAGGCGAGTCTATTTGCACATCATTACTTGATATTCAATAAATAGATGACTGTCTGCTTGTTTCCTTTGTATTGATGGACTGTGATTCGAGGTACACACCGGAGAATGACGGATACAGGGTGTGTGGTCGCTTTCACCATGCTAGGCTGTCAGATTGTGAATGATTGCAAAGACTGATGATTCTTTTAAGTGCAGTACGGTACCACTCTCGATTCACGTTAACTTTATGAAATGAAGTAAAACTAAATTAAAAAATATCATAATTATAATAGCTTCATCAAAATTGGACATCAAATATTAAAGCTGTGAAATTTTTAAGTTTCACTTGGTTTGAAAGACCAGAGATAATTGCTGCAACCACACATTAGATGATCAGAGTGATGATTTCATCATATCACAGCTCTCAATTAGATTGAACACATATAAAATTTTATGTTTTGTCTATAATTCATCAATTCAACCATTTCCATCTGGAAATAATCACTGGTATAGTATCATAGCACAACAACAATTTGATGTATTACAAATATCATCTGACTCATTCGAAGAAAATTAGTGACTTTCTGTATTCAAGTCAATAGGACTTTGTCACATTGTATGTGAGGTGATGTCACAGTCGTGACATCTATTTTGGGACTTAGTTGCCTATTTTTATGGAAGGATGTGTCACTTCAATACCCTTTCAGTTTTTCATTTCATGTTTGATTTTTGTAGGACACGCACCATCCTGTGTTTCTGATTTTTGCTATACATGCTTACATGAAAGTCAGCTCGAACACTGAGAGCTAGGAATTGATACCATTATCTTCGAATCCCTGGGCATTGTTTGCTCGCCTTGTATCCAAGTCGTCTATACCGCAATAAATGAAATCAGGCTGTCATCGTCGTCTCTTTGTTTATTTCTTTCTCTATTTCACTGCAGAGATTATCTGGCTTTTTTCTGCACACACCCTTGACGGAGACCAACACCCGGCCACCATCGGACAAGTTCCCTTGTGGCTCGCTGCTTCTTAGAAGTCTTTGTGTGTTGGATAGGAAGGAAGAGACTATCAAGGTCAGTTAATTGAAATGGTATAATTGGTATTTTCGTGTAGAGTAAAGAAAAGGAGACAGCTTGCTGAATTTAATGAAATCAACGTCAATTGGCCATTATTTTGTGTTTCTGGCTCATGCTGTAGACTGCTGTATCAATGACTGACTGAAGAAAAAAAATATTCTCAGAATGGCGTCTTCGTATCGGTTTGTGTATAGTTCATGCAATTTGATATCTTTTAAAAGAAAAAAAATGTCCAATAAAACCCCCAATTTCCCTATAGACTATACAATGATTTCGAGAAAATAAAATATAAACCGGTATGTTTTCATATTTCGCGGATGATTCTTTCACAGACAGCATGTCGGCGCAAATAGCCACATATTCGAACAAATCACGTCGCTTTAATATAGCAGTTTATTTGTCAGTCGTGAAGATGAACTTTTAGGCGGTCTGTCGTGATGTGTTGACGTTATGAAAACTACTCCGTGTCTGAATTTTATTGACATCTATGTTTTTCAATGTGCAGCGTCTCCACCTGATGACTGAAAGATCAAGGGAGAAGAACCAGTTTTACCAATCCTATCTCAGGGTAGGTACAATTTGCTCGTAAATGTACTATTTTAATTGAATGAGCATAATTTTTTCACATAGTGAAAGAACACGAGAAATCTAATAGGGCCTACTTAGAAAATACATTTGTTATCTTTATTCGGTAAAAGAACACGAACGACAAAAGATGAATGCTGAAAGAGAAAACGAACTCCTTATATACATGGAAAAATGGACTCATTATCTTTGTGTTGACAACGACGTTTGCTCTGCTGTAAAGACAACAGATTTCAGCCAGTAATGTGCAACATAGATACGACACGATCGCATATAATCAATTTTTGTCACAGCGATGATAATAACATACTTTTTTCCCCCACAGACACTTGTGTGTACTATGAGATTGGATGATATTGCCATCAAGCTGAATGGTGGTGTACTCAAGAGAATCCCTCGTGCGTGGATGTTGAGTCGCCGAGAACTCCGCGGATCACACTCCCGGCTGGAGACGCTGCGCGCGACAGTTAGGGTAGGGAAATATGTCTCAATTTAATACTGTCTTTCTTTGCTACATCAAATAAGTTCGTGCTTTATTTCGGGTTTTAAATCTCAAGCAAATAATTTCTTTCCATGACGGTGGTTTTTGTTCAGTGAGCACACAAAAAACTTCCTCAGGTTCAGCAGAAAATGTCCATCAGTTTTATGTGACTCCCAAGAAACTGGTATTGGAGTAATGTTGTGTTGATATGATTATAGAAATGTGTTCGAGAAATATTTTCGAACACCTCTAACGATTGTCAATGATCGTTGGATAGTAATTATGGAAACTTATTTGTGACGTTTTTATTTAAACAAAGTCAATGATGCAAGAAATTAACAGAAATCGAGTTCCTTTCTTGTCGTGTACAGACAAAGGTTCTAGCTAGATAGGCACCTGCACGACAATTAATCATAACCGAAATGTCTGTCTCTGTTACAAGGACGTCGCAAAGACAATGGGCGTCGAATCACAACGCTGCGAGGAGTCTTTGCTCGTTAAGATGGCAGAGAAGTGGTCGCTGAGTCAGAGCAAGATTCAAGATCTCGAGAACAAACTTGAGATCGAGAAAGAAAAAGTGTGTCAACTTTCCAAGGATGCACTGTTGGTAAGTAGATATCCATGCTTCATTATTAAATGCGGGTTATGGGTGCTGTGTTGTGATTAGACAGATAACCAGATTAGCCACAGTGCAGTTTTACTACCCGTTAAAACTTTCGAGTCGATGTTGTTCTTAGAATTTAAATAAGAAAGAGAACATACACGCAAGAGACTATAAGAAAAACATACCATAATACTATCATGTCGTCTTAGGAATAATCTGTATTCTCCATTGATGTCAAGATTAGAGAAAAAAGAGTTTTCTGGGATGATAATGCAGGAGATGCCTGAAGATATAACCTTTTAGATTTCCTGATTGATAATGTGATGATTATTGCTTGTTTTTCCTCTTTATTTGACAGAAACGAGTCGCAAGCCTTGAGCAGGCCTTGCTTGCAGAAAGCGACAAGGCCAAGCGAGCTACTCAGTGTCTTCAGGTATGAATGACGGAAGTCAATATTCTCATTCACACGAGTCAATTGAGCCTGCGCGGAAACAGAAAGAAAGAAAGAAAGAAAGAAAGAAAGAAAGAAAGAAAAGAAAAGAAAAGAAAAACACCTCAAAACAAGGGTTTGCCTATGAACTTTCCAATCAATTGATTCCATATAAAGATACCGCCTGTCGCATTCATAAGTTCATATCATATGACTAAATGTAAGAAAAAAAAAATCGGCATTTTTGCTCTCTTCGATGGTAAGCTAGATATACACACGCCCTTTGCAAAGAAGTAGTTTTCGTTCGGGAATATAATAAGGTGTGCGTTGAATGTGAAGATACGGCAAAATTAATTTCAAATTTTGCATTTTATTGCTTGGAATTACACACACACTAAACACTGCACGACGACACTCATGTCTGCGTCCTCTTCTTTTTCGTCTTCTTCTTCTTCTTCTTCTTCTTCGTCTATAGGTTCAAAAGTGCACGCTTGCCGTCCAAACCTCACCAATCCCTGGACCTGTAGTCTATTCTCGGGGAGCTCAGACTACTTTCACTGATTTGGTGCCCTTCGACAAGTAGGTAGCAGTGTTTTTGTCGGTTTTTCACGAGAGAAAGACGCAAATTATTTTTTAAATTCTGTCTGGGTTGTTAGGAAGGATATCCTTTGATGTTCCTCATGAGTACGAGCAAGAGACATACTTCAAGAGAATTTGAAATTGACTGAAGGGAGGAGAGCATACTTGACATAATCTGCAATATTTTGATGAAATTGATCATATTTCATTGTGCAAGTAATAAAAAACAACAACAACGCATTACCGTTTTCTATGCAATGTAACATTGTCAAACAGAGAAATACAACGATTGAAAATAATATCTTCCTCAGATCAAATGGGGACGCTGGCACCAATACCGCACTGGGCGGTAACCTGTCAAATGTTACTATGGCCATCGAAAATGCCTGCGAGGGTGACGTCACTCTACTTTCGTCCAATGAAATGGCAGCTTCTCCGGCACGTCTTGCTATCCACTCATCGCCTTGTAGCCCCGAGGAAGCATTCTACGACGCCCTCTCCGCACTTCCATGCCAGATTTCGTTTTCCTTCGGGAGTGGTACAGAGTACGTTGTCGATCAATTGTGCCATTGATTATTAGTCCTATGCTCGTGTTTAGGATTTAGCATTAGAGCGTATATAACGGCGTGTGACGTAAGGAGAAAGATACCGTCGTCATTATTGGTATCAGTAGCATGTAAATGTCAATCTATCGATTACTATATATAAAAAGAAAGAAAGAAAGAAAGAAAGAAAGAAAGAAACCAAACCAAAGAAGTAAGATGAGAACAAGGAAGTTTAGTTTAATGCACAATAGCTATACTCATCTCTTCGGCATGGAAGTGGTTCTACTTCAGTGATACTATATAGGGTACCAGAGTTGACAGAAGGAACGGCCGTTAAGTTTAAAATCTAAACAGGCATCAGGCGGCAAGAGTTAGGAGTGGCAGAACATCTGAGGAGATATCAGGAAAAGGACATGCAGAAGTGTAGATGACAGTGTTACAGGCACCTCCAAGCGAGTACACGAAAGAGACCAAACTTCTGCGATAGCAAATCTTCAAGGAGTGTTGTTACAATATTTGGATTGAAAACATCAATGCTCTTTGCAGCAGAGTTATATATATTACAAAAAAATCAAACGCATAACACATTTCAGTGTACAAATACAGTGGTATATTGGCTTGGGTTTTCTTTTTGGTTTATTCATTTATTTGTTTGTTTATAAAAAATTGTTTGCTGTTGTTGTTGTCTTTCTATTTTCTCTCTAGTTCTTTTTGTTTAAACCTCTTTTCAACTTTTTTGTGTACTTCCACTCAGGAAAAAATCGGCAGCCAAGCCATCCAAGGCCTCCCTAGAGGTTGTCGACTCTCTCCAAGCTGTCATCCTTACTTTAAATAATGACAACCCCAGCTTTGACGCGGCAAGCACAAACTCTCAGAGATTCATTCCAAAGAACCTATCTGCCAGAGGTCTCATGGTAAGGAGTACTTCTGATCTTCTTCCCTGGGGCGCGTCTGGAGACGAGGTTGAACTTGGTAGTGGTACTACCGGCACAGTTTACCTCTATGCTCATGCAATTAGCCACCGCCCTGTTGCGCTCAAAGTCATGTCAGTTCCGCCAAAAGATTTCTGCAGAGAGGACAGGCGACAAGTGATCAGAAAATTGAAGCAAGAAGTTCAGATTCTGACTGCCCTCGGCAACAAAGACTGGTTTCCCGAGTTCTACGGCTGCATCAAAGTCGGACCAGATACGGTTGGTATTGCCATGGAGTTCTGCGGAGATGAATCCAAGGGGAAGAGCTACTCCATCGCCGATTGTTTGGAAAGAAATGGACCCCATCTCAGCAGGGATGACTGGATGGGAGTCATGCAGGATGTGGCTGACGGATTGACCGTGATGCACAGGAGGGGTTTCCTATGCAACGATCTCAAAGAGGACAATGTGCTAGTGGTAGAGTCGGAAGAAGAATGGGGCGTGAAGATCGTTGATTTTGGTTGGTCCAGCAGTATCAACAGGCCTCTCAGACTTCGGTTCACTGCATCACAGAAGCAAAGTTACAAAGACGAGCAGCTCTACAGTCAAATTGCCCCGGAATGTGCCCTAGACGGGAAACCATGCTCGGTTTCCAGCGACGTATACGCCCTGGGCAGATTGACTGCCTTCGTCGGGCAGCGAATGGGACTGAAGGACCTGGAGGACTTTGGAATGTACATTTACCAGTGCCCCAGGGAGAAGAGGCCATCACTGAAGGACTACATCGCCGAAGTCACTTGCCTCAGGAATGGCGGCAGCGTGGGCAGTGAGAGCAGCGATGACAGTGACGAGGATTTGTGAATAGGAGAAAGAAACGGGAGGAGACAAGTCCACATAAACTGAAATGTGCCATTTTGTTATGCCATTGGTTTCATCTACTGCACAAATCGCTCCAAGCAATAATACCCTGGAGATGATAATGGACACCAATGCCAAATTCATTAATTAATATTATCGATCATTTGTATATGATCTTCAAATTTGTGGGCTTGTTATCGAGACTCTGGGTTCATACTTCATTGAAAACATTGAGAAAAATACATTTTGTGAAATAAACTCCAAATGGATTTTTATACACTTGACCAAGTTCCTTTTTTTGAGGATTGATTGTGGTTGTGACTTTTTTGAAAGTACAGTGAGTCACTAATGATCCTTGCCATGAATTACATTGATTTCACTCAAATGTGCTTCAATGTGACAGAGCTGTTACATCTTGACAGTTTAGGTGAGATGTAGACTGAGTGCACTCACGATGTGGGATTATTTTCAGACGCCAAGATACATTGCATTGATTACATGTTGTTGAAAATTTTTAAGCACTGTTGTTATGATGGAAAGTGTTATATCACAACAGCATCCCAAGAACACACACACACTCACATACACACACACACACACACACACACACACACACACAAATACATATGCCCCTCATTCAAACCTCGGCAAACATGGGTGGGAAGTTTCATAGTACTCTGACTGATATTTCGTGATATGCTGCAGTAACTCAGAAGTACACTGTATAGTAGACTGATTGGCAAATAGCTTTGTATTTGTCAGGCACCCTTCGTTCATAGGCAAATGCAAGTAGATAAATGTATCAATAGAAGGAGAAAAAAGAAAAGAAAAAAAGAAATCAACAATATTTCTTGGATATTTCAACCACAAACAACATCATCAACAATGCATACAGAACATACATAGGACAGACCCAATGACCAGAATTAAAATGCAACAACATGCCACTGAAAGTTGCAGGAAGATGATAATGATGTATTTGACATTGCTCATTGCTCAGGTGAAACAGCACAGACACACCCACTTTTTTTGGCACTCAAAAAAACATGTTTTCCTCAAAACAGCGCATAACCAAGGTCATTCATATCAATGTCCTATGTCTCCACAATGATGACACAGTATTTCCACTCCCTGGACTGGCCTGTACCACAAAAATATACATAAGTATGATTTCAAAATGTCCACAATGGTTAATGGCACTTTCAAGCCACGGGTTCAACATTAAGTCTCATTTAAAAAGAAGCTGATACATGTCCATGAAGAGCCAGCTTTTATTCTATTTTCTAAACAACCCTAACCCATATCAACATCCAACGCCTCATGCAATGAGGAAATGGTATGTTTACTCCCTGGAACTGATACAAAGAACAAACACATGATTTCCACATGTCCACAAGGGTAAACAGCACCTTCAAGCCAATAGGTTCAACATTATGTCTTATTGAAAAAAGAAACTAGTAAAGTTATACAGAACCAGTTTTCATTCTATTCACAAAGTAACAATAACCTATATCCCATTATATTAATGGTATCTTAGCAATGTCATGGTATATGTTCACTCTTTTGACTGATATCATACAAATGAGACTAAATAATGATTTTCAAATGTACACAAACTTATAATGCACCTTCAAGCCAACAGAATTAACATTGGGTCTTATTGAAAAAAGAAACTGGTACAAGTCAGCTTTCAATCTGCTCACAAAACAACAATAACCAATATCCCTGTGAGATTCTAAAATTCCACATCTTAGATTTTTCATTTATATATCGAACCCATTAGATTCCCATGAGCACTGGGTTGAACACTTGACTAATCTTCTCAAAATATTGATATAAATCTCAAATATTACTCCAATAGGATTTATCTTAAAACTACGACTATAAATAAAAAAAAAAATACTCTATAAACTTCACCGATACTTCAGAACTTTTTTAGTCTGATTTTTCTCCAAATTTTCTCTGACCTACTCCCTGATTTTTCTGTTTTTGTACAAAGCATCTTAATGTCAGGATGAAATTTCCCTTTCACTGCTTCTGAACACCTCCCTATTCTGAATGACAAAATAAAAACTTCTTCAAATATAATTTGGATCTCTGCGACCTTGATATTTTTATGTCTTAAATTCTTCAACTCACATTGTAGGACTATGATATCCATTTCATTATCTATGATACTAATCTCATAACATGAGTTTGCATATATATGCATCTAAAAATTGGAGCAGGGTTTGTGACATGCATCCATGCATAGTAAGCAAGGGGCAACCTACAAGCATGGATGCTAGGCTGACATTACGGATCATGTTAGTCTCGTAACACCAATGCTCTATTACCTCCTGTTGCTGCTGATGCACTAAATGTACCTGGCATCATGCAAAAGTGAGATGAAATTCTGGCACCCTGCTCGTTTCATTTGGGAAGTGATATCCCATGTCCAGGTCCATCAGATATTCAGCAAGTGAGCGGATTTTGATCCAATTAGCAATGTACCTTACCCACCACTCTATGACTTGAAACCAAATGAGATTTACGTAAATGAAGGTAATGAATACATGAAAGAGTTAGTAGTACACAAAGCTTCTTTAACTGCATCATCACCAGTGGCAAGCAGGATAATAAATGTCAATGAAACTTTTACGTGTTGAGCCCGAGGGGGTTAGAATAGGCCTACATATTAGGTCCAAAATACTTTACCAACATATTTTGTGTCTCTTTTAGACTGAATTTGTTAAGATGCAAGTGTCCTGTGCAGCAAATATGACACACAGAAAAAAAAAAGCAGAACAAAATTACACAGCGATCATACAAAGGTGAAACAAGCACTTGTGCATTGACACTACACACATGAAAGCAGCCAAAGGGCCCAGAAACATTCTAGTGGAAGTTTAGAGTGGTACATTACAGTGAGAGTGAAGGATGCTTAGCAAGTGTATCTTAACAGAACACTACATATACATATAGATTATATATACACAAACAGCCACACAATTTCACACACTGAAAGCCACAGGTGTAGAAACAGTTAGGTATTCTCCTAGAGGAGATGCAGCATACACATAAACATACATTCACACACACATACGCACATATGCACATACACAGCAACACACACAGCAAAACACACTGAACACAAAAGCTTGTCTTCAACTACCTGCAATACAGTTATAATCTCGATTTCATGTGCCTCTGATACAGTCTGAACATATCACAGACGTAATATTTTGTCATCACAGGAAAAGGAAAAATCTCTTGATTATAAGGGGTTAAATCCATGTGGGTTGAAATTATGATAAACTTGAGATAATGGTACTGTATCCTCTATCACATTCATTATAAAATACAGATAGCCTATACATATGTGACAGCATAACACAAATTCCTAACACTGTAAGGATATCACTGATGTTGCTGCAGTGCTCATAATATTAATATCTACTGAATCCACCATAAAATATTCTTTGCATGTTTCATTTATCCTGAGACTAAAATATTTGCTCAAAAGCCCATGGACTGCATGTAGACTGTATTCAAGCACAGAGGACTGAGAACAAGACGTGGGAGAGAGAAAGAGAGACAGAGAGAAACAGAGTAAGCCAGAAAAAACATTCAGATATAATGTACTTAGTTTAGTTTGAGAAGTATACACAAATGTACAGCAAAGTATACACAAATGTACAGCAAAGAGCCTGCACTGAGTGCAGGCTCTTTGCTGCCACACACTGCTCTTGAATGACCATATCCTTGAAAAATCACTCACCCATTTCAAAAATTATGGAATGAAAAAAAAAAAGTCATACAGAGGTATATGTTTGTCAAAATTAAAACTACATAATTAGATCACTAATCTTTTTTACTGTTTGCTAAAAATATGGTTAGCATGTTAAGTACAAAAGAATGACACCACTTTCTCCTGATGTTATTTACCTGTTATCAAGCCCTTATGATTATACCAATCATTTGGTATGAAATAATAATGGTTAAACTCTGTACAACAGTTGGATACATGTACTTTAAGTTTTTACTCAAATAAGCTATTAATTCAAGTACCAGTAACTGTTTGTAACTTTTAATGATGTAAGTATAAATATGCCCAATGTTTGCATTCAGCCCTGCTTCTACTTTGTGCAGTTATCAGATATGTGTACTAGTCCTGCACTACATGTGCCTTAGGCAGCTACAGGGACTTCAGACTTCCCTTAATTAAGTAATAAGTGAAATCCACTACAAGTGTCTGTTTTTTATGTAAAATAGTCAAAACATGGCATAATGCTGCTTGCAGTTCCCCTAAGTTGGCCATGTGCTGACTGTGCATTTACATTGCTTTACCTTTGACAAAGGGGCAACAACTTCTTGGGACTAAAATGCAAAAGTGGAACTACCCTCAATTAAAACCAATGCATAAAAAGTACACTAAAGGACAGTTGTTAAAAATGTGCACGACATAAATCCAGATTCACAGCAACACAAAATAAAGCAAAGAAACTGAATAAACTACATCATTATAGGATGTATGCAGCCTCATTACAGAGGTATTCATGAATATTTCACATTTTGAACATAACAAACACACACATACAAAAAATGAATAATCATACAGTTGTACTTGCACCAACGCTCATAGAAACAGCAGCCTTTCATTGCATTCATCTTCAACCAAATCCACAGAACTCGAGACAAAGATCTTGTGAGAGCATGATTACATGCGATGGCTGCAGAAAATTCTGAGAACCCTACTTTAAGCAGCAATGAATGATATTTCTGTCATGCTCATGCTTTCAAATTGCTTCTAAAGGGAACATCAAGTTTTAAATGAAAACGCTTGTACTCCAAATTGTCTAGTCAACAAATTTCTACATGAATATTATCCCCCACAAAATATATGATTATGAGTGAAGATTTCCCCCCTTATTCCTACACATGTGACCACTGGATCAGAATGCCTGTATACTGTCTTATGGGTCCATGAGCAAAATTATGACCAATCTGTACAAGGTGTACAAGGTACACCCTCCTACTTCGGTAGTTATGCATTTGCATTTTAGATCAGCATTGACAAAATCCAGTGGACAAAGTAGCTTGCCACATATATTTGTCACAACCAATAGTGCATGATAACTGAATTGAGCTCACTAGATCACAAGGGCAAGTTTTTATCATACATGCTGAAAACATTTGCTGTATAGCCCCTCAAAACCTATGCATCACAGATCCACTAAGAATTTACTTGCAGGAAAATAAAAAGTTTATATAAATAAACATACCATACACGAGTAATCCTTCAGTGATCATTAGCCAGGGCCTTGTAAGACTGATCACAATTGAGCATGATTATATGTCCCGCTGCAAAAGAACAATGGCTACTCAAGAGCGAGAAGTGTAAGCCGACACTATGACATGTGTTACTATCACTACAATCATTACTTTAATACAGTGTATGTTCAGATGGTGATCCTTGACACCTCAAGGATAAGCCAGCTTCGAGGATAATGTCGATGGGATGCAGAGTGTCACATGGTCGATCTCATTACGAAATCAAGCATTTTGTCAAAATCAGTCATTTTGTAGGACAAAATGGCCATTTTGTCACGAAATCAGTCATTACGTCAATGACATCAGTGATTTTGTTACGAAATTACCCGTATGACACTTGGCGCTCCATAGAGCTTATCTTCGAAGTTGGCTTATCCTCAAGGTTGAGGATCATTATCTAAACATAATTTTTACAACTCACAGCCACTGGAAGCATTGCTTTCAAATTTTTTTTTGATGATTTTCTTTCTTTCTTTCTTTTTTGAATGCCATACAGCCCACAGGCATGGCACGTTATGTGACTCACAACAGCTGGAAGCATTCATCATAAAAATGTGTTCTGGGTGTATGGCACAAGTAGGTGGATTGAGAAGTATGGCACACTGAGGCAAAGAAACAGCAAACAGGCGGAGTACTGAAAAAAAAAATGCACAAAACATGTATGAAGCTGAACTATCATCATCTTTGGTAACACATACAGTGCATGGTATACTTCACAACTGTCGGTATATGGCATACTTTACAAACTTTCAAACAGCACACTCACAACTGTATGTTGTCATATTGAATACACTGCTGTGTAACATCACAGGGCAACATTACCAGAGTCATGAAATATAAATTTGTGAAGATCACATAAATTACCACTGACAAAAAGAAAACATGGATGTTTGCTTGATATCTATGTTGATCAAAACACCAGACATGCTATGCAGTCATGGCCAAACTAAATTAAAACACCTTGGATAAAAATGACTTATTTAAAAATGGCAAATGTTCAAATCTTCCACACAAGGCATTACCCATTAGTAGCCCTGAATGACTCTCTAAAACACAACTATTTCCTCTACTAAGATTCCTTGCACTGCACAAAAGCCACAGCATGATTTCAACGCTGCTAGACCCAGTATTTCACAATACACACAGATGAGATTTCACTGATAGAAACACATGACTACCAGTGAGATGAAACACTCAAAACTCGGCAAGGATGAATGAAGATTAAAAGCATGTGTAAAGCAAAAAAAGAGACAACAATGATCAAGAATAAGGATAGTTACTGATTTATAGGAGATATTTTATGTAGAGTTTCCAAATATGTTGTTTGTTTGTTGTGTGACACGGATAAAAGTGGTGCGCCTGCTTAGCTCCTTCAGCTTGCTGGCTCCTACGTAAGTACAGGCCGAGCGCAGCCCACCCAGTATATCTAGGATGGTGGTATTGACGTCTCCCTTGTACGGTACCTCCACTGTCTTGCCTTCACTTGCTCTGCAATCAAGATGGAGATTCATGACTTCTTATAAAATCACTCTTCACTCTTGTGAGAATACAGCAACCATCCATGACAAACTGTCAACGTACATATCTGTCTCTTTTTCAACCTTCGTGTTCCCTGGCACTTAACTAGGCAAGCTTTTTTCATCAGCATTCAATAATCCATCCAAACATGACCTAATCATAGATCATCGAGACCACTCAGGTGTAGCAATGTGCCTCGGTCCAAAAAGAAGGCCATGGTGACACAATAGGGATTAGGGGTCTCAGGTAATCTCTATTTATTGACAATAATAGATTACCGACATCTGTGCCAATTGACAAAGAAAGCACTACAGCACATGTGCCAATCTTAATGGTGAACAAAAGCACAGTAAGGGTTAATCTAATATCTCTGATAAGAGACCAATTCTACAAGTTGTGACATCATCAGATCAGTATGCAGGTGGACTCCCCAGCTGACTCCATATGATGCGTGACAATTGATGATGTGATAGCTATTTTAGTGATTTTTATGGCTGAGGTTTGCACAACTTTGCAAGAGGTGCCGAAGAGACAGAATACCCTGATAGACAAACTTATCCAATAATTCCATACCATGTTCAAAATGGATGCAACAGAGTAAATCAAATGCACAGAAAGGTGGAGGTTTCATGAATATTACATATATACCATATGAAAGTTATTGAATGTTAAGAGTTTCAAACATGTTCATGAAATAAGGATAAAGCAACCAAACATGCAAGTAAGATGAGATGATGATGTCACACCCTCACAAGTCTCCCACTGATCTACACACATCTTTCCTGAATTTCCTTTAAACAATGTGTGTGTTTTACGCCTATATAATACATCTAAGTGTTGGGTTTTGAGGATTTGAGGAAATGTCTCCATACCATGCTAGCATTATACATTTATTGAAAGTAATAAAACATTTATACTCTCACTGCTGTGAGTGCAGAAATCAACATCTGTAGATATTTCAAAGTGAATAACAAGACCAAAACAAAACAAAGCACTCCAGTAGTGCTCATAAAACAAATTGCACACATTTAACCCTTTCCCAACAAGATTATGTGATCCTTACGTATTGAGTCCACTACATTGTGGTTTTAAGCAGGCAATTACCAAATGGCTTCGATCACAGTAACATCTGAACTGAGAATATATGCCTGTCTGCCACTACATACCTGTAATCTGCAACACCGCCTGCATGCTTGTTCATGGCCGTTGCTGAACTCATGCCGTAAAACAGCTTCATTCGTTTTCCGTTTCGCTCAATCACCTCCCCTTCTGTCTGGTCGTGACCGGAGAACATTCCACCAAGCATCACAAAGTCAGCACCAGCACCTGTGTTTTATGGCAACAGAACATAAATTCCAATTCAAGGATAAATGCACCCAGTGTCTATGCTTTATCACTCCCATGACAACCCATGGTTTGTTTCTCTACTGATAACCTACCATGTTACCAGGGAGGTGTTACAGAGATGAAGTGGCAACTCTTGGTAATTCATGCAAACACATGTTTGGGTTCAAGGCGTTACAATAGGATGTCTAGCATTCCACTACGCTTTGAAGTCATGCTCGGCACCGCTCTAGTTGCAAGACAAAGTTCCGAGACAAAGAACGCATTTCACCTTTTGTTGAATTACAAGCTTTATTTCACCGTAAAATTTTAAATGACATATTCGAATTGATTTAGAATAGTTTAGGAAAGAATTCAATACTATAAACACGTATTTCTAGTTTCTTCGTAATGCGCAAATCGAAATGAAATGAAAATTAGGCCCTCTTTAAAACCTGATATTTTTCTATAATGCGCACAGTTCCGCATGTTAGTTTTCTATCTTTTTAATCTGGGATATTTTGCTCTTTCAAATAAAGTACTCCGCTAAAGCGTGTTCCAGCGTGCTTTTAAACTATTTGCTGTTAAAATTGTCAGTTTTACACTGCATTTTGATTCGCTGCTCCAATTCAAGGTACACAAATTCATTGTTGCCATCACATTGAAAGAGAGAGCGAACTGCAGTAGGGGGAAGTCTTTCCTGGTGTGAGAGCCCTAGTCCCGATTATTGACGCTCTCTTTTGTCAAAGCACCTGGTTTCCACCTGTAGTTAAGCGCATAACTTCTCGGCGGTGCCGCGCATGACTTCAAAGGAGAGCAGTAGTTGTCTCTCCTTCTCTAGCACCTCCCTGATGTTACATATGTTTGGTGGCACTAAAGAGTTGTACTAGGACTTGACATTCACTTAAAGGACAAGTCCACCTTCATATACATAAGGATGTAAAAAAAATGCAGCATTATTAGTAGAACACATCAGTGAAAGTTTGAGGAAAATTGGACAATCCATTCAAAAGTTACGAATATTTTAAGTATCTGCGCAGTCAATGCTGGAAGAGAAGACTACTACAGTGAATGATGTCACATGCGTACAACTATATAAGGAAAATAAAAAGAGAATTTCACAAAACTTTACTTTTTGAATAAAGTGCACATTTCTTCGACTTGCTACTGACGTATGTTAAGGGTAATATTATTCCTCCTGCCTTCAGAAAGAGAGAAGTCGAGTCGAGAAAAATAGAAATATGTTGAATTTTCTTTATTCTTTCTTTATATCGTTGTACTCATGTGACATCACAAGCTATAGCAGTCTTTTCATCCAGCTGTGACTGAGCAGAAACTTCAAAAATTCATAACTTTTTAACGGATGGTCTGATTTTGCTCAAACTCTCACTGATGTGTTCTACTAATATTGCTGCATTCACTCAACCCACATGTCTATGAAGGTGAACTTGTCCTTTAAGTGCTTAGCAGATGTGTTTTCCTCAAAAATATATTAAAGCTAAAACACAGCTCTCAGAAAGGCTAAAAATACATGTTCAATGTTCCACCACTTATATTATGTTTGCAGAAGAAAAACCCATACATTGCAGGAACTGAAAGGTTCACAGCTGTGAGTATAAATGCAAATGTCAACATGACAAAGCATGAACACATATTTCAGGAAGGTGTATCATTAGAAAGGAGAAATAGTGCACCACAATCCTTTTTGTAAAACATTTTCTGCAGACAGAAAAAAAACCAGAAGAAAAACTACAGCTTCTACAAACTGATTAGATTTGTGTCCACATAATAAATCCTGGAGTGTGGGTATTAGTGACCAGCAAAGTGACACAACATTTACTCCTGCAACAATTGCTCCAGTCTTATTTTCTCCCAGGACTTGGGGTTAGGGTCGGGGCTGTGATAGGGTTTTAGGTTTACTTTGATGTGAAGATTAGGATTAGGGTCAGTGTCATGTTTATGGGTAGAATTTATGTTTGGCTTTATAGCATGCAGATTCTTCATAGGAGCGGTTGTCACAGGAGCAAATGTCTCAGAACCATATCCCACTAATGGGTCACAAACGACACAAGAAGTTGACAAACACAAGATACTAGCCAGGGAAGGATTGCCATAGGTCACTTTTGCCTTTCACTTGCGTGGGTTTAAAAAAAAAAAAAAAAAAAAAATCAAACTATCAAGAAATTATAAACTTAAGTGCAGCCCTGTGGCAGACAAATGGCACAACTTCATCCCATGAGAAAGTTGTTAACTTACCAAATGCCTTTACAACATCTCCAGGGCATGTGCAGCCACCATCCTGAACAGGTGGAAAGAAGATATGTACCCAAATTAATTGATTGTTAATGAAGTGACAAATGTAAGAGATCATACTTTCTTTCTTACACGGGGGGCAATGAATATGTAAAACTCTATAATTGAAAAACATGGACTAACAATCATGACATGTCAAATACAAATTTGTAAGTTCAATGTTGTGGCCTTAAAGGGATGGTACAGTATTGGTGGAGGTGAGAATTGGGCTTTTAACTTTTTGCGAGATACCAAGAAAACACTTATGATATAGTACAGAGCATACCAATTCTATGAGGAATTCAAAGTTAATTTGATGAAAATCGGGTTTGGAATGACTGAAACATCCAAAAACAGTGTAAAACAAAGCAATCGTAATAAAGTGTGGGTCCCACACTTTATTAGAATCGCTCTTTTTTTGATATCTCATCAGCCATTTTAAAACCAATTTTCATCAAATAAACATTGAATTCCTCATAGAATTACATGCTCTTTCATATTTCATAAGAGGTTTCTCATTATCTCACCAAATAATGTTAGAAACCTGAAATTAGGTCTCAACCAAAAGTATACGATCCCTTTAAGTGAGCTAAAAATGTCATCTACATCCATCACTATCATCACCTCACTACTGATGAGAAATGCTAATTTAAGCTTGCCCTCAAAATTGATGTGCTTGCTTCAATTGACTCTCAATAAGCCCTCCTTACACACTCAACACTACACACTTTTACCTAAATGAGTTATTACCGATATGATGTGTCCTCCTAGACCATGCGCAGCATCAGCACACTCAATGACTGCACTTAGCTGAGGGTAGCCGACACCTGCTTTTTTCCTGGTGGTGCATACAGAACCTGTGTGGCATGGCCAAAGTGAAAAAAATGCCTGTTATTAAAAAACTAGAAATGTCGCTATGGCGACTGATGCCTCCGCCATAATGCATGATTCTCCCAATAGATGTATAGTACAATGTCTTCACAATGTGTGATGACAGTTTCACATAACTGGCAAAATATCGAATTAACAGATTTGTCAGAAATATCTTGAATGATCACTTTCCACGAACTGGGTTTGCTATAATTGTCTATTAAAGAGTGCAGGTACACATATTTGGGGAATTGAAAATTTTTACTGGACTTCTGACCGACCTTATTATAAGTTTATGCATTGAGTATAATCTTCAAGGCATGAAGAAAGAGTGTAATTACAGTACAAAATATATATATATTTTTTTCATTTAAACCTGACCTTTGACTCTTAACCTTTGACCTTTGACCTTCTGGCTGGAAATTTCCAAGAGAATCTCCATTAAGTAATACATGTACATATATTAAATCTTAAAACTAATGATGCAATCATTGCATGTACTAGTATATGAGGGAAATAGTAACATTTTGAGGAGTTGACCTTGACCTTTGACCCCCTGACTATTGACCCATGACCCCTAAATTCCCTAGATAATCCCTGCCAGTCAGTACATGCATATGTACCAAGTTCCATAAAGATACATTGAACCATTTGCGAGAAAAGTGATATTGCAATATTTTCACCTACCCTTTGACCTTTTGACCTTTGACCTTATGACATGAAACTCTCTCTGGAGAATCTTTATGCAGTAGTACATGTCTACACTAAGTTTCAAGAAAATAACTGCAGGCATTGCGTAGATATGGGGGAAATAGCAACATTTTTAGCATTTGACCTTGACCTTTTGACCTTTGACCTCTTGTCAATGTCACTAAAATCTACTCAACTAATTGTCCCATCATACATCATCCTTGGACCAAGTTTGGTGAAAGCTGCTTCATCCAGTTTTGAGTTATCACGTAAACAGATAAATTTTAGGATTTGACCTTAATCTTTGACCTTTGACCTCTGTCCGATTTCACTGAAAAACTAATCAAGTAATTGTCCCATCATACATCATCCTCCAACAAAGTTTGGTGAAATTTGCTCCATCCAGTCTTGAGTTATCGCGTAAACGAATACAATTTCATGATTTGACCTTGACCTTTGACCTTTGACCTTTAGCCGATTGCACCCAAAATCTAATTGAATCATTGCCCCATCATACTTCATACTTGGACCAAGTTTGGTAAAATTCCAGTAAATATTACTCAAGTTATCGCGTAAACGAAAGCGGCCGGACGTACGTACGGACGTACGTACAGACGTATGGACGTACGGACGTACGGACGGACAACCCGAAAACATAATGCCTCCGGCACCACTTCGTGGCGGAGGCATAAAAAAAAGTACACATCACACAAAAGCAACACTTGTAAGAATAACAGTTACACACATGCATAATTCCCATCTCTGACAGTCATTTCACAGTTTTTGCATCTGAATGTTAAGGTGGTACAATTAAGAAAATAACTGTTTAGATCTTTTGACACTGAACACCAGTCATGACATGCATGTACGATGAACAATTTGTCTCAGTTACATGCTCAGATTAGAGTTTTACAGAAATGCTAACTAATAGGCAGCAAACTCTTGAACATATTATACCTGTACAGAAAATTCTATAAAAATGCTTCAATTTCAGGGGTCTTCCTATTCATTCCTCTACATTCTGAAACTAGATATATCGCTACGGCTACTGATATGCCTCCGCCATAATGCATGGTTCTCCTAATAGGTCTATAGTACAATGTCTTGACAATGTGTGATGACAGTTTCACACAATTGGCAAAATATTAAAATGACAGGTTTGACACAAATGTGCTGAATGTTCACTTTCCTAGAACTAGGTTCAATTGGATGAATGATTAAAATGTCAGAGTGCAGGTATTTGGGGAACTGATGATTTTTACTTGACTTTTGACCCTTTTATAAGTCTATGCATTGAGTAATTTTGAAGGTATTGAGAAAAAGTATAATTTCAGTATCAAATGGGAAAATAGCATTATCTAAACCTGGCCTTTGACCTTTGACCTCACAGTTCCAAAGAGAATCACTGTTAGGTTGAACATGCATAAATATGTAAGTTTCATGATGATACCTTGAGTTACTTTCAAGATATGGAGGAAAAAGTGCAATTTAGCACTTCCACTTGACCTTTTACCTTTTGACCTTTGACCTTTTGGCAAGAAACTTCCCCCAAAATATATATTGGGTAATACATGCCATACATCAATTTAAAAAAAAAAAAAAAAACCTTCAGGCATATTGCATTTTAAGGAAAGTGGTGATATTTTGAGGAGCTGACCTTGACCTTTGACCCCCTGACCTTTGACCCATGACCCCCAACTTCCCTAGATAATCATTGCCCATCGGTACAAGCATATATACTAAGTTCCATGAAGATACCTTGAACCATTTGTAAGATATGGAGAAAAACATGCTGTGACCCTAAAATCCACACAAAGTATTATCCCCTAAGGATATACCCTCATACCAAGTTTGATGTAAAACCACCACATGGTTCTTGAGATATCGACAAAACGGGACGGACGGACGTACGGACAGACGTACGGACGGACGTACGGACGTACGGACGGACGGACGGACGGACGGACACAACCCCACATATACGTTTCTTGAAATTTAATAGTTACTCAGTATGCTAAACACAATTTATGCAAAGATTGAAAACAACTCTTCTGAAGCAAATGCACTTCTTGCAAGCTATTCAGGATCCTATGGTTTCTTGTTTGTTTGTTTTATAACATGCTTACCTGGTCCAATGCCAACTTTGATGATATCTGCCCCAGCAAGAATCAACTCTTCCACCATCTCACCAGTCACAACATTCCCAGCCTTCAGAGAGAAACATAATCAACACATAATATTTTACACATCAACACCACGACACTGTTACATTGATAAAAACTTGTATTTGCTACACAGTGTATGTGCCAGTACCACACTTACACTGGTACACAGGTAATTCACATGATTAACATGCCAGTTTGCATTTATTTCAAGGTATACATGGCAGCCCTTCGCTGGATGTGAAGAATTTAACCCAGCGAGTTCAAAAAAATATGTTTCTGTGGTTTGTAGCTGCATATCTTTATCTAACATTTTTTAAAATTAATTTTGTGTTTTTGAAAGAATAATCATCTCTCTTTTACTGAGCCTTACTTTGGTCATAAACCATTGTTTAGTATGGTTGCAGACTTCAGAGTAATAAAACACCTTCCTTGACCTTGGTTTAATTGGATGAATAGGAGAGCATGTATTTGGGGATTTAAGGACTTTAACTTGACTTTGACCCATTCATACATTTATGCATTGAGTAATTTTCATGGTACTGGTATGGAGAAAAAGTGCAATTTCTGTACTGAATAGTGAATTGTTACCATGCTCATCTGGCCTTTGACCCTAAAATTCATAAGATAATCACTTTCAGGTAGAACATGCATAGATATGCAGTAAGTTTCACAATAAATTGAGCCACTTCCGAGATATGGAGGAAAAAGTTAGTTCAGCACTTTCACTTGATCTTTGACCTTTTGACCTTTGAGGCAATAAAAAAGAAAAAGAAAAAAAACTCTCCAGAGAATTTCTATTAGGTTACACACGCATACACCAAGTGTAAAAAAAAAAAAATACTAATCCTGCTGGCATTGCATGAACATGAGGGAAATAGTAAAATTTTGAAGTGTTGCACTTGACCTTTGACCCCTGACCTTTGACCCCATGAACCCTACATTCTCTAGATAATCACTGCCAGTCAGTACATGTATATACCATGTTCCATGAAGATACCTTGAACAATTTTCCAATTTACAGAGAAAAAAAGAAGTTTTAATACTTTTACTCGACCTTTTGACCTTTGACCTTTGACCTCATGACCCAAACTTTCACCAGAGAATCTAAATTGGGTAATACATGCATACACTAAGTTTCAAGAAAATATCTTCAGGCATTGCATAGATATGGTGGAAATAGTGAAATTTTATGTATTTGACCTTTTGACCTTTGACCTTGAGCACGTGCACCCAAAAGTTGATAGGCACAACTTCACCCCCTAATACACATACATGCCAAGTTTCATTAGGATACCTCAACAGCTTTTGATAGTTACCTTGTCCACAAAATGCATTACGGACGGACGGAAAGACGGACGGACGGACGGACGGACGGACGGACGGAAGGACGGACGGACGGACGGACAACCCGAAAACATAATAAAAACAACTTCTAAAACAGCTAAATATATAACTGATGCTTAAACTGACAACAAATCTTAGAAGATCTATGCTAATATTTCTGTCTCAACTTGGAAAATTTTTGTTTTGTTTTGTTTTTGTTTTTTTGTTCGTGGAGGGGTGACTTTTGTGCATTTAGTGTTTTACTGTGCCTTTTTTTTTTTCATTGCAGTATACTGTAAAGCAAGATATATTCACAACGGCTTTCTTTGTGCCGTAAAATTTCGTGAACTGCACTGACCTTAAATGTATGTGTCAACAAGAACTTTCGTGCGCATTTTAGTTTTGTTCATCTTGGTTCTCACAAATTTGTGAAATTAAAATGCACGTAAACATTTCTGGTTTTACAGTACATACCATGATAGTGTGTTCTGGGAACTTTTGCCGGAAGTCCTTCACACACTGGACAAACACCTCCGAATAGCCGTTGGCAACGTCCAGACAGATGTACTGGATGGATGGAATGGCTGCAATAATTTCTTCCACTTTGTCAGCATCTTTCTTAGAGGTCCCTGAACTCACCGCACAGTGCTGCCATGGAGATGCAATGGAGAAAGGTCTACATCATACTGTAATCACCACACTGCTCACATAACATTTTGTGAATCTGCTCTTGCAGACAATTTCAGAAGCAGCTGAATTTGCAATCCAGCAACAGCAACATGAGGAGATATTTGGGCACGATGTTAAGTTGGTGAAATCAGTCAACTCACAAAATTCAAGCAAATAAAAAACACTGCAAAAATATCTGATAATACAATATTCAGAATGGAATTTCCCCTTCTTTTCACACAGTAGAATGATCCATACACAGGGTTTAAAATGCCATGGAGAGGTTTCATAAGTCTTAAGACAAAGGCTGTATTCAAGTGCTCAAAAGTGAACCAAACCATATCATACCATGATGGACTGAGAGCTGTCAAGTGCTCATAAGTGAACCAAACTGTACCATACCAAAATAGACTGGAAACGTCTGAGTACTCTGTGGAGATAGCATACCTCATGAGTTATTTTTGGATTCGCATCAGAGGGATCACCTCATTCACTTAGGCTACATATGTCCCCAAAAAACAAAATTACATCCTTAATATTATGACATGGTACGCACACTCTTCTCATGTCAACAAATTCTGGTATGGTATGCTTTTGGACCAGTTTGCATTCAAGCATCCTCTGGCATGGTACGGTATGGTAAGCTTTGTGGAGCAAATTGGGAAGTGGTCTATGTTTGGCATGGTTTGGTGCATTACAGTATACATTGGGAGTGTTCGAGTGCTCCTCTGGCATAACTTGCACAGGTACAGTACAGAATGGCCTAAGACAGTAATCAAATACACCCAAAGTCCAGTGACTTAGAATCTCTAGAAAATAGCATTTCAAGCCCCAAGGTTCCAACATTCTGTGTGTGCTGACAGCGAAAGTAATTGTCTGTTACATCATAATATTATAGTCAGAGTAATTTGAGATAAGGGCAAATTTTAAACATGAGTTTTCCAGTGGCGTACATGTAATAATGGCTCTAGCACCATTCAGGTGGAGGCATAAAAACAAATGTTATCAGAGTATGGTGCTTTGTTGGAGCAGAGCAGTGCATGAAACATGTTAGTTTAGCCCAAGCCAAGTCAATCAAATCTGTCTTTAGAATCATCTTGTTTACTATCAACAACAGATAAGGAAGCTCAAGTCAACAATACAACAGAAGAGAGTACTATTGTACTTGTGATTGCACCAAAAGTGCAAGTAAACATTGCGAGCAAGACATTTAGACGAACAGCCTACTTCATCACTAAACTGCTGAACTAAGGATTTGGTTGAACTACAGCCATGAATTGAATGTGGCAATACACTAACCCCATTACACTACCCCCAGTAAACATCTAAATCATGTCAGCCTGGATTGAAATTAATTCTAACAGACAAACAAAACATAGTCTGTGACATCGACAGAGCTGTTAACTCATTGAAGACAAGTCCCGGGTATACTCAGGAAGGTGTCTATGGGAAATGCGTGTTGTAGCAAAATCAGACTGTCCTCAATGGGTTAACACGAGGCATAGGTACACTGTAACTTCCCATACATTGAACAAGTGTGTGGTAAGTACCATACTCCAAGGGGTACTGCCCCATGAATTTACTACATATTTTTAAAAAGTACTGGGAAAACAGACAACTAAAACAAGACTCCTTACCTTGAGAGTTTCAGGATTGTTGTTTGCAAAGTCTACCCATTCCTGTACCGTGTAGTGTTTGTGGATGCACGAGAAAAGGCCATGCTATGAAAGAACAAGGAAGAAAAATACACACGACATGATTTCAATTTGTATATCTATCATACTGGCAATAATACCTTCCTACGAGGTTTGCAGAAAAGGTAGTCATGCATTTTCAAAAAGATCAAAATGTGAAGAATGGTGCCAATGCGGTCCTGGCTTCAAAGGGGCCATTCCTGGATCTGCCATAAAAAAACAAACCTGAAAGTAAACTTACTAAATGTATTTTCTCAGAGTATTTCTGGTTTTATAGAAGGATTCCCCCCCCCCCCCTTTTCTTTTTTTTTTTTTTTTGTGTTTTGTTTAAACATTCTCTGATTTGGGGGTTCTGGAGTTCCCTGGGGTCCCAAGGGGAAAAGGGGCGTAGTGCCCATTTGAGCAAATGCAAGATTCCTTCCCCCTAGGGATGCTACCTGCTTTAAAGTTTGGTGAAAATCCCTAATGGGGTTTCTGGAAGAAGCTGAAAGTATGAAAAGCTTTAATACGAATGATGGACAGCGGATAAAGCACGACACATACTGGACATTTGACATGGGGGGGGGGGGGGGGAGGAGGATGAATGAACGCAGTAGGTTATTTGAATGAAATACAGAGTAACAAAAGCTTTGAAGGGTTATTATGAAATATGAACTTACACTAGCAAGTGCCTTGGCCATTTCAAAGTTTCCCACCGTGTCCATATTGGCAGCCATGATTGGTACGCCATCATAGGTCTTCTTGGAATTTCTGAAGATGTAAGACCTTTCCAGATTCACCTACATCAATTACAGAACACAGGGGCAGAAGAAAACAAAGAGCTGATGTTATAAGGAATGAATAAAGTACATGGTAATGAAAATGAATTTAATGTCTGTATCATACTGGTAAATAACGCTCCATCGTGCTTCAACCATCTAGGGGCTGAAGCACTGTGTCAGTGTGGCTGCAGGTATACAGCTAAAAACTCTACCATGGGATACAAAATTGGTGGCTATTATAGACAGGTGGTAACTATGCAGAGTACTATGTATCTTTGACCTGGATTTGTCTCATATGGATTTTTTAGTGACCACACAAAGTAGGTGGCTACTATAGACAAGTGAACGCTATTAAGGCAGGTTTGACTGTATATCCGTAAAATGTACGGTATCTTTCAGTTTCTTTGTTGTTCTTCACTTTACAATCTCATTAATTATTTTTTAAGCTAAAAAGGGATGCATTAGTTACTGAAATGGCTGATGTGACTGCACTGCACACAAACATGCACATACAATGTACACATAAAAACACACACATACACACACTTTCACTTTCCCTCACTTAGTATGCACGTAAAAGCTATCACTGTATTCTTGCCTATTAGCAGCACTTTCAACCTTACTGGATCATTTTTGACAGCTGCTACATGCATAGAGATTGCTGATCACATTGTTCTGTCTAGCCGACTCAAGAGGTTTTTTTTTTTTTTAATTCATGTGGATTTCAAACCCAACATCTTCAGTATGTATAATGATGCGACGAATCTTGAACATGATTTGTATCTAATTGATATTCTATCAGTAGACAAGCTAAGTAAAACAGCTGAGCAACTTATCTCAAATGGCCTTTACCTTGTTGAGGACGGGCTGATTCTGCTACAACACGCATTTCTTTCGGGACACTTGGTAAAATATGTGGCAAATGATCCACTGACTCATGATATAATCCTTAAATCAACAACATTAACCAAAAACCAGAAACATGCCTGTGGATACTCAGGATTCGTCTTCAACGGGTTAACAATTCATCTAGAGTTTGATGTGGATCCATCTATTTGATGTTTACTTTGCTTCCCGCTCTCCTGCACCTTTGGATGTTTACAGTAAATGCCAGTTTGAGATGTGAATTATACATGTAGAGATTGACCTTAACATCAAATGGCATAAATTACAAAGAAGCAATGCCATGTTGTACAATATATCCGGCAATTTCAGAGGAAAAAAATCCTCTTCCCTCCTATTCTTTTTCATTTATTGTATACACTGTCTGACATTCAATTTCCTTTACATTTTTTTAATTTACTCCTCATAAAAATAAATGTAATACTTTCAATGTTGCTTAGTTAGAGGTATCCATCTTTCTGAATCATCATCCCCCTATCTCCTTTACTGCCCTCACAACAGGCAACTCAGTTCAATGTAGAATATTGGCATTGTTTACCAGTACTCATGAATAGAATGAAATAAAAGATTAGAATATTTGGTACGATGGACACACACAAAGGTAATCATACCAGTAGTTCCGAGTCAATGTCTGAAATGTTTTTGACGTACAGGCTGTATATAGAAAGTATCACAGCATTCCCTTTTATTTATATTGTGAATATAACTTCGCATTGCAAGTGGATTGAAAATCTCACTGCATTTCAGTGAGTGCTGCTGTTGCTTCACACAGTGTAAGGCCTTGATTAGTGGAGAGTGGCTTCCATCAATCTGGTGGTCCTCTAAAAAGCTCTGATCACATCCAATCAGGCCAAAATTGGGCATGAAGCATGTTTATGAAGGGCTTTCTGCAATCAGTGCCAATTGGAAACTGCACTACACGAGCGACAAATCCCATTATACTCTCGTCCCCCGCTGCAAATGAAGGAGGCACAATCAATCTGCCTAGAAAAGGGTAGAGGTCACACGACAGCCTTCTTGTCAAAGGGACTGATTAAAGAACCCATTACAATCACTAGGACGTGGGCAGAGGGCTTACAAACACCATAGTGTAGTACAGCTGATATAGACCTACAGAATGTTGGACAATGGTACTGTCTCGTATGGAATTACATGTAACAAAATAACACATGGACATCCATGTGGCTACAGTCTGTGTGTTATCCTGTTGGCAAGATATTGATGTAGCAAAATATATGGCAAACTTAGTCTCTTTCTACAATTTCAACTGTGCACATGAATAGCATACATGCCTGGAATGTCAATTAAAATCAAAATCGTTCTTGCTACAGTGTGTGTGCATAATGTATGTACCCTACAATATACACCTGTAAAAGTATACGAGCAGGCCTATATTAAGTGACTACAAGTGTACAGATCCAGTAAACACAAAAGTCATTACTCTCCAAACGATGGCAGGTTTGAAACTGAAATCTGATGTCACATGCCACATATCAATATGCGTAGGGATAGGAGGCATATTTTGGGGACGAAGCACAGAAGACATCTGATTCAGGGTGCAGTCAAACCTGTCGACAGCGGCCAGCAAAGGAAGATGAAAAGAGTAGCTGTTGTAGGCATGCTGGTATGTCATTGGTTTCTATGTTTAATTTTATCAACCTTTCAAAATCCACTTCAATTTGTTACAAAAATTTACAGAAAAATTCCTTTGTCACTTATTTCATTTTGTGTATCAATGGCTGCATGAAAAAGTCTCCAAAGTTTTAACTTTCATAAGATACTCAGAATACATTGAAGACTGGTGATTGACTTAAATTATTTGTGAAACACCCCTCTCCTCTGATCTGTCATATAAAAAGATGCAATAGTAATATTTATTTATATGTCACAAATCAAATGTTAACAGGTACACTTGTACTTGCAAGTCAGAATTTCGTACTAAAATGAAAGTTGCATTCAGAGACTTGCAAAATGCTCAATTTCCTGGCTTATCACGTTTTATCTCAACATTTATGCCACAGGGCCCTCCTCTTTTTCTTCTAAAATGGCATTTTGATTCACATAGTTACAGCATCAGATTTCAGCTTGAGATTCCTAGATGTGTGATGGCAATAGGACACTTACATGGTAGATTCAGCTGCACTTTAATACTACACAGATAATCTATGAGAGGGGGTGTTTGGTTACTGTTGTTGTTCTTCTTGTTGTTGTTATTGATTTAATAATTACATGATGTGTCAAAGGTCTATTTGCCACATATTTCTACCAAGTTCATGAGGTATATGAGTTCAAAAAAAAAAACATTTGAAACACATACATGTATGTTCTATCAAAATACCATAGGCAATAAAAAAGAAGAAGAATGAAATGCAAAAATTTAATATACCAGGGTATTACAAAAATATGAACACACACTGTTAAAGATCAAGCATTTTGGTGAAACACAGGCCTCTAGCGGAAGAGGAAGGTCATAAAATAGAATTACAAAATGCCAATCTAAAAAAAAAGAAAAAGAAAAAGAAAAAAGCCTAAAGGCAAAAGGCTAGAAATAAGTGGGGTGAAAGTGGACTGCCAGACTACGGAAGACTTTAACCTTTCAGCTTTTGTTTTGAAAAACACATGCCAATGAAATATCTACAAGTCCATGATTTCTGTTAAGAGAAATTTTATATCAATGACATAATCAATGGCTTTTACAAAATTAATTGAATACATATCACCATGAATTCCATGAGTCACTTTTGTCTGTTTGTAAGATTAATGAAATGCATCATTGCATGTTCAATGCTTATTGCTTTTCAATTACCAGGCCCACTGTATCAGTTAGTAAATGTAAAGTAGGCATGGACTAGCTGCACTGTTTGTTATCATGTACCAGGTACAATTTTGTACACTTACATTGTACAATGTATACACCTGCGAGAGTTGCATTATATGCATGCAAGGGTCAGCGATAGATTGTTCTACGTAACGGTGATTGCATACTGATGTACCATGAAAGGATGTTCAACCAGCAAGAGATAGAAGAAATGTTGTCCTTTTGTGGAGTCTACAGGAATTTTTGGGATTAAAATACAGTAGACCTCACATATAAGCTGACATGCATGGACCCTGAGAATTTCAGTCAGCTTATGCGAATGTCAACCTACAAGAAGCCAACAAAATAACAAGAGAAAAGGAAACACACTGTAATCATTTTGTTGCTTTATCTTGCGCAATTTGTCGACTTATGCCAAGTTAGCTTAGAAATGAGAAGCTTACTGCAGTTGTGACGTATATATTTCAGGTTTATGAGCGATAAATCTGTCATAAAGCAATAAACAAAGACCTCGCCTGGTGCTACCCTCAACTTTAAGAGAGATCAGGCTGAGCCTTGTTTGTTGGCATTAAGATGTATAATTATTTTGTTCTTCTTACTTACTTTTCCCCTTATCCTATAACTAACTTCTCTTTTGACTCCTCTCATTCTGTCTTCTCTCTACTTCCAACTTTCGTCACAGCTGACAGACCTTTATAGGACTATATCACCACTTTGCCGTGGTTTACCATCTTTCGGGACTAAAATCTCAGTTCTTCCCTCCCATTCAGGACAACACATTAAAATATTGCTACCTCTCCCACATTCCTTCTTCCAAAGGAATCCTTTCCAGGACTACACTTATAATTTTCCCCCTCTCCAACAGCTCTTTTCCACGGGATTCCTTCTTAAGACTACCCCCCCCCCCCTTTTCTTCACTTTCAGTAATATTTGAATCCGCATTTCATAGTTTGTGTTCACTCGCATTTACTGGCTTCTTTTTCTCACTTTGTTTTCTAAACAACATTTGAAAATTCACATTTTCAGCACCTCTCTCTTTCTCATATCTCCTAGATTTTCAAACCTTCCCCTTCTGCTCTCCTCCCTTCTGTTCGGTTCATCTAACCTATTACCCGATATGCACCATATTCTTCTTTATAATTGTCCCCATCTCCTATTTTCCCCCCGACTCCCTCAGTGCAACATTTACTTCCAGCTCAAATCACTCCTGTCCTTTGACCATCTATCACCTTACGCCAAACAACAGTTCTTTTAAGGACTACATATAGTGTTATTGCAAACCTCTCTTCCTCATTCAGATATTGTTTGAATATTGTCTGAAACACTGCATTTACATTTATAAGATCTGTTTTTCTAAGAGACAATGTGGAAAATGTAGGGTTACAAGTTCTTGGCAGTGTTTAACTGTCATTCCTGTTATCTAAATTTCCAGCATACAAGGAGTTTTTCAGCGAGAATTATAATAATTACGCTCTAAATACACATGTATACAAACTGACCGTAACATTGGATGCAGCCACACCAAACATGGAGCATGGTTAAAAATGGATCTGTAAAAAGTGTCCCCAAACATGAATGTTTCAACTCTATACACTGCAAACGGCGAAAAGGATTTAACAACCAGATGAATTCAACATAAACATGTACAAGTATATTGTGACCTGCCACTGATAAGCTCTCACCATAATGAGGTGAACTTCACTGCCACTTTGTGCTTTCCTTCTTATAAAATAATCGTTTTACATACTTGTACTGATATTGTATGGGTTGCACATTTACACAAAGCAAGAGAAGGTACAGTAGGTAAAGCAAGAACATATCAATTCGTCGGGTGCCCGTGTATTGGCCGCTAACGCAATACAATTTGTATTGCGTTAGCGGCCAATGCACGGGCACCCGACGAATTCCTTTTTTTCTCAATCATTTTGGAAATAAGGTCTTGATTTCTGACATAGCTAGAAACCAGTGGCTTTTTGTAGTTAACAGCGGCAGGACACAGTATACTCATAACATCACAACCATGGCTGACTCTGTGCTGATACTGCAAATTTTATGGAATTGGAAAATATGTGCTCAGTGAAGCTGTCATAAAAGAACTAAATAAATCAACAAGTAAAAAAAAAATTAATTAATTGATGAAAAAAATAAATAACAATAAACAACGATCTTACCGGAATGGCTAACACTATAAAAGAAATACAAATCAAACTTTGCCTCAATCTGGACTCATTTCAAAACATCAAAATATTGTACTTGTTTGTTGCATTTGTAATAACACAGGTTTTACTTACTATAGAATAGTTTCTGTATCAAATCTTTAAATTCAATTCTATTTCTCAGCCTAACATAAAGTGATGTGCAATGTCATAAAGTGACATAAATTTAAAGCATATCATAGAGTTTTTGCTGGTCAGAAAATATGTTAGAGTGTCTATTATAGGCCCTACAATTATTGATTCAGCAAAGTGAAGACGTACCACTCCAGTTTTGCCAAATTACATGGAACCAGCAAACACTATTTTTGGCAATTTTTTAATAACTTTTTGGCATAGCTAGAAGGGAGATGAGTAAAATATTCATAACATAATCTTAGTGAAGAGTCAATGAATTACATCTAACGATATAGAACACTCTCTAGATCTAGTTTATACAAGTCATGTAGCCCATAAAATGTAACTTGCCCTAGCGAAACAAAAACAAAAACAAACCCAAACAAAGAATGAAATTTAAAAAAAAACAAGACTCAAAAGCGATTATAAAACAAAACAGCAAGAACAGCACACAGAAGTAGCCATGGCATGTGATGTTTCACTTTCTGCTGAAGTTCCACCTCCGATCGGCTCTTCAATGTGCTCCTCTTTGGCCGCACAAGGACATCTTTGAAGTCCAGTTTGATGTCGCTGTCAATCCTCGGCATGACTGCGCTCCCAGTACAGTGTTGTCAACAGGTCCAGGCGATTTCCTCTTGGGAAGGCACCCCGGCCAGGGCCCCAGCACGGCTCGAAACTAATAAAACTATGAAAGGGTTCAAGAATTCTATCTCACGTTAGGTTGGGTTCTAGCTAGGCAAGAACACAGTCTAGGCACCTTTAACTGTTACAGATTGAGACTCGGCTTTTGACGAGATGCTAACAGTTTATTCTGGTCGCTGTTGACGACTGTCACGACTTCGTAAGATATAAAGCAAGGTTTGTAGCTGCAGGAGCTTGGGATCGGATCCTCAACAAGTTACTGCCGTCTGCAATTAGCGCCGGACGGCCGGAGCTGGTGTGGAGACACTGCTGGTAGACGGTACACAGAGGCCGCGCTGCTGCTCTGGCGCTGGTGGTACAAGTACGATGTGAGAGTATAGAGCCCCTAACGTTAGATTAGAGATTCAACGCGGTTTCTTCTCCGTCGTCATGACATCGAAATCGAAATCCTCAATGTGGCCTCAGTTGGTCCGATCATAAACAGTCAAATCACCTCCCAACCAAGATTATAGATGCTACCAACCAAAGTAGTAAAGAGAAACCGTGATACGACCCTCGCCGATTGTATGGTAAATCATAGTACACACGTACACTACACACGGAGGGCTAGGGAGAGCGGAGTGTACACATCGGCATACCGCATTCATGAGTGTGCGATGATCGGAGCAGCGCGCGCGCGGTGTTTCACGAATCATGCATTCCTTGCATAATAATCATAGTACAACTTGTACCAAAGATCGTACCTTGTATTCCCGCGCCACAGTTTTCCCGCGGCTTCAAACCAGCGCTCTCTAGACTCTCTAGCCAATCTCTAATTCAAGCTCGCCATACTACACAAAACTTTTGCGGCTCGTTTTTTAAATCTATAGTACACCGACTCACAAATGCGACTTAGATTGTCTGAAAACAAAATGCTCTGTCATTGGACATTGGACACCATAGTCTCAAATCAACATTCGATTATCCGATCCTGTATTCACAGTAAATATTATGTGTAATCTCTTTGGTAGGAACCTACCATGTGCACTGAGAGTCGCATCGTTGTGTGACAGAAATGACACTCGAGACACGAAATAGTGCGTGATATATATTTTCCATATTCTCAAAACACATCTTTTAGAATAAAATTACAAAACGTTTTCACGTACATGTATACAGTAAGACCTAGAAATATTCTTCAAGCGTTGTTTATTATTGTTTATACCCCGGTACACGATTATGACTGTCCCGCGTGCAGTGGACGCGATTTACCGATTTGTGATATAGCCTATACACTTTGTTGTTTTGTTGTTTTTTAAAAGCTTATTTTTATTTTCAAATAAGTGAAAACCAAAGGATTTTTTTTTTCCGCTAGTGCCTACAGGCCTATAAAGCTCTTCGGTGAGAACATGCAAGCAAATTATACAGCACAATGAAGTAACTTATACAGTACTCTAAGTGAACCAAGTAATGATTTCATTGATAGAAATTATGAAAAAAAATATATATATATCACAAATCATACATAGAGACGAATAATAGGTCCTATACAACAAAATGAATGATTCATGCATGATAATGTACGTGAACCAAAAAGCGATTAAACGATCAAAATTTTAAAAGAAAAGGAATAATGATAATAATTTGTATTGCCACACACTTTTGTTTTAATCTTGCACCCCCCCCCCCCACTCTGTTTTCTTTTTCTCTGAGGGTCCTAAACTAGCAGCGAGTTTGCCCACGTCCATCCGTAGAACCTACCTCTGCATCATCTATGAACAATACTCTTCCTAAAGTGGTAGGTTGATTTTCTCTCTGTTCAGCCATTTTACTTTATTCTTTTTTTGTTAGCCTTCCTCTTGATCCTGTATCACTGCAAGGTGGTTAGCTCTATTGACAGATATCATTATACTTTATGAATTAGGGCCTATTATTAATGATTCAACAATTGTTTTTCACTGCTGGTTTAGTCTTTTTGCTCCAACATAAACTCCCTCCCATTCCATATTTTTAATGTTTACGGACTGAAATGTATAGGCTATCCCACCACTCAATAGGGCCTATATATCAATCTTAGCTATTCACATAAAAAAAAAAATGGTTCACGATGTCTCCTCCTCTTTACCACAAAATGTGTATAAAATTATTTCCTGGATGTTGAATAAAAAAATAACAATGCTCTTTTGTATACACAAGGTTCTACATCATTTTAAACTGAAATTCTCTGAAACTGCCATTCAAATTAGCTTTCGGTTTAACGGCCAACTTCTTTAAAGAAAATGTTATATATGGGTACGTATTGCTTTTTTTTTTTTTTTTTGCTCTGCAGTGCAAAATATCCACATCTTTTATTATCATTATTATTATCATTGAATTTTATAATTATTATTATTATTATTACTAAATTTTTTTATTATTATTATTATTATCAATATTAGTATTGATATAATTATTATTATCTTTACACTGTACTCAACTCAAGATCTCTATTACAATCATCTCTTTTTACTATGTTTCTCCAAGTATATGATATATTTTCAAAAAGTTTCTATTATTTTCTCAATTTCCAAACAATGTAATCCCATTCGAAATTCACATATTTACTTTGTATTTCCTTCTGCATTGATAGTACACTGTAGAAATACTTTTCTTCAAAAATATATTAATTCATCAGTTTTTTAACATCAAAAAAATAATTTCACTTCTTCTACTTTCCTCTTTTTCCACCAGAAATTTTGTAAACAAAAAACAATTTTAAATCAACTCTCAATAAAATAAGAAAATAAATGCGAAAGGTTTTATATGAATTCAGCGTTACACAGTGTTGCTGTAAAACTGTAAAATTCTATGACTTCCAGGGTTAAACTAAAGAATTAAAATAGTTTCCACCTCATCATTGAGTGCCCATTAGATTACTGACAAGCAGGCTCTAATTGAAACTATGAAATGGGAACTGGCAAAAATAGTAGGCCTACAGTTCTTAATTCTCCGAGGAACACAGTCCCGAATAAAATTATGCAATTTCTGTTACCAGGGAGGTGAGAATATTAAAACCTCCCTGCTGTTACCGAGGAATCCACATAATAATTAAATTTGCTTGAAACAGGCAGAGAGGTCACCTCCTGGGGCCCGTTGCATAAAACTCCAACCGGATTTTTTTCCGGTTGAAATCACAAAATTCCGGTTGGAAGCTCCCAACCAGAGTTTTTATGCAACGGATTCTACATTCTTAGATTAGCAACCGTAAAAAAATCAGGTTGGGCAAATCCCAACCAGAATTTTCTAAGGTTGCTAAAAAAGTTTTATGCAACGGGACCCCGGAAGCGTTTTTTTTTTTTTTTTTTTAAGACGGCACAGATTGGGGCATGGCGCGTGTTAAACCTTATGGGAAAAAAAACGTTGGGTTAGGGTTTTTGGTTATGGTTATGGTTATGGTTAGGGTTAGGGTTGGGGTTAGGGTTAGGGTTAGGGTTAGGGTTAGGGTTAGGGTTAGGGTTAGGGTTTGATGGTTAGGGTTAGGATTAGGATTAGGGTTAGGTTTAGGGATAGGGTCCCCGATAGATTTTTAGTTTCCCCAATCTGTGCCGTCTAAAAAAAACACGCACCCCGGAAACATAATGCATCTCTTCCTTCGAGAACATAGCCTACCGTTATCGTACTGCGCCGCGAGAGGGAGCTCTTGCCCAAAAGAAGAGGTTACTGTACCTTTTGCATGCTCGCTCGTACGGATCGTATGTTTTGCAGCAGCAGAAACAGCAACACAGAACAGCACCACCCGGCACGGACATGTATTGAACATTTGCGACCATCTCAACCACAGCACAGGATCAGTCAGCTCAGACTCTCGAGTTAATTGCGTTCCAGGTTCCAGAATCAAGCTACTCTACTGCGTTCGATTTTTTCAAGATGTTGATTAAAGTAAAGGTCAGTTAGTATAACGTGTCTAGCACAAATTCGGAAATCCAGAATAGCCCAAAATTGGTGGTAATTGTCGCAATAACTTCAGCGTTGAACAATACAATGTCAATGAATGAATCATCCGCCTTTGCCAGGGCAGACTCGACATTTCATTTTTTAGACCTCCTAGAACTTTATTGCATGGCCATGGAAGGGATGGGAACGGGTGGAATCCTTTTTGCCATTTATTCTTGGGGCGTCATCATTCATATTCAACATTCATATGCCCTCTCTGTAGTCTCAGGTCAGGCAATAAGAGGACGGGCTAGAACAGCCCATGAAAGCATTTTTGTCACCACCTCTCTCAGAACAGTGTCAGTAGTCTCGCATTTTGACTTGTAGTCTTGTAAGTTGTAGGTCACCTCACACCTAACTGCGACCAGCCCCAACGTGCAGCGTTGGGGCTGCGCCGTTTTCGCATCCAGATCTTAATGTTGTACAAAACGGGTGCCGTTCTGGCGCTATATTTCCTTAATTTTTCAACAAAAACTACTAGTATGGTAGGTGTTCAACCCACCGACCGGGTCCATAACGACCGACCGCGCATTATAATGGCATTGCACGTACAGACAGAAAATGTACGCATGGGACTACGCGCAACGGTGTTCGATTCTTCACTGGGCTACGCTACCGAGTAAAATGTGGCGAAAACAACTAAGTATTCCCTCTATAGCAAAATCGAATAAGGTTTATCGTGTAACTACATATAACTAGGCCTACCTTTGCTGACTCGTTGTTCGATGTAGAGTATCCTTCTGTAATAAATTTGACGATTTTGACCACAAAATTGTCACCGCCGCTTGTGCGATCGTGCACACACGTTACACATACACATGACAAACATTTTGTCACCCGCTACGACCGTACGAGTTGATGCAGAAACGAGAAATGAATGTGAAAAAAAAACAAACCGACTCATCTAATTTATTTCAATTACGATGAAAAGTTTCCTAATGAAAATCAAGTCAAATTCATCAAACAGTCCTTCAAAAGTAATATCGAAGGAATCAAAATATATTCAAATATTATTGGGGAAAAAATGACGGCTAGAAAAAAACAGCGCCCTGTCGAAAAAACGCATTTAAGTGCCCTTTATACGTATTGTCAGGGTGGTCTGTAGAAATGAGCAGGGCAACTGAGTGCGGAAAAATAACACGCCACGCGTTCGAAGCCACCATCTAAGAGCGCGTACCTCAGATCGCATTTTCAGTGCGCGCTTGTGAATCCGGGGTATTTTCTCCACACGTGAGTAAAAATTTAAGGCAAATTGTGAGATTTTTCACGTTTCTATTGATAGAAAAACGTTAGGTGTCCGGTATTATGAACACCCAACCATACTAGGAATACGTACATGGGTTGATTAAACCTAAATGATTCCAATCGGCGACTGTTTGATGCATTTTGTTGCTTATGATGCAGAAAATGTTGTCTTATAAGGCAAATTATCTTCAGCTCACCGATGCTCACTAACATTGCATGCTAGCCTTTTGTCAAGGCCCTCTCGCTGTAACGGACGAGCGAACGGACAAGCGAAGCGAGTCGCGCTACCTTACTCGGCTGGGCTCTCTACACCATACAGTGAGAGGGCCTTGACAAAAGGCTACGTATTACTCGCTACATGCGTAGATGCGTACTAATGGATATACACGTTCAAAATGGCAGCACGGCTCTCCCACTAGGGCAGGCCGCTTACTCCTTAAGAATGTGGAAAATTTTGCAGTTTCCAGATAAATTGGTGAAAAGAACCAAGGCAATGGGATGGGGTAATGTATATTTCATTTTTTATTGTCACTGTGTTTATGATAGAAATTTACCCATGATTTATTCATGAAGTCGCCGTATGTGGCAATAGGGAGTTGTTCGTGATTCTCACTTTAGCGAAACTGCGAGGTAGCCGCCAGGACCCGCCGCATAGCGGCGCGGTCTCCGGGGCTACCTCACACCATGCCATGCACACAGGGGGGTACTTGGTCTTGGTACAGTACCAAGGTACTTCTTCTTCCAGTCTGGTACAGTCCGCCTCTGGCATATTATCGTACCTTGTTCTTTTCAAGTGCTGGGTGTACAGTGACAGTGTGCAGGTAAAAAATCCTATTGTGTTCTACAAAAATTTCTATGTGCGGCTAAAAAACGAGATGAGAGCTCATCGGAGCTTTTAATACAAGTTGCACCTCCTTCTTGAAGATCTCCAAGGAGGTGCAGCTATTAATGGTGGAAGGTGGTAGGGAGTTCCACAGCTGAATAGTATCTGGATAGAACGTGGATTGAAACAAGTGAGTTCTGGCAAATGGGGAAATGGAACTTAAGCTTATGTGGGTTTCCGCGTGTTGACGGTCCTGCAACTGGTATGAAGTAGGTGACTGGAAGATCTACCAGACCATTAAGAATGCTATACATCATGTAGACTTTTTGCTGTGCTCTCCTTTCTTGAAGAGTGTTCCACTGTAGTTTATTGAGCATGGCAGTAACACTACTATCTCTGTGATACTTTGGTTGAGATCCTCCTGAATACTCCAACTGGAGTTTTAACTGGAGGTGCCGGAGGGTGGACGTTTAAACAATTATTCCATTAGTAACATCTCTTTAGATTTAGCTGAATCAGTTTGTATGATTACGGAAGAAGGAAGTTCATTCCATACTTTAATTGTGCGGGGAAAGAATGAGTTCCTGTGGACTTTTAGTCTGGAGGATGGTACTTCAAACTGGTGAGAATGTCCGCATACCCGTGTCTACTTCTGATGAGCTTGGGTTTAGTGTGTGATAAATAATCAATATCAAATCTATTATTTAACATTTTGTGAAAGCAAGTCAGACAATGTGCTTCTCGTCTTTCTTGGAGTGACTTCCATTCAGGGGTATTTCACAAGCTGTTCTTAAAGTTACGAAGGACTTAGAACGACTGGTGATCAGTTCTTGTGCTGAATTATTGAGATTCTGATAAGTATAGCACATATTAGAACTGATCACCAGTCATTCTTATAAGTCCTTCGTAACTTGAAGAACAGCTTTGTGAAACACCCCCAGGTCAGTTTCATTGTCCACATTAATCATAATATAGAATGCAGGCAGTTCAGAAAAGCTTGGACAGTAGGCCAGAAGTAGGACATTGCCAGAGCGTCGCAGAAAATTGTGAGATGGTGCAAACAAACCGTGAAGAAAACTGCGATACAACAGCCTCCCATTTTTTAACGTCCTACATTTTGTAGCTAGCCACAACAATCATATGTAGATATGTTATACCCCTTTATGATCCATCCGACGCCCCATCACAGTTGGCACAAACCACCGTGCACCCCTGCTTGCAGGCAAGGCATGTGTGTTTGCATGCACATGATTCAAATCGGTAACTGTGTAGACGGTAACAGACCGATCGGAATAAGTTTTTTTGTGGACATTTTTTTGTCATTATTTCACAGAATAATTTTGCCATGGACGGTGGACATGTGCACTCTGCAATGGGTTAAGCAGGTGAAGAATTAGTTTGGCCCTCGCTCAGTGAAGATGTAACTCATACAGAGACTGACATGCTCACCTTTGTCAGCTGTATAATGAAGAAGAAATATATTTCAACAAAATAAAGAGCAAACAGATGGAAACTAACCAGAAATGTATATGATCTAGATCTATAGTATCAAAGTGAAAAAAATGAGCAAAGAAAATGGGATTCCATCGTGATGAAATCCCATTTTTTTTTTGCTCAGTTTTTCACTTAAAGATTTCAACAAAATGATGGATTTCTATTTGGTACCTCAGGATACCAAAAAACAAATATGTTGACTGATCTACTGTACAGTGTATATGTTGTAAACCTCAGACATGTACATTTGGGCTTTATAGTGCTGTTCATGGCAGATTCCACTTTTTTTTTAATACATTTGCTTTGCTCATTTTGTTTGTAGATACAAAATGTATATCATGAAAGATGATGATTTCAACAGTTGAATGAATGTTCAAATAGATTAGGACAATATTATGTGCAAAATATTCATTAATATTTTTGTGTCTTTCCTCCATGGCACCCTTTTGAATTCTGGAATACCTGTTTGCTTCCAAACACCAATGGCATCGTTCGCACCATACCAGACACTCACAGGGAAAGAGGTAAGTGTATTCTGAGGCACTGGCTGTGAAAGGGAAACTGGCTAACAAAAATGAAATCAATGAGCACTCTGAGACAAGGTTACTAAGGCCATCACTGTGAATGCTAGATAGCAGCTAGTGTGAATCGCAAAATGTTTTCTTGTACACAAATAATTAAGAAACTTTCCTGCGTACCTACTGTATGATGATATTTCCTTAATTTGTATTTTGGCAGTCATGGCTGTTATTGTGATGCATCAACCCGTCAATGACAAATCATGAGAACCAGTATATATGAACTGATAATGTTCTATGAAGGGGTACTAAAATTCACCTCAAAAGAAATAACATAATAAATCAGATTCTAAAGGTCATTTACTTCAAGTAACTTGAGTGATGCTATTGATTTGATGTGTTCTGATGCATAGCTTTGTCAAACTGTTATGTGGAAATTGTTGTTCTAGAAAGACTTCATAATTTATAACATTCTAGAATTATCCTCCAGATGCGGTATGCTGTGTTTTTGACGTACATGCACTTATTTTACTGTTGTTGTTTATTTATCACTGCAGATTGAGATTGATATAGAGCCAACAGACAAGGTGAGTGCAGATATTCCACAATCTATTACACTATTAAAGATTAGATCTGTATTTCAAGTAAAAAGTAAAACACTTAGTGTATCTGAATCTTTTCCATGGCAATCTCCATATTTCATTGTTATTGTTCATGTATTTTCCCTGGAGTATGTTTTTCCTCTTATTTGTTTTTCTTTATTCACCATTTCTAATATATGAAGAACAAGAGAAAAAAAAAGAAATGGAAAGGAATGATCTTAATGGCCTGAAGTGTCTTGGAGGTCTAATGAAATTTTAAAACATATCCTATCATGTCAAACTCTTAAAGCCCAAAGAAAGTTCTGGTACGCCTGCAAAAGTTGTCAAATTTCGCTCTCAAATGTGAACGTATGCCTAGGAAATAGTGCGTAATAACGCTGTAATAACAAGATATTCGATGGGTAACGCCGAAAATGCGAAATATTAACTAAAAAGGTTCAGTCTCAGAACTTATCCCAATGGGGTCAGGCTAAACTCGGACTCGGGATAACTCGGCCTCGCTTTGACGGCGGGATGAGTTGTATTAGTTGTCCCTCTGGATTGTACAGTGTTGTACTATGGGAGCGGCCTGTATAAACTACATTGTAGCGCTTCACGTTCTGGCTACTCGCAGAAATGGTCCGAGTTGTTACAACGTGCGCATCAAAAACCTCTTTAGCGCGCGTGCAAAATTAGTGTGCGCCTATCAAGCACCTCTAAAAACAATCAAAGACGCTTGATAAACAATAACAAAAACTTCAAAGACCGCGCGTCTCAGCAACTGAGGTGATGTGCGTATAGGCTTGAGGATCGCGCGCTGTCAATTTGTTTTGTACAGGATTAGCCCTTTCTGTTTAGTAAGGCCTCGTTTGGTATTATACAGTAGAATATGGCGATCAGGAACTGCGTGTAAATTGTCTGAAATAGGGTCGAGTTTTCCCTGAGACCGAGTTAGTCTCGAGCCTTCTGAAATAAAAGTCGGTTTTCCGACTTTTATTATTTTTCTCAAAATACTCCAAAATGACTCATCATTCCGGCAAACCGCGTCAGCCAGGTAAGTTTCTTTGTAGACTCTTTCGATAAATTGCAGGCAAATATGAAATGGTGCCAGACGGGTTCTCAAGCCCTTACCAGAACTTTGTTTTCACTTTAAGATCCTTGTGATGCTGCACAAAAGTGACTAGCTCATGCATTATTTCCATCTGTATTGATTTCTTGGGTATCTTGGAGATTGCTCTGTTCGACCGTAAGCTTGATCTGTGCAAAAAGTTTAAAGTCATTCATGAAGTCTTCAGAGAAGATATCCTCGATACGAGCTAGCATCAACCCTTCAAGATTGAGAGATAGAGGTACCCAAGGAAACCATCCTGAGAGATGTGAGCATGGAGTTGACACAAAGCTTCAACCGAAATGAAACACACAAGCAAAAATTACAACACAAATTACAGCACAATGCTGGAACAGCCATTCACCATCTCAGATCATCGAGGAATGGAAAAGGGGAAATATATGGACAAAACGAGAAGTCTGTGATATGCCGGCAGTATCAGGGCAGTTACCCCCCCCCCCCCCCCCCCCCCTGCTAAATGCTGGTTAGTGATAAGGTTAGAGTAAAGATTAGGGTTAAGGTTAGGTTTAGGGTTAGAGTTTGGGTTAGGGTTAGTATCAGGTGTAGGGTTAGGGGAAGGGGAAGAGTCTGTGGTAATTGTCCAAGGGTAATTGCCCTAGAACCCTGCCAACATCATTCTGTTCTTGACAGGACTTTGTTGTGATGTATCATTTTCAGGTGGAGAGGATAAAGGAGAGAGTGGAGGAGAAGGAGGGTATCCCGCCACCACAGCAACGGCTGATTTTCAGCGGGAAACAAATGTGAGTGGAAGGGGACGTGTCTTGTCCAAGAAACGTTTATGACATAATGTGTAGTTAAAGTGACAGTCATAAGATCAGTTTCACTTTGTGTGGATCAGTTTGATTATGTAGAGTTGATTTATTCTTTCTTCAGCTATAGTAGTCTAAAACTGATATTTTGCAAGTTTGTATTGTTGCATTCCTTGTTTCCATGGGTAACAAAACGCATGCTTTGCGGACATATGCTTCATGACAAATGCTCAGAGACAATTGCTCTGCCAACATTTACTCCGCAGACAATTGTGACCCGCTACAACAAAAGGATCCGAAAGTCGGGGGAGGATAATTTTCTGAAAATGGCATGACATTATTCCCTTACTCTTCTACTTTAATTTCATATATAGCACAACTCATAAAAGTACTCGGTTGTGGAGATATCGATGATTTTATTAGCGCATGTCAAGTGGTTGAGGAAATCAGAGTTTCGAGAAAAACGCTTTCAAAGTTTTTCTTCCGACATTATCATGATCAAGGGGAGTCGAGACAGTTTTCACAGCTTGACAATAGAAGGCATGCTCCTTGCGACCTCCGCGATGTTCACTCAAGCTTAGCGCCGGCGGTCTACGCACGACCAATCAGTAATCAGGATGTCACGCACTGACCAATAAGATCACCCCTTTGTTGCTAGGGCTAGACTCCGCGCTAAATCCAAATCTTCGGACCGGTTTCTGTTACGTTGAAATTCGGGAAATCATGGCCCAGAAAAACGCTGATATCTTGCCTTTCCATTGATCATTTAGCTTCGAAATTTCGGCAGATGATAGACAAAACATAAGACTACAAAATTTTGCAAAATACAAAAATCTGATTGTTTTGACCAATTTTGATGATGTGACTTCAAACTCGATTTTCTCGGCTTAGCTGTCAGCGACTTTAGGATCCTTTTGTTGTAGCGGGTCACAATTGCTCTGCCAACACTCGCTCCATTGGCAATCGTCAGCATAGCAGGTGTCGGCCGAGTAAATATCTCGGAGCATTTGTTGCAGTGTTCAATGCAATTATTACCGAAGCATATGTCATGGAACCATTTTCATTACAATAGCTTATTACTAGTAGCTCACCTGAGCCAAAGGCTCAAGTGAGCTATTGCGATCATTCTTCGTCCGGATTCCGGCGTGCGTCGTGCATCGTGTGTCGTGCGTCATGCGTAAACTTTTTACATTTTCATCTTCTTCTTGAAAACCCCAAGACTGATTTTCACCAAACTTGGCAGGTAGCATCCCTAGGGGGTTAGAAACTCAATTTTTAAAAATGGGCACCATGCCCCACTCAGGGGGCCCCAGGGGGGCCCAAACCCCCCAAAATTAAGGAATCTTTAAAAATCTTCTTCTCTAGAACCAGGAGTGATAGAGCTAAGTTAGTACTATGAGTTAGTACATTGATGAGTGTAGTTTCAAGTTTGTTCATGGCGGAATAAGGGGTGCCCCCCTTGGGACCCTGGGGGGGGGGGGGGTGGGGGTGGGGGGGGTCCTAATGGGGCCTGAATTGTACATTTTCATCTTCTTCTTGAGAACCCCATGACCGATTATCACCAAACTTGGCAGGTAGCATCCCTAGGGGGTTAGGAACTCAATTTGTTAAAATGGGCACCATGCCCCCACCCAGGGGGCCCCCAGGGGGCCCAAACCTCCCAAGATTATGGAATCTTTAAAAATCTTCTTCTTCAGAACCAGAAGTGATAGAGCTAAGTTAATGCTATGAGTTAGTACATTGATGACTGTAGTTTCAAGTTTGTTCATGGCGGAATCAGGGGTGCCCCCCTGGGACCCAGGGGAGGGGTCCTAATGGGGCCTAAATTGTACGTTTCCATCTTCTTGAGAACCCCATGACCGATTTTCACCAAACTTGGCAGGTAGTATCCCTAGGGGCAGACGATATCAATCTGTTCAAATGGGCACCATATCCCACCTGGAGGGCCCCAAGGGGCCCAAACCTCCAAAAAATGAAGGCATCTTTAAAAATCTTCTCTAGAATCAGAAGTGATAGAGCTAAATTAATACTATGAGTTAGTACATTAATGACTGTAGTTTCAAATTTGTTCATGGCGGAATCAGGGGTGCCCCCCTTGGGACCCAGGGGAGGGGTCCTAATGGGGCCTAAATTGTACGTTTTCATCTTCTTGAGAACCCCATGACCGATTTTCACCAAACTTGGCAGGTAGTATCCCTAGGGGCAGACGATATCAATCTGTTCAAATGGGCACCATATCCCACCTGGAGGGCCCCAAGGGGCCCAAACCTCCAAAAATGAAGGCATCTTTAAAAATCTTCTCTAGAATCAGAAGTGATAGAGCTAAATTAATACTATGAGTTAGTACATTAATGACTGTAGTTTCAAGTTTGTTCATAGCAGATCCAGGGGTGCCCCTCTTGGGGGCAGGGGGAGGTGGTGGGGAGGTCCAAATGGGGGCCTAAATTGTATATTTTCATCTTCTTCCTGAAAACCTCATGATGGATTTTCAGCAAACTTGGCAGGTAGTATCCCTAGGGGGTTAGGATCTCAATTTATCAAAATGGGCACCATGCCCAACCCAGAGGTCCCAAGGGGGCCCCCAATCCCCTCAAAGTTAAGGAATCTTAAAGAATTTGGGCAATTATTGTACATTTTCATCTTCTACTTAAGAATGCCTGGTAGAGCTTTGGTAGAGCTGTGAATAATTTAGAGTAGTGACTGCGTGAAAGGTGAACTTGCGATACTCGGGCGAACGCTAGACCCGCAAGTCTCTTGTTATCATTATGCAGCGAGTTGTGATTATCTAACCCTTTCATTGAGAAGGGATCCACTGTGATTGCATGAATGCTGTCATTGCCTGAGGCCACAGGAGTCACAAATAAAGCGCAATAAATTGGAGACTATGTAAGAAATGTTCACAGTGGCAAAATCATACTTTAAAAGTGGAAATTTTCAGTGTTGAAATTTACACGCATTTTGCGCAACTAGAAACTAGCACAAAAATAAAAAGCATGCGAATATTTTTGTTTACTATATGTTCTAGAAGTTAATGTCTTGATTTTGCGGAATTAAAAACATGCGAAACTCATCTTACCCGCTGAGCACGAAAATTACTCGCGTGAAAATATCCACTGTTACAGTAGTAGCTTTCATGAAGATGTCACTCGAGCATTTTTAAGGTATAGATGTAGTGTGTTTATTTGCTCAAAACTCCAGTGGTTGTGGTGCTTGGAATTGCTTCAAACTAGTAGTATAGATAAACTAAATGATGGCATTCTTGACTTTACACAAAATTCCCTCTGTGCACATTTCTTGAAGGAATGATGAGAAGACAGCATCAGACTACAAGGTTCAGGGCGGCTCCGTCCTACATCTCGTGTTGGCGCTGAGGGGTGGTCATCGATGATGGGCTGGTGACATGTGCAAGTAACATCACATGATCAACAGTTGTAAAGCCATACAACTGATGTCTATTCTCTGTTGGCTACTTGTCAACGAAATGCAAGGATGGAGATTCAAGCATAACTCATTATTAGCCCCTGTAGATACAAGGGTAAGGAAGGGATTGAGAACAGAAGGGGAGGGGAGGGGAGGGAAGGGGAGGGAAGGGGGGGGGGGGCAATAAGGAGAAGAGGAAATACATTATGTGTAGTGCAACTGGAAGCTGGAAGCCAGAAGCCTGAAGCAGTGGAAAATGTATTGCTGTTATAAGCATGCTTAATGTGTCAATATTGTTCAAATAAATTTAACATTAGCCACATTAAAGGCCTGCTTTTACAAGCCTTCCAAAGTCCATTTTTGCTCATGCTCATCTCAATTCATATGTTTCTATGTTCTCTGTTGTGACCTTTTTTCTTTCTTATGCAAGCAGTTTATCCTGCTCTGAAAGCAAAAAGGAATTACAGGTTCACTTTTGGTTCTCATATTTACTTCAGATAAGATTACATACATGAAAAAGAGAATATAAAGATTTGAGTCTTACAATGCAGGGGAAATGTAAAGTATGTCCTATATTAATTATATATTAAGGACACGTCCAGCATTATATTAAACAATTGGCATTAATATCAGGGCACATACATATCTACATGTGCAAACAAGGAGATTTTAATGCACTTTGTGTGATTGGTTTGAATGAATGTTACTTCCATGGGAACATCAGACTAATACCATATTGTAGTGTGAATCGCATGAAAAAAACATGTAAACCCAGCTATTAACCAGTATCTTCAATGGACAGAATATTTCATAGCAGTGTTCTTGTCTGCATTAGTTGTATATGTTTTGTTTTTATTCTTTTCTTCCTTTTGTTTATCCCATGCTCTTTGAGCAGTTTCATAGAAACTTAACAGGCAAAATAGTGTGTCCCTTGTGAGACAAGGTGTATTTTGATATCTTTCCTCAATTTGCAAATGAATACTGGATGGCTTTTGTCATCCGCAGAAGAGGTCTGTAGATATACAGGAAAATTAAGTTATTTGGCATGATCATTGTTTATTCCTGACTGGACGAGGTAGAAGTTATTTGCACAAGCAACATGGATATGTAATTGCTATTTTCAGTTTGTTGCATCCTATTAGTAACTCTTCTCATAGCTCTAGGATTAGACAAAAGCTTTACCATTATAACAGCTACATGTATTTGTGTGTTGGCATGTTTATGAAAACATCCTTGCATGAGAGCCGCTTTCTTCAGAAGGCAAGTAGCTGTCATGTGTACAAGCAAAACTCACATAGATTTGATGGGAAATTAGAGTTTCTTACATTCATTTTCCCATGTTATACATGCTATTACCAAGAAAGTTGAGAATATTCGTATCATAATGACTTTAGCCATCCTTAGCAATACTGTTAGCATGATAAATGTCAGTCATTGATTTATAGAACAGGTGGTCATCTTAAGTTGCTTAATATTGTAGATCAAGATATCCTTTTTTATTTTATTGCACCATTCTGTCATTTTTTTCCTGCAATATGGTACTTTGTGGAGGTTGGAGGCCAACCCCAAATGTATTTTTATAACTTGCATGATTGGCCTTGATGGGCTCAGCATGTCAGAGACATGGAATCACAAGATGTACTGACCATCATATTACAATGTACGTGTACCAGGAAGATGTTGTACAAGGAGTGACAACCCTTTGTAATCCATGCAACCACAGGTTTGGGTTCTAAAGCATTACAATGGAATGTCTTCAACATTCCTCTATGCTTTGAAGCCATGCTCAGCACCGCCTTATCTGTAGGATGAAATTTAAAAAAAAGAAAAGAAAGAAATTTCACATGGCATTAAATTACAAGCTATATTTCAACATGAAATTTTGATTGAAAATGCTAGAATCTGTTCAGAACAGTTTTGGAAAGAATTCAGTTACACAGTACATTACATGCATATGCATGTATGTTGGTTCTCCTGGTGATGTGCAAATCAAAATGAAAGGAAAATTAGGTCCAAAAAATATTTTTCCACAATGCACAAATATGTGCATGTTAGTTTCCTACCCTGTAATATGGCATATTTGATCTTTCAAATAGGTGCTGGTACTCAGTACTCTGCTTAAGTATGTTGCAGCACGTTTCTCTACTTTTTGCTGTTAAAAGTGTAATTCTTACACTGGATTTTGATTTGCTGCTCCAATTTGAATTTAAGCGCACACATTCGTTGTTGCCAGCACATTGAAAGAGAGAGCAAACTGCTGCAAGGGAGATCTTATCTGCTATGAGAGTGCTAGTCCTGATTGCTGACTAGACTGATGCACTCTTCTGTCAAAGCACCTGGCTAATACTGTCATTAAGCGCATAACTTCCTGGCGATGTTGTGCCTGACTTCAAAGGAGAGCAATTGGTTTCTTCTTTATCTATTTCACCTTCCTGATGTTGTATCCCACACTCTCATTTTGTTGTTAGGCATCACTTTCAGTTTCTACACAATCTGTATGTTTGTGATTGAATCACTTTTCCATAGTGATGGCAAATATTTACTGTAGCAGATGCGAGGCATGATATACGCATTGCAATTTAAACTAAAAAGATGTGGATTGCATAGTGCTTGTGAGTACCTTTTGTCCAACCTAGAGGTTACACTCACATTAAATGATTGGAATGTGTATATATGTAACAAAATGAACATGATCTCCAGTTTCCTTTGTGTCTTGAGCATAGAACAACATCCAATTTATAAACATGGGAACAATTCACTAGGGTTACGGGTGACTGTGCACTTACTCTCTTTGGAGAAATTTCACTCGATGTTTGAATAGTGAATACAGGAGCATGAAAGTTTTAAGTATGGCAAGTAGTAAGATTCTAGAGTTTTTGAGTTGCACTGTCTTCACGAACCAGCAATATGGATCACAATCACACACCCTTGCACATGTACATGTAAATATCATAGGTGATGATACCATAGCTTCACAGGTCTTGTAGGTTGCACATAGCTCTTCACTTCGTTTCCTTTGTATCTAAATATTTTATTCAAGTTACATCCAAATTCTGGAGTTTTAATGAAGAAGTAATGAGGTCTTTGTCCAGGGAGAGGTGCAGCTGCTTAATTATTCACAAAAGTAACTGTATCATTTTCTTCATGAGCAAGTGTGATACCTTGTGAGGAGCGGAGGGTGTCCCGGGATGGCTGATGGGTGCTTGTGAATTCAAGTAACGAGTGAGACTGTGGATGTATTTTAAAGTGGGTACATGCAAAAGCATCTTTTACACTGTGGTAAAAACAAACACACACACACACACACACACACACACACACACACACACACACACACACACACAAGAAGACACTGTACCATACAACACCACCTCTATCGTCATGCTTTCTAGATATTTAATAGAAATAAGAAAAGCTTCTATGTACATTTCCAAAAACAATCTAGTTATTGTCTTCAAGAAAGAAATGCAAATAAACACTTCTATCATCACATACACTTAATCTTGTATACAATGGGCATAAAATAACCTAAATTAAGAATATAGACACAATTTTTTCTTTCCATTCATAATATCAGTGCATTTTGCGTTGTGGTGGGAATGAACATGTTGGATTGATTAGCAAAGTTGACTGAAATTTGAATAAGGTATAGCCGTTTGGACAGGTTAATTAATTTTGACTTCTCGTATCTCGGTCTAAGGTTTTCCTGGACTTGCGCAGAAATCCAGCTAATGTGATGCAGTAGTGTGCTCCAAGACTGCAAAATATGTCTTTAACCATCATTTTTCAGAGACACATTTCTAACTATAATAGTTAATTTTTTTCAGAAAATGAAATACAATGTACATGTATGTCTCCTAGCCAACTGTATACAACTTTGTCACTAACTCAGTGGCCTGTATCAAGCTCACACACATACCATGTAAGCATGGAGGGTATATCTATTGAATATATACACACCATATACATGTACATGTATCCAGAGAGTGTGTGACTTGTTAGTGGAAGTGATAAAAGATCAACCCAAACTCTCCCTTCTCAAGTGTACTTTAAAGGTCAAACTGTTCAGGTTGTAAATGCACACCCAGAACTGAACAAAGGCACTGCTGGACCGTGATTGGCTGAATGTGACATAAAGCATGTTTTAGAGACCCGATAGGCATGGGGGGCTACCACGGAGTGGGAACGCTAATCTAGCTCAGATATAAAGTGCATTCTTGCTATAATGAACATGGTTAAAAAAACAAAAACAAAACAAAACCTACAACAAAGTACAAATTCAGCTCCAAAAATAATCATCTACACATCGTCATATACTTTACTGTTCAGCTGTAAAGAAATTTCGATATACCGGTAATGAAAGAAAATTGCCTGTCCCAAGGCCTTCATTATGAAGGGAGTCATCTGTATTCAAGAGTTGCCGAAACAAATTATGTACAGCTTTATGACTAATCTCTATATTAGTACACACAGCAGAGGAATCTCAACTGGAGTCAGAGATGCCAACTTCTTGACATTAAAAAAGAAAAACAACAGATGGAATATCCTCCAAAAAAAATCAGATTTTTGAGATCACCACTAGCCTGTTAGCTCTGGGCCAGCGAAATGTCAGAAGAAATTTTTCTCTGGTAAGAACGGGCAGGTAAAATGTTGCTACTTCATCATCACTGATGAGAAAAAAATCTGCATATTTCCCACTCAATTAACATTTTTATAGGGGTTGCAGTAATTTAGTAGTACACCTTTCTGTGTGATGAAGCAGTTTTCTCCAGTTTAAATTGACTTCAGGGGGGGGGGGTATTCAAGAGGTGAAAAGTCATACTTTCAAGAGGCGATATCGTACTTAATACTGTAAAATCATATTGGCTGGCATTTCTGTGGAGTTGACGGTCACCAGTTAGCAGACGCTTCTATGCACATATTCGCTGACCACAGTACATTATGTACACCATTCAGTAGGCAGCAAATGAATCAGGCCACCCATGCTTCCAGGTCTTTCAGGTACTTGAAAATCCTGATAACAAGGTTGCAAGGACCACTGTTTTTGCTTTTGTAAGGGTACCAAAAAAAAAAAAGAAGACTAGTAATGGCAAATTGAGGCCGCCAAATTTACCATGTTAAGAGCAGTACACTTGTACCTTGTTGTAAGCTTGTTATAATGGTGTTTCCCTGTACTATGATTCAAGTTTGCTTGTGACTTGCCACAGTAACTCAATTAGTATAAAATACATTTGAAAACAACTCAACAAAATAAGCTCTACAACGTTTTTGCCACTCTAAAAGGGCACTGACTACAAATGAAGTGTCAAGAGTTGCATGGCTGGTGAATAAGGTAAAAAGACAAAGTAACAAATATCCACATCGGTTACAGAGAATTGTTCTAGTTAGGAAAAGGTATGCAACAAGGCTTCACTTCAAACAAGATGGCAAGAGTTTTCATGTCATTCCGCTTATTAGGTCTTTTGCTACAAGAGAGCATACTGGAGTGGTCACAAGAATGCAGTGTGAATGAGAGAAAAGTGAAAAGACTATGCATGAGAAGACCCTTATGCTCATCAGCTCAAGTTTACATCATAGAGGCACAGAGGATTCAAATAAAGAACAAATCCACATACATGTACATGTATCTGATATTGAGTTATCCTATCAATTCCAATATTTCAATTTTACTGCCTGAGTGACTCAAACAATTTTATCCCCCTCCCCCCCCCCCCCCCCCCCGAGAAATAATGACATTAATCCAAAAGATTTATTAAATATAAGTATTTTTCTCAGTTTTACCGAATAAGTCAAAACCAATTTACAATACACACAACTGTTGCACATTGGCCATTACACACCTGTGACTTGTCCCACACTACTACACCAACACACAAAAGTCATGAGCATAACAGAGCATGACGCATTATGGCATATGCTGTCTTTCTACACCATTAATGTGATGTGACTAATTTAAGTAAAGTTTAGAGAGTAATAACTATGTTATATTTAGAAGGCTCTTGTGTTAAAAGGAACAATTGCAAATCAAAATGTGAAGACTAATATGTTAACTTAAATGTATCAAGATTCAGGTTAGCAAAGTGTTAGAATGCCTTTGAGGCCTTGACATACATATATATCTCTATATATTTTGTCTTCTTTTTTTCTATACACCTTCTTTTACTATGGAGTTTCCAGTAGGGTAAGATGAAGTATCACTATCAAATTTGCTTATGTGTTATGATGTTATATCGCACATGCAAAAGTGATGTTCCACAACAGACATACAAAACATGAGAAGTAGTGCTTGCATCAGAGTTTGAGGTATGTCCTTGGAATAAAGGCTCCAAAGCCAGACAAATCAAGAGGGAAATTTGTGCATCACCAAATTCACTCCTCTGATAAGGATAGTTCTCCAATCAAGGTGATGCTAGAGAAAAGTCCCAGAGAACCATTGAGCTACGTATCCGTGGAGAGGTTTCTCCTCTCCTCAAACTGTTTCTGGACCACCTTGTGCAGGGCGAGCAGAAAGTCGTCGAGAGAAAGCTGTGATCCGTGTGAGCACTGGTAATAGAATGAGACACATGAAGATAAGTCATTCTTTCTTCAAATTACTTGTGCGGGTATGTAATAAATTCTTGCGTCGAGTTATTTTCACTTATTTATAGCACCGATTATTCAGTGTCTTAGTAGTTGTCACAATGAAAAATCAAGGGCATGCGTCCAATAGAACATCATTGGCATAAAACCCGAGTATGAATGTCCTTGATTTCTTTTTTTCATGGCTACTACTAAAGAACTGACTAATCGGTGCTTAGTAACATTGCTGAAGGGCAATTTGTCAATCCCTGTTTCTTCTGATGATGATTGGAGTACAGTGCACTCCTGTCATAACAAACACAGCTCCAGCAAAATTCTCATTGCAACAAAGTGAAAATTCAGGTCTTAAAATTATCATATATATATCTTTCTGTACTCTATTGTTCAGGTATAAGAGAATTTTGATATAATGAAAGAAAACTGCAAGTCCCAAGAACTTTGTTATAACAGGAGCTGCCTGTAAAGTCAACCATCAGGACGTATTATTGTACTCATACTCATTGACTGCTCTGATGCATTTTCCTGTATATGTTTTGGGTGGACCACTTCATAGGTTTAGTGTATCAGTGTTTTACTAGAGAAGGTGTCTGTAATTGGAAGAATATTATATCACAAAAAGGTGTTAAACATGCTTTCACAAATACACAACAGAACAATCTTGTACAGAATGTAAGATTCACTTTTATTCTGACAAAGATGGTGCTTGAAAAGCACATAAGGATGAATATGCTGATAATTAGAAATGTGCACATGTGATATACTGACATAAGGATAAAAGTTGGCATAATCTTTATGAAAAATGCACTACAACAAATTGACAACAAAACTTGACATGCCATCTTGACAAAGAATAGTTTGGCTACAGAAACTACAGGAAATATTGAGGTGTTGTTAGGACATGGGAGGGTAGATATATCAGTTTCATTCCCTTGTGATTAGCTTGTTGTGGAGTATTAGGGTTGTCTGCACAATTATTTTATATGAACATGAGCAAGCTTATTTCAGATGTTGGTATTTAAGAACTACCACAGGATTTACAGGATTCAGACACAAACTGCCATGTTGTGTGCAAACAGTATGACGTGGTAATAGGCTGAGCATGATACAGTCAAACTCGGATACCTCGAATTCGTCGGGACTGAAGAAAATGGTTCGACGTACGCGTACGTCGAGTTTTCTTCGACTTATCCGATGTTCATCGATGTTTGACGTTTATCGATGTTCAACATGGTGTCTGTTATAGTGCCTACTGATTGTTTGCATGCTTGTCAATTTGAATTGAATCAACTTTTATATGAATGAATTGAGTGAAAATCGGAAATCAAATCAAAATTTCAGAAATAAAGATTTTGGTGGCCCGATCGCGCCACCAAAAAAAAAAAAAAAAGTCGGATGTTTGCCTTTACTTTTGAAAATGAACAGCGGTAACTATCGGCTACGTAAGATGCTAAAATAAATGTCAGAGTTTTGCGGTTAATTGTGGAAATGAATGACGGTAATATTCGACTCGGTATGATACTAAAATAAATGTCGGATGTTTGCTCATACTTTTGGAAATGAATAACGATAAGACTCAGCTCCGTATGGTGCTAAAACTAATGTTAGACATTTGATTTTGCGTTCGGAAATGAATAAGGATAACATTCGGCTCCGGAAGACGCTGAAATAAATGTCGAATTTTTGCTATGACGTTCGGAAATGAAAAACAATAACATTCAACTCCGTACGATGGTTAAATAAATGTCGGATGTTTCCTTATACTTTCGAAAGTAAATAGCAATAGCATTCGGCTCCGGAAGATGCTAGAATAGATGTCAGATGATCGTTTTTATGTTCGGAAGAAAATAGCAGTAATATTCTGCTCCATCATGTCCATATGATGCTAAAATAACTGTCTGATGTTTGCTTTTAAATTTCGAAATGAATAACAGTAACATTCAGCTGTGTTTAATGGTAAAATCAATGTTTGATGTTTGCTTTGACGTTCGGAAAAGAGTAACAATAATATTCAACTCCTGACAATGATGAAATAAATGCTGGATGTTTGCTTTTGTGTTCGAAAGTAAATTGCAATAACATTTAGCTGCGGAAGATGCTAAAATAAATGTCGAATGTTTGCTTTGATGTTCTGAAGTGAATAACAATAATATTCAACTCCGTACGCTGATAAAATAAATGCCGGATGTGTGCTTTTACGTTCGAAAGTAAATGTCAATAGCATTCAGCTCCGGAAGATGCTAAAATACATGTCGAATGATTGCTTTTACGTTGGCATGTTTGGAAGAGAACAGCAGTAACATTCTGCCCCATACGATGATAAAAAATATTGGATATTTGCTACGGTACATTTCAAAATAAATATCAGTAACATTCAGCTATACGTTTCATGGTCCAAAATGTCTGATGTCTGCCTTGACGTTCAAAAATGAAAAACAGTAACATTCGGCTCCGTGCGATGATAAAATAATTGTCTGATGATTCATTTCACTTTCGGAAGTGGACAGCAGTAACATTCGGCTCCGTTCGATAATGAAATAAATGTCGGATGTTTGAAATGAATAACGGTAATATTCTGCTCCGTACGATGCAAAAATAAATAACAGATTGTTGCTTTAACATTTGGAAATGATTAATGGTATTAATCCGCTCAGTTAGATGCTAAAACAAATAGCGGATGTTTGCTTTCACGTTTGGAAATGGATTAGGATACTATTCAGCTCCGTAAGATTCTAAAATGAATGTCGGTTGTTTGCTTTTACATTTAAAAATGAATTACGGTAACTTTCGGCTTTTTACAATGTAAAAACAAATGTCGGATGCTAACAAATGTCAGCAAATGCTCCCATTTTCTCATTTCAAACGTAAGTTTTGACCTCCTCAATATATGGGCATCAACTTTTATAATAATATCTACGCCTATTTGTCAAATCTTTAAACACAGAGTAAGATGACTGAATTTTCTATTCATTTGTTTTAGACATGGACATCTGTATCACTTCAATAATGCTTAATATTAATTTGTCTATGTTTAGTAGGACCGATTTAGTTTTTCTAATGTTTTTCCTGATTTTTTTTTTTTTTTGTCACCAGAATTTACTTTCGACCACCACAAAACAAAATTCAATGATATTGGTGGCCCGATAAAACTTAGTGCGGAGCCCTGTGTATTCTATTCTTCATTGTGATCGGCCTATACTTCCAGATTTTCATAATCGCATTGCTGGAAAAAAAAAGTTTCAGTGCTTGCGTTCTCGGGGAAGTAAACTTCGTGAAAGGCAAAAAAAGAATAGTTTTAAAAAAGGCACTACGAGGGAGATTGATGTTTTGACAGTGGAGCGTGATTAATGGCAATTAAAGATACAACTGTCAACGTAAGCAGGTGCACCCCGACGGTTGAGAAATCTACGCGCACGGTATGACTGTCTCGATCAAAAAGCAAAACACAGTGGTTAAAGAAAAGCAAATGATGGGGCAGCGCGTAGTGCTATCGTAAAGCACTCCATTGGCACGGGTGCTATGTGCATACCATGTACGTGTGTTGGTAGGTGTTGGGGATTTTCCTTGTCAGCTGTGTATCGGGTATTTCTTCTTGGGCGCGCGATTGTTCTGGTCTCAGAATATTTACAATCGAGTGTGAAAACATTTGTGACATGTCTTTGCTGTCCACGCGCGCTTAATCGGAGATGCTGAGTGATGTTTACAATTTCGATTCGAGCAACATGCTGGGAAAAACAATAAGTTAATTAAGATCGGGACATTAGATTTCCCTTCGAGGTAACCGAACTTCGAGTTATCTTTTTCGAGCTACGCGAATTTTAATACACGGAAACTCCATAGGAACAATCGGGACTTTCATTTTGCCCCCGAGGTAAGTGATATTCCGCTTATCCGACGTCGAGGTATCCGAGTTTGACTGTATATACATTGGAGAATATTTAAGGATTACCAAAGATAAAAACAACTCCTCATAATGGTCCTTGTTAAACAAACCCCTGTATTGTCATCACCTCCATCAAGGAAGGAGGTTATGTTTTCATCAGCCTTTGTTTGTTCGTCTGTTTGCAAAATGACTCGAAAAGTTGTGAATAGATCTGAATGAAATTTGCAGGAAAACTTGATGATGACACAAGGAACAGATAATTGAATTTTGGTAGTGATCTGAGAATCTGGATGGATTTTTGAAGGATTTTTATCTTTTGGCAGATTGGATCAATGAAGTTGGGAGTGTAAGCTGCACCTATTTGAGGTTTGTGTGCACACTCTGATCACATGCTCTGCTTAGGCAAGGCGTGGTGTAGCTGGAAGCTGATGACGTAAACAAAAGAGTTCTATACTGGGAAATTGGGTGATTTTCAGCGTGTGTGTATGGGTGGAAATAAGCTACTTGACGGAGGTCTGCACTGTCCGAATGCTTTTCTAGTTACTCTTTTTTTCCTTGTCATTTATCAATGTGTTTTCAAAGATAGAAATATTTTAAGAAAACAAACTAAATGAATCAATGTTTCTATTTCTTGTTCAGAAATGTATTATGAGCTATACGATGACATCTGACACAAATCATGTCATTTTCGGATAAACTTTGGATAAAACTGGGAAGCCTTGTTGAATAAGAGCCACTAACTGTCTCTGGCCCACTAGTTCTGTGTTTGCATTCCAGACATAATCACTGAAGTGAGCAGCATTCATAATGAAAGACTGGATGACAATTTTCTTGTTATATCATCTCTCTCTTCTCTAAAGTCTGAAGTCTCTGGGCTTACCTGCAGATATGTTGAGTGGGCAAGGAAGGGTAGTTTCCTGAGAGTCCTACCACTGAGACCGTAGCTTTCTCTGCATTTGAGGAAACAAGATTGATATGAATTCATTCCAGATCTCCCACACACATGGCACAACATATAACAGAGTGTAATTGTGAAAGTCCTCCCAATCCCCCCCCCCCCCAAAAAAAAAGACATACGGCTAACCACTTCAAATCTGTGAACATCTGCAGTGTATTATCTTCTTCAGTTCTTTCTCACAGAAGGCAGTATAGAACTCTCACAACCTTCAAAAAGATGTTTTCATCCAAAAATTCTTTTCTAATACCTATCTGTACTCCATCCAGGTAATATTTTGCAGGAGTTGTGATTGGACTTGCGTTGAGTTGTATATGCAAGGTATTGTCTTTCTTCAAAAATACATGCTGTCAAGAGGATGGGAGGTAGGTATTTCACATAGGTAGAAATGTGTCATCTATGCTAACATGAGAAAACCATTTCTGATATCCCCCTTATATTTCAGTCAAATTATGTCCTAGTGAGCCTACTAGCTACTTGATATGTGGTATATTTTGCAGTGTTTTTATTTTTGTGAATTTCGTGAGTCAAGTGCTACTTGTGAAATTAACAACTCATAAAAATGCTACTTCCTGTATTACAAACACATTGGCCCGAATTTACAAAGGTGGTACAAATGAAACCATGGTTTAAACCATGGACAAAAACTATGGAGCGCCAAGTGTTGCAAGGAATATTTCGTTACGAAATTGGTCATTTGGTCGACAAAGTGACAGTTTCGTTAACGAAATTATCATTTCGTGGACAATGTTCATATAGTTACAAAATGTTGTCATTTCGTTACAAAATAATCATTATATCAACGAAATGCCTGATTTTGAAACGAAATATTCCATGCGACACTTGCCGCTCCATGGTTTAAACCATGGTTTCATTTGCACCACCTTCGTGAATTCGGGCCAATGAATAGTGTCTTTAAGGTGGGATTTCACTAACTTAAAAGATCTCCTACTGTGAATCTCAATTGCGAACTCAACCAGTAATGACATGGTCTTACAAGTCCCAACTCACAAATAGCTTTACTTGTGAAATAATATTGTTGCGTATACAGTATCATAGTAACCTTTTCTACAATGCAGGAGGTATGAAAACAATACGAGTCATAGCAATCATAAGACTAGTGCTCACTTTGAGATCTTGAGAAGGAAGAGACTTGGTCTTGTAGCAGCGTTCTCCTTGTACTTGATCACCTCCAAGGCATTCAGATCCAGGATCTGCTGTGAATTGATGATGTTTTTCTGCAGATGACCAATATCAACAGAAAGGAATTATCAGACAGTTGGGAAAGACATGTAACAAAGCAAAACACAGAAAAGAAAAATGAATTAAATTCTGGCCCTTACAAAAATAGATTTGCACAACATCTTGGAATAAAGCGAGGGTTTGTTGCAAACAGTTGGGAGTTTGGCATTTTCTGAGAGGCTCTAGCTTCATCGGTCTGCAGAGCACCATGTAGATTCTTACTTGGACTAGTGTGTTCCTGAAAAGGGTGAGTGAGCCCTTTCCAGGAAGACTTTCATCCAAGAAAGGTTTCTATGTGCTTCGTGGCAAATCAATGGAGTTAAAATATTTGGAGTTAACAGAGCAGAGGTAATTAGACCCCTTAATATCAATCACAACAGTGTTGGTTTATGGATCTTTTTCATATGAAATGGCATCGGCTGAGAACTAAAAGGGCTTCATTGCAATTTTTAGGAGTACTGAGTTAGTGGTGTCATGTTGTAGAGCTCGATCCCCTCTTCATTATCGTGCCAATTTTGAATTATTTTCAGTTCTTTTTTAAACGTTAAAAGTTAAAACTGCAAGGGCACTATTGTACCCTATATTTCGAGCAATGCATATAAATCTACCCACTTTTGATTAAATGAACTTGTTCTGGCATGAAAATTGATTGTGTTTTTTTTTTATTTACACTCATATCTGAGAACGTAATATTTAGCACCCTTCTGGTTATCAGCTGACGATAGCATGTTTGTATCCCATTCTTCTTTTCCTGGGTGCATTATAAGAAAGAAGTGTGAGTCATCATTTGTGCAGCAAGAAAACAGGCCTGCTATGGACTGCCATGGGATGTTGAGTCACTGCAGTCAATGTATGCCACTATTATGTGGCATGCCATGCCATTATCAAAACTCCCCTCATTTACTGCAACTGGCAGATGCTGTAAGGATTCAATGAAAACAGAACTCAATGCTATTCATGTATCACAAAGACCTTTTCTCTTCTTAAGCCTTTCTCACACTGACACTAAATTTTGAATTTGCTATTCTGACAAAATTTCAGTTTTAACAATAAGTTTATAAGTATTGGGGGATAGGTAGCAGAGGGCCACTAAATACCATCAGAGTTATCACGGAGTATTCTACGGACAACTTTCACTCTATTTTTAAAATTCTTTCACCTGTATTCATTATTATTATTATTATTTTTTTTTTTTGTACTATGATACCAGGCACAAACATTTTTGTACAATGTCTGAATTTGGTCTTTAATTGTTGAAATGTAGACATGAACAGGCAAGAGAAAAAAGAACAAATCTAACACAAGTCAATTAAACAAGTTTAACCTTCATGAGTTCTGTGAGACACGAACGGAAGATCATGAAGATAGCCTCGGGAGAAGGGGGCCCGATGTACTGCTTGATGTCAGCCCGGTCAATGAAGGCGAGATCGATGGCCTCAGTGATGTTTGATGTGGCAAGTATCAATACATTTGGATTTCTAATGTATGAGTAACACAGGGTAAACAATAATCTTAACACAGAAGCTTAAGGCTATCAGAGATCACTATTTAAAGAATTTAGACTTAAGTTTGATATGTGGATTCAGTGAATGCAGAAATATTAGTAGTAAACATCAGTGAAATTTGAAGAAAATAAAAAAGTTACAAATCTTTAAAGTTTCGGTTGAATTCATCAACAATTTTCAGCATATTTTAATCTTTCTTGTGTAGTGAAAGAGGACTTGAATCACCTTCTTCAGAAGGCATTACCCTTAACATATATCAGAAACAAGTAGAAGAATGTGTACTTTTTATTTTTTTTAAAAATGTGGAATTTTTCTTTGTCATTGTTCCTACTGTGACATTACAAATTGTTGTAGCCGTTTTATCTGTGACGGCACATGTGTATTCTTTATTTATTTATTAAAGATTTCATGCGTGTTCACAAAATAGGAATGCATATAAATGTATGCAAGTACATCTCACATAGGCAAGACAGAATATATACAATAAGTATACATTGATAAGAAGCAGTTACAGGATAGTATACAACTCCACTAAGAGAGCTACATTATTCAAGGTAACGAACACGCAAAGGAATTGCAACATAAGCTTAAAGCTTGAAAATCGTTGCAACCCCCGTGCACACAATCTATATGCTTGCAAATCATTTAAATGATACTTGATAGGAGTGGGGGGGGGGGGGGGGGTACTTACAAAGAGAGCATGGGAACATGAGGGGGAAAGAAGAAATGCATGTGTGGTGCCTATTTGTCCTGTCGGACATTGACAAGAGAGAGCAAGAAAAAGTTTAAAGTGTCAAGTCATTATAAGCAAATTATACTGATTAAATTTCTCATAGATTACAAATATTTCTGCATTCACTGTACCCACATACATATATTTGAGTCAAATTCCCCTTCATGCAAGGAAACTGATATTCTCACAGCCAAATTGAAAATGAACTAGTGCAATCTCATAAAACTATCATAAATCAATGGTAAGTTATCACTCCACAATCCATTCTTAATCCTGTAAAAGATCAGCAGTGACAGTGCACATTTATAATAACAAATGTTGAATAGAATCTTGAATTCAACTTCACTTCTCTATTCATTCTTTAAAATTGCCCAAAACATTTAATACCATATTTATTATGTGATGAAGGCTGAGCCAAGAAATCTTAAGCTCCACTGGAGTCGAGCATGCTATCATTTACTAATTAAACTGGGTGCTTATTAAGTCAGTTTCAGTAGCTTTCCTCTGGAAAAAAAAAAGCTGCGGATGTCAGCAAATTTCATTGTCTTTATCTTGAAAACAAGGCACTCACAGTAAACATTAGTATGAAAGTGTGCAACCCTACAACATGAAAGGCAAATAGAGAATGGGCTGTTTGTTTTGTTTAATTTTTTCATTTTTGGTGGTTTTTTTTTTCAGGTATGAATACAATGGTAAGGAAGTGTAAATTCTTGCAGCAATGAAAATTGTCCTTTAGGCTAACCTTTTTATAAGGTCTATCTGTGTGAGCAGAGCATTGACTACCCTGATGGCATCTGATGGTTCTGTACCAGCGAGGGCGCTTTTCCTGGCTGATGTGAGGCTCTCAACCTGGGCATTGAAACAAACAAGCAAACACGAAAACAAACAATCAACAGTTTGTAAAGACGACATAACTTTAACATCTGAATTTCTTTATCCCCTGAAAGTTTGCTATAATTGACTATACCTGTGTTCAAAATCACATGCATAAACAAAAACAAAGCAATCACATCTTCACAGATTAAAGTCAGTTAAAGCAGATACAAGATACGGTATAGCATAACTTAAAATAAAACAAAATAAAAAAGGTGGAGGGGATGTCTTTATGTTCTTTAACAAGGCAAGTGCCAAATTGTGTCTCGCCCATTCGCGTACAAGAAATTAATATTTTTCTAACTCCCAGAGGTTCATTGACCCGCCTATGACCTTTGACCTTGTGGTGACCTTCAACTCCCCAAGGGACATTTACCATCCAAGTTTGGTCACAAACAGACAAAGGGATCAAAAGTCATGAGCCATAATCAAAACGCGCCATAAAAACTTAACATTGGGCCCTAAAAGTTCGTTGACCCCTGTATGTGACCTTTGACCTTGTGATGACCTTCACCTCCCCAAGGGACATCTACCATCCAAGTTTGGTCACAAACAGACAAAGGGATCAAAAGTTCTGAGCCATAATCAAAACGTGCCATAAAAACTTAACATTAGGCCCTAAGTTTGTTGACCCCTGTCTGTGACAGTCTTGCAAGTAAACTTTAACGTATGACCTCAAATGACCTTTGACCTTATCATGTGACCTCTTACGGCACCATAACATGAAGGTACCCCAGTGCATCCATCACCCAAGTTTGATTGCCATTGTAGCAACATGTGTCGAGTTACGTGTGATAAGAGAGTCTTGCAAGTAAACTTTAACGTATGACCTCAAATGACCTTTGACCTTATCCTGTGACCTCCAACGGCACCATAACATGAAGGTACCCCCAGTGCATCTATGACCCAAGTTAGGTTGTAATCCAAACAACTTATGTGAAGTTATTAATTTTGTCAAAAGAGAGTCTTGCACATACTCTTTAATATATGACCTCTTATATGACCTTTGACATCATCACATGACCTCCGACAACACCATAACATGAAGATACCCCTAGTGCTTCTATCACCCAAGTGTGGCTGCCATTGCTGTAACAGTTGCCAAGTTATGCATCATAAGAGAGTCTTGCAGGTAGACTTTAACATTTGTGACGGACGACGGACGGACGACGGACAGACGCCATTTGGATCCCTTAGTCTCGCCTTTACCTCCGGTGGGCGAGACAAAAATGAGAGAGATGGATATCTTGACTTTATTTCTGGCAGACTGACCTGCAGAATCAGGCAGGCTACATTCAAGTTCCGTCACATTTCTCACCTCATCAATCAGGATGCAAACAAGGGAATCCCGATCAGACACCAGCTCCTGGATCTTCTGGAACATCTTCATCACAAGCTTCCCACTCTGTCGGAAGAGACCAATGAGTGTACAAAACGTGTATGACCATGGGCGCAAGAAATGAGCTGAAGAATACTAAATTACAGTATTCTATTCTATTTAAAAGTATGTCATCAACACTGCCATTCTGACATTAAGTCTTTCTCAATAGGACTTTTTTTGGACATAGCAATTCTCTCCATCAGGTAATATTCTATATTCTAACTGCATGCTCTATCCAAAATACTACGTAGGTTTTTTTTCTTTCTTTCTGATGCTTCTTTTCACTCAAGTCAACACATCACTGCCCCCCCCCCCCCAAAAAAAAAATACCTTGAGGCGCACATTTTCCCAACACACTGTCTGGAAACAAGCTCTGTTGTAAGCAACAGTAAATTTTCATACTGTATAGAATTTTTGTAAAAGTTAAATACTATCCAAAGAAAGTTACAAAACACATGTGTTTCCATGAAATGTTAGAAATTAAAGATAAACAATATTTTGAAGGTCATTGTCTTTCTTTGGTCGAGAATATTCATTCTATAATCTTATACTGAAAACACAAACATAAAAATACATAATAATCTAATAATCTTTTTTTTTTAGAAAAGCTCTGCTGACAATGTCATTTGAACTACTGCAATGAAATTTTGGTGCTAATTCTATAAACTATTGAAAGTGAAAGTATATCAATTTTGGGGGTTTGTTGTTTTTCTTATATTTTGCATCTTATTTTCTTTACCTCAGAGAACCATCTTGAAAACAAGCTGTGGCTGTTGATTTCAATGAGTTGTCCGTACTTGTACCTGAAGCAGGGAGATTGCATGAAATAAATGAAAAGAATACAGCAGATTGATGTTAGTATTTTCAAACTGTTAATAGCAGATACTTTGCAGTGTCTCTAAATATATATACATACAGTGCTCACCTGTTAATCGTGAACTGCTTTAGAGGGAACCCCGCTTAAGTGCAACAAAACTTGATGCGCCAGTATTGGTTGTGTTATATACAGTGTATGTAGTAATCTACGTTTGTGGGCAATTCCATGGGGTTGGGACTGAAATTGTGACATACAAGTTGAAAATTCAAGTTGGGTAAATTGAAATTTCCTTTTCCCCCCTGATTTGTTACTCCCATTCTTCAACATATTCCACTAGAAATCTGTTTATTACTTCGCACACTTTCAGTCAGCATGGGTAAACAGGTATGGCAAAATACCTATGTTACACGGACTTCATTTGTTGACATCCTTCATCATTTTGTGTTCTGAAATGATAACAATGAACACATCCACGTTTTTTTCGTCCATAGCACATCAACATGTTATGTAACAGGCGCATGAGATCATTATTAGTAAGATTGTATGTTCTGATGTCAACTGCAAGCCACTTTTATTAACATGTTTTTTTCTACAAACCATCAACAATTTTAATCAAAGGTTTAACTTTTTCATCAAGAGTGATACAATGACAATATTCTTAAAAGCACCACAATTGAAGCAAGTGATTTGTATGGGTATTCAAGTGAAAACATGATTTTATTGTTATAATCAGGGGTTTTCAGACAACAACCTCGCCCACGGTGTACTACCTATGTTACACGGACAGTATGTCTTTGTAACATAGGTACACTACGACATATCAACTGATTTCCTTTATTGTGGTGTGAGATGTTAAAACCTACACATATAGACTTTATGTATGTTCCCACAAATAACACTATTGTAACAGTTCTTTGGAATTATATCTACTGCACACCTGTGGAACAATACCTATGTTACACAGACTTCAATTCTTTGTAACTCTGATATGAAAGAAGGCAGACTTAATCAGAAGAAGAAGAAGAAAGTGAAGCTTTACACAATTTGACCTAATATACACTAACAACATCATCAACTAGTTGGCAACTAACTAAGAAAACTAATAAAGAGAAATCAGACAAGTCTTCTTGTCTTTTCCATGTTCTTTGTTTGAAATTAATTTCTGCTCTTTTGTCCAATGTCCATTTAGCCCTCCATTTTTGTTTTTCTTCTGTCCATTTTCCCTCTGTGCAGTTTTCTTCTTGTCTAGTTTGTTACATTCGCTCTTCTTGGGTGTTGCTTTGTCGGCTTCCTCTCTGTTTGTGGAGTGCTGTGGATGTGTCCTTTTCACTCTTTCATGTAGTTTAACACGTAGCGGTGGTAGAGGAGGAGCCATGGCAGATTCATCAAAAAACTGAACAAAAGGTGTAAAGAGAAATAGAATAAAAAAATTAAAAGAAAATTTTTGTCGGGGTTGACTATATATTCCTGTTGATGTATCTGTGTGTTTATGAATGAAATTAAATAATTTTAACAATTTTGCTTACATTTCTACCTCTTGGCATACCCATTAGCTAGAGTTCCATGTGTACCTCCCACCAAAATTGAAAAAAAAAATGGGTTATGCTTAGAATGATGTAAATATTAATAATATAGCATGTAAAACATAGGAAAATATCATTTTCATACTCTATGCTAAAAACTTGTTTTCAGATGCAAGTTACACTGTAGGAAGGGCAGGTCGCTGCCCCCAGTGTCCTAGCTAAGGTTAGGGCTAGGGTCAGGGTTACGTTTACGGTTATGGTCCTTAATAGACTCCCAAAATAATACTAGGCCCTATTTTATATTCATCCCCCCATCGAAATTGTCGCCCTCTTTTTGAATGATAGTGTAGAGCAATAATAGTCCAATTTTGATTGGGGTTCATAATTTTATTGAAGCCTTTCCTACCCACTACCCACCCAAACTGAATAGGACACTGGCATTTTAGCTTTGAGACTTCACAGTGGGTGAACATGGAATGGAAATGGTGAATCCTTGTGAAATGTTAACAACTTCATCAGAGCATCTAACAGGTCAGTGAAATCTTGGAAGGAAAACATTGACATTTTCGAAGTAAATCTGTTAAAGAGAAAGAATTTCACAGCTCCTAGTTCCCTCAATATCACCAGCAAAATAAGGCAAACTCTATTTCTCTAGTTCAGATGCAGTCTGGACATCTACGTTTTCCAACTAGTATATAGTGATTAATACTAACTCTAGCACGTCTACCTTGGTAGATACCTAATGACAAAAGGGTCCAAAAATTCACAATAATCGGGAGGTAAAACAATTTAATATTGCAGTGATGATACACTGATATACTTTTGTATGGTTTTCTAAGAGAGGAATATATGCTCCTTTTGCAGAGACCGGCATGGACGGAAAATTTGGCAATCAAAATTATGAACATGAACCTGTAACAAATATCTCAGTATGTGGGACTACAGTATCATCGTCCACAGTATTTTTGGCCAGTTCAGAGGTTTAGATGTCGTTTTTTTCCTCTAATAGAGTTACAGAATATGACAAATGTTATTATTTTCGTAAAATAGCGTAAAAGCTTACCAATTGACATCAGTTACATGGACAACGGCAGAAAAACAGATCTTGTGCTGTCCAGGTAGGTGTATATTGGCTGTGAGTAGTTTTTCTGCCATTGGGGGAGGACTGCCAGTGACATGAATACAATTGCTGAAGTTAGTAGCTCTTCTTTTTATCGCGAGATGCGTCTTTCCTTACCTACGTTACACGAAGAGGCCGGACATCGCACTGAAGTACAGTGATATGTTCCGTATTTTCTCGTTTATTTGGAAGATTTTGATGCTAATTTTTGGATAAGAATACTCCTGAAATATAAATCTCATTATAGAAATAAAGTTTCTAATCATATTATGATTGGAAGTGTATGTAAAACCATGCTATACCTATGTTACAACAAAAATTGCCATGGACATCGTTTGTAACATAGGTATGAGGTTGCTTGAAGATGCTCTGGTGTTCTTATTTTGTTACAAATGTTTATGTGCCTTATAGTCTTTGTAGAAGTCACCTTGCCTCTCTTAATTATGATAGGCATAATGCTGAAAGGTTGTATATTCCTGTTTTACATTGCCATGAAAATGGCATATATTTATGTCACAACATAAACCACAAAAAACCATGGGACATCATTAGTGAAACAGTCATAGACAAAATACATTTGTACACAGGCTTATTTTTTTTTTCATCAAATAATTCTTCACACATTTCTCTCCAAGAATAACTGCAAACCACGGACAATTATTTGATAAATTTTTCAGAATATGACTTTTATTCCCTACACAACATGAAAATCTGGAGAAGACCCAACCCCATGGAATGACCCTTGTACACAATTGGCATGCCGTAGTCGATTGTCTCGGCCACGGCAATAAATCAGATCCAAACCTCATCCGAATCGTCTACGGCTTCTCTCTTTTATTTACTGGCGATGTAACAAATTTTCATGTGCTATTTCCACTGCTTTATCGGAACCAGGAACAGCTTTATTGGGATAAATCTGCTGGAAACACTTCAATTGTCCATGTATTAATGTCTAAAAATGATAAGTAAATCCTTGAAATAATTGCAGGGACTTCATTTCCTTACCAGAAGGATTATTTTCTAACCAGTTCCCGACAGATTATGCTGACCGCAGTCTAAACATTTGCTGTTAGTGAGACGTAGCGCAGAGGCGGTCTTATCGAGCGTCATCTTATCGTGCGTTGTCAGCTTCTACTCATGCAACAACTTGCACTGTATACCGTTTCAGTGCGATACAGAGAATTACCTTCCCCACGTGCGGCCCATACTTTCTCTGTTCGTGCATAGTATACATGCATGCAGTGTGTGTGTTTGTGTATGACAGCATGACAAGGGGCATGAATATGAGAAAATACGTTCGTACGATTGTCGCAATCAGTGTTATCGTAATGTGCATGTTGTTATAACAGTTACAGCATGTGGAAGATAGCATAGCTGCCTCTTTCTCTGCATTAGTAGGGTAGCCCTCGTGACTATGTAAGAGGGAAGGGGATCAAATGAATGAAGGTTTATTCCGATGATGCATTTGCCAAAATTATGAGACTGCTGTGTCTTTTCTTGTTGGCGTTTTATGTCTGCATGTCATAGCGCGCGTGTATTTGTTGCTGAGGTTATCGGTGAGTTTGATAACTGTGCATGGTTTAGTGTAATGCCCTCATACTGGGCTTCATGTTGTGTGGTTTGTACAGGCCAATACTGGCCACCGCTTAAGCGGGAGCACCGCTTAAATGGGAGAAAAACTTGTCTCCCGACCCCTCCCGATTAAGCAGTGAGCACTGTACTCCCTTCTTGGGATAATCATAAACAAGTGAAAAAACAAATCATGCAAAATTGTCCACAATTCCAGTATGCTTGTGTTGGAATCCTACATATTTTATAATCATAGGAGAAGTACTACCTGCTATATAAAAAAAAAACACACACACAGATCTCTATAGCATCTTGTTGATGCCATTGCTACTGGCATCGAGCCCTTCAAAAAACAAACAAACAAACAAACAAACAACAATGTATATTATTAGGTACTGTAAAAGTGGAAATTTTCACGGTGTTGAAATTTTTGCGCATTTCCCACGAGAAAGCATCAATAAAAGCACACGAATACTTTTGCTTGCCATATGTTCCAGAACTTGATGTCTTGATTCCGCAGAATTAAAAACACGCGAAACTCTTCTTACCCTGCCGAACGTGAAAAATTAGTCACGCGAAAATATCCACTTTTACAGTAGATACTGTCAAAACTGCCTTAGTGGTCACCTGTCTATAACATCCACTTTTTGTATCCCTTGGGTGGTGGCTATAAGCAGGTTTGACTGTACGTATTAAGTGTGTATATATGCATATATGTCTATACAGTCAAACCTGTAAATAGTAGCCACCAAAGGGAGATGAAGAGAGTGGCCATTATAGACAGGTGACTGCTATGGACAGGTTCCCTGACATTTTGTGTACATTGCCTACATGTTATTATCGTTGTATCCATCTGTAAGTACTTACACGTACATGTAAGTGTATACGTATGCACATGTGTCTTATGCAATAAACTATGATGGTATTGATCCAGTTGTTGCACAGTAGCATGCATACAGCAAACAAGCTTTTAGCCATGAATAACCAGCAAGGCTGCAAAGCAGAAAAAACACTGGATTATCGGCTCAGCTGTGGCTGCTACAGACAGGTTAAAATCTACCATGGGAGACAAAATTTGTGGCCGCTGGCTGTGTTAGAGAGGTGGCCACTATGTACACAAGGTCTTTAATATGGCTTTTCTTAGGGGGATTTTTCAGTGGCCATGCATGGCTGGAGACTGGTATAGACAGGTGGCTGCAAAGGCAGGTTTGACTGTATTAAGTATAATCATATACACATGTCAATAAGGTTCAAGTCTAAATACCTGTCTGATAGCCTGATGCAGAGTTTCTGGGCCAGCGCTTTGCTCAAGGATGTTTTGCCAGTTCCTGGGGGCCCTGTAAACAGAGAAGTTAATACAGACAAGAACTTTACTGTAGTGAATATTGACAACTCTCGCTAGTTATGAAATTGACATGATACCAATTCAACTTCAAAGTACTGATGAAGTCATCAGCACCATTCATTAGACAAAGAAATACCTTCATTTATTATTGTCTAATGATGGAAATCATATTTGGTGTCTAGATGTGACAAGAAATGATTCTCCATTGAAAAGTAAAAAACAAAAACAAAACAAAAACAAAAAGATAAATTCACAGATGCTTTCTATGTACATTGTATAATCTTTATTTGAAAGAAAATGGGCATTTTGCAAAAAAAAAGAGTACTACAGATGCTACAAAAGAGTTTCATGTCAAGTAACGATGACATTGAGGGGCTACAATGGAGTGGCACTCGACATCATATGTATGTTTGATCTTTCATATTTATCAATGTGGTTTTTCCCAATAACTTGATATGAAGGAGGTCAAATATTGAAAACATCCTCTCAAACAAGGTTATTCAATTCTGAGATGCATACTGGTGCTTTGTGAAAGGCACACTGTCACAGACTACAATATTTGTATGGTCCTTGTTAGAACAATGATGTGTAGATATGATTGACAGCACCTAAAACTGTCTGCCAAATATACATCAAAATTTCCTTGGCCTTTTGTACAAGATAAGAAATTAACAAATCTGTATCCACACAAAGCATAGTGGATATCTCATTCAGTGGTTTGACACTCCAGCTTTGGGTTAACATAAGGCACTCAGCTTAAACTACACATGCAAGTTAGCAAGCTCACTCAGGTATCATAAAAGTGTGCCTCAGTCTAACAAGATGACCACAGTGACACAAGAAGGATTAGGGGAATTAAGTAATCTCTATTGATTGATGATTAGTTGCCTGATGGCAGTGCCAATTGGGGAAGAAAGCACAGTATGGGTTAACCCTAACTTACCTGGGGGGGGGGGGGGCATAATGGCCCCCCCCCCTCGACGAATTCCACGACCATTCCGCCGCGCAAAATTTTTTGACCGCGCCGCTCGCTGACTTTTTGCTTTCAAGTCTCGCGCAACTTTTGAGACCAAATTTGTTGCGCCCGGGCATACCGTTCCGAAGCCACGCCCCTTCAAAAAATTTTCGTCAACCCCAAAATTGCTCAAAAACGTGATTTTGTGTACAAAGTCAATACAAATTGTGTTTTTTCATTTAATTCATATAAAGATTCATATTTTTGATTTTAATGGCTGAAATCAATTTATTTTAGTATAACTATGCTTCTTAAGATGTGTATGACAAATTCTGCTGAATAAAACAACAAAAACAAAAGTTTGAAAAAACAAAGAAATACATAAAAAATTGATAAAACAATAAAAAACATAAGAAATTAATTTTGATACTGATTTTTTTTTACGCACAAATGTTCGGAATGTCACTAGGAATATTTACACCAAAAATCAGCATTCCATAAGCTTTTATAAGCCAATTACAGACGAAAATGAGGTTTTTGTATATATTTGCATAATTAATTTAAAATAGAAAATGCAATTTTTTTGAAAATTTAATTGAACAGTCAGGTAGATTACATCCGGCTTTATGTTCATGCAAAATTTTGCGGCGATCGCGCGATCAACAGCCGAGATCTGAAGGGGGGGCCATAATACCCCCCCCCAGGAATTCAAGCTTGCTAAATAGCCCAGGTAAGTTAGGGTTAAAGTCCAAGCTATATATATATATACATATAGCTAGCGAATGTTTCTATGTGTATGAGATGTCCTGAAAGTTACTGCCACTCTTCATCCCAGAGAAATTGAGCAATAGCAACAACAAAGTCAGTGTGTCTTAGCACCTGTGGAATAGCAGTCAGAGAAGGCTGCTCTATTCTACAGTGTAAGAATAACATTCATCTACTGACTGGGGAAATATGTAGGAAATAGTATGTCATGATACTTGTACATCATGGAGAAGTTGCCTTGGTCACTGTGGCTCATCATCCAGGAAGTAATGCTATTGCAAACATCTACACATCTTACCATGCAGTAACACCACTCTGTTCCATGAGATGATATTAGGGTCAATTCCAGCATCGGAGAAGAGTAGCGTTGTGGAGGCATAGTTTAGAAGCTGCAGTTTGATGGCACTGTCGAAGATTAGAGTCTCCCACAACCCATGGATATCAGCTGAAGTGGATTTGTCACACAGTCAAAATGAGGAAACTTAGACAATTTTTTTTCATCACTGATCTGATGCATGCAGCACCATGAAAAAAAGATTGAATTGATAAATAGATAACTACAGTAAAAGTGGACATTTTCGCGGTGTTGAAATTTTCGCGCATTTTGCGCAACCAGAAACTAGCGCGAAAACAAAAGCACGCGAATATTTTTGCTTGCCATATGTTCCACTAGTTGATGTCTTGATTCCGCAGAATTAAAAACATGCGAAAGTCTTCTGACCTGGCTGAGCGCAAAAAATTAGATGCGTGAAAATATCCCCTTTTACAGTAGATAAACAAACAATTGAATGAATAAATACATGAATAAATGAATCAATAATATCTAACTCAACTAACTATTGAACTACTTTATCATAAATCACAACAAACGTACAGATAACATGTCTGTTAAGAATGTATTGTTGATCAAGTCCATGTGGTCCAAGTACAAGTCAACACAAATCTTATTCCACGATACTTCCTTGTAAAATCATCAGCCTGCAAGAGTACATGTTGAAGTTGATCTATCTATGGAAGCATCTTCATATGCTACAGTGACAATGTAACCAGGAGCATATAACATGTAAAATGGAAAAATAAACACCACAAATTGATGAAATGCAGAACAGGGTAATTTGTCAAGTCAAGTCTAAATGCAGAGCTGCCAACATTCACATATAAAAGTCAGGGAGATATTCCATGAAGCAACCATGCAGAGAGATGCTTGTGTGTCTCATGCATCTCAACGGGCAAAAATCAATAAGTACTAGTATGCTCTAAATCAGTGAGATTTACTATATTCTCTCATCTAGACATGAACAGTATTGACATTTTCAGGAAGCTTCATGCAGAATTAGGGAGACTAAGCAGCTCTACTACACATTTCAAAAACTTGGACTAATTTAAGTAACAATCTGTATGCAACAGGGCTTAGGGCCAAAATACATGCATGTAGTACACTATTCTATCATGTGAAATCCTTAGAAACAACTTTGTGACACACAATGCTTTGCTAAGAGAGAAAAAAAAATAGACTCCATTGGTCAGGTTGTCACGTTTTGTCACAGAGTAAGTAGTACACTGAGGTTCACACATACAAAGAGAGACAAACAAAACACATCACAACACAATAAACAAACCTATAGACATGATACACATAACGTGACAGCATGAAAAGTGAGGCAATTATGCACCTCTTCACCATATATGCAGTTTTGTAAACTTATCAATCAGCCAACCAGTTGCTGATAATCTAAAGATGAGTAAAACACTTGCTATGATATTACAGATGGTACTCATTTCTTACACAACTGATGATACTTTCAACTCGCTAGCTTGCTTCAAAATAGTGATGAACAAGGAAAAGTAGAAATTACGCGGTGCGTAAAATATGTCCCCGCCGGAAGTAGCATTTAGTAGCAAAATGTACAATATCGGTAAAAAATCAAGGTCAAAGGTCAAAGAAGTCAAAGGTCAAAATTCTGTGTAGAAGTTTTGAAGCCCTCACCTAGTGCCATCACAAAAAGCAAACGGAATCGAAATCGGGTTAGAAATGGCAAAGGAGTAGCATTTTGTAACCAATGTACAATATAGGTCAAAAATCAAGGTCAAAGGTCAAAGAAGTCAAAGGTCAAAATTCTGTGTAGAATTTTTGAAGCCCTCACCTAGTGCCATCACAAAAAGCAAACGGAATCGAAATCGGGTTAGAAGTGGCGAAGGAGTAGCATTTTGTAGCCAATGTACAATATAGGTCAAAAATCAAGGTCAAAGGTCAAAGAAGTCAAAGGTCAAAATTCTGTGTAGAAGTTTTGAAGCCCTCACCTAGTGCCATCACATAAAGAAAACGGAATCGAAATCGGGTTAGAAATGGCAAAGGAGGAGCATTTTGTAGCCAATGTACAATATAGGTCAAAAATCAAGGTCAAAGGTCAAAGAAGTCAAGGGTCAAAATTCTGTGTAGAAGTTTTGAAGCCCTCACCTACAGACTGTGGTGCCATCACATAAAGCAAACGGAAATGAAATTGGGTTAGAAATGGCAAAGGAGTAGCATTTTGTAGCAAAATGTACAATGCAGGTCAAAAATCAAGGTCAAAGGTCAAAGAAGTCAAAGGTCAAAATTCTGTGTAGAAGTTTTGAAGCCCTCACCTAGTGCCATCACATAAAGCAAACGGAATCGAAATCGGGTTAGAAATGGCGAAGGAGTAGCATTTTGTAGCCAATGTACAACATAGGTCAAAAATCAAGGTCAAAGGTCAAAGAAGTCAAAGGTCAAAATTCTGTGTAGAAGTTTTGAAGCCCTCACCTAGTGCCATCACATAAAGCAAACGGAATCGAAATCGGGTTAGAAATGGCGAAGGAGTAGCATTTTGAAGCAAAATGTACAATATAGGTCAAAGGTCAAGGTCAAAGGTCACAACTGAAATTCTGTGTAGAAGTTTCAAACTCCCATGTAGTGCTATCATATAAAGCAAACAGAATCAAAATTGGCTCATAAATGACAGAGAAGTAGCAAATTGAACATTTTGATCACACACGGACGCACAGACAGACGGACGGACAGACGGACGGACGGACACACGGACACACACACGTACGGAGCCCGTTTCATAGTCCCCTGCTCGAACTCGTTCGGCGGGGACAAAAATGTCTTTATGTGTATTTCTTAGGAAAGAAAGCTACAGTGCACTCCCGTTATAACGAAATGCTCGGGACCGGCAGTTTTCTTTCGTTATAACGAAATTTCGTTATAACCAAACAAATACAATATACAACGAAAACAAGGAAACCACTTATATATATCATATTCTGTTTGCTGAATACTCATCATACACTGGAAAGCTATGTGAAATGTGATGGGATAACTGTATCACAATAATAAACGCAAGTTCCCCTCAGAAACTGTGCGTGACACAAAGAGCGAACACAGAGTGGTGTGAAGCTTTCACCCATGCAGAGACGCTATAAATGCTTGTTCCGCTACGTATTTTAAAAAGCAATTCGCATTTCATTACAACGGAGCACATTTCTTTTGTTTTTCTATATCTGTGGCGCTCAGAAAAGACTTCGTTATAAAAGAAATTTCGCTATAACCATGTTCGTTATAAGCGAATTTTTTACCATAGACTTTAATGGTGATAATTTTGGGACGAGAAGATTTACTTCGATTTGACGAAATTTCGTTATAACCGTGTTTGTTATAACGGGAGTGCACTGTACTAAAGAATACTTCTTTTTCTTTTCCTTTTTTTCAAAGACACCTTGATTTCAATGTTTTTGCTGCATTCTACCATACGGAACACTGATAGTCTAAAGTAAGTCAGCTTATTCCAGGTTTTGCAACCTGTGTGTTCTCACCTGCTGGTAATAAGAGCCAGTGACTTATACACAACCTGCGTGTTCTCACCTGCTGGTAATAAGAGCCAGTGACTTATACACAACCTGTGTGTTCTCACCTGCTGGTAAGAGCCAGTGACTTATACACAACCTGTGTGTTCTCACCTGCTGGTAAGAGCCAGTGACTTATACACAACCTGTGTGTTCTCACCTGCTGGTAAGAGCCAGTGACTTATACACAACCTGTGTGTTCTCACCTGCTGGTAAGAGCCAGTGACTTGCTGCAGCCAGGTCCTCATCATCCAGCTCCTCGCTGGCCGGTCCTTCCTCATTCAGCTGGAACACACTGACCTTCAGTACTGACTCCTTCAGGTCAATGACCTAAAGGGTGAAGCAGGTGTACTCACAAGCCTATATCTAGTTGATATGAATCACTTGAGCAAAACTAGCTGATATTGCATTTTTTATAGATGCAGACATTGAAGAGTGTCACATATTAATAAGTTTTGTTTTGTTTTGTTTTAAAATTTGTATGGTTGTCCCTGTATCCTATTCTGCAATCTGGATCTCACATCATGAAGACTTGACAGCTTAGCCACTGCCCTATGACTGTCATATGTTTTCCTCTAATGCACTCCTTGTCATACACTCCCCATTGGCGGATCCAGAGGGTGCATGCCTCAACTTTATTTATCATTAAAAACAAAAGAAATAAAAAGAAAAAAATGAAATGAAACCAAGAAGTGGCACCAGAAATATTAGTTGCGCCCCTCTTTACAGAATTCCTGGATCCGCCCCTGCTCCCTATGTCATTTCCCTCCTTTACTCTTACATTTCTAAGCTCTTCTTTCGCCAAACAATGGTCCTTGCAAAGGACTACATGCACATGTTACCACAAACCTCTCTTCCTCATCAAATAGTTTGTACACCTGCAACATGCTAGAAACAATTCACCACATATATGCACTGGGGTACTCATACAGACTGTAATATAATAGACTACAAAGGGTGTGCATACCATGTAGTTGTTGTTCGTGGGTTTCTTTTTTAAGTACAGGTCCCTCCCCATGCAGCAAATATGGTTATAATTATATTTTGTTACAACAAATTAGATATTCAGGTCCAGGATTGTCATCACTAATTCTATGCTGCTCAATTTCCTTTGTTTATCATAAAATTTGATATTCACAAGGAAATTTGATATTCACAAGAAAGAAAACTGACAGCTATTAGGACTTTGTTAAAATGAGTGACACCTGTAGGCCTACTCTCTTCATACTTTCATACTATGCTACATTTATTTAGAGGTGGAACATATATTCCCGAGCAGTCAGGATTGATGTTGATATCATAATGCATCAAAACACACTTACAGTTTTCCTATTGCTGTTCTGTAGCTCAGTATCACACATTGCCACTGATATCACATGCTCGGCAAGGAAGGGGTCATCAAACTTTGTCAAGACTGTGTCGCCCACCACTGTTCCATGCTGATGAAGCAGGACCAAAACATGTTCAGAGATTGTTTTTGTTTGGGCTGTGCTGTAGTAGTAAATAAACAAGTCGAAAACAAGCAGGGTTTGATGGTTGTTTATCAATAGCTCCAGACATACAACCTCCAACGCCAGCTTATATGCATGGTAAAGGTAACTAAAAAGGCAGAAGGGAATATTTTTACATATCAGTAGGCCTTCTGCAGCACCACTCATCAAGGCATGAAAATCAAAATAAATCATGAACTTGTATCAGTGTGTTTGTCCTTAAAACAGTTACTAATTCACTGCATTGTAGCTTGTAGCTTTAACTTACTTCTTTTCATCCCCTTTTTGTTTGTTGGCATACACCGTGTTCTAAAAGCTCTGCTGTATGATAATACACAAGTACATGAAAACTATAAAATAGTAGATTATTTCTCACTGGGACACAGATTTTGCATGTTTCAATTCAACTCAACTCGATTTATGGCTTATATAAATTGTGTAGAGATGTACTAACGTATGCTTAGATTCTATTGTAACAAATGCTTATTTTGCTTCTTTTATTGTTTCCTCTCATTAACATGGAAATTGTGAGATTTTACACACTGGTTGGATTATTTAATTTGTGTGCTAAGCCTTTACTAGACATGCACATTGTCTTGGCTACATACCACACAAATAACCACAACATTCATATGTGCATAATAATGCTGCAACTTATTTGACAGTACAGTGCCAGTGGGGGCACATGAAATTTTTACGGACCTTTCTAAACTGTTGACGTGAAGCAATTAGAATCTGACTATTAAAGTCAGTTACTCTGTCATGTTGTATTTAATCTTTCTTTACAAAACTAGTGAAACATTTGCAATGAGTCTTTGCATCTTCTTCTTAAAGTTCTAGATAGAGAGCAAAACACTAATTTTCTTTAAAAATTGCCTCCAACAAAGTAGTACTAGTATTTAAAGGTATTGTTTTGCTACATTCTGTAGCATTCTGAAAGTTGACTGTATAGCCTAGCCTCTTCCAGTAGCACAAGAGTACAATTTTTAGGCACTATACCATGGTATAGTAGGTGTCCAACACATCAACACTGTACATTAAAACCGACACCCCTCTATTTATAGCATCGTGCGTAAAGAACGAACTTTCACGCATGAGACTACACACAGTGGTTTTGCATTCTTCACTGGGGATTTGAAGATGTTGAAATATTACTGAAAAACCTGATAATAAACAAGATCAACAGCAAAACAATGATATAGAGGTCTAGTAGACTATGAATGCACATAGGAAAAGCATTACGTGCCTTTCACACATATTGTCAATGGAGGGTAGGGTTTTGGTTTAAAAATCACGGCGCAAATGAGTGTGTGCCGTCAAAACAACATACCACGCGTTCGGAGCAGTTATCTTGGAGCGTGTACCACAAATTGCATTTTTAATGCATGCCTGTCAATTCAGAGTATTTTCTTTACGTGTGAGTAAAATTTCAGGCAAATTGTGAGATATTCTAAGTAGGCACGATCTATTAATAGAAAAAACATTAGGGTGTCGATGTGTTGGACACCCTACTATTGGTACAATGCTTTGTAACTTTCTGTGAAAGGCCTAGAAAGTCTTTCCTAATGTTTATTTCTTCAGTAGAAGCCCAACACTTAACACTTTACCTGTTAGAATGCTGTGTGACTTCAACATAGACAGTCATTCCAGGTTCCCACTTAGGCAGTGCTTCCTCGAGACCCTGAATATTGTACAAGGCCCCAATGGTAGATGGCTGGTTGCCGGCTGGTTCGTGCATCATACCATTAACTTGGGCACCCCCATCTCCACAGTACGGAGGGATGCGCTTGGTTTCAATTGCCATCTCTTGTTGGGCTCAATGAGCTGCGTTCTGTAAGTGTAACTTTTAAATCAAACAAGATATCACTTCAAATGATTCAATGATTTAATAGTACCTAAGAACAATAAATTTATATTGTCAAATGGTAAATAAACGGTATCGTTACAATACAATCTGTTGCATCGATGACCTGATTTCAATTCAAGGAAAAAATATGATTATAAATTTAGGCCCTACTAGAAGAATAGAGCCCCTAGACCTAGATTAACTGCGAAAACGCCGGCTGTGTAGGGAAGGATATTTGAGTCACGGCAGCAAGGGGTAGTAGGTTTATCGCGGGTAAATTCCAACTTAACGTTAAGTAGGGTTGGACCTACTACTCATCGACTGCCTAATGTTTATTTGCTTGATAAGAATATTTAACACTGAAATTAACGTAAAAAACTTGAACTACGTGATTGAGAAAATCCAGCTCTATCAAACGCCGTTGTTCCCTTTTCGATTCAAAGTTTCAGTGCAAAAATATCGCCAACAAACTTGCGTGGCCTCGTTTCAGCTCCCCGCGGTAAATTGCGTTATTAGGATCAACCGCTGTTTTTGCATTGACAATGCATGCAAACCGAGTTGTATTGAACACCATGTAGTACGAAGCTTTTTAGAAGCCTTTTAGAAACTTCCATAGACATTACATTGTGCTGTCATTACGATTTGGTGAAAATATTCATTCGAAATTTTGTCCTTGATTAAAACCATTAATGAACAGTGAATTATCGCGTTTTCCCACACCATCCTCATCTAACATTCAAAGCCAATCCATTTTTATGTGCTTTGCGCACAGAGAAGTGCGTACAAAGTGTTCAGTGCGCGAATTATACGCGGTCGGTTTTAAAGAAGGTGGTCGATGTAGGGCTACCATACTAAAAATTGCTTCAATTTGAATACTTACAGATTTAGTCCAATTCAATTGTTGATAACACTTGCCTGGCCTGGGAATGTTTTGCTCCTCCAGTAGGCCCTATGGCCCTAGCTAGTCCCTTTCTGTAAAAATTGAAGACTGAGTTTTACTTTTAATTTAATCCGGTCAAGAGGAATCTGCGCGCCCGCCGGTGCGCGGTGACTGCCCACACAATCAAGCCTAGTTGTTATCATCACCAACTTCCTTCCATTAGGTTCTACTGTACATTAATTCCACTCTGTCGTGATGTCTCTCGATTCATGATTTAAGTTTACCGGCATACCTAAATTTACACTTGAAATTGGGTTGCGTAAATTTTAATTTAATGCTAACACAATTATGCACAAATGGGACTAGACTCAACAAGGGCGCACCAGACACGGCACAGTCGTTGGATCGATCGTTCGTCTTATTTCCGAGTTTTTTTTTTTTTTTTCCAGTAGATATATGTTCATGACGATGCATCTCCTTTCAGAACGTTTAAGAGTTTAAGAGAGTATGTGAGGCATGACTTTAAGCACGTCCATACTTACATTTACAAACTTGCAGCAGCACAGAGCTGGTAGACCGACTGAACCGAAAACAAAATCAAATCTACCGCCACATCACACAGCACACTGTACAGTGTACACGCGTACCAAAGATCGTACACGTACACTCAACGATCTTTGCGAGTACGAGTACACGGTGTAGACGTACACCGTGTGTTACTCTACCAAGTCTCACGCATTCTGCGTGTGAGACACACGCATTTAGGGTCACGATCTCACGCATGGCACCCATTTTTCTCACGCATCGGGACCACAGGTCAAAGGATTAAAGTGATAGTTGCATTTGAAGGTGCAAACTGTATATTTTCCTTTAGTCTTTCAAAATAAGTTAAAAAAAGTCACGAGATCGCACCATTAAAGTATTTGGATATCTTCCAGAAACTGCTGGGAATTTGTGATTAGCACAACGGAATTTGCATGAAAATTTCCCTCAGGGTGAATTATTCCAGTGCTGGAGGTATTTCTTAAAATGAAGCTCCTGCTTGAAAATTCGATAGTGCAAACATTGGGGATTAAAATGTCTTCTATACATCACTGCGCCACTCTTCCTTATAATTTTCATTTAATCTGGCGCTAACTAAATTTTTGCTTCTGCTAGAGTGAGATTTGATGCTTGATTGCACCAACTTTCCGTGAAACCTAGGTTGTCAAATATCTAGATTTTTAAAATATTTTGGGGTGTTATTTTCCGATATTTGTAATCGAATCAGGTCGTTTTTACATAGGGTAACGTTGTGTCTTGGAGTTTGCATTAATTAGGATTTCGGGGTGTCATTTTCCGATATTTGTAATCGATTTAGGTCAGTTTCACATAGGATAACGTTGTCTCTTGGCCTCGGGGTGTCATTTTGCGATATTTAGAATCGATTTAGGTGGTTTTCAGTAGGATAGCGTTGTGTCTTGGAGTTTGTGTTGAGTTTGCATTAATTAGTATTTCGGGGTGTCATTTTTTGATATTTGTAATTGATATTACGTGGTTTTCACATAGGATAGCGTTGTGTCTTGGGAATTTGTGTTGAGTTTGCTTTAATTAGTATTTCGACCTTCAAAGTAATCATTAATAATTCTGTTCTACATTTTCCACATTTTAAAAGCAAAATAGAATCTACGTGACATCTATTTGGTTAAAAAATATCTTAATATTTCAATACAAATGATTTTCCGCGTTTTAGTTGACTGTTGAGATGAGATGCTTGAAGAACTGAAGTAAACGTGACGTTAGTCATTCGTTGATAGGATGGATTTACTTGATCGATATCTGTTTCGAGACGACTAAGTGGCCTACAAAGAGCCAGGTCCAGGTGCGGTAATTCTCCCTAATTTTCACCGCTAACGGTTTGTATTAGTTTGCATTAAAATATTAGTAATTTGCGTTAGTTTGCATTAACTAGTAGTTTGCATTGAGTTTGCATTAGTTTGCATCAGTTTGCCTCAGTTTCCAGTAGTCTGCGTCAATTAGTAGGACGGGGCATTCGGCTTTACAATGTTGTTTGTGAATATGGACAGGGAGGTGATACCTCCCTGTCCATATTGAAAAAAAACCCAACACTTTTATTAGATATTTTTTTTATGAACAAACAAGTCAGATATCTGTGAGGCAATGACAATGTCCTCGTCACATATTACTCATGTGCTTGAGACGGCCATTGCAGTTTTGGAAAATGCAATAAACTTCGATAGTCATAAGCTTTCCATTCTTTAATTTCTGGATTCAACTTCTACCAATATCTGCTTGTTTGGCCTTACTGTTCTGCCTAACAATACCACATTATTCGTAACAGATAGTTTATAGCGATGTTAGCACTCCCGAGGGCAAGCCGCCTCACATGGTAATAGTATAGATAAATCTGACTTCAGAGCACTGTAGCTTAAATGGCAGCCGTAACTGGGGGCTTCCAAAGAAGAACAAAAGCACTTTTTCAATGGGTTATGAGATGAGTCAGGTGCGTTGCAATGTCAGTGCATTATTATCTTTTGTCAGGCATACTTGAAGCCCCCGGTTAGAAATTACCAGAAAAACAGTACCCAAACCGAATTGGTCTATACGAGTGCCTCACATACTGGCAACCGAGAATTATAGTGAGCATTGATTTCGCATGATATCAAAGAATCTATTCTCCGTATAGAATCTTTTATGACATTCGACATTGCAAGGGTTTATTCTGACAGGGGGTTATACCATATACGTGCAGTTTATGCTGAGTAATGGAAAATCTAACGGAATCGCTGATTCTTTAGCTATTTGAACGAAGCAAGTACAGTAATTTAAATTAGTCACTTTATACTGTGGAACGATTTATTCCAAACCCTTATACACTGTAGTATAAATGGACGAATAGCAAATGGAAATAAATGGACGAGTAGCAAAATGGACAATTAGAAATGGTGTGTTTGATTCAAATGTTTATTGCAGACTCTTTATGTCTGGAAAAGTACCAAACATAGCATGTTTGTTAGGCATTATAGATTCAGGAATTCATGCATGCTGTTGGTATGTATATAATAAGACTGGTAGTAGCGCAGATTATGTAGCTGTAAAGTTTGGTCGAGATGCTTGCATCGGCGGAGAGTATGAAATTTTGTTTCTAGAGGTATTTTGGGGGCGCTGATTTAAAGAAAAAAAAAATTGCCGGATCCAAGAGACACGACCACTGGGTCGGCCCCATCCTGAATTCCAATATCATGGCCGCTATGAAGAAACAATTAGGGCTTAAAAAATTTTGTCTTGGCTTCTAAATGACTTGTGGCAATAATATTTCATGCACAAGGGCTTTTGGACATGCTAACTTCACATTCATGTGACGGATGGATTTGGAATGTCCGACAAACATATCGAAAGGCAGCCATTTTGAATTTCAGTGTGCATGCCGCCTCGACGAAAAGTTGAAAATCCCTATCTTAAGTTCTATTTGACGAATGTCGCTCCGTGCAGGGAAGAATTAATGAGATCTATCGCAGGTGTTGATGATGTTCGACGAAACACAGCGTTCCTGTTTCAATATGCATAGTTCCTCAATCACAGCAAACCGAACGAGCAGCAGTTCGAAGCCCCTTTCAATACCTTCGGCAGCAATGTGGATAGAGAACAGGACACGTGAACAAAAATCAGTTAAAAAAAATTAGGCATACTTCGGATTGTTAACTGTAACATGATACTTAAGTATACGCATAAATCGGGTCATGCTTTAGCCAATTACATTTCATAATCAGAAAGATTTCACATTCAAGTTCTAAACTTCCCAAACGAAGCCGTTTTGTGCGCAAGGTATAGTTGCTCGATTTTTTTATGAAGAAAAACTGAAGGGATTTGTTCCCTGCCATATTACCCCCAAGTCCCACACAGGATTTCCACATTTCTTTTGAACGGAGGTCTCCATGATATATTCAAACTCTGTAAAAGAGCGGCTTAGAGCACAGTCAAAGACAGTGGAATGTCTGTAAGCATTCAAGAGTTGTCATGCAATGAATCTACGAAAAAAATTGCACAAAGTGCGAGGAGATTTCGCTCCTTCTCTAAAGGCATATCGAGATAACGAATGCCCAAACGAATTAAAAAAATGGAGATGCGTTCGGATCCGTTGCTAATGCTTAAGAATGGTTCATAACAATAAACCAAGTTTGACGTTCTTTATTTCCAGTAGCTAGTTTCGCAGAGATAAGCTGAAGCAGGTGTTGTTGTTGTTGCTGCTGCTGTTGTTGTTGTTGTTGTTGTTGTTGTTGTTGTTGTTGTTGTTGTTGTTGTTGTTGTTGTTGTTGACATGTTCAAAATAAAAGTCAGCTCCGGCGTATCTCTGCGAATCCCTGTACAGCAGAGCAACAGCCCCGAGCTTTACATGCATTATTTGCATGATATTCGACGGTCGAAAGGCTTCATTTGAATAAAGAAACGTTACCCGCTTTGGCAAATTACGCATTACTTTACGAGCCGGGATTACGGCCCGTCATTGACAGTAGCATGCTATGGGGGTGTCAGAGGAGAAGAAACGAGAATCTTTTCTTTTGCCCATGCTCCGTGCCGCCGAGAAGTTATGCACTCTACCGCAGGTGTTGATAAATTGCTTTCACCTTTGAAGACAGCACTTCTGTTTAAGTATGCATCATTCCTAAAATACAACATCCTAGCCAGTTACAATGCGCTGCCCCTCCAATATTTTCAGCAGCAATTGTACAATGTGCAAAGAATATAAATCTATATAGGACACACGAAGGAATGTAGTAAAATATGTACTTCCATGGGCGTCACCAGCTTTTTTTTCACGGGGGGTGCGCTTTGACACTAAATGTAACGAGATTTTTTGGACAGACATTTGGAATATAGGAAGCTCTCAATCCCTAGACTTTTACTGTTTTTGTTTTTGTTTTTAGGGAAACCAAGTAGGAAAAGGGCACCGGCGTAGCTATTAGGATTTCATCTTGGGAGGGGGGGGGGGGGTGTTAGTATGCGAGGGAGCGAGCAAGGGGGGGGGGTGTGGAAGTGCCTGTTGTTCCCCCCCACCTCCTCCCACTTTGAGAACTTTTTGCATTTTGATGTTGTAAATGGTGCAATTTGATGCAGTCTTTTTGCTTGTTTTTATCGACTTGAAACAGTCCCACTTGTTTAGGGTAGCAGTATATTTTAATGGAAATTGTTGTTTAACAATGTGCCTATAAACTATATAATTTCAATAAACTTCTTGTATTGATTCTTACACTGATGTCATGAACGCGAATGAGCCCGAGCAAGCGGAGCGAGCGAGGGGGGAGGGTGTGGGAGGGGGCCAACCCCCTCCCACGGTTAGAACGGAAATTGCATTTTGATATTGTAAATGGTGCAATTTGATGCATGTTTTGCTTGTTTTATCGACAGTCCCACTTGTTTAAGGTAGCAGTATATTTTGATGTAGATTATTATTGAACAATTTACCTTTAGAATAGTATCATCCAAATAAACTTCCTGTTTTAATATTTACACTGAATATCATGAACGCGGCCAAGCAAGAGCGAGAGGAGTGAACGAGGGGGAGCATGTGGGAGGGAGTGTCCCCCTCCCACGTTGAGCACTTTTTGCATTTCGATGTTGTAAATAGTGCAATTTGATGCAAGTTTTTTGCGTGTTTTATCGACTTGAAACAGTCCGACTTGTTTAAGGTATCAATACATTTTGAAGTAAATTGTTATTGAAAAATTTGCCTATAAATGATATCATTTAAATAAACTTCTTTTATTAGTTCTTACACTGATGTCATGAACGCGACCGAGCCCGAGCAAGCGGAACGAGCACCGGGGTGAGGTTGTGGGAGGTGTCTGTCCCTCCTATAATTATGGATTACGGAATGACAGTGTGAAACGACAAACTACGGGCAGCAATATCAGGAGAATGGCATAACAATTACATGCGAGCGAGCGGAGCGAGCTTGAAAATGTTACATTTTACAGGCCAGAAACTGCCGTTCTTAGCCATATTCTTAGCCCATTATTATTTATTTTGTACATAAACGACCTCCAAAATTCGTCTCAGATTCTTTCTTTCATATGCTTTGCTGATGACACAAATTTATTTCTTTCACATCGTAACTCTAACACGCTTATACATATGTTAAACAATGAACTGAAACTTGTTCAGTCCTGGATCCACGCAAATAAGTTGTCACTAAATATTGATAAGACTCATTACATGCTGTTCAGCAATTCTCTGCAATCTGTTTCTGATTATGTTAAGATCAATGGCATCAATTTAAACCAGGTAGATAGTATTAAGTTTCTAAGACTTTACATTGATAGTGATCTATCCTGGAAGACCCATATTAACTATTTAAGTAAAATTTTGTCCAGAAACATAGGAATTTTGAATAAGCTGAAATATTTTTTCCCCATACATATATTACAAATTATTATCCATACAGAGGATTTTTAGAGCCCAAATACAAGTGTTATTTTATCGACTCACCTCATAACCTCCAACCCACTTAAAAAGTTTGTTGAACTCGACCAATATTTTTTGCCGAGGCGACCAATATTTAAAATATTGGACGGCAAGAGGGGGATTCCCCAAAGTTTTTATAAACTGCACCGTGATTGGTTGAGATATATACGAGATAACCTGAAATATGAAGTAAAAACGTCTGTGATTGGTCAATCACGAATTAACTAGAATATCGTTTCTTCTAAAATTCTGTGTTCATGCGAACAAATTTCATATATCAATCAGTTGAAATTGTTTTTATACAATTTTTCAAAATATCACTTTCATAACAGGAAGTTAAATTTAGGTTTGATGAAAATAAGTTGCCTTTTTTTGTGCATGCAGGCGCAAGGCGACGAATGATCTGCAGCTCTGCATGCTCAGCGCTATACTGCTAGATAGCCCGCGCGCGATATACAAATACATGTAGCCGGCCGCCGCTTGCATTTGCATGCGCGATAATGCATAATCGATACTGTACCGCGACGTGTACGTATACACTATACAGTAGGACTACTAATTGTAGTAGCCTAATTCGATCTTTCACGATCTACGGTAGATGTGACGTGAATTGTTTCTCAGATCTCGGATACAAATACATCTAATTCTGGTCTAAATTAGCTAGATCTCGGTCTAACAGTAACATGACGGCTACCTTGGATACATAGATCACTGTTTTATCAGAGACTGAAGTGGATTAACTTGCACTGAAGAGTGTAGGCCTACATCAACATACCATACCCCATGTCAGGATCACTACACAGTAGGAGACCACACAGCACTCGGAGTCGGAGACAGAAAGGGTAGGCCTAAGTGAAAACATTCTTCGCTAAAATCCTCTGTAGGATAATAATGATGATATTGAATGTCCTATTTTCGATTAATACAAGGAAATATTGAACTCGCTAAGCAAAATATTGGACTCGTCTTCGACTCGTCCAATATTTGTGCATAGCTCGTCCAATATTTCCTTGTATTAATCTCAAGGCCATCCAATATTATATAATTATATACTCAACAATGATTTCCCCTTACCTCAACTATGGAATTCTTGCATGGGGTAATTCGTCCTGATTTTTGCTTGATTCGCTTTTCCTCCTCCAAAAACGCGCCATCAGAATTATCAATAACGCTGGATATCTATCTCATACAAATGAATTTTTTCACAAGAATAAAATTTTGAAATTGCCTGACTTGTTTGATTACAACCTAGGTATTTTCATGTATAAATACTCCACGAATGATCTTCCTGATGTTTTTCTTCACATGTTCAAAAGAAACTACTCAGTTCACAATATTATCCCACCCGCCAACGGGACGCTTATCACCTTCCACATACTCGAACAATTTTCGCGATGAAAACAATTATGTATGCGGGACCGAAATACTGGAACGATCTCCCCTCCGAACTCACAGGCTGTTTATCACTATCATCCTTTAAATGCAAATTAAGACAGTATTTATTGAATAATTACATTAATTCAGCTCACTGAAATCTGTTTTGTGCTGTACAGGACTATCCCGCTGTACAGTACTCCAGGGTTATTGTTATGTTAAAACGAGCTATTTGTGCCCTCAAATTCTGTCACTGTGTCTATGACCTATTGCATTTTCTTCCTTCTCTAAGACATTTGGGGCGAGGTAACAGCTGGTATTTTAATTCCTTCTGCACTGTAACTGGTTGTTGAATGTCTTCTTTTTTTCTGGGGGGGGGGGATTTGCAGGTGCATGTGTTCCCTCCTACACGCAATGTATAAATCTTTAATATTTTTTAACCGTATTATTGTTATCATATATTGAGTCATATTGTTATAATCGCCAGAACGACAATGGTTTATCCGCCTACAGCATGTGGCTTATCCGACCCCAAATCTGTATTAGAGAAGAATTTGCTATATAACTGTATAAATGTATTTTTTTTTCTCTATGTTTCGGTCAATGTTGTACCCGTGCTCCCCATCTTAATCTTTAACTCGATTTTAACTGGGACCTACGCTCAACAAGCTCGCTTTTAAGTAGGTTCCTTCATATTTCTTTAGCATCCATTCACAGATTCAAAACGTCATAGATCGACCACTATATGTTTTATATATTTGCAATATTTTATGTATGTCTCCAGCTTGATATCATGTACTTCATTTAATTTTGTTATATTTGATGTATTTTTTTAATCGAGAAATATGAAAATAAATCGAAATCAAATCGAAATCAAAAATATCTTTTCGCTTTGGAAATTAAGGGGGAGGGGCGCAGCGGGCGCAACTGCTGGCAATTTAATACTGGCAGCAACATCAGGTGAAGTGCATAACGATTCAATGCGAGCGAGCGAAGAGAGCGAGCTTGAAAAAATTGACATTTTACAGTAAAAAAAAATTGCCACGTTTGTAGCTATATTTTTCGCTTTGGAAATTAAGGGGGGGGGGCGCACCGGGCGCAAATGCTAATTACTGGCAGTAACATCAGAAGAATTGCATAAAGATTAAGTGCGAGCTTGAAAATTTTGACATTTTACAGTCAAAAAACTGCCGTTTGAAGCTATATCTTTTTTGCTTTCGAAATTAAGGGGGCACACCGGGCGCAACTGCTGGCAATTACTGGCAGCAATATCAGGAGAATAAAAATGCGAGCGAGCTTGAAAATTGAGACATTTTACAGTCATCCCCTATTTGTGCGTGTTTGTTTGTGTGTGTGTATTATACATGGAGAAGTTAGGAATTAGCCCAGGTCAAGTCTTTTTATTGGCAATGCAAGACATTTTTATATAGACTAGTATGTAAAGCAACAATGCAAAATCAATGATCTAGATTTGATATAACGAACCGTATAGGTACAAAGGTGTACATTCTACATCACATTGCGCAACATTGTAGCAACTCTTTTTGCCGTTCGGATGTTCTGAGTACACTGCGCACATCCTGCTTATATGCAGAATGCCAACCAGGAATCACGCTGAATCACAATCTTTTGTCGGGTCTGGGCTTTTTGAACAATGTTTCACACTATATACCTATTTGATTATGATATAAAAGAAATCATAGAAAAATATCTTATTTCTTGATCACCCTTTCATTCAAAAGCAGTTTAGTAACGCTTGAATTACTATTTTGGTAAGTTTTTTTTTTTTTTTTTTTTTTTTTTTTTACCAGCGGATGGGGGGGGGGGGGGCACCCCCCCCCCACCCCTCCGTAGTTACGCCACTGCTTTTGGGTGAAATAATTGGGCAGGGGGCATATGCTTGCCCCTCCAATATTTTTATGGGGGCAACTTTTTTTTCTGTCACAAAAAAAAAGGTAAGGAAATCTTCTCGTCTCTGGAATTACGGAGGGGGGGGGGGGGGGATGGGCAAAATGATATGCTTGCCCCTCCATTTTTTTTTTTCTTATGAGGCTAAGGCTCGCTCTTGGAATGGCAATATGGATTGGTCAGAAGTATACATAGATCCTACATACTTGTAGGTAGCACACGTATACATGCAAACGTGTACGTGCTCCGGTACGGATCCTCGTACGGTCGATAAATAGTAAACACTGTATAGAATACTATAGTAGATATGTATAAAATTAGTGCTGCCAGAACCAGGGGTGCGAATTGTTTTTGCCCACGATTTTATTATTATTATTATTATTATTTTTGGTCCCTGGTGCAAAAAAAAAAAAAGATAGAAAAGAATAATTATTTATCGTCCGGCGTTGAGGTCGCTCGCAGACTGACTAATATTTTTTTTTTTTTTTTTTTTTTTAAGGATCTGAAGGGGGGTGCGTTCGCACCCAACGCACCCCCCCCCCCCTGGTGACGCCCATGACTTCTTTAACTGTAAAATGCGACTAAACAGGCAGAAACACGCAATTGCCAAATACTAAATTCGAAAGATTTGATAATTGAGTGTTAAACCCGGCAAACAATATTATGCACTAAATATACGCAAGATTGTTGAATATTACCTTTTTTATGAGATATTAATATTCAGTCCGGAGGTATTTATAATAAGGAGATTTGAAGAAGAAAAAAAATATTATTCCATACACGATTACCACCAAGTTGCATACAAGATTTCAAAATTTCCTCTGAAATACAGTTAAAAATTCCTTAAATCAAGAACCTCTTCTTTGGTCTCCATATCCAAACACTATGGAAGAGCGGCGTGGAGCATGGAACATCAAAGCCAGTGAAATGCTAAAGCTGGTATCTCACTGAGCGGCGAACGTTTGCGAACGTAGCGAATTTGAGATTCGCCAACTTATCTGACGAATGTTTGCGAAAAATCAAGGTTCGCTTCTGCCATTAGCGACAGTTAGCGACTTTTAGCGATGTTTAGCGACAATTAGCAACACTTCAGCGAATGTTTGCGAAAGTGTTTGTGAAACACCTAACTGCAGGTGGCGACTATTAGCAACTGTTAGCAAATGTTAGCGACAATTTTGCAAATGTTAGCGACAGTTTTGCAAATATTAGCAACTGTTTGCAAATCCTTTGAGACAATTTGCGAGTGTTCTGGGACCTAGAAAAGTACCAGGCGATTATGTATAGTCAGACCCATAAAACGAACGTACAACCTTCCACTGAATTCAGATCTCTTGTGACATCCGTTCAAGGTGGATTTCCATTATATGGAAATAAATTTCTGCCAAGAAGAGGCTCAACGTGTTGCTATCCTTGTATTCCTTGAAGAGCTGCTTTGTCAGGCTGCTGCTACAGCTATCGTGCAGCATAAGAGAAGGAAGATAAAGAAAAACAAGAAAGGAAGAAGAAAAGAAAGACTGTTTGGGTCAGAGAGTGATTGTTGCAGAGGACAGACTTTGGTCAATATGAAAAGCTTTTGTAGCAATTACATGATGAAGATGTCAAGAGCTTCAAGAACTTTCTTAGAGTGGAACCTTGTCTGTTTCGGAAGCTTTTTATAGGAACCATATACTTACTTGTTCGCTAGCAGTGGCGAATCAAATAAAAATGTTAGCGACACCGTATTACGACCGTTTGCGAATTCTTACGAATGTTTTGCGAATGTTTGCAACTGTTAGCGAAAATACAAATTCGCAAAGGTTCGCAAAGAAATTTTGAACATGTTCAAAATTTCTTTGCGACAAGAGTTACTGTTTGCGACAATAAAAACCGTTTGCGAACTTTCTTGCGACTGTTAACGAACCTTTTGCAACCCTTTACGAACCCTGGCGAAATCCCAAATTCGCTACGTTCGCAAACGTTCGCCGCTCAGTGAGATACCCCCTTTAGGGTAAGCGTTAGGGTTTGTCTTGCTATAGAACCCATATGTTATTCGCACAAATTGCGAAGAGACTCCACTCCTTCTCCAACACTATATATTTTTTTTTTTTTTGGAGGGGGGGGGGGGTATAGTAGTGGAGAGCATTAGCTGTTATTTTAGACACGATCGCCATAACAGAGTGACGTTTTGATTACGAAACTGTTGTATACAGTACATAAATGTACCTCTATTTTCTCAGCCCCCCTGACATTCACAACGCTCCCAAATTCAGGAACTACTTTATTGACAAAAGACATTGGAATGCATCTTCACAGTATAGTGGACATAACTTGGGTGTTCAACTGCAATGTCTTTTGAACATGGAAGCATGACAGTTAGGCTAGGGAAAGCTGCATTCCAATTTCTTTCATTAATCATTAGTACCTAATTGACTGACTAAGGCCACTGGTAGGATCTTGGTTTTGAAGTGGTTTTTTTTTATGGGCGTATAAGAAAAATAATAGAAGACTATTATGAAACATATGACATGTATTTAGACATTCATTTGGTCATTGCACATGCCGTCGAGGGTATCATGAATCAACGCAAAGTCCACATGCATTTGCATTATAGGCCCTATAGTTCATTTACAGGAAAATCGAGTCTTTGTTCAACATGACCTTTGATAAGTAAAATAATGACATCAACCAAACACGTTAACGATGTATGTTTTTTAAATTATGGAAAATTTGGAAATCATGGCTTTTTTTTTCATGATTTCCAGCAAAGTCATAATGAACAACCATAGACAAATCAGATGAGATGATGAATCCGTAAAAGCTCATATTCCTCTCCTGCATAAGTGTTCGCTGTTTTTATTTCTTTGTTGATATGAATAGACAGGTAATGTATTAAGATATCATGCATGCTTATGATTCACAAAAGTTGCAAAGCTTGCCGGAGGCTGGCCCTACCATGGACCTAATATGCATGGACTGTTCACTGCAGTCTTTCTTTGATGTATATGATCGTCGCCGACACCTGATTATGTGCATCTTAAAGGGACTGTACAGTACTGGTTGAGGTGGGGATTCATGTTTTGAATATTCTTAGGTGAGATAGTGAGAAACATCTCATGAAATATGAAAGAGCATTTAATTTTAAAAAGGATTCAACGTTTATTTGATGAAAATTGGTGTTCACATGGCTGAGATATCCAAAAAAGTGATAATGATAAAAGGCGACATGCCCCACCTTTATTAGGATCTCTTTGTTTCACCTTGTTTTTGGATATCTAAGCCATTTCAAAACCGATTTTCATCAAATAAACTTTTGATACCCCTTAGAATTGCATGATCTTTGACATCTCATAGAGTGCTTTCTGAATATCTCGCAAAACGTTAAAAGCAAAATTCTCACCTCGACCAGAACTGTACATACCCTTTAATGAGTACATTTTGTTTCTAGAGGTATTTGGGGGCGCTGATTTTAAAAAAAATGCAGGATCAAAGAGACATGACCACTGGGTCGGCCGCCATCCTGAATTCTAGTATCATGGCCGCCATGAAGAAACAATTAGGGCTTAAAGATTCTTGTCTTGGCTTCTAAATGACTTGTGGCATTAATATTTCGTACACAAGGGCTTTTGGACATGCTAACTTCAAATTCATGTGACGGATGGATTTGAAATGTCTGACAAACATATCGAATGGCCGCCATTTTGAATTTCAGTATGCCGCCTCGACCAAAAAGTTGAAAATCCCTATCTTAAGTTCTAAATGACGAATGTCGCTGAAATTGGTTGCACATAAGTACTAGGTGTTTCAAAAAACATTTCCCACTTTTGATTCTTGATAATTCATAAACTATATATTAGATAACACTGTCATTAATATGAGTAATAGCTGAATAGTGTACAATTTGGTTGAAGGTGGTTTGAATATGAAAGCATAAATCAGTTTCATGAAATCCGTGATTAATTTCACGGTTAGGTTCCAGATTTTGCTCTATTTTCAACCCTCTGTACAAAATTTCACTTTGCACAGGGGTCAATGGGTGTGTATGGGAGTGTGTGGGTAACACCATGACAATGGTCCTAAACAATGTGTTATGGTTTGAATGCTTCATTATTTATTCATGAGAAATTCCACTATCACAACTAGTCTTTATTCAGCCTCTGGCAGTATCTGTGTAAAGTCAAACGCCTGCCGATACTGTCGTTGGGTCTCGACAGTGCTCTCCCTACTTCTGAAATACGAAATTACAAGGAATACCTTCTGTTCTATCGTAAACATGGTGACAGGAAGCGAAGAAAATCAATTAGAGTATACACTTGTGTAAATGGAGCCTTAAATAAATCTACTGTGAAACATATCGCCCCAATGATAAATGCTGCTGAACTCAATACCAAAAATGATTTCTTTGTATCAAAAAGCGAAAAATTTGTCAGACTATTTAATTAGTAGACAGTTGTATTGAAATGAGGAACTTTAGATCATTTATGCTTATTTATATTCCAAATTTAGTGATGAAGCAAAAATTGAAAATGATTGCCAGCTGGAATGGAATGTGGTGTTTGCAAGCACATGGCAACATGTGCTTCCTTTTTACATGTGCATGCATTTTATCCTGTACCGTGCATGAATCCAGACTAGCAGTGCCCAGGGCAATCCACATGAATTATTGATTAAGCATTCATGTGCCTGGGAGCTCGAGACTGACGCCTAGTGAACAGGTGGTTCAGGCATGTCCATTGTTCAGGGCCATTGTCAGCACACACTCACATACACATCATTGGTTCCTGTGCAAGGTTCAATTTTTGTACAGAGGGTTAAAATTTGACCAAAATCTGAAACCTTACTTCAAATCAATCTTAAATTTAATGAAACTGATTTATGCTTTCACATTCAAATTACCTCCAACCAAAATTGTACACTATTCAGCTATTATTTATATCAATGACAGTTTTACCGGATGAATAGTTTTTGAACTATTAATGATCAAAAGTGGGAAATGTTTTTTGAAACACCTAGTATCATAACACGCTTGGTTAGGAAATGGAATAATGTGATCTGTCTGACGAACGGTTTGCCCGCCATTTTGAATTCCAATATGGCTGCTAAGACCAGTATTACGACTAATTACATAAAAAAATATAATAGGAGCTGGGGGGGGGGGGGACTGCTGATTCAATTTGCATTGGTGAAGAAAAGGATTTTGTCATGAGGGCAGGGAGTAGGTCTACACATCTTGCTCCTTTGGTTATGTCTACAGAAGTTGGTCTCAAAGGCAACAGGCGCCGATAATTGCTTGAGTAATCATAGAATTCAATTTCTCACAGTTTGCAGGATTCATATGACAGGCCCCATGTAAAGCACAAGCTGTTTTGATTGCGTAACATAGTGTATGAAATCTGCTGAATCTCTGATTGTTAGCACTGGAGACGACAAGGAATTTGTCTTGAAGGAAGAGACTTGTTTGCTTGTTTTCCTCCTTTGTAATGCTCACCGTTGCTTGCCTCACATAACAACAGGCAGTCAGAGTTTGCATGCATTTGAATAAAATTCAGCTTTTGAAAGCATTCACTTAACTAGAAAATGTTATCTGCACTCAGTTTGGTGGCGCAGGCAGGTGGTTACTAGAAAAGAAATGTATTTGCCTGCGTTACGCAGTATAGCTGGCAAATATTGTTTAGACGGCATATAAAGTGTGAACACTGAATTGTTTTCAGGCATGCATGACGGAATGCATTGTATCCGTCATGCGAGTGGAGGGAAATTTGAATATGAAAGAGGATAGATGCCTGTGTAGGGAGCGGTGAGGAAGAAGAGGCATTCTAGCCTTGCACTCCATTGCTAGCACGTTCGAATTTATAAATTCATTAGAAACATACCTAATTGATGTTTATGCTTACGACTGTGGTCTCAGCCATAGCCATAGGGTTTTTCCAGAGTTTTGCGCTTATTAAGTTTTATCTCTGGTTTTTTCACCCCGGGCTATTTCGCTAATTAGTCCTGTTATATCTTGTTATATCGATTTCTAAAGAAATCGGGATCCGTGTCAGAAGATCGATATGCACATCGATATGAAGTATGTCAAGACATATTATATATATGCAATTAATTTCATTATGTTGCTCTTAACAATAAGAGATATATCTCTTAATAATGGCCAGCTCTTCGTGCTAGTAGCATATCCCAAAATATTGGATTGAGTATATTTTGTGGTGTCATTATGTGACCTAGTAAAGTGAAGGCTGTTAAAATGAGTGGATGATGGGTGGGCAGTGTTTTGAACGATAGAGTGATGAACGTGACATCTCTTCGCGATTTTGCAAATTTATGCGTAGGCCCTATGTGTGTAGGATGACAATTGAAAAAGTAGCATTTTTCTGGCTTTGGTGTTTCATGTTCCAAGCCACTCTATAACGCCTCCCTGTTTTCCTTCAGTTAGGCTGTCGGCGGTTATGATGGGATCCAAGTAGGAAAGCATGTTTAAAATATCATTGTAACGCTTTTGACAGAAACTGTAATTAACGGGTGATGAATGTCCATGGTCAAAGCAATTCAGTATAAAACATGCGATAGAGCGTGTAACATCTGAACGATACGGAGCAATCTGGGGGCATAAAAAAGAAAGGATAGATTGTTCAAATAACACCTCTCAGACGGACGTCGTGATAGGCATCTTTCAAGAACGGCCGATTTCGATCGCACCAATGAAGACACGGGGAATTGTCCATATAGGGCACCCAGAGGACATCTTGTTCCTTCTGTATTGTTCATAGTGCCTTGCCTCACATAGCATCAGGTGGCGGGAGTTTGCATGCATTTAAATACGATTCCGATTTTGAAAGGAAACACTTGACTAAAAATGATAACCTCGCCCAGTTTGGATACTTGGGTGACTTTAGGCGTTTTCACATCAGCCCGATAAAAATCCAAGCTCGAGAAATTTTTCGCGATTGCGAATTAGAGCGCTATTTCATTTCTTATTCACATCAGCCCGAAGAGGGGGTAGCCCGAATAGTTAAAAATTTTAATATAGCTAATTCGACAGCTGAGTATGTGCAAACAGCATCAGTAATGTGTGTGCCCTCTCAAAAATTCCTCATGATTTGTGTGCAGTTTGCCTCGATCGATCGGGTCACACACGCTCTAGGCATAGTTGATTCATCGCGCTAATTTCTCGAGTCGTTTTCACATTATCAAATAGCGCGCTACTATCCCGCTATTTCAGAAATTTCCCGAGTTGGAGTCGAGAAATATTCTCGATCAGAGCGATACAATTAGCGCGCCAATTTGGGTTCACATTATCAAATAGCGCGCTATTTCGCTATCGGGAAAATTTCCTAAGTCAGAAAATAGCGCGCTATTTCGAAACATCGGGCTGATGTGAAAACGCCTATTGAGAAAGTGCTGATTTCGATAGCACTGATGAAGACACGGTATTTTTTGTCATTAGGGCAGCGAGTGATCAGGTTACCCCTTCGTACCGTCCGTAGATAGGATCCTGCCTCACATAGCATCAGGTGGCGGGAGTTTGCATGTATTTGAATACGATTCATGTTTTGAAAGCAAGCACATTAATGTTAACCTCCTTCAGTTTGGATCCTTGTGCGACTCTTTTTTTTTTTTTTTTTTTTTTTTTTAGAAACTGCGTGATTTCGATAGCACCAATGAAGACACGGTATTTTGTTAATGAGGCAGGGAGTGGTCACGTTGCCCCTTTTGTAATGTTAGTAGTAGCTTGCCTCACATAGCACCAGGTGGTGGGAGTTTGCAGGCATTTGAATACGATTCAGGTTTTGAAAGGAATCAACTGACTAAGAACGTTAACCGTACCAAGTTTTGGTCGTGTGATAGGCTACGCCTACTTTGAGAAACTGCTGACTTTGTTGGCACCAATGAAAGCACGGCATTTTCTCGATAAGGCATCGATCGAGTGGTTAGGTTGCCTATTTTGTGATGCTCGTAGTAGTTTGCCTCACACAGCATCAGTTAGCGAGAATTCGCATGCATTCGAATATATTTCGGCTTTTGAAAGGAATCATTTGACTAAGAATGTTAACCGCACCCAGTTTGGTTCGTGTGATAGGCCAGGCCTACCCTAAGAAACAGCTGATTTTGTTCGTAGCACCAATAAAGACACGGTATTTTGTCAATGGACATTTTGTCCCTTTTGTATTGTTTCTAGTATAGTCTGCCCCACATAACATCAGTTGGCGGGAATTCGCATGCATTTGAATAAAATTAGACTTATGATTGGAATCCCTTGACTAGGAATGTTAACCGCACCCACTTTGGGTCGCGTGACAGGATATATTGAGAAACTGCTGATATTGTGAGCACCAATGAAAACGAGGGATTTTCTCATTTAGGCGTTGAAGAGAGTTTTTACTCCTGTCATTGGCTAGGGGGTAGAGTCAGTGAAAAGTATTAAAGGGGACAGCGTGGATAGAGACCAGCCTGTATCACCGCTGGAGGAGTCTATGCTACATGGAGGAGTCGTGCATGCTGAGGAACGAGTCATTTTTCCCTGCAGCAAGGCATCCGACATCATACCGGTGAGGAGCGGGGAGGACCACACGGCCGTTACGTGGACATCATCTCTCCCAGGAGTCGGGCAGCTGTCTACTTTGGCTCCCTTGTACCGGCATTCAAATCGAATATAAGTAAAACACATTTAACACTCTTCTTTATCTATCTATTTATTTGCTTCACGAAATATCTGTAGACTATATAGATCTATGGTCTTAGTGAGGAAAAAACTACACACAATGTGTGCATCCAATGCTTTTTTATGTTTACAAGTTATGTTATGTAACATTGTTTGTGTGGAAACTGTATTAACTGGTTACTTATACTTTTTATACCTGTCGTATCAAAGGTGAATGCTAGTCGACAAGCCCACCATGCCGAGTGTCCCAACAGCCTTTATGGGGGACGTGCAGCCAGTGAGACCAATCCAAGCTCGGACACCTGCTGGACCGACCGCGGAGCCATCCCCGGCAGCAAACACCAGTCCACCTGTACCCGCCACGAATGGGCCATTAGTAGTTTAGTCTGTGTCTTTTAAATCTATGCTTGCAATATATTGTGTCACTTGTGTTACGTTATAGGGCGTGTCCAATATGCCACTTATCTCTTTTATCTCTTGTACAGGTTCCGTAACCATTTATAGAATCTAGCAGTTAGCTCAAGTGGACATCATTTTAGCAGAATACGGTTTTAAGCGGTGATAATGTATTGGTTGTAAGCTCTCATTGCCTTTGGTTTTTGAATTCCATATTTGGGACAGAAATTATAGAAAATTGCTATGCTACTACATGCCATGTGCCACCGTATCATCTATATCCTCGACTTCCGTTTGGTTTTCTTATTTGAAAAAGTAAAACTAAAAAAACAAGTGAAAAGTAATACCGATTCTGATCAGTGTAGTGAGATGTAGATTGCGGAAAAGTTTATGATTTATATCATGTTTTTATGTCTCTAGTTAATAATACTTCTACAGGTTACTTGTCCAGTCTAGACCCAGAATGCCGAGCATCCCATTGCCTTAGTGGGGCATACAACCAACGAGACTAATCCACGCTCAAACAACCCATTACACTAGAGCTGACCATAGAGCCATCTTCGACGGCCGGGGCCTCCCCTCCCACTTCGCATTGGTCAGCACGGTGGGGACGACTTTTACGATCCCGGGTAATGCATCTAAAGTTTTTAGTAAGTGACTTTGCTGTCTTTTTGGGGACTGGCTGTTTCTTTGCTTCATCCCAGATAACTTTATTCCTTTATGATAGAATCTGAATGATCTTAGAAGGCAAATGACTGCGAATAAGTTTCGCTTTTAATTGTAATTTTATATACTTTCGGGTGGAACTGCTGTTAAAACCATTTGTACATCGAGCAAGGTTAGATGATATTTAGATCAGATCCACAATCCATTTTGGCATTTCCTGACAGACGATATAAATCTACTAATATCTTAAACCATAAGACTGAATGGAGGCTCTCCAATAAACGAATTTAGACCCTATTCTTTTGGTTTTAATTCTCTTCCCAAGAAACCAACAAAATAGCTGGCGACGTGCTTTGTGATGCATGTCCTATAACGGTATTCACCATTGCCTCGAGACATTTGGCTGAATAACACGACTTACCCTCTAATAACGACAGCTTCACCTTAAGACTTGAAAATCGCTCAATCTCAAAGACCTGCTCAAGCAAAATATCTTTAGTGGAAATGCAGATTGCTTCATGGACATCTTGTAGATATCTTGTACAGTTCATTGCAATAAAGATGAAATAACGTTACGAAATGAAAATTTAAAAGAATATTTTCAGAACCTGTTTGTCTTTATTTTCAGAGTGCCCAGATTGAGATGTGACATCCATCTCATTTTGTATGCAGAGTATATAAGATCAAATACGTCAAAAGTGCAGAGTGTACAGACCCCAGGGGGTGTGTTGTCACAGTGCCTATCCAGTCAGCACTGTGACAGCACACCCCCTGGGGTCTGTGTTTGTCTCTTTTAAGAAATTAAATATTTTCTATATCATTTTGCACATCAGAGCAAGAGCACACAGACCCAGGGGGTGGGGTTCAGAGCAAGAGCACACAGACCCAGGGGGTGGGGTTCAGAGCAAGAGCACACAGACCCAGGGGGTGGGGTTCAGAGCAAGAGCACACAGACCCAGGGGGTGGGGTTCAGAGCAAGAGCACACAGACCCAGGGGGTGGGGTTCAGAGCAAGAGCACACAGGGGTTCCAATTTTTTTTTTTTTTTTTTTGGGGGGGGGGGGGGGGGGGTTGGGGCACTTTTTCTTGCACTTGCGAAGGACCCATAGGCCCGAATTCACGAAGGTGGTACAAATGAAACCATGGTTTAAACCATGGACAAAAACCATGGAGCGCCAAGTGTCGCATGGAATATTTCGTTACGAAATCAATCATTTCGTCAATGAAATGATTATTTTGTAACGAAATGACAACATTTTGTAACTAAATGAACATTTCGTTCACGTAAAAATGATTTTGTTAACGAAATGGTCTTTTTGTCGACGAGATGACCAATTTCGTAATTAAATATTCCGTGCGACACTTGGCGTTCCATGGTTTTTGTACATGGTTTAAACCATGGTTTCATTTGTACCACCTTCGTGAATTCGGGCCATAGAGTGGGGTGCAGAGCTAGAGTGTGCCACGCCCCGATATTACATTAATGGAACCTATGACGTCATTTATGTGAAATGAGTTAAGCTCCTGACGTCATTGTGAATATCAAAATTAGTGACGTCATTTATTACCCCTTTCACTCATCAATACGTCCTATTACATTGTTTTTTATTTCATTCGTCATTCATTTTTGTAATTTCTTTTTTATGTATCCTATATTCATGTTACGTAACTCATCTATCATTTTCATATTCATATTCCATATTCTATATTGTCCTGAACAATACTCATCATTGAAACGGATCGATGTCCCTGGGATCATTGCTTTAATTGACTGAAATCAAGAATATTGAGAAACACTATATCTACTACATTATATATGGAAATAAAAGAATATCTATTACGTGTATAACAACTACAACAAAGTATTGATACCACAATGGTATTTTTAAAAAGCCAATAGCAATAACAACTAAAACTAAAGCCCCGCTTGATAACAGAAAATGTGATGGAAGCATAAGAAAGAGAAGGAATAAATGACACAAATTGAGATTAGAAGGAAAAGAAGAGATGAAGAGGGGAGCGGATATCGAACAGAAGGATTTAAAGGACAAGTTCACCTTCATAAACATAAGGATTGAGAGAATGTAGCAATATTAGTAGAACACATAATTGAAAGTTTGAGGAAAATCAGACAATCCGTTCAAAAGTTATGAATTTTTGAAGTTTTTGTGCAGTACCCGCTGGATGAGAAGACTACTGCAGTGTGTGAATAACTTAGATGTCACATGCGTACAACAATATAAGGAAAATATAAAGAGAATTTCACAAAATTCCATCTTTTGAAAAAAGTACACATTCCCCTGACTCGTTACCGACAAAATGTTATGGGTAATATTATTCCCCCTGCCTTTAGAAAGAGGCAAGTCAAGTGCTCTTTTATTATGCGAAAAAAGTGAAAATATGTTGAATTTTCTTTTACATTTTCTTTATACTGTTGTACGCATATGACTCACAAGCTGTAGTAGTCTCCTCATCCAGCGGTTCCAACACAAAAATTTAAAAAATTCATAACTTCTGCATCGATTGTCCAATTTTCCTCAAACTTTCACTGATGTGTTCTACTAATATTGTTGCATTTTCTCAATCCTTATGTTTATGAAGGTGAACTTGTCCTTTAACATTTCAAACATGTCATTGTTGTGATATTCTATTCCTAAATTGTCTCTTAAATCAAATGATAGACTGTCGATGTGTCAAATAAGTTGCATATAAATTTGTTTAGTTTTATCTGTTATGAAGAAACATTAATGGAAGTACTAATATACAAAGGCAACTATTAATATAGCTAATGTGATTTTGATTGTTTCGGTACAGCAATTGTCAGTTATTTTGTGGGAGACATATTTTACGACCAACTGCGCTCAGGAGTTTGCATTTCAGAACCTGTTAATCGAACGACACCTTCCTTTCACGTGTTTGCAGTGCTGCGATTAGTGGAAAGTTGAAATTTTACTTCACTCAACAGCCCATATTCTGGGTATTGGAGTCCAATGTCAAGTCATATTTCACGTTATCAATTCAATAATGCAAACAGAGTTGCAAGTAACTTTGAAAATAATTATACAAAATAACTATAATAAATAAATGAGAGTGAAATACGATTGATGAAAAGAACAAAGAAAATGTACAGAAATATAAAAAAATGCAGAACTATTAATACACGAGGAAAATATGACGGGGGGGGGGGGGGGAGAAATATAAGGGAGGGGGATAGTGAGAAGGACCCAAAACTGATGACATGAGCACAGCTGTACAAATTTAGAATGAAAGAAATACGAGTCACATATTATAGTTGAGAAAAACAACGCGAAAATTAAAAAAAAAAAACAAAGACGTGCGGAAATATGTATATGATAAGTGAACAAAGAATGAAGGAAAATGGAGATGAGAGCGAGAGGAGGAGAAATGAAGAGCCAGAGAGGGAGAGTGAAAAGACACGTTACAGATAAAGAAGTCACGGCCTGGAAAAGGCTTATGCAGTAACTAAGAAAGGGACAATAATCATCTAAACATGTGTCATTATATAACTACAAAACTTGGTTTAACTAGAAATGACTACCCTCTTTGCACAATAAATAATTGATCCACCTTCATTTCGGGTATTTCCTGTGACATCTTATTCAGTATTTCTTTCGATGTTCACTATAGGAGGCTGCAATGAAAAGGTATTGAAATTCGCCACTTTTATTCTCATCGCAATGGGAAAAAATCTTTAATTTCTATAGGAATTTGATTCCTAGAAATTAAAGGAAAAATTCTTAGGAAAGTATGTGAATATACCGGGTGTCCCAAAAAAAGCGGAACGGTGAATTTTCAGTACTTTGCGTTCTAAAAGTGATATATTTTTTGACATCATTAGAAAGAGCATCTTCCGCAGAAGACAATGATACCAAAATCGTTAAATTTGGTTCAGTACTTTTTATTCTACGCTAATTTCTGAAATGCAGTCATTTTCAAATTTCGCCGGATTTTTGCGACTTATGAGATAATAATTTGAGTGCGACACGCGATCCATACGGTGAATATTGTGTAAGCTCGGTGATCCATGTCAACAAAAGATACAGCTTTCACATTGGGCACTGACCAGGAAAAAGCGGTGTGTGTGTGTGTGTGTGTCTGTGTCTGTGTCTGTGTGTGCGCGCACCCAATATGAAAGCGTTATCTTTTGTTGACATGAATCAACGAGCTTATACAATTCGCCGTATGGAACGCGTGTCGCATCCAAATTATTACCTCATAAGTCGCAAAAAATTGAAAATGACTGCATTTACAGAAATTGGCGTAGAATAAAAAGTACTGAACCAAATTTAATGATTTTGGTATCATGGTCTTTTGCGGAAGATGCTCTTTCTTATGGTGTCAAAAAATATATCACTTTTAGAACGCAAGGTACTGAAAATCCACCGTTCCGCTTTTTTTGGGACACCCGGTATTGAGGGACCCTAACACCCCCTTCATCAATGTTTTTGTTGGTTGAGATCTGGCAAACGACGGCATTCTGCAAAATGCAAGACAAACCGATATCTGAATTCTTTCATTCCATTTGCAATTAGACTTTTTAATAGTACCCGTTAACTAATTAGTAGCTGAACTACCCGAGGCCGCCCGTGAGGTTGCCCCTTTAATGGGCTACCAGAGGCCTGCCTGTCCGTTATCTGATAATTTTGTTTCCACTGTTTTCACGTGGAATACTACTGTCATTGAGTAATTTGAGGGAGGTTAGGGGTCAGCAGGAGTTTGTCGGAATTGTTTCTGTGATGAGCGGGTGTTTTAGTGGAGTCTTGGGCTTTCAAATGGACGAATTGTGATAGATAGGGGACAAATTTGCGATGATTTATGGTTTGGAAAGTTGTCGGGTTTTGACGGTATTGTAAAACAGTGAAACTGCACTGAAGATCCCACGTTTGCTTGTTTTTAATCACCATCATTATCATCTCAACGACAACATTATCGCCACCTTCATTATCAGCTTCACCATCATAATCATTGTCATTTTTACAGTCATTGCCACAGACGGGTCATTATCATCATCACCTGGGATCACCATCTTGGGATTTTACAGTTTTTGGATTTATGATGTAATAGCTGATGATGTTTGATATAGATTATGTTATTAAATGAGCTGTTATACCTCCGCTTCCTTTTCCATTCTTATTTTTCTTACTTTTCTCTACCGTTACTCCTCCCTTCATATTTTTTTTTCTGGCAAATTGACGTACAATTACAGTATATTTGTTATCTTGTATATCTCAGTATTGTAAAGTGATTATGTGCAATACAAATGGTGGAATGTAGAAAGAAATGTAGATGATGATATAATCGATCACTGTTATTGTTTTTGTATGTGTTAATTTGCTTGTTGTGTCGTATTTTAGGGCGAGTTGGTTTGAGTTGTTTCAGTTTATCACGGGCTGAAATGGGGGGGGGGGGAGGTGAGACTGGGAACATAGCAACAGGGAAGGTTTCTGGAGTTTTGAACATCATGCCAATTGAGTCGGTTTTATGCCACGTTTTTATATTATTGTTCTTTTCAGTTTGACTTTGCATGCATGTTCAATTATCTATTATTTATCATGTACTATTTCGTGTTTCTCTCTCTCTCTCTCTCTCTCTCTCTCTCTGTATATACATATATATATATATATATATATATATATATATATATATATATATACATATTGTATTTGTTATGCTTCGTATCGCTGAATTTACTGTAATTCTTTTTTATCATTATTATTGAACGATTAAAATGAAATGAATTGAATTGAAGTGAATTGATTGTATCTTCAAGAAACAGTTGGGATTGGTGATTAGCACGCAGGAATTTGCATGAAAATTTCCTTGCGAAACATTCAAGTGCTTGAGGTATTTCTTAAAATGAAGCTCCTGGCCGTTGAAAATTCGATAGTGCAAACATAGGGGATTAAAATTTTTTCTACATCTATGCGCCACTCTTCCTTATAAATGTAATTTAATCTGCCGCTAACTAAACATTTGCTTCTGCTAGATTGAGCTTTGATGCTTGATTGTTCCAACTTTCCGTGAGACCTAGGTTGTTAATAATCTACATTTGTTTTATATTTTTGGGTGTTATTTTCTGATATGTGTATTTGTAATCAAATTAGGTCGTTTTTACATAGGGTAACGTTTTGTCTTTGAGTTTGCACTAATTAAGATTTCAGGGTGTCATTTTCCGATATTTGTAATCGATTTAGGTCAGTTGGTGGGAAGATAACGTTGGGTGTTGGGGTTTGAATTACGCTAGTATTTCGGGGTGTCATTTTCCGAAATTTATAATCGATTTATGCGGTTTTCTCATAGGATAGCCAGCTGATAGCGCTGTGTCTTGCAGTTTGCGTCGAGTTTGCATTAATCAGTATTTCGGGATGTCATTTTGTAATCGACATTACTTGGTTTTCACATAGGATAGACCCTAGGATAGCGTTGTGTCTTGGAGCATCCTAGCAGGGAGCTATGGGTGAGACCTTCCTGCTTGGAGTTTGCGTTGAGTTTGCATTAATTAGTAGGTCGGCCATCAATGATCGATCATTACAGTCCGTATTTCTGCGCTTCATTCTGTTTTACATTTTCTGAATTTTGAAAGCAAACTAAAATCTAATCGACATCTGTTTGGTCAAAAATATGAATTTGATGATTTTTCAATAAAATGGCTTTTTTTCGAGTTTTTGTTGACTGTTGAGGTGAGATGTGTGATATACTGAAGTAAACGTGACGTTAGTCATTCTTCGATAGGATGGATTTACTTGATCGATATCTGTTTCGAGAGGGCTAGAGTGGCCTGGGAAGAGCCAGGTCCAGGTGTTGTAATTCACCCTAATTTTCACCGCTAGCAGTTTGTATTAGTTTGCATTAATTGGTAATTTGCGTTAGTTTGCATTAATTAGTAGTTTGCATTGAGTTTGCATGGAGATTACATTGAGTTTGCATTAGTTTGCGTCAGTTTGCATCAGTTTGCATTAGTTTGCATCAGTTTGCATTAGTTTGCATTAGTTTGCGTCAATTAGTAGGACCGGGGAGGTGTTTTGTCTCACCTCCCTGCTCGGATCAGAGCCTTCTCGAGGCTCTGCTGAGCCTTCTATGCCACGGATACCACTGATCCCATCTCATCTCGCAAAACTACAAAAATGCAAATGGGAAGATGATGATGCCCTCACAACATGGGCGTAAATCCGGGGGGGGGGGGGATGCGGGGGGATGCATCCCCCCCCCCAAGAAATGGTAAGGGGAAGGCCTGTGCAGTCATCCCCCTGAAATATGGAGAAAAAAAATTGAAGAAGCAGAAAATGTGATTATTTATATTCATTTCGACATATTGCATGACGTCCTGTGTTTGAAGTCTTGGCGTCCTTCTTGACAGACATCTCACCATGAAGGAACACATCAGGCAGGTCTGCAAGTCTGCTATTTACAGCTGCTCTTCGATGTCTTGGCAAACTAAGACACTACCTCACGAAGAAGATCACTCACACTTTAGTTCACTCTTTTGTTATTAGTATACTAGGGAGATAATTGTAATAGTCTGTTGATTAATATTCTCCAATCGGATTGTTATCATCTTCAAAGGATTCAGAACACTGCTGCCCGCATCATTGAAAAGCTCCCCAAGTAAAGTGAAATCTCTCATACTTTTACTCAACTTCACTGGCTCCCCATTGAAAAGCGTCTCATATTTAAGATTTTCCTGTTAGTTTATAAAGTTCAGAATAATATCAGTCCACAATATCTCAAGGAATTGATTACCTCACCTGTCCCCACACGTAGTCGTAGATCACAACATCAATCCCTTCTCCGCATTCCTAAAGTTGATAAAAAGTTTTATGGTGACAGGTCTTTTTCAGTTGTTGCCCCAAGATTGTGGAATTCATTATACCACATCCGTCAGTCGTCTGCATTGGTCTCATTCAAATCTTCTTTAAAGACTTATTTATTTGTGAATTGATATTTTTTTGTACATGTGTGTGTGTGTATTGAAAGTAAATTGTTACTTGCAGTACATGTATGTTTTGTGATGAGATTGTAAAGCGCATAGGGCGCTATAAAAATTTCATTATTATTATTATTATTCTTACGCCCGCCTTCAGAGAGCTAAAGAGAGCTTAACAGTATTCTATCTTTTAGGATACATATATATGGATGTAAACATAATTTGCTCGCGAAAATAGTAATATCGACATAAGGCATGGTTCAGATGTTGAAAACGTGAAATAATATAGGCCGACATGTATACATGCTATATGACGCGCGCGACTGGGACCATCTGCAAATTGTTCTTAATATTTTTTTTTAATTTTCATCAAAAAGTGTGCAACAGATCTTTCACTTACAAAAGTTCCTCCATAGGATTGTCTATAAGCCTAATAAGAAGTAGGCCTACACTTCTTTAATAAAGGCAATCCTTAAAGAGGAAATCCAGTCCAAATGTAAGTTAGTCTGATAAAAAAGAGTATAATTTTACGAGTTCAACGGTAAAAATTTGACTGAAATTGGAAGAAAAATAAGGAAGTCATGAAAATTTGAAGTTTCCATAATTTCTCCAAAACAGTTCTTGTACAGTGGGTATGAATATGCAAATGAGTGAGCTAACCATGTGATACCCCTCACAATTTTGCATTGATCGTGTACACAAAAAAAAAAAAAGACGAAAATTCATTGTTTCTGTCATTGAAGTCTGTAACGTGACGTTATTGCTGGTTGAATAACTTCACAATAGTGATCAGTTAGATATACGAGGATTCGAGCCTCGGGCATGATTGCGTTTGAATGAAAAATAGGAAATTTCAGAATTTTATGTACAAACTATATGGTAAGTTGTGAGGGAATGACATGCTCACTTTGCCATTTGCGTGTTCATTTTACTGTCCAAGAACTGTTCCCCCCCCCCCCAAAAAAAAATAGCGAAACTTCAAAATGTCATAACTTCCTTGTTTTTGATCCGATTTCGATCAAATTTATACCTTTGAACTCGTAATACTCTTTCTTATCAGACTAACTTATATTTGGACTGGATTTGTGGTCGAACGATGAGAGAGACCCATATGACTTACGTTCTAATAACCTTTCAATATTCTTCTATTCAGTGTTTATTACATTTCTTTTACCCTGTAATAACTTATAAAGATGTGGACTGTACAATGAAAATTTTAGAATGGTCCCTTATCCACAAGAATGATTTTAAGTGTACGATAAAATCCTTTTATTTCAAGACTTTTCACAAGGCTATATAGCCACGAACGATTTGTGTGTGTGTATGTGTGTGTGTGTGTCTGTGTGTGTAAGAGACCTGCATCAGAGTATCGTGGATTTCAAGAACTTTCTTACCACGAAATTAGACAAGATTTCGGCTGATGTGGTAGCCATCAATCAGAAGTTTGAAGAACTTAAAACCACTGTGGATTTTAACTCAAACCAAATCTCAGACATTGAGAAGAAAAAGTTGCCGGAGTTAGAAAAATCGCTTCAGACAAAGATTGCGTCATTAGAGGAGAAAATCATCTTAATGGAAATCCATAATAGGAAATCTAACCTGCTATTTTATGGATTAGAACAAACGGAAGGAGAAAATGTGTTTGACGTGCTTCAAAAGGCTTTCGTGGCCCTTGGAGTTGATGCCTCAGCGGCTTCCGGAATAGCGTTAGCCAACGCCCATAGGCTGCCGAGGAGGGAGGATGGTTCCCAAGCTGCCCGGCAGGCGCCCGTTCCTATCATCGCCCGATTCGCTTTTATGCACGACAGAAACCGAATCTTAGCGGCCTTTGAAGACAAGCAGAGGAGGCGCACGAGGGATACCGCCCAGCCTGGAACGTCCGCTAAACCCCAACCCCCAGCCCCCAACCCCCAACCGCGGGTCACCGTTCGGACGGACCTGCCGCCCAGTATGAAAGCCCGTCGCGCAATGCTCGCCAAAGAAGCGTACAAGCTCCGTAAGGAAAAAGGCCTCGCAACCAAGATTTTTGTGAAGGGAGTAAGTGTCATCCTGCAGTGGAAGGAAAGAGGAACAACCAGATGGTATGATTTTACGGATTAATTACATCAATGTGTGAGTAGATAACATCTTTAGCACCAATTGGAACATTCATTTTCATGCAGCTTTCCATAGTTCATATTATTGCGTTGTAACTGAATTACTGAAACTTGAAAGCAAACTTTACACTTGGAAGGAATAAGGCATTGCAAGTGAGGCTTAATCCCTATGAATAGTAGTTAGTATGATCTGAAAATTTCATCATGAATATGACTAAAAATTGATTTTTATTAATTGGATTAAAATGGCAGTGAATTTGATGTGGATATATGCAGAGATTAAAAAAAAAGACTATACATAGAAACCAAGTTGGGAGTCACCATCTACTATTGAATAGGTGCCTGTCGAAATTTGCATTTTTTTTTTCAGATATATTATGGTGTTGCTTTATTTTATTTAATTTTGACACAAAGTTTAACTACAATTTGCCGAGTCATGACAGCGCCAGACTGGTAAACCCCACTGCCACAGACTCACTTTGAGAGTCTGCATCACAGAACTCTTACACATAGAAGAATCACACCCATTCACAACCCGCTGAGCTCGGTGTCGCCACCGCGCGCCCCGGATGTGACGCCTCAGTGCACACGCCGCCATGTTGCTTAGCGGAACCTCCGCAGCTCCTCGCGAGTATGGTACGGTCAACTCCCTGATCGGGCAGTATGACAGCCGCTATAGCCCTTGATATTTACTTGAACTTGTAAACTGTCAAACTGGTACTTCTCAATCCAGCGTTGACCACAGATTCATGTACTCATTTATTTTATTTATTTCACACTCTTCCCTGAAAGTTGTCTGTATATAAACAGGTGGTTTTTCCCCTTTTGGATAGATCTATTTGACTTCGGGGACGTGATCTGCTTTGGTATAAAATAATCTAAGACGCGCGCCTGTCCTTGTCTGTGTCCTGCCATTTTTCTGATACCCCTCTCAACCCTATGTCTTGCATTTTCCCCCCTCCAATGATATTGTAAGAAGATGTGTGTTCGTGTTTTGATTTTTCTCCCATTAAACAGGTCAAATTAAATTTCCAGTCAGTCCAGTTGTAAAAATCAATGATTTGTGGATATGATCATGTAATACATCTTCCCCATCTGACATATACTCGTTCAACATATTAGAAATTTGGAAGACAACATCACCTATTCCTGCTGTTATCATTATCATTAGTAGTGTGTAGTACAATGTAGTTATCACTATTGCACATATTGGTATAGGAAGCAATAGGCCTATAGGCATATATACACTGTATATCTGTATACATGAAATAAAACAGAAATCGAGTTCATGCTAATCACCGACGATTTATTTCACCACACCAATTTTTGAGCGATTTGCAACAACACTTGAGAAAGAGCGAATCGCTCAAATATTTGTGTGCTGTAAATAAATTGTTGGTGATCAACATGAACTTGGTTCCTGTTTTACTTTCGATATCATGATATTGCTGCACCAACATGTAGACTACCCGGTACTCAATATATATATATATATATATATATATATATATATATATATAATTATCTATGTATATATATATATATATATATATATATATAATTATCTTTGTATATATATATATATATATATATAATTATCTATGTATACATATATATATATATATATGTATTCACACACTCACACACACACACACATTACAAACATGAACTCCTTTCAAGAAAAACAAACAAACAGGAAGTTAAGTTGGACAGAGTTAATTTTCCTGATTTTTTACAATTTATTTGACATTTATCAAGGTCAAAGTTGATTGCTGAGAATCAACCACAGTACAGTGATATACCATTTGCTTGAAGTACACGTACCATTATCATACCTAATACGGCGGCTATAATCATAGGCAGTACATGCGTCAGGAACATGTTATGCAAATGATAGGCAAGACCACCAGTGTCCCAAATTTGTGACAACTATTGTAATCACAAAAGCAAATGCATATATATATCTATAATGGACATGCACTACGGCAACAACATAAAATTCATGAATAATGAACACTGTCTGGCAAGATTATCTAAGGCAATACATCAATATAGTGCAAAATTTCACTTGCCCTTGATAGCTTCAAGCGTGATTCAAAAAGAAAATCCTAATGAGTGTAAAAACGCACTATGGTATAGTATGAAAACATATTGTGTTGATCCGCATGCACTATGGCAATATAAATCTACGAATTGTGGACACTGAAAAGAACACCAAAGGCATTCCCGGTAACAGTATTAAAGGCAATACATTTGTAAATGTAAGATTTCACTTGTACTTGTTAGCTCAGCATGATTCAAAATTAAATCCTTAGTAATGAGTTTAACAAAAACTACCCCATACACTGTATAGTATGAAAATATAATTTGGTAACAACATGTCAGCAAAACAAGTATCACAGATATATACAACAAATGTATCACGAAAGCAAATGCCTGTATAATCAACTATCATGCAATATAGCAACAACATAAAATCCATAAATAATGAACACTGTCGGGCAAGAATATCAAATGCATTCTTGGCATAACAATATCAACTAAAGGCAATACATGAACATCTGCATAATGCAAGATTTCACACACACCCGTTTGCTTCAAACGAAATTCAAAGTGAAATCTAAAGAGTGTGAAAACATACTACACTGTATCTCAAAGTATGTACATGTAGGCAAAACAAGTGTCACAAATATGACAACTACATATCTTGTATATCATAAAAGCAAATGCATGTACAATCACTTAGCATACAATATGGTAGCAAAATAAAACCATGAATAATGGACACTGGCAAGAATATAAAAAAAAATATCATAGGCAATACTGTATAATCCATGATTTCACTTGCACTTGTTCGCTTCAAGCGCAATTCAAAATGAAATCCTTATGAGTGTGAAAACATACTATGGTATAGTACGAAATGTTAACGTGACAACAATATGTAGGCAAGACAAGTCTCGCAAATACATGTATGAAAAATATTGCATATTGCGAAAGCAATATTTCATGAACATGCATTAAAGGACAAGTTCACCTTCATAAACATAAGGATTGAGAGAATGTAGCAATATTAGTAGAACACATCATTGAAAGTTTGAGGAAAATCAGACAATCCGTTCAAAAGTTATGAATTTTTGAAGTTTTTGTGCAGTACCCGCTGGATGAGAAGACTACTGCAGTGTATGAATAACTTAGATGTCACATGCGTACAACAATATAAGGAAAATATAAAGAGAATTTCACAAAATTCCATCTTTTGAAAAAAGTACACATTCCCCTGACTCGTTACCGATAAATGTTATGGGTAATATTATTCCCCCTGCCTTTAGAAAGAGGCAAGTCAATTGCTCTTTTATTATGCGAAAAAAGTGAAAATATGTTGAATTTTCTTTTATATTTTCTTTATACTGTTGTACGCATATGACTCACAAGCTGTAGTAGTCTCCTCATTGAGCGGTTCCAACACAAAAATTTAAAAAATTCATAACTTCTGCATCGATTGTCCAATTTTCCTCAAACTTTCACTGGTGTGTTCTACTAATATTGTTGCATTTTCTCAATCCTTATGTTTATGAAGGTGAACTTGTCCTTTAAATTGGCAATGTGGCAACAACATAAAAATAAATCCATGAATAATGGACACTGTCTGGCAAGAATATGAAAGGCATTCTTGGCAATGATAACAAAGGCAATACATTCATATACACATGTAGTGCAAAATTGCACTTGCTCTTGTTAGGTTAAGCACCATTTAAAATGAAATCCTGCAATATAGTTTGAAAGAACAGAAGTGAATGTGATAAAAACCTAAAATGGCAATAGACCTCAAAACGCTTTATCCTGGCAAGGAAAGCGCATTATTTAGAAACAAGACACCAAACAGGTTAGTCATCGAATTCTTCATCAGCGACCAGGATGCCATGTGATGGTAGATTAAAATCCGTTTCTGAAGCAGACATACACAGAAGGGTATATGTCTGCTCCTGGTCGGACTAAAACTCAAATTTCAAACACCTAACATGCAAAATTAAAATTTGTTCTTCTGCATGTACCCTCATGAGATGTTGTGGAAAGTTGAATAAAGTTGGTACAGCATCTGCCCGCAGCCTTGTTATCTGGCCGGTGTGATCGAAGTACTTCTCTTCAAAGTGGTCAGAACACAAGGTAGAGTATGGTTTGGGAATCAAGCGGTCTCTTCTCATGTTCACAATCCATCTTTGGCGAAGAGCAACACCCCTTCTTGGAAATCTAGGATTTTTAACACACAGAGAACATATGATACATTATTTATGTGAAAATTATTACCATATCAGATTTGTATAGACCTCATATTCATAATCATAAAACATGTGTACCTACAATACAACTATGGCAAGCATGATGATGATTGCATGCATGGACATGGTCCATGGAAAGCTCCTGATAATACTAGAGTACACAGTCAGTCTAGACAATCTAGTATCTAAACGACTGTAGAGTGTTGTCACTGACACTGACCCACCACTAGTACTGTGACTCTAGCTAGACAAGAATAAATCTACGTGTAAAGTTTACACCCAAGCTCAAATTTACATAAATAGGCCTACTTGATCTTTTTTATTTTGCATATTTTGGTAGTTGGTGGTAAACAGATATGTCGACCGCAAACACAAAATCCAGTGTCTGGGACTACCTTTGCTACTGCGCTCACAAGAAAGCCAACATACGACCGATCCGCCTAATTGTAACGTTACTTGGGAAATTAATTACTTGTTATTCTCATCATGGCTTGGTGTCAAACTTACCTGTTTCCAAATCCTTTTGTCAAGTGATTTGTGCAGTTTACAGCCGCACAACACGGCATTTTAATGCCTCGCTCAGGGTCTCGGAACGTCAGAAAAACACGGTGCAACATGCAGTCACTGTATGTGGATGGCGTCTGCTGGGATTTGCACGCAAAAAAGTTCCGCTAAGCAAAATGGCGGACGTCACGTGACAATGAGTCGAGCGACGGCGACAAAACGGGTGGCGAGTGATTCTTCTATGTGTAAGAGTTCTGTGGTCTGCATCATAGGCGCCGGAAGTGGGGGGGGGGGGGGGGGGGGGGGCGGCCGCCCCCCCCCCCCAAATCCAAAAAGTGGGGGGGGGGGGGGGGGGGGGGGGGCCAAAACGCATTTTTGCCCCCCCCAAAAAGCCCCCCCCAAAAAAAATGATAATAATAATAAGAACAAATGAATAAACAAAGAAAATAAAATAAATATGTATATATATGAATAAAAGGGAAAAATATGGCTACAAACGGCAGCTTTTGGACTGTAAAATGTCAAAATTTTCAAGCTCGCTCGCTTCGCTCGCTCGCATCCAGCAGTTGAGCCCGGTGCGCCTCCCCTTAATTTCTAAAGCGAAAAAACATAGCTACGACGGCAGTTGTTGGACTCTAGAATGTAAAAATTTTCAAGCTCTCTCGCTTCGCTCGCTCGCATTGAATCATTATGCCATTCTCCTAATGTTGCTGACAATAATTGCCAGCAGTTGCGCCCGATGCGCCCCCATTTATTTCCAAAGCGAAATATATATAGCTACAATTAAAACTCCAGTTTTGGAACTATAGAATATCAAAATTTTCAAGCTCGCTCGTTTCACTCGCTCGCATTTTATTGTTATGCCATTTACCTTATGTTGCTGACAGTATATAATTTGTCGATCGTTTCACACCGTCATTCCATAATCCATGTAAGGAAAACTTACAATGTTCCTCAATGACTGCGTTGTTGAATGTATCACATTCCGTAATGTATTGTAGTCCCATTATTGCTCTCGCGCACACGCACAAGCATACAGACCGTCAAAATTACTTTATGGTTCCCCCCATGTTTCGACCCACCGTACGCCGCTTTACATATATATATATATATATATATATATATATATATATATATATATAATAGATGTGTGTGCGTGTGTGTGTGTGTGTGTGTGTGTATGTGTATATTGTGTCACATATGCATGGTCTAATCCTGAGCCCCCTCCAATGTTTGCCCCCCCCCCCCCCCAATCCAAAACTGCTTCCGGCGCGCCTGGTCTGCATGTATGTATCCTTATTTCTACTACCAACAATGAGTTCTGTAATTTAGGCCGACTTATTCTACAAACCTGGTTATGCCTTAATTAAATCTATAACTATTATAAAAGGTGTGGAATAGAGAAGTCTGGATTTGAGCGAGGATCAAGACCGTAAATATTCTGATAGGATGTAATGAGATATATTTTTTTTGATAGACGAGCAGTTGGTTTGCGGGCATAACCGTTATTAAGTATATTTTGTTGGTAAATCTCCAATTTTTGTACCCAAGGAGCTATTTTGAATGAGTTCATGAATATATGAATACAAAAATGGATCTCCAAAGTAAATTAGGTCATTGAATTATAGTTTTTGCTTTGTGGAAGCTTTGAAAACACACAGTTTCATGGAGTACCTTTTTGACATAACCATCTTCGACTGATTTTATTTGTGTGTATAGCAAGCAACTAAGTGCGTATGCTGATTATTCTTCCTCTTGAGAGAAGGCGAAGAAATATGTTGATAATTATATGATCACTTTTCTGTATTAAATTGGGCTGCATAACATGCATCCTGCATGAGGTCTTTATTATACTCTGAACTGTCACCAAAATGGCCAAATAATGATATTGGTAGCTAGACTGTGTCAATATGTCTATTTCAAAAGAAAAGAAAAAAAAAAACCTTTCTGGGTTTTTTCTTCTTCTTTTTTTTTTCTTTGATTCACACTTCGCCTCGGGAAAATTCAGGTTTGACTCATACTTGACTGGTCTTTATTTCAATAGGTCGATCATTTGGGATCCATATTGGGATGCGAGCGATGCAGGACTTTGCATTGGAATGTTGATAGCATTGTTGAAAGCATTGTTGCCATGCTCTGGCGCTCCAATCTGCATCCTTACTTTAACTGCATTCTAAATGCTTGTCCTGAAACACTTTTATAGATATCTGTTTATAATACCAAATTTCGTTAGAATACTGAGACATAATCTCTACGTTCCTTATCATTTTTTTTCCAGGACCTTGATAAAATATGTGCTTTTTTGACAAAATTGTATAGAATCTGATACTTTGTATAATGCTTTTGATTCAAATTGGCACTTTAGACCATAGTGGCATGTATTTGAAGGACCTATAGACAGAAGCTGTTTGGCCAAAGAAAGCGACTATAATATACTTTGCATGTTTATGTAAGTGCACATTCTTGGAAGTGGAATGGTTACCCATCAGGACAATTGATATTCAAATGAAATCATGTTTAACATAACAAAAGTTATAAGTTGTTATATGTGTAGGAGCAAAGTGATTTGGTCCTATTTAGTAGGTACAACTAATACGTGCTGGTTACAATGTAGGTCCCAGGTGCATGCCTGAATGTATTTGGGAGATGGGTCGGTCGAATGACTCCAGCCCGACTAGAAAGGTTCAATTGGTAAATTTGAGACCCTGGAAACGCACATATCTCTGTCAACCTTTTATTAGTGTGCATCCTTTGGGTGAAAATGTGCATGAAAAGATTGATGCATCATGAACTACATCAGTGTATGTGTGCAAAGGTATTGCAACTGTAATTCTTGGCACAGGGATGGCGGGTGAATTTTTTACCTTTTTTTTTTTTTCTTTTCTTCTTTTTTTTTTTGTTTGTATTCAACCAACTTGTGCCTGAAAGTGTATTATACATTAATATTGAACTGATGTATAATGGGCAACCATAAAAATGTAGCTATTGTTTAGATTTTAAAAAGAAAATGGTAATGACAGTGCGGCTGGGTGTCATTCTTGATAACCCAGGTTATGTATAAAACACAAGCTCACTGGGTGTACCTCACCGATGAGAGTGTGTTTGTGTAATTATGATTTTGTATTGCATGTTGGTTTTCTTTTTTATAGAGGGCAGATATTTAATGAATTTTACATTTTGCATTTCAAAGCGGCACACACCCAATGGTTGACTCTGCAGTTGTTTGCCCCTTTCTGTATAATACTCATACCCCCGTTTACTCAGTGCGGTACTGGGCGGAATTTGTAGTGCATCTGGTATATATGTGACCGTGCACCTCGGGGTGAACGTGGGGTCGCACACGCTGATTTTGCGTGGGGACTGAAAGTGAGTGGGGTGGGTCGGCTTGGCCGGACTTGATTTTTTCATGAGGGAGCGGGTCTTCTTTTGCATTGATATGCTAAAATTTGGTATCGTGGGAAGGGCAGGAGGGTGTGTTTTTTAGCGGTTTGTCTCGAACATTTTTGGTAGAGTGATGTGATTGGGTGTGTTTTTGGAATCCCTTTTTCATTTAACATCTAACATAACAGAACAAAGTCCATTTGATTTGAGTTGTACATCTTTAAGGCTTAGGGTCTGCTCTTTCAGAGTGGGGTCTTTATATGTGGAAATTCATGTTCGCGACTTTTTGTTTTTGTTTTGAGGTGCAGGGTCACATATTTTATTTATTGCGATTTATTTCGATTGGAAGGACATTATAAAATAATTAGTTTCTCCTTTGTTCTGCTGGTTGAAATACATGTATTGTTTTTAAAAATATTTGCTATTGGAAAGGGATGACGTACTTGAATATCATAATGAGATTTACTTCATTGCGGTATATAAACTATGTCATTACCATGTCCTTCACTACTATGCGGGTTTCGACTTTCTTTCTATTATCTAAGATTTTATGAGGTTTAGTTTTGCAACTGTCATAAGCTATCTAGGCTATAGGCAAGATACTCATAAAAATGAAAATTTTGTTGGGGCGTCTAGGCTGAATGTCAATGCAAGTCTGCATATATCGCCACTCGCCAGCTACATATAGTTTTTTTCACTTTTGTTTTTTTCCTCAATTTATTGGCTGGGTTAGGGATCGGTATCTAGGGATATGGATAGGGCGTGGTTGAGGTATGTTAGATGTTGTGTGTTTGGAATGTTTGTACCACATGTTCAGTTGGAAGGAGACATGGGTTCCTTTTCTGTGATGGTTCTGCTATTTGCTCGCACTCAAACTAATTACATGTTTATACAAATCAGCTGTGCTCTCTTTGTACTCACAACTCGTTGGAAATTCTTGAAGAGGCCTGAACGGGAACGCATGGGAGAGGTCTTTGTATTATTCATGTCTTGTGCCAATGCACGCTTTATCATTCATAATGAGAATCTTGTTATATAATGGAAACAAATGAGCATCTTACGTTAATTTCTTTGAATGTTCGGGGAATAAGGAATAGGGCTAAGAGGAATAACATTTTTGCATGGTGTAAAAGCAAAGGAAGTGACATTGTTTTTCTTCAAGAAATTTATAGTACTGTTGATGTAGAGGAAAGGTGGAGCTCAGAGTGGGATGGCTCAATGTTTTTCAGCCATGGATCAAACCATAGTAGGGGAACTTTAGTTTTGTTATCCCCAAATTTAAAGTTTAAATTTGAGAATGTTTTATTAGATAAAGATGGGCGTTATATATTACTGGAGGGAGAACTGAGAAGCGTGAAAATATTAGTAGGTAATTGATATTTCCCAACTAGAGATAAAGAAAAAAACACAGTTTGAATTTTTGGATAAGCTAAATACTAAGATAGCGGAATTGTATGATCCTTCTCAGCTCGTAGTTTTAGGGGGAGATTTCAATATACTTATGAATGGAAAATTAGATTATATGGGGCAAAAGAATATCATAAAAACTAAGTTTAATGAGAAATTGGAAGAATTTTTGAGAAGGTATGAGCTAGAAGATGTGTGGCGAAAAAGAAACCCGGATAAAAGGGAATTTACTTTTAGGCAAAAGTGGCCAATCGTTCAAAGTCGTTTAGACTATTGGTTTTTTTCCTCTAATGCACTTAATTAATTTGGTTAATAAGTGCGATATCATTACGTCAATTACACCTGATCATTCTTGTATTTTGTTACAACTTAAGAATCTAGCAGATAAATTTTCATTTGGTAAATCTTATTGGAAATTTAATAATAGTTTATGTGCAGATCTTGAGTTTGTTAATATGTTGAATGAGAAAATTTATCAATTAAGGGAACAATTGATTCCAGAAATCCAGGATAAATTACTTTTTTGGGATTTTTTAAAGATGAAAATGAGAAATATTATAATCAATTATTCGAAGGAGAAGGCAAAACAAAGGAGAAAGGATATAGAAAAGTTAGAATCAGAAATAAGTCATTTACAAACTCAATTATTGACTTTACCTGCAAAATTCATAACGGATGAAATTGAAGAGAAAAAAACAGCACTAAACAATTTGTATGATTATTCTCGCCAAGGTCTGAGAATCAGGTCAAGAGCAGAGTGGTATGAACAGGGAGAACAGAAAACACAGTATTTTGAACAGTTGTTGAAATCTAAGAAAAGGAAAAGTGTTATCAAAGAAGTATACAATGAAAAGAAAGAAATAGTGTCAGATAAAAATGAGATTTTGAAAATTATTAGAACATTTTATGAAAAATTGTATTCTGCTTGTGGTACTCGTGAAGATGAAAAGTTGATGTTTCTATCTGGTATTCCCAAATTAAATGAAGAAAGTAGAAATTTATGTGAAGGTGAAGTAACTAAAAATGAATGTTATGAAGTTTTGAAGGAAATGAAAGTTAATAAGTCTCCGGGAAATGATGGATTTACTGTGGAGTTCTATAATACTTTTTGGCCAGTTTTAGGAGATATTTTAGTTGAAACGCTAAATGAGGCATATAATAGGGGGGAACTGTCTACATCTCAAAAGCAAGGAGTAATTACACTTATAGAGAAGGAAGGTAAAGATGGTATGTATGTTCAAAATTATAGACCTATTACTTTGTTAAATGTTGACTATAAGATTTTATCAAAAATATTAGCCAAAAGGATTCAAAAGGTGTTACCGGAAATTATTCATCATGATCAAGTAGGCTATATGAAAAACAGAAATATCGGAGCAGCTGTAAGAATAATAGATGACATTCTTTTTCATGCATTGGAACATCCTTGCGGTTATCTAGTTGCGGTGGATTTTGAGAAAGCATTTGATTCGGTAGCGCATATCTTTTTATTTAAAATTCTGCAATTATTTGGTTTCGGGAATTCATTTCAATTTTGGGTTAAAGACTTGTACACGGATATCAGTAGCTGTGTTATGAACGGTGGAAACTCAACGGGGTACTTTAATATCAAACGGGGTGTGAGGCAGGGTGATCCTCTGTCTCCATATATATTTTTATTAGCTATGGAAACTTTAGCTGGAGCTATTAGAAAAGATAAGGATATTAATGGAATTAAATTTGGTCAAAATGAAATAAAACAAATTTTATACGCGGATGATATTTCTCTGTTTGTCAAAGATGAGGGTTCAATTAAAAGGTTACAATTTTTATTTGATGAATTTGGGAAAATAAGTGGTCTCAAAATAAATAAAGGGAAGACTAATTTCTTATGGCTTGGGGAGGAAAAAGATAGGCCAAATATTCATTTGTTTGGGAATTTTCTCCATGAAATCAAAATATTAGGAATTTATTTTTCCTTAGATGTTAAGGCAAAAGAGAATTTAAATTTTAAAGAAATATTAAGTAAGATAAAAAGTCTTTTAGGATGGTGGAAATAAAGAGATTTAACACTTATGGGAAAAATACATCTTATGAAAACATTCGCCTTGTCAAAATTAAATTATGTAGCATCACTTATTGTTGTTCCTCAGTGGGTATTTTCAGAAGTCGAAAAAATTACCTTTGATTTCTTATGGCATGGCAAAGACCGTATAAAGAGAAATATTATGTATCAAGATTATGAGTTTGGGGGTTTAAGAATGACAAACTTTCGGTTATTTGTTAAGGCACAACGTATTATGTGGCTAAAACGCCTTCTATATGGAGAAAAAGAAGTTGGGTGGAAATTATTTTTTGACTTCTGTTTTAGTACAGTAGGAGGTAGATTCCTGTTTATGTGTGACTTTGATTCATCTATTATGACAGATAATGTACCACCTTTTTATTCGGAAATATTGAAGGTTTGGCTCGATATCTATAAATATAGACAATTGGAAAATGAGGTTGTAAATCCAATAATATTTAATAATAGGAGTGTACGCATAGCAGGTAGGATGTTTTTTCATAGAGATTTATTTGATGCAGGAATAATTGCAATACAAGATATATTAGATAACGGTCATTTGAGATCTCAGTCACATTTTCAAAGCTTGGGTCTTGGTTTTAAGGTAGAAGAATTGCTTAAACTGAATGATATATTTAATGCTATACCCAAGAAATGGAAGGACTCTATGAGACCAGGTACACTTCAGCAAGTTGATTCCACAAACTTTGACTTAAAATTGATTTTTTTTTTTTTTTTTTTGGTCAGAGAGTAAATTTGCAAGTTTTAAAATCGAGAAAAATATATGAGGCTATGGTGGAAGATTTACAGTCATCTTATGTTTTACAAATTAAAGATGACCACAGTAGCTATGATTATACAAATAAAGAAATAAAAGATCTTTTTATGAAACCGAGTAAGTGTACATTGATAAGAAAATATAGAGAATTTCAATTTATGATGTTACATGGCGTAGTTTACACTGAGGAGCGTTTAATGAAGTTTGGTTTTGTAACAGACAGCCTTTGTTCCTTCTGCCAACATGAGCCTGAAACTTATCTGCACTTATTTTTACACTGTGTTAAAGTGAAACCGTTATGGGAATTCATAATTAATTATTTTGATATAAATGAGTTAAGGAATATGGATTGGAGAGATATATTTGGGGGAATTTCGGGTTATTCAAATAGATCAAAATGTGTAAATACTTTGATTATCTTAATAAAATACATCATTTTTAAATCTAGAACGGAAAATAAGTTACCCACTGGAGAAAAGATGCAAAAGATTATTGTTGAATTAATAAATGAGGAAAAAATCCTTGCGACCAAGGCTGGGAAGCTACATGTACATTTACAAAAATGGGAATATTTTGAGACTTCGTTGAATAAACCAGTCTGAAGCTACGTGCAACGTCTGTGACTTTTATGAAAATAGTAATGTTTCCATAGTATTCCACTCTTTCTTTTCTTCATTTTTTCCTTTCCTTCATTCCTCCTCCTCCTCCTCCTCTTCTTCTTCTTCTTTTTCTCTTGTGTTGTTTTGTATTTTCTCCCCCTCCTTTCCCATGCGTTCATGTCAGCCTGTTGGCGGGCTGATTATATAACTATATTTACTATATTGTGATGTGTAGGCAAGAGCAGTTAACCAAATTAGGTGCATGTGTATGTGTGTGTATGGGTGTGTTTGTGTGTGTTTGTGTGTTGCATGTGTACAGATAGGGGTGGGGGAGGAAACAGGAAGGGAGGGAACTGGTGGGGGTGGTCATAGGGACTCAGGAAGGGATATGAGTTAGTAGGTGGGCGGGTATTGGTTGATGAACAATATGGTTCCATTATTTATTACTGTATAATTTTGCTGCATAATTCATTTGGATGATTATTAAGATTAATGCTAGAAGAATTGAATTAACACTGTTACAAGCAATTTTTTTTGAGAGCATAGGGGAAGTGACTGTATGTAAATTGATAATTGTTCATGAAAATGTAATTTTTGTTATGTCATTATGTACAGCAATAGCAAATTTGCTATTATGATCACAAATGTATATTTTCGTCATTTCAATTGTAGCAAATGAAAATTGTTATTTTTTTTTCTATTACTTTGAATGGAACAGAATAAACATCGTTGAAAAACAAAAAAAAAAGTGTCTGTGTGTCTGTGTGTCTGTGTGTGTGTCCAAGATAAAGAGATCAGACAATGACCTATTGCTTATAAAATGCAATCAGATGTCGGATTCCATTGAACATCATTATTTTGGTTGAGTGTGCCGTTATCCCTTTATGGCCGGAGTTAATGTTTAGATAAGTATATAGGTGACCTATATACTTGAGCTCAAAACTTAAGAGAGGAGTATAACTTTTGTCATCTTTTCAACTATTTGGTTGTAGCAAAGACCATCACAACTATATCTTTGTAAATGCTTTTCTTTTGTTTAACAACTTTTACATTCATCGCTGTAAGTTTAGAAAATAGAAGCCCAATTTTCGATCTCTTATTTCTTTTTAAAGTGAAGTATGAATTCGTTATTCCTGCTATATATTAAAAGCATGATAACACTTATAGACAACATGCATTTTCAAAAATTTGTAGGCCTATATTATTTTGTTAGGCCTATGGTGCTATATGGATTTATATAAACGTGTATATACTATGTTTTTTGTGAGCTGGTTGTTGAGTACCAAATAATGATAATAATAGTAATTAAAAAAAAAGTTTAATCGGGATGCAAAAACCTCTAGTTTGTATCATTTTTACAATCTTTGACAAACTGCCCTTTTCGCCCTCGATCTATGATCCTTCCTGCCGGCCTATATTGTACCCTTCGCTCGACCTGACAGTAGGCGTACTTCCCTCGTTTTCCTAACTCTCCCCCTCATGACCTCTCTGCCCTAGTTAGCTCCTCCTTCCAAAGTTCTTTGAAAAAAAAAGAAACAAAATGGGATCACAAAATCTTAAACCATAAGAGATGCCATGTAAAAACAAGAGTCTTTAATTCATGCACATGGTGTGAGGAGAGTATATGGACATCGCAGGTGAGTTCCTCCCGGAACTCATAACCCTTATTGTCATTGATTATGTTGGACAGCCTTTGGTAGTCGAAACACACAGAGAAAATCTTCTTTCTGTGTTTGTTCCTATACCAACCTGATATGCACGGGATTTAGGGAGTAAATTATCTTCTTGTAACCAGTTCTCGGGAACCACCTTCAAGTCGCATTATTATATCGGTGTGAAATGGAAATTTAAAAGTTCTTGATTATCAGCAATGATTATCAGCAGTTATCTGTCATAAGATACGCTCAGCAAAAAAAAAAAGTAAACACTTTTTCCAGTTCATATTTTCATAGAAGATTTTGGTAAAATCATTGTGTCACAAATATGTTTTCACATAGAGATATAAATACTCTACTGTTAACACTGAAGATGTACGTTTTTGACTGGCTCCGAGTCAATAAGCTATACAAATGAATATTGATAAGACAAAATATATGATATTTCGCCCCAACAGAAGTTTTCGACACGATGTTTCATTCATTTCGTATTCAGAAATAAGATAGATCTATAATAGAATTATTGATCAAGTTGATAGTATTAATTATCTCGGAGTTATTATAGATGATTAATTGACTTGGACTAGACATGTGAATCGTATTCATGGGAAGATTAGTATCTCTATCGGTATAATGCATAAGCTCCGTTCAATACTGCCGTTACATATACTCTTTTTATGTCATATAATGCCTTAAATTTATCTTGCCTAATATTGATTATAGTCTTTTATGGTCTGGAACCAGCTTAACTAATTTGCGTCGTTTATTTGTTTTACAGAAAAAAAGCAATTTGAATTTGTTCAGAAGCCAACCCTCTTGACCACACCGCTTCATAAAAAAAAAAAATGAATACTCTCACACTGTCTGACATTAGGCGTTTTCACATCAGCCCGATGTTTCGAAATAGCGCGCTATTTTCTGACTTGGGAAATTAAAAAATATCTCGAGCTTGGATTTTTATCGGGCTAATGTGAAAACGCCTACTGTCTCAGTCAAACTTGGTATTTTTATGTATAAATATTCGAATGCAATTTTACCTGATGTTTCTGATGGTTGTTTTATCGTTACACTGAATCGTATAACATTACACAACATTGAAACTCGAAATAGGGATAATATTGTGTTGCCATTATGTCGTTTGAGTAAAAAACAAAATATTCTATTTTATACAAATGTGCTAAAGTTCTGGAATGATTTAGATTCAATTTTTAAGAATGTATCCACTCAAAATGCTTTTAAGTCTTATATAGGTATAAAAATATCTTTTGAATATCTGGTATATCAGTCCTTCTTTGTTAGTTTTGTTCTGTCTGTTTGTTTTATTTGTGTAATGTAATAGCATAACACTGAATCTGCATTTGCATGTATATTCTTGTATCCAACTCTACAAAGGGGATCACTTGTCTCGGTTAAGCCTTTGGCTTTCTTTGTGAACTCTGTATATATTTTTATTTTTATGATTATCAATAAAGTGAATTGAATTGAAATAGAATTGAAATTTAAATACTAAATGTTATTTAATTGGCTATCAGCTGCAGTAGACTTATACAAAAGGAAATTGTACGCATGAGGGAACACGTTAATTTTTGTCCTCCAAGGCACAAAACTAAAGTAAAAATTGCAGAGATTGTCATCGAAATTCATTTGCATATGCCCTCCAAGATATTACAGCTTGAAGACCTAACGCGCAATGAGGGACATGAATGAAATAGCAGAAATAAGTTTTCGTTCCCTACGGTTTCTCTTTATATTCTCAAACAACAAAATAGTGGGGAAACTGAAGGGGGACATGAAAATTTTATGTCTGCTCAAATTGTAAAAGATGGGGAGTAACCGAAAAGGTGATAAAATGGACAGAATTTCTTTATCTCATATTTTGAATGAGGAAATTAAGAATTCATGAGATATATTCAAGAACTAAACATAATTCAAAGTTTCCTTAATTTGGAATAACATTTCAAATTTCTACCCATTTTGTTACCATTTCTTCTTCCCTTATGTCTTTTGAATATTACGGAAGCTTAAAAGTGCCAACCAGATGACGAGATAAGAAGATGAGAAGACAGGCTAAATACCGAGAAGCCGAGTTATTGGAACTCGGCAAGTCGACTTGTTTAGGTCAAGAAGACAAGAAGCCGAGTTGTTGAGTGGATTTGTTTTGGACGAGAAGACGAGATGATGAGCTGCCGAAACTCGGCAAGTCGACTTGCTTTGGACAAAAATACAAGATGACGAGTTCTTGGAGCTCGGAAAGTCGACTTGTTTGGGACAAGAAGACATGATAACGTGTTGTTGAAACTCGGAATATCGACTTGCTTGGGACAAAAAGTCAAGATGACAGGTTGTTGAAATTCAGGAAGTCGACTTGTTTGGGACAAAAAGACATGATAACGAGTTGTTGAAACTCGGGAAGTCGATTTGTTTGGGACAAGAAGACATGATAACGAGTTGTTGAAACTCGGTAAGTCGACTTGTTTGGGACAAGAAGACAAGAAGCCGATTTCTTGTAGCTCTGCAAGTCGACTTGTTTGGGACAAGAAGACATGATATCGAGTTGTTGAAACTCGGAATATCGACTTGCTTGGGACAAGAAGACAAGATGACAGGTTGTTGAAATTCAGGAAGTCGACTTGTTTGGGACAAAAAGACATGATAACGAGTTGTTGAAACTCGGGAAGTCGATTTGTTTGGGACAAGAAGACATGATAACGAGTTGTTGAAACTCGGCAAGTCGACTTGTTTGGGACAAGAAGACATGATAACAAGTTGTTGGAACTCGACAAGTCGACTTGTATGGGACAAGAAGACAAAATGATGAGTTGTTGGAACTTAACAAGTCGACTTGCCACGTTCCAACAACTCATCATCTTGACTTCTTGTTCCAACCTACGGAAGCTTTAAAGTGCCATTCGACTTGGAGACTTGGCGAGATAATTTATCTTGTCAAGTCAACATAATAGCTCTATCATGTCGACTTATCGACTTTATAAGTTGACATGGAGACAAAAATTATCATGTCAAGTCGACATCTAAAAAGTTACATGTCGTCATGGTGAGATAAGGTATCTTACCAGGTCAACATCGAAAAAAGTTACATGTCGTCATAGTGACATAATGTATCTTGCCAAGTCGACATCTAAAAAGTTACATGTCATCATGGTGCATAAGGTATCTTGCCAAGTCGACATCTGAAAAGTTACATGTCATCATGGCGACATAAGTTATCTATCCAAGCTGATATCTAAAAAGTTACATGTCGTCATGATGACATAAGGTATCTTGCCAAGTCGACATCTAAAAAGTTACATGTCGTCATGGTGACATAAGGTATCTTGCCAAGTTGACATACAAAAAATTACATGTCGTCATGGTGCATGGGTCAAGTCTCCATTGCATTCTCTGTACATAAGAATTTCCCATTTTCTAAATTTTCTTGAAAGCTACATTTTTTCTACCCTATACTCTAAGGAGTTGTTTGACAAAGAGTGACAACTGTTCTAAATATACTCAGAGTTTAAGATGTGAAAATACATACTCTGGAAAATGAGAAATTTTGTGTAAAATGTGAATGGAGAACTACTCCTAAAAATTCTGTGATTTCATCAGCATTGCCATTTTGCATAACTGACAATGAAGTACTAGATAATGTTAATGATTGTAGTTTCCTTATTCACTCATGATTGGATCAATTATTTTTTTTAATTCATCGTCTTCCATACAGTGTGTTCCTAAAAAGGAAAGGCAAGTTCAAAAGTCAACTGAACAATACATAGTTTTTTTTTTCTTGTAATTTGTATAATGGAATAAAAAGTAGCTCTCCAGCTTTAATTTGACACCTTGCTTGCGTCAACGTTTACATGAGTTAGAGAGTTAGGGTTCTTTGAAACTTGGAAAAAAGTAGATGTATCATTTTCCTTCAAAGAAACCTTACTCGATCTGTAACAAAACCCATGGCAATGTTGACGCAAGCAAGGTGTCAAATTTAACTTAATGAGCTACTTTTTAATCCAGCACACAAATTACAAAAAACAAACAAACAAACTATGCATTTGTGATATAATTTACCTTTGAGGTTTGGTTTCCCTTTTTTAGGAACACACTGCAGAAACACTGGGCTGACTTGGGTGGAATTCCCCTTTTTATCGAGGACTGCCACATAGGCATGAATTGGGAGATCATTATGCATTAATGCACCCCTTTCAGACACAAACTAAGGGTCTAAGGTAGCTAATAATACAAACTGCGAACAGACTGTATTTTCTGCTTGCAAAATGGGCAATCTCTTCCTTCATTCTCTTCAAAGAATGTGCTGCATGGAAGGCAGAGTGTGTGCCCACATGGAATGAAAAAGCTGTCTTTCTTTCTATCACAGCATTATATCCCACACAATCCTTGTGATTCTTGCTTGATCAGGACCTATAAAAAGGGTGAGAGAAGATGAGGAGGAAGATGATCAAAATTAATACCATGGTGTATATTTTACCAAAAAATTAAATCAAAGCCATCAAATATAACAAGTGAATGCGTGTGTGTGTGTTCGTCCATGCGTCCGTGCGTCTGTCCGTGTGTGCTCAAATGTTAGAAAATGCTATTTCTCCGTCATTTCATGGCCGATTTTGATTTTGATTGTTTTATCTGATAGGGCTTGATGAGGGCTTCCAAACTTCTACACGAAATAGTGAAATTCATTAATTATGCTAATTCATGCAAATTATTCAGCTTGGATAGATAACTTATGTCACCATCATGATGACATCTAACTTTTCAGATGTCGACTTGGCAAGATACGTTATGTAGGCATGACGACATGTAACTTTTTCAGATGTCGGCTTGGCAAGATACCTTATGTCACCATGATGACATGTAACTTTTTAGATGTCGACTTGGCAAGATATAACATTATGTCACCATGACGACAAGTAACTTTTTTCGATGTTGACTTGGCAAGATACCTTATCTCACCATGACGACATGTAACTTTTTAGATGTCGACTTGGCAAGATACATTATGTCACCATGATGACATGTAACTTTTTAGATGTCGACTTGGCAAGATACATTATCACACCATGACGACATGTAACTTTTTAGATGTCGACTTGGCAAGATACCTTATCTCACCACGACGACATGTAACTTTTTAGATGTGACTTGGCAAGATATGTTATGTTGCCATGACGACATTTAAATTTTTAGAAATCGACTTGACATGATAATTTTGGTCTCCATCATGTCAACTTATAAAGTTGATAAGTCGACATGATAGAGCTATTATGTTGACTTAACAAGATAAATTATCTCGCCAAGTCTCCAAGTCGAATGGCACTTTAAAGCTTCCGTACCAACCAAGACCACTTGCCGAGTTCAAAGAAATCGAAATCTTTGTCTTCTTGTCCCAAACAAGTCAACTTTCCAGCCAAACAAGCCGACTCTCTGATCGAGTTCTAACAACTCTTCATCTTGTTCTGAACAAGTCGACTTGCCGAGTTTCAACAACAAATTGTCATCTTGACTTCTCGTCCCAAACAAGTTGACTATCTCAGTTTCAACAACTTATTATCATGTCTTCTTATCCCAAAACAAGTCCACTTGCCAAGTTCCAGCAACTCCACATCTTGTCTTCTTGTCCAAAATAAGTTGACTTGCCGAGTTTCAACAACTCGGCATCTCATTTTCTTGGTCTAAACAAAGCGACTTGCCGAGTTTTAACAACTTGTCATCTTGACTTCTTGTCCCAAACAAGTCGGCTTGCCGAGTTTCAAAAACTCATCATCATGCCTTCTTGTCCCAAACAAGTCAACTTTCCAAGTTCCTAAAAGTCAATATCTTGTCTTCTTGTCCAAAATAAGTTGACTTGCCGAGTTTCAACAACTCGGCATCTTGTTTTCTTGTTCTAAACAAGTCGATTTGCCGAGATTCAAGAACTTGTCATTTTGACTTCTTGTCCCGAATAAGTCGACTTGCCGAGTTCCAACAACTCATTATCATGTCTTCTTGACCTAAATAAGTCGACTTGCCGAGTCCCAGAAACTCGGCTTCTCGGTATTTAACTTGTCTTCTCGTCTTCTTATCTCGTCATCTGGTTGGCACTTTTAAGCTTCCGTAGAATATGGATGTGACAGAAGAATCTTCGTTTTCCTCCATTTTTTTCCCCTTTATCTTTCGGGATTGTTACAGAGACATTGAAGAGATCATATGTATATTTTTGCAGATTTATTTGCATTTCTTATTGTGTTGAATTTGTCTTTTGTATAGACATGTATATGGAAGATAAGCTTGAAGAACAATCTTGTCCATTTTTTTTTCTGTATGTGTGCAATTTTTTACTTTTGTGTCTTGGAAGAGAAAAACGAATGTGTTCACTCATGCGCAAAGTTTCCCTTATTGACCTACTAGGTTGACAGACAATCAAATTTTTAACGGGGGTGTATAAAATATTAATATTAGCCAAATAATCTATGAGAAAGATGAGCTTGAAAAGTATGTAATTTTCTTGCTGGATGTAAATTTAAAGCATTTTAGATTAGCAGCGGCCCCTCGCCTGAGCTTGCTTGTTAAGGGTGGGATTTCACGGAGCACGCGAACGATTTGCGAATGACGCGAATGGCAAAATCCAGCATTCGCATTTTAGTCTGCAAAAGATCGCCAAACAAACGTGAGGGTTCGGAAGCGTCGTCAATTGTTCGCGAATGTCGTTTTTACTTCGGCGATAATTTCAAAAAAGTTTGAAATTTTTTGCGAACCTTTTCCGCACACTTAGTCGGGATTTGCTCGTGAATTGTTCTCGAAAGTGTCTTTAAAGCTTCGTCATATGCGCAAGACCTTCGCAAGACACGCGCGATGTTCGCAAAATGTTCGTGAAACCCCAAACAGACTCCGAAACTTCGGAGAATGTCTCGCGTATGTTACGCGAAATCTGCGAAGTTTTTCCGATCATTTTACGACGTAATCGCGAACTGTTCGCGTACCTTTTGAGACATTCTCGCGAACGTTTAGCGCACGTTTGAGGGATGTATGCCCTGTACGTTTTCTACAAATAAAAATCGTAGTATACATCTAAACATCAAACAATTAAATATTAACAACTATAGTAACGAAAGAAATTAAAGACTAGCAAAGAGAAATAATATTTGATATACAAAAAAAAAAAATCGCAGAATACACTTAAAATCAATCTTAAAGGGAAGGTAAACCCCAAGAGCAATGTGGAGTGAGTGAAAGCAGCAGCATTAGTAGAACACATCAGTGAAAGTTTGAGGAAAATCGGACAATCAATGCAAAAGTTATGAATTTTTAAAGTTTTGATGTTGGAACTGCTGGATGAGGAGACTACTAGAGGTTATGACGTATGAGTGGACAACAATACCAAGAAAATATAAAGAAAATTCTGCAAAAATCCATTTTTCATGAAAATTACAAATTCCATCAACTTGATATTGACATATGTTAAGGGTAGCAATTATTCTTCCTGCTTTCTGAAAGCGGTTAGTCCATTGCTCTTTCATAATTCTAGAAAAGTGAATTTTTGTTGAATTTCCTTTATATTTTCTTTGTATTGTTGTCCACTCATACGTCATATCCTCTAGTAGTCTCCTCATCCAGCGGTTCCAACACCAAAACTTTAAAAATTCATAACTTTTGCATCGATTGTCCGATTTTCCTCAAACTTTCACTGATGTGTTCTACTAATGTTGCTGCTTTCACTCACTCCACATTGTTCTTTGGGTTTACCTTCCCTTTAAGTATGTAAATTTCATTTGAACTATAGAGATTATGTGTTGGAGGAACTGCAAAAAAAAAGGAACAAATGCTTTACTAGTGGAGATACGTCCTAGGGGGGAAAAATGTAGGCAAACACACGATAGAGAAATGAGAGAAAAAGAAAGGAGAAATACAGGAAAGAAAAAAAAATCAACTCAAGAAAGCTTTTTGAGTTGATTTTTTTCTTGCTTCCACCTCTCCTTGCTACATTTTCTCCCATGATTATTGAAAATGTTTCGTTGTTCGCATTTCCGTCGCGTGTTCTTCGTGTACGTAACATGCTGTACTTTAGCAATGATACACACGACAATCGCACATACGTCGTGGGAACTTCGCACAAATTGCGCAAGAATAGTTTTCGGCTTCATTGTCGGAAAACATTCGGAGAAAAACTTTTCCGAATGTTGGATTTTGTCATTCGCGTCCTTCGCAAATCGTTCGCGTGCTCCGTGAAATCCCACCCTAATTAAAGTTGTTTTGTACAATTTCTCGATATCATACCGTCCACTACTATAGCTCCGGAGTATACTCAAAATTGCTTTCCAAATGCTACAATACACGATATAATGAAAAACTAATCACTGCTGACCACCGAGCTTTGTTGGTGGAACGAGGGAGGTGGGAAGAGACCAAAGATGTAATGCAGGATGTTTGCTGGAACTCTTTCGCTTTTATTCAGTACGACGAAAAAGCGTTACTGTTGCCATAGCAAGACCCAGCATTCTATTGTTTTCGATCGAGCTAGCGATCGCCAGCCTCCGTAAGCTTCCCCCGGGCCTTTCTCGATATTCGCAGGGTTTCCCGCACCTCGCGCGCTGAGAGTGTGTGCTCTTATGTACTGACTGTGGTATGGCGCTCACGACAGCTTTGCATGCGCAGTCAGTGTCGTGAAACCATAGGTTGTGTGCACTGTGCAGTGCAAGTGTACAGTATTGTACGTTTTTTTACAGAGTGCTAGTTAGTTAAACGCGTGTGTGTGTATGTGACATGCAAAAAGCAAGCTTGTCGTCATCGATCAGGAACAGTTGCTGAAAGGGTCGGGTACGGTTTCGCCATCGGCCGGCTGAAAACTCGCCGAAATATTTTCTCATAGACTTGAACCTGCAAACTACGTGATCGACGACTATGCTGAACCTCACAACCGGGCCGCGATCAAGAGTGCTATAACCTGAGTTTTTCGTGGGTGGTAGCGCTCTGCTCTGCTGAAATGTAAGAGACCGGTGCAGTGGATTTCAAGCATTTCCGAGCCTTTGGCTTTGCGCCGCAATAACCATGATAACAATGATTTAATGTTTTCCACCGCCGTAACACGTTTATGATATGTCAGTCTATCTTTGCGCCGCAATAACCATGATAACAATGATTTAATGTTTTCCACCGCCGTAACACGTTTATGATATGTCAGTCTATCATAGAATCTACATTAGATTCTTTCTAACCATGTTTAACGTTAGTTAGATCTGACATATTACTTCACAATCTATGCACTTGTACACTCGTCTAGTTAGAGGCCGAGGGTTCTACATGTAAATTACTAGACTAACGTTAGACTCTATTTCTCTATATTGAACAGGATGCTATGCCAGGCCTAGACAGAAAGATCCCTCTGTCCAGAGGACTCTTTTGTATTTTGCCATTAACGCCGTCCTCCGTGTATACGGAGGGGATCCGTGAAGCCAGACGCAGTCTCCGCGGAACATTCCCCGACGGACAGATACAGACCGATCTTTCGGTCAATGCCAGGCCGTACTAATCAATGAATGCTAGTAATGGTCATTGTTTACTCTCTGTCTTGACCGAAAGATCGGTCTATATCTGGTCGTCGGGGAAATGTTCCGCGGAGACTGCGTCTGGCATCATGGATCCCCCTCCGTCTACAGAGGAGAGCGATAACGTCAAAAAAATAAAAGACTCCCCGGCCCTGGACAGACGGATCTTTCTGTCTACTGTGTGTCGTGATCATCAGTGATCATGGATTTAGATTGTTGTTGATGCGTACCGCGCGTATGGTGACAAGGCTTGATGCCTTGAACTGTTCAGTTCGAATTGGTTGGGTCACACAGCTCAGCCAGGCCCAGGACAGGGCAAGGCTAGTGACATAGCATAGTGTCAGGCTAGGGTGCACATGTTGATTTCATTATGTTTTATCATGGACGTACTACACACATGGACTATGAACGGAGGAGGTCTTTCTTTGAAGTTTGATCCGATCTGCATCACACGCCACCTAATTATAATTATGTGCATCTCGTTGAGTATGGTAGTGTATCCTATTAGTGTTACCGAACAATTTTTATTCAATTGCTCCCAGCAGGCTTCATTCTGAATTAAATCAGCTAAAAATCTGCCAGTATATAATCGAAATGTTGATCATTCTAGCTGTAATAATACTCCTTGATGTACTCTTAAAGCAAAATCCAAATTTGAGATGATCCTTCCTTCCTAAAAAGCTGCTTCTTTTTACAGACGCAAATCGTATTGTATTACCGAACGTGCGCCCTCTAATGGGGAAATTCATACATTGTATTTTCGGTTAGTGTGATTTAACGCTGGGTAACGAACATATTATTTTCGTTATTTTGAAAGTGTAATAGACCAACTAGTATGAATTTGCGGTAAATTTGTATTTACTTACGTTTTTTTGCCGCATTTCAGCGGTTTTCCAGTTTGGTTTCCCCTGTGACTGCTGTGAAATAACAGCGCATAGATTCTAGTCCCATGCGTGTAAAAAGCATTCTACATTCTAATAGGATACCTGCCCATACATTCAGATGTTTGGACAATGACGATTGTGTAATCTTGCATCGTCACTGACAATAGAACCCTTTCCCTCATTTCCATTTTTATTTCCCTGAGGTGCCTTTTCAGACTTAACTGCCTTTGGAAAATCGGCAATGATAGGGAGCAGCAAACCTCAAATTATGACAAATCTTGTGTCACAAAATTAGTAATTACTGAAGTGGATGCTTGTGGATTTGCATGTAATGTTGCTTTAATAATGGTAAGAAATTCATGTCGTCTACCATTAGGCCTACTGTCCATGTTTACTCTGAAACAATGTGTGTAAAATGGGAAAAAGATAACTTTTTGTGGAGGGGTTAGCTTGAAGTATGTTTTTCAAAAATTAGAATAATTCACATGCACCTGTAATTTTGCAAAATTTATAATTTTCAGGACTTTATGAATAACTGGCACGATCTAGTGCTACTCACTGGTTGTATTTTGCTTGAATTTCAGCCTCTGAGGACGGAATTCAGAGCAATGAATTTAAATAAGTGTCCGGTAACACAATTGACCCTCCTATTTGAATGATATTGATGAAATATGATGACCAGTGAGGTATCACACTTTCAGTAGAGGAGAATTTTTTTCCTTGCTTCAGTTTTGTAAACGTTTTCCCAAATGATACTGTAGTCCCCTGAGTTTTATTTGTTGAGTGCTTTGAACCAAAAATGCAATACAAGCTATCACATTATTCTGACACTTTGATGTTTCCCTGCAGCCCCTATCCAGCAAAAACAAAAGACAGGCAACAACGACAACATCATCTCCTGGTGTATCAACAACTAGCGACCATATTACAAGTACAGTCCAACCATGGGTTGTGGATCCTCACAGGGTGTTTCACAGGCTCAGTACCAGACCTATGAGGTCTCGTCAGTCTGGGAACAGGTCTCACGAACTGTGGAAGCCAAACGCAGTGGGCAGGACAAGCTCATCGTCAGGCGTTCAGGATGGAAGACTATTCGCATTTTTGTATCGTCAACCTTCAGAGACTTTCATGCAGAAAGAGAACTTTTCATCAAAGAGGTATGATATGATAGAGAATATCATATTAATTTACGGAGACATACCAGAAGTACATTGTAGGTTATACTGTTATTTGAAGTACAGTACTTTTACACTGGTTATTGTATGGTAGATGTCTGTGTGACTGGAATCTTGAGATCAAAAGATCTATAAATGTGCATGGTATGTCGATAATGGGTCAATGTGCTGTAACAGTGTACTAGTACATATTGCATTCAAATGCCATATAGTGTCTTGAAAGAAATTGTACAGCTGCTATACCACACATAACACGCACACACACACATGTGAGCACTGTATGCACTCACTAAAGGAGGGTTTACTGGTACTCCTGAGTGAGAGAAAGTTCTATATTAAGGAGAATTTACTCCTAGAGAACATGTATTTTAGTTTTTTAAGTTTTGATGAAAATGCATAGTGCTGTCATTGCTGGATAAGACGGCTACAACAATTTATAATATCACAGTATTGGAAAGATTTAAAAAGAAATAGATATACAGATGTATGTACTGTGTATGTGTGTTTATCAGAGAATGCTGCAAAGCTTGCAACCTGAGAGTTATTTGAAAGTAAATTTTGTATCTTGTTATCTTGTGATTCTCTTGTAACAGGTCTTTCCTGAACTTCGGATGTGGTGTGAGAAGCGCCGGCTTCATCTTGTTGACTGTGACCTCAGATGGGTAAGAGACACAAAATGTAACACGAGATCTTTGCAATACCATACTTCTTAATTATGTATTTTACTGTTATGAAAATGGTACAGAAACTTTTTTTTCAAGTTCAACTGATTAGGCTTTAATCATTGACATCATTGAGACTGTAAACTTGACATGCTGAAACAAAAAATGAACATGTTTGTTAGTATCAGACCACAAGGGCATTAAATCTAAAGTCTGCCAATTGTTCACATCATATCTGTAATCATGTATTAGAACATGTTATGTGGTCTCACTGACCTTTGTCTTCAACATGCATCCTAATCTTTATGGCTGTGGTATATAGTATTTCTTGAAACAATTTTGTTAAAAGTTAATTGTGTTACTTTTCTCCTTATGGATGATTAATCTATTTATTACCATGATACTTTTTGTACTACTTGCATTGTTGAAATGAAATTTGTCATACATCATGAATCTAATGAAAATTAGGAGAGAATAGTGTGGTCGGACGCAGAGATCATGTATAAGTGGTTCAGAATTAAAGATGATATGTCACATTCCAAGCAATAAATCCAGAGGCATGGTGAGAAATTCTTGATGCAATAATCAGCTCTGTTAGGACCCATTGCATATGATATTTGATATTTGGTCAGCTTTGGAGAAAGATTTTAGTATTCCAAAAGTATGTACAATATGTTTGGTCAGAAGAAAAACTAGACAAACCTTGATGAAGGGTTGCTAAACTGAAACCAGACATGTGGAAAGTACAAACAAAACAATGTACTGATGTGATGTAGGGATACATCTTGCATGGGTCAAAGGTCAAGGACAACTTCATGAGATATACTGATGTAGGTATTGCACTTATTCTAGAGCTGTTGCACTACTGGTGTAATTGATGTAGATGCCACTGGAAGTGTGTATTGATGACAGTTTTGATAGACATGCTTAACTTGTGTTGTACAATGTACATTACTACGTATTAAGTATGATTATCAAGGATTAATTTGTCTTATCCAGCCTCTTGCTTCCATAATTGTAATAGTGACTTGGAATCATCTTATCCCTTTCATTGCTACAGGGTGTTCCAAAAGATACCACAACAGAAGAAACCTTGCGTACATGTCTCAGTGAAATCGATCGCTGCTACCAAGACAATATCATGCCTTTCTTTCTAAATTTGACCAGGTAACCCATAATATCAATAGTTTTCCTTCACCTGAATGTATAGAAACTTTTAAATGGAGTCTGTTTCAAATGTGTCATAAACTGTGGTGCACTTGTGCTTTATTCTCTTTCTATTACAAAACGTAATTGGTTCAATTCCTTCAGTAGTTTGTTCCATCAGAATTGTAGGCATTGAAATAGACCAGAGATAGACCAAAATTGAAAGAAGACAAATATTGATTGTGATAGTAACTCATGGAAGGGACTATACAAAATACATGTTCTCTCTAATTGAATTTGTACTTTTCTTGGATGATCTCGTATGGAGGGGAAGTGCTTGAAACTGTCAACACATTTATTTATTGATTTGCTGGATTCGTATTTCTGAGTGACATCTTTATTTTAGGTTGAACGCAAAGCTTTCTAAAGACAGTACAATGGAACACATGGGACTATTATGAATCTTGCTGCTTGAATCCGGCTGCTGGAAGCAAAGATTTGATTTGAAGTCAGTACTAAATTTTAAGCTAGAAGACTCAGTTTCCTCAGTCAGGAGGATGTCTGATTTATATGACAAAACAGGACTTTACGATTAGTGAAATGTATTTTGTTAATGTTGTTTTAAAGCTATGAAGGCTCAATAGCATTCACTGTAGCTCTCCCTTTTCAAAAAACCATGTAATGGTGATCTGGAACTTTCCCCATTCAAAGCAAATTCTGGTTTGCTGTATTGACTTCCTGGCAAATTAGCCTACTATCAATGCTGTGGCTCACCATATCCCAGTGCTATGCCAGTAAAGAAATTGGGAGTATTTGTCTGTGCACAGGTGCACCTATAACTGATTTCACTTTCTTGTGACTTTTATTCTCCTGTATCGTATGTCTTTGATGTTCTGTCGTTTCTTTCTTCTTTTCAGTCCTGATCTCATGATGAAGATGTTACCAATATTTTCTCAGTCGCCAGAAGCTTCTGGGTATGAATATGCTCTACCCCGCATTGTTTGGCAGACAAACAAATATTTCACAGCCCGTTCTGTTTTTTTTTGTTTTTCTTGTTTGTATGGTGCTGGAATCCCTCCATGCCCTTCCTCTGTCTGTTCTCTTTTTGTCTTGTCCTTTCTCTCCTCTACATGCAGTTCATTCTAATTGTGACTTGTGTCATGTTGATTTCTTAAAATAACATACTATATGCATGCCAAACATTTCACTGCAAAGAAATTGTAGGTGACCCCTGCATGGACAGACACATTGCATGTAGTCACATTACTGCTCAAAATAGTCATGATGCAAGTAATCATAAACTTGGCTTTTCCAATAAGTCGTGAAATGAAATAGTCGTTAAAAGGCAGTGGAATGCTCTGAGCATGTACAAGCATTAATCAGCATGTTCTGGAACAGTGCAGTATGTCATCATATTATTTTGTTGTGTTCCTTGTGCAGCTGTGTTGTTGAGCTGGAATACTTAATCATGTTTTGTTTGATCTTTTGTTTGCATGCAGCAAGATCACCAAATATTGTTCTGTCTGTACTTGTTACAGGGGACTGTCCAATTAGGAAGACTTTAGTTATTCTTTTATTGCTTACAAAAGATAGGCCTACCAATAAAGTATAGCTTTGCTTTTATTTCTTATTGAGAAGAAACCAAGAAAGTATTAATGGCATTTATAAGATTTATCAGATATATAAATGCCAATCACAACTTTTGTCTGTTTGAGCATTTTAATGATAGGCATGTGTTTAGTGCTTATTGCTTCTAAATTATTGGGCCCACTGCATCAACAATGATAGAGCATTGACCATGTACACACATGCATAGTAGACGGTGCATGCACATGCCTTGGTTGTGACTGGGTGCATGTTGGGGCCAGCAATATATCACTTTACATTGTATTGAGATCTTCTTATGTATTACAAGAAAATCCCAGAGGTGGATTTTAATGATATTTGGACTACATACAAACTGTACATGATGTGGAGGAGGTCATCTGAATTTGGGCAAAATCTCTTGAGATGAATGGTCAGTAGTCACTAAACCTGGGCCCTGTTTTATGAAGAGTTAAAATTGATTATAAAGTCGATTTCTATTTTAAGTCTATGGTAGCCTGTGTGCTAGAAGGAAATTCAAAATCGATTATATCTTTTGACAAATCAGGACCATGCTCTCCAAACTGCTATTTTTCAGCCATTTGTTAAGCAGGGAATGTTTAGTGATAAGAAAGTAAATTTTAGCTGTAAATTCCACCAAGAATGTCCAGTGATAATTCATTTGGTGTAGTGGATAGAAATACATTTTAGCAAATAAGCCTCTGTGCAGTGAGGATAAAACAACAGTCCTCAAGGTGAGTAGTCAAGATCAGTAAATTTCATAGCTTGATCTTTGCTGCAGTCAAGTTGCTTCAGTTGTTTGTTTGCTTTTTGTTGCATATTCATGATTTGCATGAAAAAGACATCAAGCATCATATCGTGTGCACACAAATAATCTATATTCCTTAAAACGGTTCAAAGATAAATGTTGTCTACTCGGCATGTTTATCATAAAGAAAGTCTAGAAGTTTGCTCATTCTCAGCAAACATTTGCAGGAACACACTGCCCTCACTATGTAAAGAGAGGGAGAGGGAGAGAGAGTATTGAGAGAGCATTTTGTACTGGCAAAGTGAACCACTTACCAATTTTCCTACAGTTTATAGTCACTCTGCTACCATGTGCAATGTGCAACCATCCATTCCATCTCCATTTGGGATAATGAGTGACTTTTTTTTTTTTGGTGTATTATCACTTTATATATATATATATGTATTTTTTATCATTTTTGGTACATTGCAACAGCATGTCTCTCTGGTAATAGTGGCTTATGATTCATTGTACAAATATTTATGACTGTAACAGTTGAGATGATCTTGTTATATATGTTGAAAGGTGGCAAGTCTTGTTTCTATGCTCATTGACACTCTTTCTCAAGTAGGTTGGGCTGTGACAATCACATTCATTTTTACTCTGACTAACAAAGAACACTACTTGTATTTCTATTCTTACACAATTATTAGTTCTGGTATGGCATTAATTGTTGCAATAGATAGGGCAGAGGAATATTAATGAAATCTGTGAAAAGGGGAGCATATGCACACTTCACATTTCACATTAAGGATGTGTATACAACACCAGCTTTATGCCTTGTCTGTATATTTGAAAGAGACTGTACAGTTCCGGTTGAGGTTAGAATTTAGCTTTTAACGTATTGCGAGATATTCAGAAACCACTCTATGAGATGTCAAAGAGCATGCAGTTCTAAGGGAAATCTAAAGTTTATTTGATGAAAATGGGTTTTGAAATGGCTGAGATATCAAAACACAAAATGAAACAAAGAGACCCTAATAAAAGGTGTGGCCTGTCACCTTTTATCATTATCACTTTTTTTGATATCTTAGCCATATGAAAACCAATTTTCATCAAATAAACATTGAATCCTTTTTAAAATTACATGCCCTTTCATATTTCATAAGAGGTTTCTCGTTATCTCACTCAGGAATGTTATAAACCTGAATCCTCACCTCAACCAGTACTATACAGTCCCTTTAACATTTTCTTTTCTTCAAAAGTGACAGTCTGACTTCAACCAGCTTTAAGCCAAAGCTTGTTGTTGTTTTTATGAAGTGCCAGAATCCATAGACTCATCCTAAATGCGCCTGAATCCATAGACTAACAGCACAACTGTAATCCATGGTCCAGCACCTGACATGACTCAGTCAGTGGATCACAGTTGTAAATCGTCGCTGGGGTGACAAAACCTTGTATCTACAATTTTGGTGAAAATGATTTTTTTGGATTAATGGTCAAATAATGGGTTAAGTAATGTCCTGTCCAAATCTGAACTGTCTTACTCCAAAAATGAAGCCACCACGGCATGTCAAAGGAAAGGCTATTCCATTCGCCACAGTGCTTTAGCCGCTATGTTTTTTGGCTCTCCTGAACATTTGACATTTTGTAGATATGAGGTCTTGTCGCCTTAGCAACGAAATACTTTAGTGCAGTAGTCTATTTCAAGGCTTTAGTAGCTCAAGGGCTTTTCAAAAGCTAGATTTAAACCAATCTTGGCAGGAATCATTGTCAAGAATATTTGTTACACAGTGTTTCAGTTGGTTAAGATCGGCCTGATGGTAGCCCAAGGATGGGGTCCCAAAGGCCAAGAACTGTGAAAATTTTAAAGATCTTATCCGGATGATCAAGAATTGGTACAACGAAGTTCTTCTGAATTTGGATACTCGTACAAGTAAGTAAGTTCTTGACAGACAATGGAAGTAGTGGCCTATTTGGGTGTGAAAATTTTTCGTAGGGCCTGATGGTCAGTATATAAACATCATTGTCTTCTTTTCATAGCACATGATCAGATTTTTGTAGCAAACTTGACAGGAAACATTCTTACAGGCAGATAAGTATGTAGCCTTTTAAATTATGTATTAAAAAAAGAGGCCCTAATGTGATATGAATTTGTAACACTACCCTTTACATTGACAGCCAAGAGTTCGTTTTGTTTATTTTTTTGTTTTGTTTTTGTTTTTGTTTGTTGTTGTTCATGCAGCATGCACAGCCATTGTAACCATGCCAGAAATGTAGTTGTTCCCTGGACCAATTAATCCATGGGCCAAGGCTCGAAAAATGGGTTGTTGGTACCACCTGAGGTGGCAAAACCTTTTTGGTGTCATTTTGTTTGTCGGGCATAGATATGCTTATCAAGCTATGATAGCATTTGCAAATGAGTAGCTTAGTCATAATAAATGATTTTTTAACCAATTTGGTCTCGTTTTTATATCCCTATACTTCTGAATCGAAACTAACCGCTATACAAAGAAGAGCACTGTATTCTGTATGTTCACAGGTGTTCTGTTGTAAACGTTCTGTTGCTTAGTCTTTATTGAAGGCAGCGAAGGGAATATCCAAAGGGTTATGATGTCCACAGCTGTCACGCGGTGCGCTTAGTCTTTATCTAGACCAATGTACCGTTATCATATCTAAAGTTCCTCATAAAGGGATTATCTGTAAGTACTGTTTTTATACTGCCCTCTCAACAAATACATCAGTTTTAAACAAAAATCACCCTATTCATAGCATTTACAGTATTATTCATTATAATGTATTGTAGTGTACCGGTACATTGTTTTTGCATTATCTTTTATTGTTGGGTGGAAATAAAGCGACATTGGCATGGTGTTAGCGTTTCCACCGTAGCGTTTTCACCGGAAAATGATAAATAATTGAAAAGTACGGTAAAATTCACGAGGAATTGCTTTTGTTGTTGTTGTTGTTTTTAGATAAAAGGATATACACTGTATCATAAGCTTTGGCTATTCCTTTTGCCGTCTTGAATAAAGACTAAGCGCTGTGGATATCATAACCTTTGGATATTCCCTTCGCTGCCTTGAATAAAGACTAAGCGCACCGCATTTACAACAGAACACCTGTGAACATACCGAAGACAGTGCTCTTCTTTGTATAGCGGTTAGTTTCGATTCAGAAGTATAGGGATATAACAACGAGACCAAATTGGTTGAAAATTCATTTATTATGACTAAGCTACTCATTTGCAAATGCTATCATAGCTTGATAAGCATATCTATGCCCGACAAACAAAATGACACCAAAAAGGTTTTGCCACCTCAGGTGGTACCTATATCTGGCCTGGCCCATGGACTAAATGACAAATTTCTGTTTAAGAAATTGAGCTGCAAAGCAAAGCAAAGAAAAAAAGCAACAAAGTGCTAGATGCTAAACTAAGTACACCACAAAGCATACTTCTACCTGCTCTGGTGACCACATGCTTTCATTAGATGCAGTTGTAGTGACAATAGTAGAAACCAACTAAAGAAGCAAATGATATGAAGTGATGATGTCATAGCCTGGTAAGTCTTGCCCTGACCTGCACACAAATCCTTGCTGACATTAAGAGCAAGAACTTAAATCCTTCTGCAGCAAATTACACATTGTACCATTGCAATAACTGAACATATCTAGGGGTTTAAGGGTTGTTTGTGCTAAATAATTAGGGCCTACTCCAAATGTACATGTTTGTGCTTTGATCATTTGGAGAGTTAGAAGTTGATGGCATCTCATCTTCATGTGAGTAGGACTTGTATCACTACTGTTTGACATCATGTTGGAGCTTAGCAATTTCATAATTTTCTTTTCTGATGGTGATGAACCTTGTACAAAATTTTGTTGGTATGACTTTAGCAGAGTCAGCTTGAACATGAAATGGAATAGAGCTTTAACTACAAGATTTACATTGTATACTCAGAGAAGTGGGAGTATTTCATGATTCACAGGCTTGAAATGACAAAATGAATTCTAACTATACACATAGATGAGATAACTCATTTTTCAGTACTCAAAATGCGAATGTAATTACACATACATTGGTATATTCATTACGAGTCCACACAGAGGCCCATTTAAATACAGGCAGTACAGGGCATGCCACTTATTTTGATCTACAAGTAGATTTCTGCAACGCCATCCTGACCACCCCACCCCACCCCCAATATTCATCCTGAACAAACCCTTTACAATATACCAAGAGAATGATGAGACAGAATGTCATACCTGCACGTATGTAAACATTTTTCCCCCTTTCTTTTATAAGTATTATTAATGAAACCAGGAAAAGTTTCATGGAGAGGTGTAGTCTAATTGGCGGCCGTTTTTTTTTTCTCTACTTGCTCTGTAGTGAACGCTGTGGCTGGATTCCAAACCAGATGGAAGTGCCCGAATCTATCATGCAGGAGTACCGTTGGATCATGGGATTGTCTGTGACGGAGATGGAGATCATGCACGCAGCTTACAGGAAGAACAATCCTAATTGTGAGTCATTTAAAAACTGACAGGGTCTGTGTTCTGGGAAAATGTCCATATGTAACATACTGTACTGTGCAGAAATGGCTTGAAAGATGATGTGCCCTCAATCTTTTTTGATACAATTTTGTTTATAATCTAATAGCTGAAAGAAAGTATGTATGTAGCATTACAATGTATATTTTTTTCCCCTCTCATTGACAGTACTTATGATCTTTATGTGATAAATAGGATGGTGAGATTGATATTGAGATTATTTTTCATTTGTATTTAAAAGGCACTTAAATTGTTTACAAGGAAATGGGGAGTGATTATTTATGTGTTGTCTATCAGGAGATGTAAGATGCGTGAAGATAGCAAGGCAAATTTGAACGCTCCAATGATTTTCTCTAATAGCATGTAGATTTACTGTAAAGTGTATGCCTTCAAGCTTCAAGCTTATCGTGATAGGAGCTCATCTGATAGCAGGACTACAGCGCTATTCAAACTTGCAAGTATCTATTCAAGATCACCTTTTGCAAATGTGTGCAACACTGAGGGAGATTTTTATGATGAATATGTTGTGTTACATTATTCAGCAGATTGGCACACTGTATTGTGTATCTATACAGTGAACTGTCATTGTGAAAACATCTAAGAGCTTGTGAAATCCCTTTGTTACTTTAAAATTTTGTTATGTCTGGGTTTTGCAACACAGCAATATATTCAGAGATACATTGAAATTCGAGGCAAGAAAAATTACTTTACTTTTTTTCATAGGGAGAGTCCATAGTATATATCAAAAACATATTTTCGCCACCCCCTTTTTTTTATGGCTGGTGTAAATTGTGAATGTCAGATTAATGATGGTAATTTTCTTGTTTTGTTTCAACTCATTTTTTTTCTTTTGTGCAGCAATCTTCATGATCAGAGACTCAAGCTTTGTGGGTGATATTCCAGAAGCTCAAAAGAAGGATTTTGTTGATGTCAACCCCGTTGCACCTCAGAAACTGAGCATGCTCAAACAGATGCTGAAAGAGAGATTTGGGGTAAGCCTATTATACTTTTCCTCTTGTCCGTTTTGCTTTCACTGCATTTTCCATTATGTTTGGATGACAGTGTAAGTCATGAAAAATGATGACTTTAAGTGATAAAACCACATGCATCACAATTCCGTCCCCATAAAAGGAAGAGAAGAGACACTTGTCTTATTTTGTGCATAGTTTTTCATAACAGACTCTTGTATAATTTTGTTTAAAAGTCAAAATGTCATTTTTTTTCCCTGAAAGTAGAATCAGTGCTTCTAATTGCTTTATATTTCTTTGTAGTTTTTAGTTTTGATAAAGTGTAGTTCTGTAATCCATAGAACACCTTGGCAAAAAATTTTGTGAGCTCATACTTTTCAGGCTCTGTAAGTATTCAGGCTGTGTTTTATCTGGTGGGTTACAGCAACAGTCCCAGTATTAAAAGAGTCTTTGTGTTTTGTCCTTTGTAGAGAATCTGAAAGACCACGACAAATAGGCAATGCACTCTATACGATTGGACCAAGATTCATATTATGTTCGTACCATTTTCTGACATCTTTGCAGGAGCACCAGGTACACTTCTACGAGTGCAGTTACAATGGGCTGGACGAAAATGGTGTTGTGCAGTTTCAGGGATTAGAAAGACTCAGAGATATGGTAAGATGTGTTGTGAGGAGTTGATAATCTGACTGAGAGATGGCAGAGACGAATAAGGAGAGAGATATACCAAGTAGATAGAGTGACATTCTGACATTTTTTAACATTGGGATGCCATACTTTGTGCATGGACATGAATGGCAGAATATGTGATGTCCAGTGCATGTGACACATTATTATTCATATTCTAGTTATAACTGTTCATTATATTGATGCTCTTACTTGTAATGTCACGATGTGATGGTGCTGTACCTAGTTTATTACCAAGATTAATTTTCTCTTGTATTGAAGTCATGAAATATGAATTATGTAATATGCCAAAGAAAAATTGCAGCCTCTACTGGACAGTTTGTATAGCATGTTTATCTTTTGCTTGACATTGCCTTTATTGTGAATAACTCTTTCAGTTGCATTTAAATGGGTTCCTGCTGTCAAATTTATCTAACCAAAACATTCTGTATGAAAGATACACTTCAAATGAATATAAATATGTGAATATGTTCGTATTCATCTCTAACCATTGTAATCTTTGAAGTGGAGGTAAAAGTACAAATAATTGTCATCTTAACTATTTCAAGCAATGAATGTATGTTGAAACAGCACTTTGGAATAGTACGTCTTGATAGGAACCTCTTTGCTTCCTCACTCAATCTGATTCTGTGTCAACCAACCTTGCCCCTACCCAGGTGTTTGACTTCTTCCAGAAGCGTATCGCTGAGCAGTACCCTCTGGATGACCGCCCCATGGACCCCTACCAGCAGGCTAAGGAGGCACACGAATCCTTCATGAAGAACCGCAGTGCCTGTGTCCTGGGCCGAACCTCGATCCTGGAGCAGGTGAAGGACCACGTCCTGTGCACCTCCAGCACGGCACCTCTGGCCCTCCTTGGTGGACCAGGCACTGGCAAGTCCTCTATCATGGCACGTGTAGCAGAAGTGGCCGTCTCTAAGGCCTTGACCAGGGAGATACCTGGGTGAGTAGCTTTATTTATCTCAAGTTTTCATCTATCGCTCCTCACCTATGGAACTCCCTCCCATCTTTCCTCCATGAAATTGACAAACTGGATCACTTCAAAGTCTCGCTCAAGACTCACATTTTTCACCAGGCATCCAGTTGCTAACTCTCTTGGAGGAGTCTGTGCCTTTGAATGTTTCTACAACATGTATATGGCGCTATACAAATGCTGTGGATCATCATCATTGTCATCATATTCATGTTGATAGTTGCCCTGGGTATTTACTGTTTTGGTTGTTTCACTTTTCCAATATAAATGGCCTCACATACCTCCATATTTTCTTGAAAGTGGCATGGACCACCAGTGATGTTTTGTAATTCATTGGCAATATTAGACATCTATGAACTCAAATTTGTATGGCATCAAGCAAATGTTATTCCTGTTTTGTGCTTGTTCCTGTCCCTAGATTACGTAATCTGTGCAATTCTATTTAATCCTGTTGTCCTCTTTTTCAAATTGTACATGAATGTGCTTGATGTATGATTTTCTCTCTTATTGTCATTCTTAAAGCACCTCAGTTGTAAGACAGAAGGGCAAATAATGCAACTCTCTAAGAACAAGATATACGAAAGAGAGAAAGAGGGAAAGGATTGCAGAAAAAAAACAGGGAGAAAGACATGAATAACATAGACAAAGAAAGATAATGAGAAAGGTGGAAAGAAAGGCCAAAATGTTGACCATTATCTATGATTTTGTCCTACCACAGTGCTCCTGATGTTGGATGGCATGTGTTCTATCACTTTGTTGGGGCTGTTCCAGGCTCACCAAATCTTGAAGTAACACTGAAGAGACTTCTGAGAGAGATCGGTGTTGTCAAGGTATTCACACAATTTGATAAGCCTTAGCTCTCACATGCAAACATTTTTGTGTATGGGGCTTTATGTCTTTGGTATATGAATTGACTCATTTCACATATTTTCAATCATTTCCCTAATTCCAATTCATTTCATTACCTGGTAAGCCTTGAAGCATATAGCAATGAAGCAGTGTATACTGTATTCATATTATATTTTGTGACTGTAATGATTTGCGAATTGGTACATGCAAGACAATTTCATTAGTGGTGGAATTTATGAACGAGAATTGCAATTACAGAATGAAAAATTAATGCTATCTATTTTCAGGGGAAAGTTTTCTGTTAGTTTAATTTCCTGGCTTGGTATGATATACAGGGCATTTGAAGTTATGATGGCAGTATGTAATGCATTTTAATATCGGAAGTTTCACAAGTCAGCAGAGATTCACAAATATAACAACACCATGAAACATACATCTTATGCAACATGGTTAGTTATTCTGTAATAAAGTAGTTCTAAAAAAAAAGGAAGGTTTTCACGTGATTTGAAATGATCAACAAAATTGGCCTCTTTCAAGTAGGGAGAAATTAAACATCTCACAGATGGATGATCAATGGAAAAAGCTAGTTCCCCATAGAACTTTTTGTGCCAGCACAGAGCAGTGCAGTAGATGTGTTTGTTATGATCATAGTTTCCTATCAGCGGTATACCTGACTAATCAATAGGCAAATTTAATGTATAGCTCATGCTGACAAGTTGTCATTATTTGGCTACCTTGTGTAAACATTGTATTCAAAGTGGCGAGTACAGATGTCATGAATTGTTAAAGTTTATTAATTCTTTTGATGCCAAATGCTAATTTTAGACAAAATTTGATTGAAACTGAAAGAGCCTACAAAAGAGAGCAACTATCTCTTCTCCCCATTTGTAGAGGTACGGCTCCGATGAAACATTAGGCCATATAAATCATTTCACTGCCTGCTAACTTGTAAGTAACCCGTTGAGGACGGACAGATTTTGCTATAACACGCATTTCCCATAGACACCTGCCCAAGTATTCTCGGGACTCGTCAATGGGTTTAATAATAAAAATGAACTTGTTCGTACTGTTGTGATTTGTTTTTCCTGATGTAATATTCACTCATTTGTCATCCTCTGTCATGTGACTTTAGGACACCCAAATGCCAAAGGACCTGGAGGAAACATGTCAGGTGACTTATGCTGCTCTCTCCAATCCCAACACCCGACCAGTCATCATCATCATTGATGCCCTCAATCAGGTCGGTATGACTCCAGTAAAATCATAGGCACAGTAATCCACCAACTATATCATTGACTTGCAGCATGATTAATTCTCTGGCCTATGTTGTTAAATCTTCATACCTGGTTCAGCTATATTATAGCACTGTTCATGTAAGTTGCTCTTATGCACCTTCTTACTGTAAGACTAGATGAAATATACTGCTCTGTCATCTTTGTAGATTTTTCGTTTTTTCACACTCAGATGTTATGACTGTAGTAAGATACTACAAGATGTACTTTATGGGCATATTCATATGTAGTATGACACTCTTCACTTTTTAACTTTGATCAAGTTATTCCATTATTAGAATATAAAAGATTTAAACTTCAATGTATATTTCTTCTGAGCATAGACTGATGTAAATTCTTCTCGTTCATTCAGTGGAAGTATAAGATCAACAGTTAGTTGAATCAAGAAACTGGAGTTAAACTCACTTGTTGCGACGTTTCGCCAATTATCAATTGGCTTCTTTGGGCAAATGATGCTCCCATTGATGGAACGGCCCTTATATAGTGTGACGTCGCAACAAATGAGTTTAATTCCACTTTCTTGATTCATTTAATGATAGATCTTTTCTCCTGAGCATGTTTCACAAACTGTTTTTTTTTTTTCATCTCTTCTCTATTCTCTCTTTTCTTTAGTTTGATGAGAGCAAGGAATCCACTGTCCTCACCTGGCTGCCCAACAAACTTGCTCCTCAAGTTCGCTGCATCTTTTCCATGATAGACGACACCCCCCAGCACCAGTCACTCACTAGTCGCTCAAATGCTCCTACTGAGGTGTTTGTCACACCCCTTGACATGGAATCTCGAGAGGTAAGCACAAAGCCAAAATGAAAACACTTTGTGAGATGTGAGATTAGAAACAGGGCTTGAATTCTTCTTTTCTCTCACGGTAGTCTTATACTGGATATTATTGAAAGAGTTGTCATGATTTCCCATCTCCCCCCCCCCCCCCCCCCCAAAAAAAAAAGAGTATAAAGATGTGCAGAGGAATTTGAAATGGTGATGCCTGTGGACTGCTTTTACATGAAGTTATAACAATGAGATGCTACTAATGAATATTGTGATATTTTAATGTTCAATTATTCAGGCTGTTCTGAAAAACAACAACAACAACAAATGCCCAGAGCAATACTGTAAAAGTGGAAATTTTCGCAGTGTTGAAATTTTCGTGCATTTCGCGCAACCAGAAACAAGCGCGAAAATAAAAGCACACAAATATTTTTACTTGCCATATGTTCCTGTGCGTGATGTCTTGATTCCGCGGAATTAAAAACACGCGAAACTCTTCTTACCCGGCCAAGTACGAAAAATTAGTCGCGCGAAAATATCCACTTTTACAGTATATTGATTGATTGATTTAGACCAACTAAGGCCATTCATTTAGCAAAATAAAACACAAAGTTATATCACATTGGCATTTACATTAACAGCCAGGTAGCCTTGGAAGCATCTTGTGCTTGTATTACAGTTTATAGGTTGCCCATGCAAGAAAGTGCTGTACTTTACAATTCCAACGTATCGGTTGAGTAAGATAAGGGCATTAAGGTTCCCACAATCTATGGCATTAGTGGCACCTTAACGCCCTTGTCTTTCTCAACCAATGATATAAAAATTAGAAAAGTATTCAGAGACTGCAGACCTCTGCCAAACAGCTCATTTCCACCCATACACTCATGATGAAAATCGCCAAATTTTCCAATATAGAAGCCTTTTGTTTACCTCATCAGCTTCCAGCTGTGCGGCACCTCGCCCGGGCAGAGCACGCAGTGTAGAGTGCGTATGCAAACCTCAGATATGTGCAACTTGAATTCCCAAGTTCATTAACCCTATCAGCCGAAAGATAAAAATACAAAGAAATTTCCTGATCAGCCCCAAAATTCAGTTATTTGTCCTTGTGTCATTTTCAACTTTTCCTGCAAGTTTCGTTCAAATCCATTCACATCTTTTTGAGTTATTTTGCAAATGGACAAACAAACAAACAAATCAATGCCGATGAAAACATCCTCCTTCCTTGGCGGAGGTAATAATTTTGTGTGAGGTCAAGCAAATGAACTAGACATCTTTGCAGAAAAACGTTACATGTATATTAGATACACACACACAATTCACACACACATGCAGTACATATTAAAGGATAGAGAAAGGGATAGAAAAAGAGAACATATCTTCTTAGCTATAGCTATTGTTTTAAAAAAAAAAAAACTTCAATAAGCATTTAAATCTATAAAGAGTTGTGGTGCATTTAGCACAGTACTTATTGAATTCCATCATTTACACCAGCAAACCTTATAGAGTTGGATCATACACACAGTCAAATGGGTGAAAGGGCACCGTAAATTAGTCTGAGAACAAGAGGTTATTCAGAACATTAGTGACCCGCTACAACAAAAGGATCAGAAAGTCGAGGGAGGTCAGTTTTCTGAAAATGACATGACATTGTTCCCTTACTCTTCCGCTTTAATTTCATATATAACACGACTCAAAAAAGTACTCGATTGTGGAGATATTGATGATTTTATGAGACCATGTTGAGTGGTTTAGGAAATCAGCATTTCGAGAAAACCGCATTCAAAGTTTTCATCTGACGCAGTCGTGATCAAGGGGAGGTCACCTCTTGGCAATAGAAGGTCCGCTCATAGCAACTTCCAAGATGTTCGTTCAAGCTTAGCGCCAGGGTCTACGCATGACCAATCAGTAAGCACAATGCCAAGCACTGACCAATTGTCGCTCGGGGTGGAGTCTATCTGCGCACTAAATCCAAATCTTCAGACACGTTTCTGTTCCGTTGAAAGTCGGAAAATCATGGCCCAGAAAAACATTAATTTCTTGCCTCTCTTTTGATCATTTAGCTTCGATATTTCGGCAGAGGACAGACAAAACATTAGCCTACACGTGTACAATGTTATGCCAACAACTGAAATTCAATGGTTTTTATGCCTCCACCACGAAGTGGTGCCGGAGGCATTATGTTTTCGGGTTGTCCGTCCGTCCGTCCGTCCGTCCGTACGTACGTCTGTACGTTCGTCCGTACGTCTGTACGTACGTCCGCTTTCGTTTACGCGATAACTTGAGTTATATTGACTGGAATTTTACCAAACTTTGTCAAAGTATAAAGTATGATAGGGCAATTATTTGATTAGATTTTGGGTGAAATCGGCCAAAGGTCAAGGTCAAATCATGAAATTGTATCCGTTTACGCGATAACTCAAGACCGGATCAAGCAAATTTCACCAAACTTTGTCGGAGGATGATGTGTGATGGGGCAATTACTTGATTAGTTTTTGAGTGAAATCGGACAGAGGTCAAAGGTCAAATATCAAGGTCAAATCATAAGATTTATCTGTTTACGTGATAACTCAAAACTGGATGAAGCATCTTTCACCAAACTTGGTCCAAGGATGATGTATGATGGGACAATTAGTTGAGTAGATTTTAGTGACATTGGCAAGAGGTCAAAGGTCAAAAGGTCAAGATCAAATGCTAAAAATGTTGCTATTTCCCCCATATCTATGCAATGCCCAAAGGTATTTTCTTGAAACTTAGTGTAGACATGTACTACTGCGTTAAGATACTCCAGAGAGAGTTTCATGTCATGAGGTCAAAAGGTCAGAGGTTAGGTGAAAATGTTGCAATATCACTTTTCTCGCAAATGGTTCAATGTATCTTCATGGAACTTGGTGCATATGCATGTACTGACTGGCAGGGATTATCTAGGGAATTTAGGGGTCATGGGTCTATAGTGAGGGGGTCAAAGGTCAAGGTCAAATCCTCAAAATTTTACTATTTCCCTCATATACTAGTATATGCAATGCTTGCATTATTAGTTTAAAAACTGAACAAACACATACATTACCTAATGGAGATTCTCCGGAAAATTTCCAGCCAGAAGGTAAAAGGTCAAAGGTTAAGGGTCAAAGACCAGGTTTCAATGCCCCCCCCCCCCAAAAAAAAAAAAAAAAAAAAAAAAAAAGATTATTTCGTACTGTAATTACACTCTTTCTTCTTACCTTGGAAATTACTCAATGCATTAAACTTATAAAAGGGTCCGTCAGAAATCAAGTAAAAATTCTCAATTCCCTAAATATGTGTACCTGCACTCTAAGACAATTACAGCAAACCCAGTTCAAGGAAAGTGAACATATTCAAGATATTTCTGACAAACCTGTCATTTCAGTATTTTGCCAGTTATGTGAAACTGTCATCACACATTGTGAAGATATTGTACTATACACCTATTGGGAGAATCATGCATTATGGCGGAGGCATCAGTCGCCATAGCGACATTTCTAGTTTACAAATTTTGATGATTTGACTTTAAACTCGATATTCTTGGCTCTGCCATCAGCGACTTTCAGATCCTTTCGTTGTAGCGGGTCACATTTTATTCAAATACAGAAGGAAGCATACCTTTATGATATTTAAACATAAAGATAAGAATATTGAGTCTGGCAAGTTCATGGCAAAATCTTCAATTTGATAGACACGTCCAAAACTGAAATATGTACATTAAAAAAAATGAATATGTAGTAGAATATTGTAGAAGTAAAACTTTTTTACAATTCTTAAGTAATGCCACTCAAAACAGTAGTACTTAGTTTATTAATTTGGTTTTCATTTAGATGCAGTATGTACTCTGTTTTGAAAGAAATTGCCTGAGATGAGGTAAAAAGAAACCCAAATGCTATTCACTTTTCTGTTCCCATACAGGCCATTGTGAGGGAGACACTTGGGAAGTACAACAAGAAGTTGGATGATGAACAAATGGCCAACCTCCTGAGTAAGGAGTCCTCTCAGAACCCCCTGTGGCTCTCAGTGGCGTGTGAGGAGCTCCGTGTCTTTGGCCTCTTCTCCAAGGTCACGGACAAGATCAACAAGCTCGCTGATGGACTCTTGAAGTAAGCAGTGATGATCAGTTAAAGCTCATGTAGTCCTTGGAATTGTTAAACCTATGTATGAGAGTGACTTTGGGATTGTTAGAAAGAGAAGTAAAGATTTTAGGTGTATCGTCTTAGTCAAAATAGATATTATGTCTTGGTTATTAGTTATAAGTATAACGCTAAACTAACTCCTACTCCATACTTGCCAACTGATAAGATTTTATCAGATTCAGTAAGATTTTTTTACATTAAAAATAGCAAAATAAGATTTTCTGTCAGAGAAATAAGATTTTAAAAAAATATTTAGATATACCTTTCATGTGTATTTTCTGAAGATATGACTGAAAGTAAGATTTTTAACTTCAGTTTGCATATAAAATAAGATTTTTGCAATCCACAAGTGAGATCAGGTATGCTACTCCAGTCAGCAGAAAAGCAAATATCAATATATTTCTCAAGCTTCAATCATCTAGCCAGATGAACATTTTCAGAACTGATCTGATATGCAATATGCAATGTATCTCTTAATAACCTGGGAATGTTGAAAGTGAAAACAAAGTTTTGGTAAGGGTTTGAGAACCCATCTGGCACCATTTCATATTTGCTTGCAATATATCGAAAGAGTCTACAAATAAACTTACCTGGCTGACGCGATTTGCTGGGATGATGAGTTGTTTTGGAGTATTTTAAGAAAAATAATAAAAGTCGGAAAACTGACTTTTATTCCAGAACGATCCAGACTAACTCGGTCTCAGGGAAAATTCGACCCTATTTCAGACAATTTACACGCAGTTCGTGATCGCCATGTTCTACTGTATAATGCCCAATACCAAACTTGGCCTAACTGAACAGACAGGAAAGTGCGTGCTAATCCTGTACAAAACAAATGGACAGCGCGCGGTCCTCAAGCGTATACTAGTACCCACATCACCTCAGTTGCTGAGACGCGCTGTCATTGAAGTTTTTGTTGTTGTTTATCAAGCGTCTTTGATTGTTTTTAGAGGTGCATGATAGGCGCACACTAATTTTGCATGCGCGCCAAAGAGGTTTTTTGATGCGCGCATTGTAACAACTCGGACCATTACTGCGAGTAGCCAGAACGCGAAGCGCTATACAGGCCGCTCCCATAGTACAACACTGTACAATCCAGAGGGACAACCAAGACAACTCAGCCCGCCATCAAAGCGAGGCCGCGTTATCCCTGAGTCCGAGTTTACCCTGACCTCGTTCGGGTAAGTTCTGAGACTGAACCTTTTTGGTTAATATTTTGCATTTTCGTCGTTACCCATCGAATATCTTGTTATTATAACGTTATCCTGCACATTTCCTAGGCATACGTTCACATTTGGGAGCGAAATTTGACAACTTTTGCAGGCGTACCAGAACTTTGTTTGGGCTTTAATTAGTATGTTCATATTACCATACCCTTGTGCCCCCTTTCATTTATTGATTCTCAATATGATTTTTCATTTATCTCAAAGTAACTTGATTGTGGAAAAACGAAGACTGAATACAGTTTACTATTCCCTAGTGATTTTATGTCTTTTTTGTTGTTGTGGGGGGGGGGGGGGTGGATGTTGCCTTTGTGAATCTAACTTATACTTTGGACTGGGTATTTCTCTAGTCTCCTGGCCCAGGTGTTTGACCGCTTTGAGGAGGAAAATGGAGGCAATCTTCTGGTGGCTACTTTGTGTCTGCTGGAGTGTTCCAACACTGGACTCCTGGAGACAGAACTACTTACCATCCTTGGTGATGAGGATCATCTCATGCCCAAGAAGTTTTTCCATGGGTCAGAGAAGAAAGGTTAGTTTCCTGTCAGAAAGCAGTCTCCTATAAAGAGCCTGTCCAGTCTTGTAACTTTCCTCAAGCTGTTAGGCTTGCCTGTTTTTCTACACTCGTATGAAGAAGTGAATATATGTGCAATGAAAGTAAAAGCACGTACTCATTGTAAAACAAAGCAAAATAAGATGTCTAGTACAGTCACACTATGCAAGTTATTGAGAGATTTACACACAAGAAGCAGGCTTTTATTGGGTGAATATAAATGCTAAATCAAAAAGTAGGATTCCTGCTTCAGAGTAAAGTTGTGTCATATTTGAGCATGAATGAGTAATATTCATTTAAAGCTGTATAAAGGTGAGAACCCTACTCTGTCACTGAGGCAGGCTAGGTTTTAGTATTCATAAGCTATTCTTTTGTTTTTGGTTAACAATGGATAGTAGTACCAAGGAGGTTCGAGAGATGGAGTTACAACTGACTATAATTATTCAATCAGCTGTCAGTTTTCTATGGATGGACAAAAGAATTCCACAGGTGCATTTGTGCCTTTGATGTTCGATGCTTGAAGCCACTATCTTTCTGAGCATTCTGAAGATTCATTTGTAACGCTAACATAATATCGGGTATATGCTGCTCGTTTATATATCAAATGTAATGAAATTTCACCTAATGATAAAGCATATAAAACAAAAGTCAATTCCGTTCGAAAATATGTGCAAAAGTGTAAATCTGAGCTGTATTTTGTGAAGGTGTTTGAAATTTTACCCTCATGGAAAGCCGGTTTTATCACTTTTCTCCTTATTTCCGCAAAATGAAACTAATATGCTATCATCTTCAAGTATAGTTCTTTATAAATTTATATGTCAGATTAGCGTACAATCACTTACATTCAACTAATTTTGATATCTATTTCAGCAATATTTGAGCAATTTCTATTCGCGCACCCCCCCGAGCCTTCACCATTGTCTACCGCCCATCGTTTGTAAATAGGGATAGCGAAAAGTAATTACCATCACAAAGACATATCTTCCTTGGAAAGTGGCTGGTGATTATGCAATGAGACACGAGTCAATTGTCTTCGCATCTGAGCGGGGGGGGGGGCCTTCAATTCTCAGTCGTGGATCATGCGATCCTCGCGAAAATTTGCACTAAGGTAGAGGCCAATGTAATCTACAAGACTGTATAGTGAGATTTTTCACAGGGACTGTATAGTACTGGTTGAGGTGGGGATTCAGATATGAACATTCCTAAGTGAGATAATGAGAAACCTCATATGAAATATGAAATATGAAAGTATGTAATTGTGTAAATGTAAGTGTAATTTTAAGAAGGATTCAACGTTTATTTGATGAAAATTGGTTTTCAAATGGCTGAGATATCCAAAAAAGTGATAATAATAAAAGACGACAGGCCACGCCTTTTATTCGGATCTCTTTGTTTCACCTTGTTTTTGGATATCTCAGCCATTTCAAAACCGATTTTCATCAAATAAACTTTTGATACCCCTTAGAATTGCATGCTCTTTGACTTATAGAGTGGTTTCTGAATATCTCGCAAAAGCTAAATCCTCACCTCAACCAGAACTGTACACACCCTTTTATTTATGTATTTTATATTAATTAATTCATGCAAAAGTAATTTTTTTTTTGGCCTATAAATCAAAAAATAAAGCTCCAAGACTTCTAATTTTTGTTGAACATTGTATTCTTTTCAAATCCTCAACAACAATGTTGAAGCAAAAATTCAGCTTCATAATTATTTCTTATGTATTCTATTGTTTATTCAATTTCTTATGTATTTCTTTTTTTCTCTTTGTTTTTGTTGTTTTTTTCATCAAAATTTGTTGCTGAAACTTCTTAAAGCATAATCAGGCTAAAATAAATCATTATCAGCCACTGAAAGTAAAAATATTGATTTTTTATGAATTAATTGCAAAAACACAATTTTCATTGGATTTGTTCACAAAATCATGTTTTTGAGTAATTTTTGGGTCGACAAATATTTGTCAAAGGTGCATGGTTTAAAAACGGTATGGCCGGAAGTGACAAATTTGATCTCAAAAGTTGCGAGATACTTGAAAGAAAAAAAAATCATAAAATGTCGCAGCAAGAGCATCACACGTTGCAGAGTAATCACGTGAAACATAGGGGGGGGGGGGGGGCAAATGCCCCCCCCCCACACACACACACACCATTGGGAATATGGTTAAGCATTTTTTTTTTTCTGAAACTGTGGAGGAATCTTAAGTCTTTCTGTCTTTGCTTTATTTTGCTTTTCTATCCAACAGACAAGAGAGAGAAGAAGGAAAGTGATATTGGGCCTCTGTCAGCCCACAAGTGGTCACGTGTGTTCCGGGGCCTCAAGCCATTCCTCAGGCCATTTGGAGAGAGTGGAGAGGGCCGTCTGGACTTCTACCATCGTTCCCTCAGCAAGGCGGTTCGAAGAAAGTGAGACCTGCGAATAGAAACTGTAACATATGTAGTTCTAATTGTTTGTCTCTGTGCCTCTGCCACAAGATGTTGCTGGAGGCATTATGTTTTTGTTTTCATCTTTGCATGATCCAATAACCAATCTGTTACATATCACCAAGTTTTGTTTGTAAATGTGCCTTTGTGTCTCCAACAAGACAAAACTAGGAGGTAAATTGATGTGAAAGCCAATCTAATTTTTTGAATTCATGAGTTTTACAGAGTTGTTTGGGGAAAACGCAAACTCCAAACTGTTTTGCTACTGCTATAGCACCAGTATCTGAATCGTTGACTTTGATATTTTGCTAATTGCTAGTCTTGTCATTATGCTTGCAACTATATCATCTGGGCCCCGTTTTATCAAAAGATAATATCAATTTTAAATTTCCTCACCACACAGGCTGTCATTAATTGTAACTCTTTATAAAACAGGGCCCTGATATATTATATCACAATCTTATTGTTATCATACTATCTCTCTATTCTAGCAGGTGTACTGATAATACAAACAAATAGATAAAACCAAAGCAGTCAAGTACTGAAACTGTGTTGCAATGTTTCGATGCTCCTAATGTACTGACTTGTCTCCTCTAGGTATTTCAAGACCACACTTGGAGCTGATGATGACAAGCAGTATAACTGGTGGCATACAAAACTGGCCGATTACTTCCAACGAACCACAGCAATAGAGCGCAAATGTGAGGTAAGGGATGCAGGACTTTAACCCATTGAGGATGGCATGATTTTGCTATAACATGCATTTCCTATAGACACTTGCCTACTCTGGACTAGTCTTCACTGGGTAAATACATATTGCAAGAGACTGCTTGCCCTCCCCAGTTTTACAGTGTAGCTTATCAGCCATTGTTTCATCATTATACCCCTGCCACACATAGTGTGAAGGGGGTATATAGGAATCACCGTGATGTTGGTCAGGCGGGCAGTCAGTCGGTCTGTTGCAAAATCTTGCGTCGCGAACTCCTCCTACAGTTTTGAAGCAATTTAAATGAAACTTAGGTAAATGATGATATTGAGGTATAGATGTGCAAGACATGTTTTTTGTGTTTGTCGGACAGTGCGTTGCCATGGTAATCATGATTTTACCAAAACCTTGTGGATTGAATAACTTCCATAGTATTAAAGCAATCAATTTCAAAATTGGTATCTATGTTTGTACTTGACAAAGTGTTGCCATGGTAACCGCATATTTTCTTCGAAATCTTGTGGAGTGCACAACTTCCACAGTTTTGAAGCAATTGAAATCAAATTTGGTAGGCATTATGGCCTTGAGTCATAGATATGGAACAGATAATTTTTGTGTTTGTCGGACAAAGCGTTGCCATGGTAACCATAATTTTACCAAAACCTTGTGGATTGAATAACTTCCACATCATTCAAGCAATTAAGGTCAAATTTAGTATGTATGATGATCGGAAGGTGTAGTTATGCAAGACACCAATGCGTTGATATAAGAAAATGTGTTTCCATGGTAACCACTCATTTTTGTATCAAATTGTTGTATCAAATTGAACCATTTAATCTATGAAGGTGAAATTTGGTGTGTATGATGCTCTTTCCGTGTAGTTTTGCAGAATGTCCTTTGTATTTGTATCGGACAATGCGTTGCCATGATAACCACTTTTTTTAAAAATCCTGTGGCGTGAACTTCTTTCACAGTTTTCAGGCAATTGAGACCAAATTTGGTAGGCATTCTGGCCCTGAGGTATAGATATGGAACGCATAATTTTTGTGTTTGTCACACAAACCGTTGCCATGGTAATCACAATTTTACCAAAACCTTGCAGATCAAATAACTTTTCCATCGTCCAAGCAATTAAAGCTATGAAGGTCAAATTTGGTGTGTATGATGGTCTTTAAGTGTAGTGATGCTGGGGGAAAGCATGTTCCCATTTGCTGTAAGTTTTTATACTCAGTGTCACCTCTGTAATTGTACAGTAAACTAGAATTATTCTGTTTCCAATTCGACAAGTGCACAAATTTGGTATTAATGTCATTGCCCTCATGACATCACATACTATAAAGCAACACTAGGGGCGAGGGTATTAATCACCTTCAGTGATGATTCTAGTTTTTTATGTTTTGCGCCTGTGCCAATGTGAGACACCTGTGTCACCACAATTAGGGCTATTTTTGTGCTTGTCTCAAGCGACTACAGCATCATTCACCGATGTCTGAAGATAACTGTAATGCTCATTTGGTTTGACATTTGAACAAGTGTGTGTTCAACATTTTGTTTTTGTCCTTTCTGCCTCAAGAATACTAGTGCTCTGCCTCATACCTGGCATACAGGGCTCTGCACTAACGGTGGCCCGGTGGCCCGGGGCCACCAAAAATGAAAAGTCGGGCCACCAAATTTCCAAAAAGTTCAAATTTGGTGGCCCGCCTCGGGCCCTCAACATTTTTTGAAAAGTAGGGGCCTATGTCAATAAATTCGTAACTTTTTGTGCCGGAAGTGCATAAATGCATGCAGTGAGTGTGTGACTCTTTAAAAAAAAAAACAGGACTTTTTTAGTGTTGTTTTCTTTTTCGGGCCACCAAATTTTTCTCTCGGGCCACCAAAAATTTGAAATTGATAATTTTGGTGGCCCCATTGGGCCACCAAAACAAAAAGTTAGTGTGGAGCCCTGCCTATGCGATTCCCTCGTATCAAAGTTTTGACAATATTCTGCGTGAAAACATGTTATGACTTCTTAGTTATTCCGTTAGGTTGACTTAGAAGTTGGTAATTCAGAAGTGAACTTCACATACAGATGCAATTTATTGACACATGTTGAATTCACCATATGTGAAAACACTACTTGTGTGTGTTGTGTAATAACCCAAAGCCAAGCAGCATTCTTGAACTCATGCAAGTGTTTGTTTCTATTTCCTAGTAATATCAAGGTATTCTATTAATTTATAGTAACAGACCATTATCTTTCATTACTTCTTGCCTCATGAACATTGGCCGAAAACATTAATTTAGTCATGCTAGTTCACTAGTCACTGTGTTAGAATGGTAACTATCACATAAAGTGTCTTTCTCTTTTGGACCCAAACAAAATATATAGCAATGTAGTGACAGTAACAAGATTAGCCATGAGGATTTAGTGACACAGACTGATCAGTGACCGATTTTTTGGAGAGATAGATTCTACATCACGCATAAAGCCAGTAGACTAAAAAAGTGAGCTTTCAATAGTAATCTTCATGTGCTGATACTGTAAAACATGATATATTCACGGCATGAAAATTTCGCGAAGTGGAACCGATGACCTTTCTCGCGGCATGAAATTTTCGCGAATTGCCACTGACATCCAGTAAATATAGTGTAGGCAAGCATGCATTTTAATTTCGCGAATGTTTACACTCGCGAAATTTGCAAAATCAAAGTACACATGAACATTCCTCATTTTACAGTCGTCTCAAACTGAGACTAAGAGGGAAGACCACTGTAGCACATGCTAGTGACTTGACCATATCTCTGTCTTGTGTTCTTTTTTCACTCATCACCTCCAGGAGTATCCCTTCCACCTGAGTGTCATCAATGATGAGAAGCGACTTGCTGACTTCCTGACGGAATGGCCCGTCTTTGATAACTTCTACCAGCAGGAATTCAGTGCTGACCTGCTGGCGTACTGGAGGAAGGTAGGACCGAAGAAAAGTGTCTTTCTTTGAATGTAACACCTGTGGGCATCTTGTTACAGGGCTGTTTGTTCTAAAGAAATTAGATGGACTGACATTATTTGAGTGCATTAATGTGCATGACTGGATGTGATGGCTGGCATGATTAATTGATGAGAGAACTCATTTTCATTTTCCTTGTGCTGTTTAGGAAGGTCTGCAAAGAGCAATAAGGGGTTTGGAATACATTCTGGAAAATCAATATATCATATCAATCTGTTTAATAGTGCGCATGTGTGTGTGTTTTTAAAGTGCTTTGGAAACTTTGAGTCCATCATTTTAATATGGCATTTCATTGTCAAGCCAACAAGCATTCCATTGACATATTCATGGTGTATTTGTGTTTCTGTTTCTGTTTATTTTATTGTATTTTTTTGGACATACATGAGCAACTTTGCATTGCATGTCTTTGCACTGACTCCCAGTTTATCTACATGGATATTAAATACTAATGTATGTCCTGTGCTAACTTCAGGCTGGTGGTCCTAAGAACATGGAGGATCGCTACAGGAAAGCCCTGGAGAGCTTGGAGAGTGACCCAGAATTTCCGAGGGAAGAGCTGGCCATTCGCTATGAGAAGGTTGCCCGTGTTGTGTAAGTGGGAAATGGTCATTCCATCAGCACTGTTTTGGGAGGGTGACATGTTTCTGTACTTTGTTTACAAGACAGTTACTGTCAAAGCATTGCAGTTGTATGCAGAACGTTTCATTTAAGAAATATGTAGAACGTTTAATAATTGAAAGATTCTAGTAAGCTGTCTTGTGATTTAGGATGAGTGCCAAAGTGTTGATGCACTATTTGTAAGGTGAATACACAAAGGCAATGCCTTTAAACATGTTGACATATGTGGCAGTTTGGAAGCTTTTACCATGTTTGCCAAATCTTGAGATGTTTTTGTCAACTTTATGCAAAATTTAAAATGTATTGATGCTCCACCTTTTTTAACATAGAAATATAGAAACATGTCTCCAGATGATGATAAGTATACAGATGTTATTTATGTTTGTAAAAACACTTGAAAACTTACATTTTAAATTCATGTACCTCATATCATATCACATGTACATATTTGTGGCCATTTGACATTGATGTATTAAAGTCACTTTTTTTCATTATTTCATGAAGAAATACATTCAAGTCAGTTGTAATCAGAACAAAGGTGTTGTAGACATAGATCTTCACTTGTGTTTACAAGAAGAGACATAGATGATTATAAAAGTCAAATTGAAACTGTAGGAAAGCATTGTCTTATGTGCTGTCCATGCTGGTTATGTAAGAGCGCCATGAGCATCATTCTTGATGGACTTCAGCACATTATAAAAGCCCACTATTATTATTACCGCCACCAAGGAAGGAGGTTATGTTTTCGTTACCATTGGTTTATTTGTTAGTTAGTTTGTTTGTTTGTTTGTCCGTGTGCAAAATAACTCAAAAAGTAGTTAACGGATTTGGATGAAAGTTGCAGGAAAGGTTGAGAATGACACAAGGAACAGATGATTAAATTTTGGTAGTGATCCGGAAATTATTATGGATTATATGAAGGATTTTCGTTATTTTGCCACGTAGAGTCAATGAACTTGGGAGTTTAAGCTGCGCATTTTTGAAATTTTCATGCACGCACTAAAGTGTGTGCTCTAGTTTCTGCTGGGCCGAGGCGCGCCACGCATCTGAGGGTTTATGACGTAACAAAGGCTTCTATATTGGGAAATCGGGCGATTTTTCAGTGGGTGGAAATAAATGATCTTTATGGAAGAGCAAGATCATCGGTGGAAAGTAACTGCTTGGCGGAGGTCTGCGCTCTCAGAGTGCTTTTCTAGGTATTATTATTATTGTTATTATTATTATTATTATTATTATCATCATCATCTTCATCATCATCATTATTATCATTATTATTATTATTGACAGTTTTTGTTTGTTGGTGGTATTGTATACTGTAGGATGCAAGCTGCCCAGCTGGAGACAGGCTACTCCATCCTTGAGAGGGCAGTGAGTCTGGAGACGGATGAGCTTGGGGCTCGGGAGGAGCGCTTGATGGTTCTTTATGACCTCATCGCCAGCTGGAACAATGAGGTACAGTATGAGGCTGCCGTTTTTATCATGTATGTTCTCCCCAGAGGACAGAAGAAAGAAGAAACAAACAGCACTTTGCTTGCTCCAAGGAGAAAGTATAAATCTGGGGGCATATATTGTGTGAGAGTTCTCGTATGGAGATTGCCCAGTACCAAAAAGAGTGGCTCAAAGTATAAATCATGTGGCAAATATTTTGATGTTAGTTCTTATATAGAGATTGCCTAGTCACCAAAATTAGTAGCTCAAAGTATGAATCTAGCAGTGAATATTCATGCGATAGTTCTTGTATGGAGATTCCCAACCAGTGGCGGATCCAGGGCCCCCCCCCCCCTTTATTTATTTTCATTTTTCATTTTTTTTAACAAAAGAAATAAAAAGAAAAAATTGGGGGAGAGGTGCGTGTGCCCCCCTTTTATTTTGTTAAGGCGCCCCCTCTACAGAATTCCTGGATCCACCCCTGCCAACCACCAACATGAGTGGCTCAAGGTACAAATCTAGGGGCAAATATTCATATGAGAGTTCTCATATGGAGATTGCCCAGTCACCAAAATGAGTATGATTATAGATTTAAAACCAGTGGTGGTAATATAGCCTTACTACGATTGCCTCACACTACCTCTGATTGAATCAATTGTGAATGAAAAGATATTGGTAGCAGTGACAAGAACCCTTAGTATGTCTCATTATGAATTGATTACTGCTTAGCAAATGGAATTACATATTAAAGTGCATTGACAGACTGGAATGATGGTTGTCATTTGTTTGTAGTGTATGTTCATTTCACTTTTCACTGACTTTATATTCATTGCAAACATAACAAAACTAAAGGAAAAAATGAGGAGTAAATAAAGGACACTTCATGGCATGTGGTTTTTTTTTGTTTCCACCAGCTGCTCACCCTTCATGACTGGATCACCAGCAAGATGTTTCCCCAGCTGCGCCCTTCCATCTCCTTTCGTCGTAAGGCCCTCGCCATCAGCGCCAAGTTCCTGGACAGGGGAGAGAGCTTTAAGGTGAGTATTTGCCCTGTAGGAGACCCTTTTTTTTTCGGGGGGGGGGGGGGGGGGGTTCATAGGCATGATGGGCTGGGGGCAGGAGACTGAAGTTGCATTTAGAGTTCGTATCAAGGTGTATTTTAGTTGTTTAGCCTGTCAGCTTGTGTTTTCATATTGGCATCCAGGTTATGTTGTAGTAAATATGACTGATTGTATGTACAGTCAAACCTGCAGTAAGCACTTGTGTTTGCTTTAACTGCCTGCCCATAGTGACCACATGGACACCCCCCACAAAGGGAATGTGTAGTTGAGAACCTGTTCGCTATGTCCACCTGCCCAGTGCAACCAAAGATCACAGATTCAGCTTCTTTTGGATGCATGAACAGTGTGCACATTGACCGCTCAATCAATGAGAGTTGGTCAGCTCAGTAGTCAGCTCAGTGACCACCTGCCTATAACAGCCCCATTTTGTATTTCCCCTGTGCTGTTGTTAACAACAAGTTTTGATTGTACTTTGATATGATATGTTTAGATATTTTATTTTTCTTTTCTGTATGACAAAAGTCAGCATGGTATCAAAATAAGCACAGCAAGACTCGACGTAAGAAATGCATGACATACATAACAATAGTGGCTCTTATCCTTTTCTTGCATCGGTGGTACTTCACTGCAGGATGCTTGTTTTTTAAAGAATTAGATGTGCAGTGAATCATGACTCTGTGACTGCCTATTTAGTAGTGAAGGTTGTGAACTATGCCTTGAGTATTCACATTGATCGCATGATTGCTATTCATATTTTATGTGTCTGCAGTTCAAGCACGCATTCTCACTCATGAAGCTGGCGTTCAATCTCAAAACATGGTATGTCCTGCGTGGAGACAATGAGCTGACGGCACGAGAGGCCATGGATCTGGGATTTGCAAGTCTCAAGGAGGCAAAGGGGATCTTTCAAGAGGTGATTGCCCCTCCCAACTTGTAATTCGGTGGTTATGTGTCAGAGATACCCTTGATGTTACATATATTTGAAGCTTGTAGGCGACTCATCTGTAATGCATTTTGAAGTCTTTGGAATTTTTGTTGAAATTTGTGGATTTTTCATTACTGGTCGCAATGCCAGCTACAATCCAAGACAGGTCAGATAATGTAATGTGTTGCAGGATACAGCTTTCTAAGGGAAAATTATTTGGATTAAAAGACAAACCTGGTATTAGATGTCCCTCTTCCTTACATTGTGTGCATATCATTGAATTTATGTCCATGCATCTAGAGTATCTAGCAAATCATAAAATCACTTCACTTGCACATATGCATCTGTGATAACTTTTCACCACGTTATCTAAGCTGAACCCTTTCTGTGCCAGGAACTGTTAACAGTGTGTACAAAACTAGGGAGTTTTCAGTGCTAGTGGGCACTCAAAGCACACACAGGGTTAAAGCACAGCAAATAGACACATACAGAGGCAAGTACATTGGCATTCAAAGGTCACTAATTTGATTCCTAAGCTTGGAATAAACCTAAAGATCAGAATAGTGACTCACAAGTACAGATGGACATTTTCCACTTGCAGTGTTTAAGATTTTATATCCTTTGGATCATTTTCACTATTACACAAATTTATTTTCATTGTCCCAGGGAAAAACAAGCAGTGCCTTTCGGTTCAGGAGCAGCAGTTGTAGAAATGTTCTCTACGTACAAGACCATGTTAACCCTAACTAGGCCGGGCTATTTAGGTAGTTGATAGAGCCAGGGGGGGGCCTCCCAGGCCCCCCTTCCAGATCTCGGCCGTCGACCGCGCGATCGCGACGAAAATTGGCACACACATTGCCTATGATGTAATCTAAAATACCATGAAGTTAATTTTTAAAAAAAAATCATCATTTATGCTAAATTATGCTAATTTATGCATAATGTGCATGAAATCAGACTATTTTGTATAAATCACTAAATAAAGCTCAAAACAGGCACATTTTTTGTGTAGATATTCTTTTTAGTGTCCTTAGCAAAGTAATTAAAAAAAATTGTGATATCAGAAAAAATTCTTAAGTATTTTGTTGTTTTTTTGAATTTCTTATGTGTTTCATTGTTTTTTAGACTTTATGTTTTTCATTGTTTTTTTGATGAAATTTGTCCGCGACATCGCTCCGAACAAGAAAATATGTTATTCATTGATTTTAATCAATAAAACACCGAAATAATCATGCTTTTATGAAATTTGCCTGTAAGCACAGTTTGCATTGAAATTGTCCACGAATTTTATACATTTTTGAGCAATTTTTGGTCTGACATGCATGTACATATTTATGCGTAAATTCGGAACCGCGCGCCCGGGCGTTGCAGATTTGATGTCAAAAGATGCGGGAGACTCGAAAGAAAAAAGTCACGAAACGTCGCGGCGATAGCTTTTTGCGATTGCGATACATCGCGCGGAACGTCGAGGGGGGGGGGCCTCGGAGGCCCCCCCCCCGGCCTAGTTAGGGTTAAAAGCATTGATACCTACACTCTAATGGAAGATTAAAGATTGAACCAATTACCATTGCACCACCACATACTTTCTCATCACCTCTACACTTGTGATGATAATGATGTCCTCATTTATGTTGTGCTCCTAGGACAATTTTATTTCACAGGGCTTTACTATAAGAAATGGCAGGAGAATCATTTAGATCATTTACATAGTTAAGGTATCACATGTAAGCTGCATATTAGGGTTCTGACAACTTAATTGATAGTCAATTCATTTTACTTGCTTCATCTGACATGATCCTTCCAAGCATAGCTACACCCATTATCCTTCTCTCTTTTCTCTATATACCTTTCTCTTCAGCTGAATGACAAAGGACATATTGCAGAGTGTTTGATGAATGAAGCCTTACTTGTTGGTGAAACAAAACAAGTGGATGCTCTGGAGGTAGGTTGTGGAAATTTCTTGATTTTAAAATGTGAAAATTAGCTGGAGTTAGATGGAAAGTAGGCTTTGACAACATTTTATATTTGTCCTGTTTTGAACTTTGTTTCTTTGTGTAGAAATGTGATGATAATGTTTTAATTTTCCATGATTGTTTTGGAATTGACATTGATATAGGTGAAGTGTGTGGTTAGAATGTGCCTGATAAGAGGTTAAATGGTACTTCGTTAATTTGATGTGATGCCAGCAGCATGCTGCAACAATGCAAGTTTTGCATTTCGCCTTGGAAAAAAAAAATAGCAATGAAACACGATAACTGGTGTATAATTAAATATTTGTCGCAGTTCTGGATCACTTAGGAAATATGCCTGTACATTAAGAGCAGTGCAATTGTCCCTGCTCACTTGTCAGATTACTAATACATGGAATGAATGGCCTTTTACCAAGAACTTTACCCAACACTCCCATTTCCTGATCGTAAGTCTATACAAGGCAAGACGACACATTTCATTTATACATAACTTCACATAACATTCTTGAGAATTCAATGTGTGATTCTCCTAATGAAACAGTATCCCTCAGCAATGTCGTCATTAAATTATTTTCTCTCATACTGTGACAGTTGAGCAGCAGTAGGTTATAAACTGTGTGGTGTGATCAAGGCAGCTGAAGTGCAAAATACATAACATCGTGATTACATAATCTCTATATTGATATAGTACAGGCAAATTGTATGTTATGCTGATACCTACTGTAGTGTAAACGCAAAAATTTTCAAAGGACATTAACTTTCGCGCTTCTTTCTCAAACTGTAATTCTGGTTAGCGCGAATTCTAAAATCCGCAAAAAGATCTCCACAATTTTTTCGGCACATTTTTTAATGGGATTACAACTGCGCAGCGCGAATTCATGAACCCGCAAATATGTTTTTGAGTCGCTCAATGTAAAAAACTAATCGCGTGAAAATATCAATGTTTAGGGTATATTGCCACAAATGCTCAGAGAATAATTGTCTCACCACCACTCACCACTCACCACTCACCACAAGTGAGAGCTTGCTAAACCTCACTCAATTTTCCCCTGAACATGTTTTTTTTTTTTTTTTTTTTTCCCCACCCTGGCAGCTTCACAAGCAGGCAGAGGAGCTGTGCCTAGAGGCTTATGGTGAGATGAGCGTCCTTGCCAGCCGCCTCTTCACCAACACTGGGATCCTGCTGGAGGAGATGAACATGCGGGAGGAGGCCTATGATTATTTCCTCCGAGCCAGGGATGTGAAAGTTGCGGTGAGTTTTTGTTTGTTTTTGTTTCTTTTGTCTTGTTTTGTTTTGTGCAGGATTTACATAGATCTCTCAGAGAGATGGTTCAGCTTTCTTTATCTTTAAAGTAATGATTTTTATAGAAGAATGTATATGCTGATACTCTTTCTGAGTGTGTACTGTGTCTGACACTCTGTATTAAACTGTCCGCCACCTTTCGTGATGAATTTAGATTATGTGCAGCATTCTGTTTTTGAGTAATCGAAAGTGGAAACTTTTTAAAAAGTATTCTTTGTTTTTTAATGAACATTTCTGTGACAATGGCGTTACTAACAGAGACTGTCTGCTAGATAAGTGACGACAGATTTATGTGTTGCTTTCTTGCAGGTGTTTGGCAAGGAGCATCCCCAGACACAGAGGTTGGACAGGGTCCTAAAAGAGGATGAGTATGCTGCCATCGCAAGGCGAAGGAATACCATCATTGATGACAATCAGCACTACTAGCGTCACCCCCTGCATATGACTTCATGAGCTGTCTTCTGCAGGAAACCTTGAGCCTACATATCTTGGTGTCTTACCGAGTAGGAAGATGGCATTCTTGTCTTTCCCTGTTTCCCTGTGTTCGATATTTATGAAGGCTGATGAACCTCCTGTGTAGTTTAAACCTTAAGTATAGATTGGTCAATCTTTAGACAAACTTTCAGAATATGAAGCTGTACCTAATTGTTTCATCTCATTTTGAAAATATTCCCCTTTCCCTTTTTATCATAATGTTTCTATATTATTTTAATGGTATCTGGCCATTCAGTAACTTGCAAGCTTGAAGGCATTATTGTTTTGCAGAACATGTTTGTTTAGCGACACATTGACATTATCATTAAGCAAGAACATGTTGGCGGTATTTTTCAGTGACACATGTTGATATTATTGTTGAATGACACATTTTCATTTCCCCCCCTAAGGAGGAATGAGCAAGCAAATGAGAAAAATGAATGAAACCAAATATACCAGTATGCAAAAGAATTTCATGTGATTTTTTACATAAGTGCATATTGTTAGGGTAAGATGTTAAAAAAGTTACTTACTCACCTGCATCTGTTCTTCGATTTACACAACTCTGTGTTAAGGTAACCAAGTGTCTTTCCCGTTATGGTTCAAATGATTTTCACTGGTTAAACCAAGAAGAAAGTCCCATGACCCCCCCCCCATCTTGGCCAATTTCCTGCATTTGTATGAAGACTGAACAAATCGACAGTTTCATCCAAGTTGAGTAAAAGCCAATTAATCATGAAATTGGGATGTCTTCCTTCACCTGTGGTAATAACTATTTACTTTCAAAAAAAATCTTTGAGAAAGTGCAAAAATCATAATTCATCATATCTCTATGACCTTATTTTATCAATGTAATTATCATTCTCATACTTCTGCCACATTTTGTTGAAGGAAGTGGTTTGCTTTTGACTGTTCACTGAACCATGTGTCCTTTTGTCTATCAATTTGCTGGTACATCTTTTGCAATATTCATCAATAATTATACTTGGAATTTGTATGGTATCAGTAGACATTGAGCATGTGATTAAAACTTCTAATCTGTAATGTCAAGAGGCTGTATTTTCACATTTAAAGATGTGATTTTGAACATGATGTGGAGGTATGCGCTGAAAAACAAATCATGGTTTCATTTTACATGGTTCGCATGTCGGATGTAAAGATCCAATTCTGGAAGTCTACCATTTTCGCCCTGTCTTGTAAGAAATGTTGTGTGAAAGGAATCAGCATGCTGCCGTTTGTTATGTACATAATTTATACAGGTACTGGACCATACATGAAACCAGCCAAACATTGTGATGAGTAACTTGTAGGCACACACCTTAATATAAGGATTACATGCAACATGGTACACTCAGTTGTGTCAGTTGACACCTAGGTGTTGAATTTCTCGTAAGTTCTATTCACACCACACATTCTCTTTTGAGTTGGTTTGCAGTGGGCATGACAAAAATATGTCGAATAAAATCAGACAAGCACATTGCACCTTATTTTGAACACATACAAAAAACTGTATCATTTTTCACCAGTACTATTTGTAGTGTTTATGTCCCCTTAAATTGCATTTTTTTTCACTTTTTGTACCAGCTTGTAATTTCTCTTATCTTTTTTTTGAAAAGAGATATGTTGTTTTGTATACACAAAGTATGTCATATGTTAATAGATTTTCAGAACCTTGTTGGGCTTTCTTATTTATCTGTACCAACTTAGGATGGAGGCAGCAGCACAAATTCACAGGAGATGTCAAAGTTAGTTAATGTATTACACAAATTTTGTGTGCATAAGTACCCATAACAGATCGTGTATGCCAACAGACATCTAATGAATGCTCGCCGACACATGCATGTGAAAAGTATGCCTCTTTTGCACTTGTTCTAGTCTGTGGGCTAATTTTAAACTGTGGATTTGATGTAAACTACCTTTGTCAATTTTGACCGTAGTGTTTGCTGGACCTTTTTTTGTGCTCCTTTGTTCATTCACTCTATATCTCATAAACATGATTAGAGGCAATCTCTTCAAGGGATTTTCTTGATGCTTGGCCCAGATATGCTATGCAAGTTGATTTTTTGACTAAATCGCAGACAAAATTCTTCACTTTTGAATGTCACCAAACTTTAGCTAGAAATGTCAGTTCTATCGCAAACCATAACTAGGAGTGTACTGTTGTATAACAATTTTATGGAATGATTGGATATGACTAGAAATTTGTTTGCATTAAATTGTACAAGTAAAAGCTCAAGATTAATGGTCTTAAACCTAAGCTGATTCTTTCTTCTTCTTTTTTTTAAATCCCCACTTTAAATTCAGGGAGAAAAATCTGGTGGGAATGTAGTTAAGTTTTATGGGTGGCAAATGTAGTTGCATTGTGTCTTGAGAGTTAATGTTCAATCCTCAAGGTGAATGGTCAAGACTCTATTTCAGTGCAAGTGAATGACCACACTTGTCACATGTGTAGTACGTGTATGAGAAAGTGTAGGCATCGCAGGATTGGTCAAGTTTCTTGTGTGGCAAGATTCTTAAATATTGTATGGCGATACTCATGAAAACTGCAGAGCTCTTTGTATTGCTTACCAAACTGTGTCTAAATTTTTTGTACATGACATCCAACTTTTCCAGACATATTGATTGTGTCCTGAGCAGGATATAAGAGCTCATTAATTTATAATGTCCTTACCATGTTCTTTCAAGCAAAGTGGAATGCTAAAACAGGGTCACATTGACATTAACTTGATCAATTTGGATTGAAATGCTGGGTACGTGTTTGATTACGCCATGAAATATTGTATTGAGTCCTTTTGCTGCGTGAAGCTATGATCATATGCAAGTGCAACAAGTAACTTAATCTTTTTATTCGAAAAATAAGTTACTGGGATAGAGATAAAAATCACCTGTTCAAATGTTGGTAGGTTGTAATCAGAAGATATATTTTTATAGTTTGAATTTATTCAGAAACCTGATAGTTTGTTATTTGTAAAGTGTATATAGTACAGTTTATTATTTCTGCATGTATATTCTGATCTGGTGTGTGAAAGAAGTTGTAAATATGTATTTTTTAGTGTGAAATTACTGATAGATTAGCATTGTAGATATGTCATTTGAATATGCTTTCACAGAATCAACCACATCTGATTTTAGTATAACATTTTTCTTGATTTTCATTTTTAAATGGATTGTGTTATGTGTATGTGTGTGTGCTCTTGAGAAAAGTTAATTGCCTTCTTCACTTCAAAAAAGATGAAAAATGCTTCATTACGTAGCTTGTTTTCACGGTAAGTTGGAGATATCAATTTGATTTTGATTAATATTATTTATTTGTTTGTTTTCTGATAGATTAAGAGAATATTTTGTTTTATTTAAACTGTAAGAGAAGACAAAGTGAAGCAAGTGTCTAGAAACTTATTGAGAAATTGTTTTGACCGTCTTGTTTTTTGTACATTATAGTGAGTGAGGTATTGGACCACCTTATGTATCACGTTATATTAGCCATGGTTGCAGACAATATCTCTAGCAAGACACTGACTTCACACAGCTGTACTTTACACCAAATTGCAATGGGACATGCATGAGGGTATGCCTTGTGATTTGGCAACAGTTTGTCAAGGGGGCTTGAGTTGCAAGATTGTTGTCTCTACCATTCACAAAGACCTAGAAAACCTTTCACTCCATTTACCTTTATATATCTGCCTTTCATGACCTATGATAAAAACTTGATTAGAATGAAAAGAATTTCAGAATATAATATGGATGTGTGCCTGTAAACAGCATGTCTGAGTATTTGTTTCTTCTTGGTTTTGTGTATTCACATGTCTCACAGTCACACACACACACATGCACACACACACACACTTTAGAATTCACTTGATTGATACTTGTGTATTTTCTTTACCTATGTGTGATTCTAAAACTGTTATAAGACAGAAACATGTAGTTAATATAAAGTGGGTGTTGCATTGAAGCAAAATGTGCACTATAAAAAGACTACTTGTATTATGGAACACATTGTGTTTGTATTTCCTGTGCACTGAATTCCTAGACTTGACTTGCTGTGTATTCATACATATGCCACATGTTTCATAAATCAGAAAACGAGTTGTCAAATTGGCACACAAGAACAAGAGCAACAGGCATATATAACATCTTGTGATGGCAAAAATCTGCTTGCCTTGTAATCTTTTATTGATATACTTGTCTTGTTAATAATCATGATTGTGAATGATGTGTGGGAATTCAGGAAACTCCCAAATATGACACATACCAATGACACTTCCAAATATGATACATACACAACACATGATCACCCTCATGCAAGCAAGTAGACACAATTATATCTTATTAAGTGACACCTTTCAAGTGTGTTTCATACTGATATTAAAGATGTTGACTGTATAACCATTCACTGTAATATCTTGTTGCAATATCTCCAAAGGGTCCTATTCATTGAAACTTTTTGCATGTGGTATGAGAGTGGCATGTAATAAACATTTGGCTTAATGGTTTCTGTGTTACAGTTTTGAGAAGTGAACTTGGAAATACATCAATACATTTTCTCTCATTTCCTTCAAAATTAGAGGAATCATGTTGTGTCATTTCTTCCAAGTGTATTATCATTATAAAGTACTGTGAGTTATGGGTCACACACAAGCACACATACAGTATTGTATTCAGTCAAACCTGCCTCTAGCGACCACCTGTATTTAATGACCATCTACCCTTGGTGCCCACATGGAAATTCCCCTCAATATCAGATAAAAAAATGGGTATAGTTAAGAACCTGTGCATAGCAACCACCTGTCCAATGCAACCAGATCACAGATTTTATTTCCTCTAAGTGACTGCATAATGTGTGCAGCATATAACGATCAATCATTCCATTAGCATGGGTCAGCTTGTCAGGCTACACTTTCAGTTTTGTTTTTGCTTTTGTTTTTTATATGGAAGGACAGCTAAAACAATAAACCTCGATTTTTTTATTTTTATTTTTTTGGTTCCCCCTGAGTTTCAATAACAGTTACTTTTATGCAGGGCAAATTTGTACAAATCATCCTACCATTATCATGGGGGAAAAAAGATAGGCCCTACTAGTAAACAAACATATCAAGCAAACGAAAAGTAAACGATTACTAGTATACGCAAAGTGCTTTGATCGATTAATTCTCGTTGATCGATTTACATTATAAAACACAAATTTGGAGGTACGTGTTAGTCTCGTTTCCAGACCTTTCGCCAACTGTATCCCTTGCACAAAAATGCGCCTTCTACAAAAATGCGCCTTCCATGTAGATTGCTGTCCGCGTGATCTCGAAGTATTTCGCATCAAGTTCTGTAAACAAATTTTGAAAAAAAAGTCAATGGCAACTTGCATGACGTTAGATTAACTTGGTAAATATAGTTTCGAGAATCTGGTGTAATTTAGAACACTGGAGAAAACAAACTATCGGGGATGATGCAGCCATCGGGGTTTTGTATAATGCATATTCATGAGTCAGCCTTTGTATTTTACGGCTGAAAAAACAAACAAACACCAAAACAGAAACCTACCATATTATGCTATACGAATGTTTGATTTATGGTTTCCATGCGAAACCAAAAATAGTACCTGAAAAAAAAATGTTTTATTGACCAAGGTTTGAAAGATTGTTTATTGGTAGGCCTATTCGGCAATTATGGTTTGTAATTTTAAAAAACAAAACAAAACAAAACAAAAAACCCTTTTAATTACAGGGTCTTTAAAAAGTCACATTAATTACAAAAAAAAAGAGAATTGTAATCTCAGTAAAGATGCTGTTCTAAATTTCACTATGGAAATAGGCTTGATATGAGCAATACAGGGGGATGAGTGTTGACAGAAACATTGAGCTTGAACCTGTGTCAGTCATTCAGGTGATAATTTCATATTCTATTTGTTTGTCCGGCTTTTTCTAACTGAGAGGAAATAGAATTGCTTCACTAAAAGACCTATTAGGCCTACATCAGCACTTTCAAAATGAAAAAAATGGCCGGGGCTTTATATTGTCATACCATTATGCTTAACTTTTAATTTTCTTTTCTATTTTGCTTAATTTTACTAACCAGCATTGACCAGTGTCATTTTCATTACATCTTTATTGCATATTATTAAGTGTGTAGGCCTGTGACTGTTTAGTGCTAAATTTCTGTGTTTTTTTTTTCACTTCTGGTGCCTTGTTTTATTGTAGTTCTCTTTTATATCTCATTATATTAGTTTGGAGAATAATGTCATATCATTTATTATGTGATCTTTTCAAGATGATGATAATCTGTTGATAAACTTATGAGCAATTTATAGCATATTAAGCTTTATGCTTGCGCTTCTAAGTTCTATCCTCTTTGCTTATGAGTAGGCAGCATATCGCTGAAATGTAAATTCGTTCATGTTATTAATGTCATTGTGTTTCCCAATACATGTACCCTGTGACTTGAGAAGAAAAATCGAATATAACACTACACGTAGTATTGTCATGACTGTCTGTCTTTGCTCAACCAGTAGTTAATAAAGGCCTACCTTTTATTCCGGGAAGCAAAATGGGACAGACAGATGGTCTGGAAGCCAGACTACGTACTCGTACTCGTACGCCTGGCCTGGCTGGCTCCCCCCTCTTCTCTCTGGCTCAATCGGACGATCCCATCGCTACTACACTGCACTGTACGTTGGCGTATGTGAGTGTCATAGGCGAGGCGTGTACGGTAACCGGCTGTGCGGTAATCATGGCGATAGGTCTCAAACAAGAAGAAGAGCCACTGTCAAGAAATATTGCGGCTTATGCTGCTAATGAGATAAAGGATGGACTGGAGAACGAACAAAAACCAAGATGGGGTCCAGGGCATGCTGGAGCTAAAGAATTAGCAAGTCTGTACAGTTCTGGTAAGCCTTTTGTACAATGTAACGTTAGGGGCCTATAGTATACGTGTGTTAAACCTAAACGGGTTGTGATTTTGGGTTGTGACTTTGTGAATATCATTCAGATTCACACTGACCAAGGTCAAGGAGGTTCGAGAGATGGAGTTACAACTGACTTGCCCTATAATTATTCAATCAGCTGTCAGTTTTCTATGGATATGGACAAAAGAATTCCACAGGTGCATTCGTGCCTTGAAAACTGCCTTTTTGATGTTCGATGCTTGAGTGAAGCCGCCATCTTTCTGAGCAATCTGTGAAGATTCATTTTTAACGCTAACATAATTATCGGGTATAACTTTACTTTAGAACCTCTAGACTAGTCTAGATCTAGTTTGTAGTATGATTGAGGGTACCACCTATCGTCACCCTTAAGATCTGTAGCTTGTTTATTCTAAAGATATAACACAAATTCGCCTAATTCTTACCTCAAATATGCCATAAGCATAAATACTGCAGTTTTGAATTTCTTGACCGTCTCGTTGACTATGAATCTCCGTTTTAAAATAGCGCAATTTTAGTGCATGCAATACGTTTTCTTTGCGCAGCTTAAAATGGTACCTAGCAATCGGCACCCCCTCCCCTCCATAGGTAATACACGTGAATTTCACAGCCATGCGTCGTTACTGAGCGGATTTGTAATTGAAACGTGTTTAGTTTGGTTTGTTAGTTTGTTTTTTAGTTTGATTTTCGTTTCTTCGTTTTTATTGTTTTTATAGCTAATGACACTTAATCCCGAGCGTACCTTTTCGTTCTATACGCAAACAGCCATGATACGCAGGGTGCCGATGGGAAGGTACCCTGCCGATAGGTGGTACCCCTACCATAGGCATAGGGTTACATTACATGCTGCTCCTTTACTTTGATATCAAATGCAATGAAATTTCACCTTGCTAGGCCCTAATGATAAAGCATATCTATAAAACAAAAGTCAATTCCGTTCGAAAATATGTGCAATAGTGTAAATCTTGGCTGTATTTTGTGAAAGTGTTTACTTACAGAACTTTGTATACTCCATGAGTCATGGTTATGGTTTCAAGCCGGTTTTATCACCTTTCTCCTTTCAATATTTCCGCCAAATGAACATGATGTCCTATGAAGCTAGATCTATATGGTCTCATCTTCAAGTAGGCCTAGTTCTTTATAAATTAGCCCTGCCTATTAATTGATATGTCAGATTAGCATACAGACACGTACAGTCAAGTGATTTTGATATCTATTTTAGCAATATTTGAGTAATTTAATTCTATTTGCGCACCCCCGTGCCTTTTCCATTGTCTACCGCCCATCGTTTGTAAAGTAGGGATATTGAAAAGTAATTACCATCACAAAGACATATCTCCCCAAGTGGAAAGTGCCTGGTGATTATGCAATGAGACACGAGTCGATTGTCCTCGCATCTGAGCGGCAGATCCAGTTTGACACATATTATTTCAAATATTTTCGAGTGGCAGCTTCGAGCATGGTATCAAAGCGAATAAGACTGTTGTGACTCCATCTCTCGAACATTCTTGCACTGACACTGACTTGTGACAGTTCGTTTCATAGCAGCCGGCCGCACGGAGATCATGGGTGGTATTCTACCTAATTAACTCAGGAATTTTTCTTCTTAAATGTCTTCCTAACTTTTTCCTAAACATTTGAAAAAACTAGGAAGATATGCAAGTGAGGGTGAGATATACAAGTTTCTGACTTATAGTCTTTTCAGAGCAATTTGCGCTCTCCGTGATTGGTTGCCAGTATTCTGTAATTTAATATTCTGTCATCGGGGATATGTTCTATGGGATGATGGAGACTATGTCTGGCTTCACTGAATCCTGTCTACAGAGGAGAGCGATATTGTCAAAAAAAATGGAGCTTTACTTGCTAGTGCAGAAACCCACTAAAAACTAGGAACTAGGTGTTGACTCATGTCTATAAACAGAGGGCACATGTCGGGCCGCACACACATGTATTACTAGTACACTATTCACAGTGTTTGAAGGAGAATAGTGACAAAAGTACACTGTGTAGGTGACAGTGAGAACATTGATTTGTCAATATATGTGTGAGAGGGAGAGGGAGAGAGAGAAGGGGAGGGGGAGGTGGATGTGCAAGTGAAATCCAGGCTACCAGGGCTGGGATTAGAGTAGGCCTACAATGTAGCCCGACCAGATGCCGTACAAAGCACGGTGTCCCCGTCCGCCATCCCGCCACACTTGTGTACAGCGACAGGACTGTGCATAGTTGGAGTAGGCCTAGTCTGGAACATACAGTTTTGACAGGAGGGTGCAGGTGCAGCCCTCAGAATCAGATGACAGGTCATGAAGTCGGTCAATTTTCTGGAAAAGCAGCAATTGATGTAGCCTTTTGTCAAGGCTGTGACTGCAGAGAAAGATACATACATGTACAGTTAAACTCGCCTAAGTCAACGTCGCATATGTCGAATAATCGCGCAAGTCGAAGATTTTAAAAAGTCCCGATTTTTCCCCATTGACTTTAATACGTGTATTAATTCACTCACAAGTCGAATTTTTAAAGTCGATGAAATTCCAAGAACACTTTCACGGAAAAACCATTGAATTCACTGTGCCTAAGTCGAATAAGATTTTGTTGTGTAATAAATCACTGTCAAAATGACGAGATGGCCAGTTTTTGTTTGAATATAGTATATATACCAAAAGAAACTTTGCGTTAATAAACATTAACATTTCATTAACGCAAGCGGTTTCACCTGAATCGTTAGTAACACAAACTAACAATCGGGAAAATTAACGTTTGTAGTAACGATGACTAAAGATCCCAAGCGCAAATTAACGATGTTTCGTTGACAATAATGATAGATAAGGCAAGAACTCACGCGAGATTTTGGTTTCCGTTACCCAGACCTGGTGAAAGGACGATGTAGCCCCTGCCGAGTATAGTGATCTATGCCTTTTTCGCGAATCGAATCACGATTTCGCAAATGGTTATTATGCGAGCGGGGTCACCAAAAACGCATGCCGGGTCACCAAAAAAAAAAAAAAAAAAAAGCCAGATGTTTGCCTTCAGTTTTGGAAATGAACAGCGGTAACAATCGGCTCCATAAGATGCTAGAATAAATGTCAGATATTTGCTCTTAATTTTGGAAATGAATAACGGTAATATTCGACTCCGTATAATACTAAAATAAATGTCGGATGTTTGCTTATACTTTTGGAGATGAATAATGGTAAGATTCAGTTCCGTATACGGTGCTGAAATTAATGTCAGATATTTGATTTTGCGTTTGGAAATGAATAAGGATAAAATACGGCTTCGGAAGATGCTGAAATAAATGTCGAATATTTGTTTTGACGTTCGGATATGAATAATAATGATATTCAACTCCATACGATGATAAAATAAATGCCGGATGTTTACTTCTACGTTCGAAAGTAAATAACAATAACATTCATCTCCGGAAGATGCTAAAGTAAATGTCGAATTATCTCTTTGACGTTCGGAAATGAATAACACTAATAATCAACTTCGTACGATGATAAAATAAATGGCGGATGTTTACTTTTACGTTCGAAAGTAAATAACAATAGCATTCAGCTCCGGAAGATGCCAAAATAGGACCGATTTAGTTTTGCTTGTTTTGTTTTTTTTCGGGCCACCAAAAAATAAAAATCAATCATTTTGATGGCCCAAATAAAAGTTAGTGTGGAGCCCTGGCCTGTGCATCAATGTGGATAAAGTGTCTTGCTGAAGGGTAAATATCGGGCACACCGCTCCAGCTCTCGGCTCTAGAGTAGACAACATACATGTACATTATACATGTGTACGCTTGGTGTAACTGTAAGTCGATTTTTTTTCGACTTACGCGTAAGTCGAAACTCGCCTAAGTCGATGTGTTTTGCTCAGTCCCGAGAAGATCGACTTATGCGAGTTTAACTGTAGTTCCATCAGGCCAGGTCCTGATTGTATGAGGGTAGATTATAGAAATAGTATTCGTATGCATCAGTGGTGGCAGCAGGAATTTAATACTCTCGTAGGTGATCATGTCTGCTGAAATAATGAGCCAGGTTGATTAATCCTGGAAGTCCAACTGTGGAACACAAACTCACAAGGCACAAAAGGTTTTTAGAAGCCAAATTGCAATGACGAAAAGGGAGGATGTTATGTTTTCATTACCATTAGTTTGTTGGTTTGTTTGTTTTTCCATGTGCAAAATAACTCAAAAAGGTCAAAGTCAAAGTCAAAGTCAAAAGCAGTCATTGTTTGCTGTACACAATATACAAGTAAATGGCCTTTATACTGTAATGTATGAAATTGACTGTTCATTTCTTCCTCTTTTTGTCTCTCTCTCTCTCTCTTTACAACTTCCATAGGAAAGAGGACACAAGAGATAATATGTGTGACTCTCTGTGTGTCACTCACGTTATTGGTCGCTATTCAGCTGGTCCGGCACTTTGAATCTGATAATTGGATGGTTCCTTTTGTTGCTGCAGGTTTGTAGTTCACATTATTTCTGCTCTCAATATGAAAAAAAAAAAATGGTCTGAAGACATTTGCCTGGGCTTGTCACCAACTTCTTCTCTGGTTGCCTATTCGGCCCTTGAAAAATCTTGGTGGCCCATAATGAAAAGAAACATAGCAATCCACTTTAAATATTAGTTACCCAATCACGCCACCCAAAAAAAAAAAAAGCCATTTTAAAAATTTGGTGGTCAAGCATCAATTTTTCGTGACCCAGGCTTATGGACCACCGCTAATATCGTGCCTAGCACTAGTTGTCATAAGCTACTTGTATGGATGATTCAACTCTAGCAAACCAAGTAGTTCAATTTTTGCATGATTACCATGTAACTTAAACAAGGTGAAGTACCAGTAGACTATTGTGGTGAACGTAACAGAAATCCTGGAATACCTACATGCTTGCATCTATGAAAGTAGTTGGTCATGGACCACCTAACATATTTTATTGACATGTCAATCATCAAATGCTAGGATAGTCATTGTCCATGCCTTTTCTTATTGTTTGAGCAATTTGACTTAACCCTAATCAGGCTGGGCTTTTTTGGATATGCTATATCTGGGGGGGATTCCGCCCCCCCCTTCAGATCTCGCCTATGGAACGTGTGATCACGCCGAAAATCAGCACATGCGACACCCGCGACGTATACTATCAAAATGTATAGTTGCTTTCTCCGAAAATTTTTTCTTATATTTTATATTAATTAATTATTGTAATTTATGCATAAAATCAGTTTTGGGCTCTAAATCACTTATTAATGCTCTAATTAAGCTAATTTCTTTTTTAAAATGTTTCTTGTATCATTCTCCTGAGACGTAGGATAAAAAAAAAAATCTGTATCGAAATTAATTTCTTATGTATTTGATTGTTTTTTAATTTCTTATGTATTTCATTGTTTTTCGACCTTTTGTTTTTGTTTGTTTTTTGGCCAAAATTTGTCACAGACATTTTTTGAAGCTTTATTATGCTAAAATAAATTAATTTAGTCCATTCTAAGTCAAGATATGAATTTTTATGTGAATTAATTTAAAAAACACAATTTGCATTGGATTTGTACACAAAATCACGTTTTGGAGCAATTTTGGGGTTGACAAATTTTTTTCGAATGGGCGTCGCGTCAAAACGGTACGCGTGGGTGCAACAATTTTGGTCTCAAAAGTTGCGTGATACTTGAAAGAAAAAAGTCATGAAACATCGCGGCGGGAGCTTATCGCGCTGCGAAGATATTGCGCGAAACGTCGAGGGGGGGCGGATTCCGCCCCCCCCCCCCCCCCCCCCCAGCCTGATTAGGGTTAAGAATAGAAATAAGAGACCATTGTTGTCAATTTCAGTCATAATTCTGTCTTGAAATCTCCAGTGATAGAATGCAAGATATAATTTGGTAGAATAAGTACATGAGCTGTTCTTCAACTATAATGTGATAGTTGAAAATCAATGTCAGAGGTAACTGCGCTGTGACTCTTATCTTATTTCAAGATATACAACCTGTACAGTTTATTTTGTCCAGAGATAACAAACATTATTGGTAAAGGTGGAGAGGTACAGATTTGAATAAGTGCTCTGCATGTAATGATAGTGATCTATGAAGGTCAAGGTCATGGCTAAAGTCTAGACAAAACCGTAATCCTACCATGATGCATGCTAGTTTGTAGGAAAGTGTAGTGATGATTAGTGTAGTGATGATTTTTTTTCTTTTTTAATAGGTCAAATGGTTTGAAATGAATAAGGAAAATATGTCCTTCGTAAATGCAAATAATTTGTAAGGTCAGTCCTCAAGGCCAGCAATCGAAGTCTCTGAATGCACATTGAATGGCCTTCTCAGTATAGTCCAAGAGCATTAGGTCAAAAAAGGCTTAAACCTGGACATTTTTGGTAACAAGCTGATTTTTTCAGGATAGGTCCAGAAAAATGTCTAGAATAACATACTAAAAGTCCTCATTAATCCTCTTTGAGCGTTTTCCGCAATCCAAGATGGCGTCCAAAATGGCCGCCATATCCAGAAATTCTTATAACTTTTCAACCAGAGAACCAAAGTACAAAATTTAAATGTCTAAATATATGTTTTTAAGCATGAAGAACTCAATAAAACACATATAAAGAGATTTTGATGCGCGCAAGTACGGTAATCCAAGATGGCGTCCAAAATGGCCGCCATATTTTGAAATTCTTATATCTTTCCAGCCAGGTACCGCACATACCAAATTTAGATGTCTAAATACATGTTTTGAAGGATGAAGAACTCAGTAAAATACATATTAAGAGTTGTTGACGGACACAAGTACCGTAATCCAAGATGGCGTCCAAAATGGCCGCCATTTCCTTAAATACATATAACTTTTCAACTAGGCAACCCAATACAAAATTTAAGCGTCTATGTTTCGAAACATAAAGAACTCAATGAAATACATATTCTAAGAGGATGTTGACGCACGCATGTCCCGATTAAACCGCTCGACCTCTTCCTAAAATGCAAAATGGCTTGCAAAATGGCCGGCAGTCACAATTTTATCTCACAATTATGTAAATGTTAGTATTGTTTATAAGAAACATTTTTATTTAAAAATAGGTCTTATGAGTAAAGTATACAAATAAAATATTTGGATGTTAAACTCAAAGAGTGTGTCCTTGCTACGAGAGAAACATTTCACCATCGTATTTGTTGCTAAACAGAGAGCCTACTAGATCTTTTTACCACATGGTCTATTTTCGTCACCTCAAGCACATGGAATGAAAATTAAGTGCTAGCCCTTTTTTACTACCAACGCATTTGGTGTCTACCATGAGGTGAGTTCCATTTGAAACTGTCAGTTATCACTCAAGAAGTAAAAACAATTCTTGCTGATGTCTGTGCTACATAAATGTTGAAAATGAGTGTCTGCATGTGCGACAAAATAATGTGCAATTCATCACACGACAGTGAATTTCTTCGCTGCACGTATATTGCTCCACCTATTAAAACAAAGTGTCTAAATTATCTTATTAATTTCGTGTAGATTAGGTAAAACTATATTATAGATAGAAATCAGAGAATGTGGCACTGGAATACTCCTCTCCTACACGAGGGATCTTCTTTTTTTTTACTCGAAAGTGAAACATATAGCGCAAACGTTTGGTTAGATATTGAATTGCTTCCATCAAAGAGTAGGAAATATATAAAGCATAGTATTCAGGGAAATGGGCAATATATGGGAGGGTGTGAAAGGGGGATTCCCTCCCCCTCCCCCCAACATCAGGAAGATTTTGCATTTTCAGACTTGATATTCAGACATCTGATGCACCCTATTGGTGAAATGTTAAATTTTTGTTTCCATTAAAAAAGGAACAAAAAGTTATGTAATCATGGAAGTGCGCGGTCATAGGGTTGCCCGCTCCCACACGAGGGCAAAATTTCGTATTTTCAGACCTTAAATTTACAGATCGGTTGCACCTTTTTGGTGAAATATCTGATATTTGTTTTATATTTAACGCTAGAAGAAATATATATTCAGGAAAGTGTCGGGGAGGGGGAAGTATGTGGGGAGAAAACTCCTTCCCATACGATTGAGAATTTGGCATTTTCCAATTTGAAATTCAGAGATTGAGCGCACTCTTTTGGTGAAATATCTGAGATTTGTTTTTGTCCTAAAATTAAGAAAATATATTAAGTGTATTAGTGGAAATATGCCGGGGAGGTGCAGGAGAGGTGTATGGGGGTGATGCACCCTCCCACAAAATGGATTTTCATTTTTTTTGGTCAGGTTACGGGTTTAAGTATGGTGCCCAATGTTGGTGACATACTAGATTTTTGTTTCTATTAAAGAGTGTAAGTAGAATAAAGAATAAAGACTAGCATATCCAAGGCAATGAGCTAGTAGAGGATGGGGGGGGGGGGGGAATCCCTTTCGACTGGAGGGAGTTTTGCATTTCTTTGATCATTAACCGGCCTATTGCACCTTTGGTGTTATATTGATTGTCCATCCTCAAAGAGTAGATAATTCATAGTCTCAGTATCCCCATCCCCTCCAACTCCAGGGAGCTTTTATACTTGAATTGAAATGAAAATAATTATAATCATTTACACACATTTCATGGAATATTTGGGAATTGTTAATCAAAGGGGTATTTAATTTATATTGGGGATGTGAGCGGTGGAAGGGTTTTGTAGGAAGGACAAATTACCCTTACTTTTGCATTTTGTAAGTGAAAGATCTAGTGCACACATTTTGATGACATATTCGGAAATTTGTTAATCTCAAAAGTGTACAAAGTCTATGGAAAGGGGCCGAGCGAGGGACGTTTTGCATTTTTATGATTGCAATTCAATGCCAAAGTGCATATACTTTATGATGAATATTTGGGAAATAATGATTGTATATAGGCCATCCCTTTCCACAAGGGGAGGGGGAATGCATCCAAGCGAACCTATACCCGTGTTGTGCACATTTGAGGGAAAGATTCCACTGGACCTTCTGAGTTTTTGAATCTCGAACATTATGTTGAATATCTTTGTCTCTTGGTAAACAAACGGCGGCCATTATGGGCAACATTTGGTTTTCGCGAAGAACTCACGAGGTTTTATTTGTACTTACGTGCTTCATGATCACTGTATAAGTATTTTGTTAGGTTCCTTATGTCTCAAAATATATATTCATACATTTAAGTGCGCATCGATCGCGGTTACCTAGTTACAGGCTTATGAGAAAAACAGGAAATGGCAGCCATTTTGGACGCCATTTTGGATTTCTGAAAGTGCTTAAGTGCTTTATTTGTGTTTCAAAATCAAATAAGTATTATATTTGGTTCCCTGTGACTAAAAACGTATATTTCGACATTCAAAGTGTGTACAGTTGAAATCTACTTGCAAAATTATGATTTAAAAAAAATCTGAAAATGGCGGCCATTTTGGACGCCATCTTGGATTACGGTACTTGCGTGCTTCAACAACTCTTAATATGTATTTCATTGAGTTCTTCATCCTTTAAAACATATATCTAGACATTCAAATTTTGTATTTGGGTTACCTGGCTGAAAAGTTATAAGAATTTCAGAAAATGGCGGCCATTTTGGACGCCATCTTGGATTACGGTACTTGCGTGCATCAATATCTCTTAATATGTGCTTTATTGAGTTCTTCATGCTTCAAAACATATATTTAGACATTTAAATTTTGTATTTTGGTTCTCTGGTTGAAAAGTTATAAGAATTTCTGGATATGGCGGCCATTTTGGACGCCATCTTGGATTGCGGAAAACGCTCAAAGAGGATTTATGAGGACTTTTAGTATGTTATTCTAGACATTTTTCTGGACCTATCCTGAAAAAAACAGCTTGTTACCAAAAATGTCCAGGTTAAAACTAATGCTCTTGGACTAGTAAGTGAATGCTTGAAGAGCAAAAGACATTTCTCATGACTGCATGCTGCAGTTAAATTGTTCTAATTTGTCTCTTTTGGTGAAGACATGGTTTTTATTTGAAGCCCTTTTTCCAAGTTTTCCATGTTTTTATGCCTCCGCCACGAAGTGGTGCCGGAGGCATTATGTTTTCGGGTTGTCCGTCCGTCCGTCCGTCCGTCCGTCCGTCCGTCCGTCCGCCCGTCCGTCCGTCCGTCTGTCCTTCCGTCCGTCCGTCCGTCTTTCCGTCCGTCCGTAATGAATTTTGTGGACAAGGTAACTATCAAAACCTGTTGAGGTATCCTAATGAAACTTGGCATGTATGTGTATTAGGGGGTGAAGTTGTGCCTATCAACTTTTGGTTGCACATGCTCAAGGTCAAAAGGTCAAGGTCAAATACATAAAATTTCACTATTCCCACCATATCTATGCAATGCCAGAAGATATTTTCTTGAAACTTAGTGTATACATGTATTACCCAGTTTAGATTCTCAGGTGAAAGTTTGGGTCATGAGGTCAAAGGTCAAAGGTCAAAAGGTCAAGTAAAAGTATTAAAACTTCTTTTTTTTTCTCTGTAAATTGGAAAATTGTTCAAGGTATCTTCATGGAACATAGTATATACATGTACTGACTGGCAGTGATTATCTAGAGAATGTAGGGTTCATGGGGTCAAAGGTCAGGGGTCAAAGGTTAAGTGCAACACTTCAAAATTTTACTATTTCCCTCGTGTTCATGCAATGCCAGCAGGATTATTATTATTTTTTTTTTTACACTTAGTGTATGCATGTGTAACCTAATAGAAATTCTCTGGAGAGTTTTTTTTTTTCTTTTTCTTTTTTTTTTTGCCTCAAAGGTCAAAAGGTCAAAGATCAAGTGAAAGTGCTGAACTAACTTTTCCTCCATACATTGTATCTCAGAAGTGGCTCAATTTATCGTGAAACTTACTGCATATTTATGCATGTTCTACCTGAAAGTGATCACTAGTATCTTATGAATTTTAGGGTCAAAGGCCAGATGAACATGGTAACAATTTACTATTCAGTACAGAAATTGCACTTTTTCTCCATACCGGTACCATGAAAATTACTCAATGCATAAATGTATGAATGGGTCAAAGTCAAGTTAAAGTCCTTAAATCCCCAAATACATGCTCTCCTATTCATCCAATTAAACCAAGGTCAAGGAAGGTGAACATTCAACACATTTGTGACAAACTTGTCATTTCAATATTTTGCCAGTTTTGTGAAAATGTAATCACACATTGTCCACATGTACTATCTAGACCTATTAGGAAAATCATGCATTATGGCGGAGGCATACCAGTCGCCATAGTGACATTTCTAGTTTAAAAATGAAATTGTAGGTTTCACTCTGATTTTGAAAGCAACTTTTGACAAAACTGGTTTCATTACCAAAGTGTTTGTTTCACATTGAAATGTGAGCAGAATATTGTATTTCAAATTGTTGTTCATTTCAAGTGACCATAGGCCTAACCATAGAATCCAAAAAGCAATAAAAATTTTGCCCATCACTTGTGTTTTATGCTGGTTATGTCCAACAGTTGGAGGTATTTTGGTAGCAGACTTCTTTTCTGGATTGGTCCACTGGGCAGCAGATTCTTGGGGATCCATAGAAATACCAATTTTTGGCAAGGTAAGTGTACATGTATAGTAAGTATCTATTTTGGAATAAAAATGCTCTGTCCTTGGTCTTTCCACTCCATGTGAAGAGTTGGACAAAAATCTTCGAATATCGTGAGTACATATTTGTCAGCATTCCAGTACAGTGGGTACCTTAAAAAAAAAAAAAGGTAAACATGGTGATGCACTGGGCTTTTACTGACACTAAGTGATATCCTCAATTTTTTTTCTCTCTCTCTCTCTTCTGAAGTGCAACTAATGGCCTTGCTGTTTGTGGAAAAGGCTTGATTACTTTTGCCCAATACAGTACTCTCTGCTCAGGGTACCGTTTAATCAGGTACTCCACTTAACCAGTTGAAGACAAGTCCCGAGTATACTCGGGCAGGTGTCTGTGGGAAATGCGTGTTGTAGCAAAATCAGTCCGTCCTCAACGGGTTAATTGACGTACTGTGCAAGCTGAAAAACAGTTTGCAATGTGTGTAATATAAATTTACCAGATAATCAGGTAGGCATTCTGGTTAAACGGGCAGGAATTTTCCAGATTAACCTTATCTATTTCCATAGTTTCCCACAGCCAGCCTTTAAGGCTTGTGTTCACATAAATTGTTAAGAAATTATGGGGTGCTGAAAGTCGATCGAGGGCTTATGTAGATTGACATAGTATAACATGTTAAATGTGGAGTGTACGACTGATATCACTGATACGAGTACACACATTTATGCAAGTCGTGTACGAACCCTTGTATCAGCACCACACACACACTACCAATAAACTTGCCATGAAACACATGGGGACACTTTTTTTTTTTGCAGTATTTGGCTGCATTATGCATGTGCAAATGCAGTTTCAGATGACATGTTTCAGAAGTGTGCATGTATATTGATGAGGACTTGGAACTACATGCAGATTGTTTGCAAAATTAAACTGCAGACACTACCTATTATACAGGCTGCTGTGCAAATAGATGAGCTGTGGCTCTATTATAAAGTGACATACCATGCTATGTGTCCAATGCAGGGAGGTGCATGATAAGTATGTGTTAACTATTACCAGTATACCTGCATTGTAAATGAATTGATATGCTTTCCCGTTAATCGGATACTCCACTTAATTGGGTAAGGAATGCTCTGCCAGACACTACCTGATTCAGTGGAGACTACTGTACAAGTTTGCACGTGGGTACATAAAATTGCCATTGCCACAGTAAAGTGCTCATTTGGAATGCACTGAGGTCTGCAGGCATTCTACAGACAGCCTGCAATCTTACTGTCAAGGTAATGAGAAGAAAATGAAAGTAAGTGTTTTCTTAATGGGAGTTGACCCCTTTAAGAAGTGCCAGTTGATAATTCATTGCACATTTTTGTAAGTTCAGTATTTCTGAGAGAGAAATTAGAGTGCGTGAGTTGAAACATAAAATTAGGGCAGATTAAAGGACCACTGCAGGCTACAGAACCCTTTTATAGATCTGATTTGCCTCTAAACATACATTGATAAGGTAGATGTGTCTGTTGCATGGCTGTAAATTTTGTGAAGAGAATACAAGAAATAATTGATGGCATCTGCAGAATTTACTGGCTGTATGAATTCCATGCGTGACTTGGATCTGTTTGGGCATTTTAATGTGATACGTATATAGTTAATGCCTATTGCTTAAAAACGTAAATCCAGTTCACTGGAAAGATACTGTCGAGGGAGTTTTCATTTCTAGTGACCATGCTTGGACGACTTACTGTCTCATCTCTTTACTTAAGCTTTTGCACTGATGACAGAGGTGGAACGTGGTACAAAATGAAATGGTTGGGCCTATTCCCCTCATTTGTCATGGCTCAGACTTTTGTCAGTGCATTTTTGTGAAAATTATGTAAAACAGGTGTACCATTCATGGATATCATAGATTTTGTAGATGACCGAGCAGTTGAGGCAGTTCTGACGAATAGACACCAAATACAATATATGACGCTGTTAATAGTACGTAACCTTGAGATTTTATATGACAGTGAACAGTGTCCAACGTCAGCATTCTGAATTATGATATATGATATCTATAAATCTCGAAATGACATGTACAGTAGTAGACCTAGTCACTTTGGTCACTGAATTTACTTTTTGTATGAAATAAAAATCCTAACAAAAGGAACAAGTTTTATTACTTATGAGTCACATTCTTAGAGTGACACAGGATATGTAAGCAACACGAGGCTACACTCTGACAGAGGCCAACAATATATTGATTGACGTATAATTGCATCAAATGATATGCTGTATGTCAGTACAGCATGTCTGTCTGGCAAAAGGTTGCTCAAATGTTGTGCTTTTATGGAGTTGATGATAATTTTTGAGACCAAAAGTGCTGTGATATATGTTTTTATTAAGTGGTGTTTCATTTATGTAGCAAACACAAAGTCCATTCCTCATGGACTCTTATTTTATTACATAAGCAAATATGCAGACCTAATTGTGTGAATCTCTTTTTTGCCATTCCCATCCTACAGGCTTTCATAAGACCATTCCGGGAGCATCACATTGACCCAACAGCAATTACACGCCATGACTTCGTTGAAACGAATGGGGACAATTGCATGATGTCATTGATTGGACTACTACCTCAGTCCTACCTCCTGTTGACTGGTTCTGCCGAGGACATCCAGCAGGCCTACTCACGGCACTGCTTCTTCCTACTCCTGGCCATCTTTGTCACACTGACCAACCAGATCCATAAGTGGTCACACACCTACTTTGGCCTACCCGCCTGGGTGCGTTTCCTACAGCGTTACCATATCATCCTTCCATGCAAACACCACCGTATCCACCATGTGGCACCGCATGAGACCTACTTCTGCATCACCACAGGCTGGCTCAACTACCCCATGGAGTATGTAGGCTTCTGGTCTCATCTTGAGGCAGGCATTGAGTACCTGACTGGTGTGGCGCCAAGGACGGACGATTTGAAGTGGGCCAAGAAGTCGTAATGGCAACTGTGTGTGTGGTAGGGTTCTCTTCGTTACTGTCACTGTTGTTGAAAAAGACATGTTACACTAAAATCAATGTGCCGGACAAGCAGAGTAGTGGGTCTAGCAGGTTTTGATAACTTTTCTTTACAATCTGAATCAAATACTCATTATCTACAAACCATACAGGTAGACGATTTGAACTATTTAAAAATTAATGATGAATCATCAAGGAATGACAATTTACTGTCTTGGCAGAGTAAGTATTGCAGCTGCTGTGATGACATGTAGCTCAAATTTCATGATATTAATTTAGTACAATGTATATAGCTTGTGTAAGATAGGCAAAACTTTCTTGTGCCTGTGTCAGGTCATATTTGTTACTGGGTGTGTATTGGCGTATATCTGTCATGGGCGTTTACTCACTTGAAATTTACATAATTCATAGACAAAATAGCATTATAAAGTTTATATCAATTCATTTATTCATACATGTATTTGGAAGCTATGAATTAAGAAGTATTTGGCCATATTTCAACAATCTTTTTTGTACTAGTTTATTTTGCCAGGTCAGTTACAAGGTTAGTTGTTATGTAAAATCTTGATAATCTGCAAACAGTCAGGTGACAAAAGGTCATGGGCCTGTTACAAATTTCACTGTTAGTGCAATAGATTCAATGAGATAATAATGGCAATGTTGATATAATGAATGTTTCATTGCAGTGCAAATAAGAGATGAAACATTTAGGCAGAGTTTGGTCAGGTGAAAGTATCACTCTATTTCATAGGGAGAAGGGGAAATCTGGGTTTACTATAGTTACTGTAAAAGTGGACATTTTCGCAGTGTTGAAATGTTCGTGCATTTCGCGCAACCAGAAACAAACTGGAAAATAAAACCATGCAAATATTTTTGCTTGCCATATGTTCCAACAGTTGATGTCTTGATTCTGCAAAATTGAAAACAAGCAACACTCATCTTACCCAGCCGAGCATGAAAACTTACAGTCACGTGAAAATATCCACTTTTACAGGAGCACTTAATGTGGAAGCATGTCAGTTTTTAGTATGATATTGGATGCCTACCCCAGCTGTACCTGGCTTATGGCATGAAGTAATCATGCTCTTATACTGTAAAACCACAAACATTCATGGCGCAAATTGGAGCCTACAACCCTTTTCTGGGCATGAAACTTTTTTGAAATTTGCAACTGGCATTCAGTGCATTGTGTAGACAAAAACTTTTGTGTGCATGTAAATCTGTACTTTTGCAAATTTTGGCTTGTCATTAAATTTGCATAAGTTTCATAAATGCTAAAATTTCTGGTTTTATGTGCTCTCTCTGAGATTGAGAAAGTCATTCATGTGTAGCAGTTTTGGGCAATACAAATTTAGAATACTGTATAAGCTGGGTTTTTTTCCATACAGATACATGTATTTTTGCGATTGAGGAGTTCATGGACATTTTCGCGAATTAACACTAAGCTGTCGTAAGTGCACTATTGCACCAGTGCATGAATGACATTTTTTCGTGTTAAATTCGCGGTCCAACAGAAATTACTCAACATTGGCATATTAAACGTAGTGAAAATAACAGCTTACACAGTACTACTCTGTAAGCAGGGTTCTACAATGGTAGTGGCCCAGTGGCCTAGAGCCACGAAAAGTTGGCGTTGGGCCACCGATTTCATATTTTGGTGGCCCAATCAGCCAACTAAAATTCAAAAAGGACTGTTACTTTTGCTTTTATTTTGAGCCATGACATACATGTATCTTTTTCAGGCCACCAAAATTTCAGATTTGAAGATTTTAGTAGCCCGAATGGGCCACCAGACAAAAATGTTAGTGTGGAGCCCTGCAAGATAGTCCTGTGATGTAGGGAGCTGTGGTGAGGTTCTCATATGATGTAACAATGCACTTCATTCTGCTTTGCCATTGGTATACTGTCAGATTTGATATTTACTTTTCTAGCTATACCATGCAAAGTCTGTGTTTTGTACTACAAATGTAATTGTCAATTCTTCTTTTTTGTTGCAGTTATGTATTTGGTTCCCACATGGAGTTTTCCAGTTACTAAAAGACCAGTGGATAAGCTTCCTACTGTGCCATTCAGTGTGGTTTCCATGGAATGATCAACCTGAAGACTGGCTCTTTTTCTTCTTGTTTTTTTTTTCATTCTTTGCTTACATGAACTAGTGAAGCCTTGCACATGCTAATTCCATTGCTTGATATTTTTTGTGTAACGAGACGAGATGTTATTTAACACTAATTTGAAAAGTAGTTGATCTAAACAAATCAGTTTATTGAAAGTTTCAAGTCAGGATTTCTGTGATAAGACATATCATATAAATCCTGTCCACTTAAATAGTGTTGTTGAAAGTCTCTGTGATGTATTTATTTTCTATATTGAATTTAGAAAATCACCTTGTGTTGAAACCTACTTTGATTTTGTTATCAGTTTGCAGATTTGGGGTTTGTTTGACAGCCCTCTTGAGCTTACCTGAGATAATGTTCTTGCTTGTCTCGGACGAATGGTTCACAGTCCACGCATGTTACTCAAAAGAAGAATGGTTCCCTGTATTCGATAAACAGCAGCATAGATTGACTTCACATACTAAGATATCGCCTGTTCTCTGCCATCTCAGTTTATTAATAATGATAATGCGTATCTCCCTTCTTTGATTTGATGTTTACATAGTACAATCTACAGACCTCAAAGTTATATCAAACATGTTGTCACACTTCAGCAGATGATGAGTTTGATGTTGATACAGTAAAATCTGAATTATTTAAAGTTGTATGACCCGAAAAATACCTTAGTCAGAGACTTGTCCCCTCCCCCCCCCCCCCACCACAAAAAAAGAATAGATAAATAAATAAAATAAAAAATAACTCAGTTGAAGTTGATAAGTTAAGAAAGAATCACATCTTTTTGACTTCTTAAAGATATGAGAAATCAATCAAATGAGTTGAAGTGGCTAAGTGTTTAGTGAATCTCACGACACAAACTTACATCACACTACATAGAACAGTATACGACTCCAATGCGCTCTTCTTGTTTCCCACAAATGTATAATTACATGTATGTCTGTTTTGGCCCATGTTGACCAATCAGTCCAGATTGGAAGTCAAAGGGGTTCTTGTAGCCTAGGTGTGTGTTTGTGTGCCATGATGCAGTTGAAAGATGTTCATAGATGAAGCCATAGTGTATCACCTGGAGTGTACATGTACTTAGAATTGAGTTGAGTCTGGCCTGTGTAATGGGAGCAAGACATAAGCATCACGTTTCCACCACTGGCAGCGATGGTGTCATCAACAATTTTGCATACTCTTAATAAACTTTCCAAAGCTTTGAGCTGTGACCGTCAAACTCACACCATTGGTACATAACCTAAAAAATGCTGGTCAAGTTCGAATATGGGTGAAGTCTGACAATTTCAAAGGTCAATGTAAATGTGCATATATCCATGTAATGGACAAAGTGCAGAATCTAAAATGGTAATAGTGTGAAAAACTGACTCTCAACGCGAGACAACGTTGTATTGCTTGAGTCAAAGCACTTTCTCCATTCTCGAGGACTGTGACTCTTAAAAAGTTATGTTTACTTCAGTTTTAATGTCTGAATTTTGTCAATCACCTACATGTTTATTATCTTGAGATGCTCATGCCTTGCAAGGAATTCAGATTTAGAAACAAAAGGTGCAAATGTTATGAATTGTGCAATGCGATCATTTCAAATTGTATGGATAAATTGCTTTTTTTTTCCCCATGAGAGTATTGAAACTCTGAAGGTGTGTATGTCCATTCATATCAAATATCATTAATGTAAAATATAAGTGTTCCTCACCTTGAGCAACTTCAATTGTTCCCTTATCGACATCTTTTATAATTACCGAGAACTGATCAATGCAAAGAAGACTGCAAAACCTGATGTATTTGGATTGTCCAGTTGTATTGACTGTAGGTAAGAGATATCCTTTAGACCATAATCAAGCTACTAGGAGCACAGGACATGTAACGGTATCTCTTAACTGAGTGAAATTGCAGTTTAGTTTGCTTCAAAAGGTCATTATGCAAGGGCATTCTTGTTTAAAATTTCTCTGTATGCTGTGTGTACAGTTGAAGTCACCTTTATAGGTTGACTACATTATGTGCAAGCCTGTGAACTGTCTTTGTCAAAACTCTTGAAACGGTTTTGACCTGTATGTGAAATCCAAACATGATTTAAATGATAGTTTGGCTTTCTCAATTTTGAGCAGAACTGACAAACATAAAGATGGTTGTGTTTTTATATTTGCAAGAAATGGTCAGTCAAAAAGAATTCTCCACATTCATTCACATTTGTTTGTTTGCTTGTTTTTCACCAAAGCCTGCATTGCACTGGAGTACACAGTTTTAAGTCTAATACACTTTCTTATCTCAATGTAAGAGCTTCTTGTATGTATGATTTGTAATGAATAATGCATTTCCACAAGAAAGTGCAGTGAAGGTCTGATTGCCACATTTTGATCAGAGCAAGAGGATACAGGCTAATGTTACACTAAATATTCTCCTTGGAATGAAATTACGCTCTGCATAAGAACTTCCTCATACATGTATGGTTTGAATGTTGATGCATCTTTGTAATTTGTGTAGTTCCAAAGAACAACGCTGATATATTTTGTTAAACATTTGTGCCCAGGTCTGTTTTCAATTGTTAGCTGTAAGCTGTGCCTTTGTAATTTCAAAAACATTTTTTTTTTTTTTTTTTTGTGGGGGGGGGGGGGGGGGTGGAGACTAGCATTTACTATGTAGCAATCGTGCACTAGAACTGTCTTCAGAGAAATGCTTTACACTAAATTATGTGCATTATGGTCAGAGACTGGCAAAGTAAGACATGTACCGTAGTTATGGGTAAACTCGGCCACTTGTAATGCGCGCGCTGGGGGCTGAGTTTACCCGCTAGGCCGAGTTAACCTATAACTATGGTATGTTATGTTAATGTAAAGTGAATTTATAATGGTGGAATAAGGTATATACATACCATTGTGTGTTGAATGATTATGTTTTATTTAGCAACAGCAAATATGCATATATGGTGGCAGTTTAAATTATTGTGTGACCAATAGTCACTGCAGGTTTAAGGATGTAAATAAGTGTGACAAAGGCATTTGAGAGTTAGGAGAAAAAAGGATCATGTTTTCATGTCCTAATCTATTATGATATCATCTTGAAGTGATTAAATCTTGGTGTATGTTTGTGGCATTTATGCCATTTCATGTAATACATGTGCATATATTTGTCCGGTCTGGCCTAAGATAGCTGTATGAAATTTTCAGCATTGTACCACACTGGACAAGCATCATTTGTTGTGAGTAAGATTTCTGAGAAATGCGTTTAGTGTGCTGAAGGATATCCATTGTGAGTGAAATGTGTTTAAAGCAATGCTGCACACTATTAGTTACCCATTTTTTAGCTCACCTGAGCCAAAGGCTCAAGTGAGCTATCGCGATCGCCCTTCGTCCGTCGTGCGTCGTCCGTCATGCGTAAACTTTTTACATTTTCATCTTCTTCTCAAAAACCCCAAGACCGATTTTCACCAAACTTGGCAGGTAGCATCCCTAGGGGTTAGGAACTCAATTTATGCAAATGGGCACCATGCCCCACCCATGGGGCCCCCAGGGGGCCCAAACCCCCCAAAATGAAGGAATCTTTAAAAATCTTCTTCTCTAGAACCAGAAGTGATTAAGCCAAGTTAATACTTTGAGCTAGTACATTGATGACTGTAATTTCAAGTTTGTTCATGGTGGAATCAGGGGTGCCCCCCTTGGGACCCAGGGGAAGGGGGGGGGGGTTGGGGAGGGGTCCTAATGGGGCCTAAATTGTACATTTTCATCTTCTTCTTGAGAATCCCTTGACCGATTTTCACCAAACTTGGCAGGTAGCATCCCTAGGGGGTTAGGAACTCAATTTGACAAAATGGGCACCATGCCCAACCCAGGGGGTCCTCACGGGGTCCTCAGGGGGCCCAAACCTCCCAAAATGAAAGAATCTTTAAAAATCTTCTTCTTTAGAACCAGAAGTGATAGAGCTAGATTAATACTATGAGTTAGTACATTGATGACTGTAGTTTCAAGTTTGTTCATGGCGGAATCAGAGGTGCCCCCTTTGGGACCCAGGGGGTGGGGAGGGGTCCTAATGGGACCTAAATTGTATATTTTCATCTTTTTGAGAACCCTATGACCGATTTTCACCAAACTTGGCAGGTAGTATCCTTACGGGTATAGGATATCAATATGTTCAAATGGGCACCGTATTCCACCTGGAGGGCCCCAAGGGGCCCAAACCTCCCAAAATGAAGGAATCTTTAAAAATCTTCTCTAGAATCAGGAGTGATAGAGCTAAGTTAATACTATTTATGACTGTAGTACTGTAAAACGAGGAATTTTCGCGTGCACTTTAATTTCGCGAATTTCGCGAGCGCCAAGATTCGCGAAATTAAAATGCACACGAAAGTTCTTGTTTACACTATATGTGCATTGAACGCTAGTGGCACTTCGCGAAAATTTCATGCCACGAATATATCATGTTTTACAGTATCAAGTTTGTTCATAGCAGATCCAGGGGTGCCCCTCTTGGGGGCAGGGGGGAGTGATGGGGAGGTCCAAATGGGGGCCTAAATTATACATTTTCATCTTCTTCCTGAAAACCTCATGATGGATTTTTATCAAACTTGGCAGGTAGTATCCCTAGGGGGTAAGGATCTCAATTTATCAACATGGGCACCATGCCCCACCCAGAGGGTCCCAGGGGGCCCCCAATCCCCTCAAAATTAAGGAATCTTTAAAAATTTGGGCCCTTATTGTCATTTTCATCTTCTATACGAATGCCTGGTCAAATTTTGGTAGAGCTGTGAATGATTGAGATTAGTGACTGCATGAAAGATGAACTTGCGATACTCAGATGAGCGCTAGACCCGTGGGTCTCTTGTTTTTTTTTTCTATTGGTCCCACCTGTCTGTCAGACCAGTAGGTAGCCCGTTTTTCCATTTTTGACTGGTCCATTCCAGAAAAAGTTACTGGATCTGACAGTGATTTTTTACCGGTCCTGGACCTTTGAACGCGTGCCAGTGTGCAGCATTGTTTAGAGGATTGGTAAAACATGATTAGCCTTTTTAGCTTATCTTTGTTTTGCTTTAGAGGGTGCCTACTGATTTGCCTGCTACTTCAGTATTTGAAAGTGAACATATTCAAAATGTGACATGATCAAGGAGGGGTGTTTTGACTGTAAAGAGTGGTGTTAACCAGGGGGGCATTTCATGAAGCATTTTGGTCGGATGTTTTTCTGACAAACTGTTACAAGCTATTGAAATCCTTGCATCTGATTGGCTGAGAGCCCAATTTGTCCGACAACTTGTCAGACAAAATGCTTCATGAAATGCCCCCCAGGCAGTACTGCATGTATGTTTGGACTTTAAAACTGGTTTCTTTCCTGTTGGTGTCATTGAAGACACACAAAAATAGATTGACTGGGCTCACGCTTGTATATGATTAATTAAGTACAGTGGACTCCCGTTGTAACGAAGTTCTTGGGACGGACAGTTTTCTTTTGTTATATAGAATTTCATTATAACTGAACAAATACACTATAAAAAACAAAGCTGGTAATGTGGCGGCCTGAATTTGTATTTCTTTGTATCGGAATGTTGTTATAACTGTGTTCATTATTACGGGAGTGCACTTTACATGCCTCAGGAGTATGCATATTGTGATTGCAAGGGGGTGTGCTGCCACAAAATCACAAGTTCTATTATGAGCCTATCATGGAAGTAAATGTACATGGTTTGATGTCAGCATGAGATACACGTATCTGCAATTACGTAACAAAATTTGCTTGCTGAAAAGCAAAAGTTTGCAGTGGTCCTGTTTAGCGAATGTAAAAGCAAGAATCTGCTAGTGTGTTGTATAATACCCATCTGAGAGAATGATACATTCCTTTGGAATACTTCCATCACGCCATGATCAGCAATGCCAATTGTGAACATGTACATATCATGCACACCAGAGCAAATAAGCAATGTTGCCATAAGGAACCATTATTCTGATATGTAACTTCTTTCGTTTTTTTTTTTAATTTACCAAAATGTGGCAAGTGCCTGTGTAAAGTTTATAATGATACCTGATGGTAGCTATTGTATTCTGCTTTATGAAAGTAAGCATTGGAATGTGATAAATGAAAAAAGTGTACTACAATAACATATATTCTGAGTTTAAGTACAAGTTGCATTATTAGGGTACTCCTATTGTATTGTCAGAGGGACCATAGGGACTTCAGCAGTATAAATCATGCATACATTTGAGAGCACATTTTGTTTTGCATGTCCCATTCACGCAGTGATTCACAGTGTTTACTGTTATGTTCACAATGCACATGTTCTGTGCACATTTATGCATGAGCTAGTGTGGTACTTCTTTTTTTTTATTATTACTTTTACAATTTGATTTTTTTTACACATTACATGCTACTCTTGTTCAGTAGTTGTCATGGTTGCACATTTTGATATACACTTTATGAATGTGATGAGATGAAACAAAAGCTGGTATTCGGAGTTGGTGCAAAAGCATGCATGTGACAACTGTACACTTGTTAAACTGTACATTACTACTTCTGGCATATTCAAATCATCCAATATTACCTTGTGAAGACACTGCACTCTTAATGTATCAAAACATGTGCATCGTTTGAATGTTGTGCAGTTAACTGATTTTTACCAAGTGAAATACAGCTTAGTACATGTGATTCGTGTGGCTTTCTGTGGTCATTTTTTCCTTGAGTTTGTGTATTTTCTCTTTTCCCCTGTTTTTGAAGCCCTTTCACAGGTAGCATTACATTTAGATATCATAATTGATACATGCTCGTCGGTTGGTCTAGTTGACTGTTGGGCTTGTTAGTATGTGGATTTAATACATGTATTTCAGAACCATCAACTAGATGTTCCTCTCTCTACAGAATGTGATTTACGAGTTGATTTACTCACCTAAATCATTAAATTGTAATTAGCCACTGGTGTGTTACTAGTATTGGATTTCACTCAAACAGCAGTCATAACTCTCTAGATAGTTTTAAGCAAAACTGATATATTGCTTGTACCAGAGCATTAAACAGAAGATTGTCAATGATCCAGAAATTTACATTATAACCATGTAAAGGGACAGATTGGTCGAAGAAATGCATCAGTAAATTATTGTATTTTAAGTACATTTCCACACCATATTTGGGTTGGCTATAGTCAGAAGTATACAGTCAGAAAAAAAGGACTGTAGTGTTTTCATCAAAATCGGACATACTGTAATAAACCCAGTTATGGTGGTTTAAAGTTACTTGACAAAACCGATATATGAGTTGGAATTATTATACTTGTATATCTGGAAATATCATCGACTCTCATCCCATTGAATTTTGCTCAAAACCTCACTAAATTTTTCCCTTTTTTTACGTGAAATTAGCAAGCATAAAATGTGTGGTTTGTTTGCATTATTACTTTCAGAGCAAAAGGGTCGCAGTTGCTATATCAACAACAGGAAGGACAAACAAAACATGACTTTATGATACAATGTACTGAATAAGATATCGTATGTCTACAAACCTTCGGGAGAGTAATATCCTTGCGTGGCATTGACATTTGGTGCAGACATATAAAACTTTGAAATTTCTTGACTTTCGTATGTCGGGTCAGAATTTGTTGAAACGTCTATTATACTGTTCACGTACGACTCTACTCTCATACAGCCCTTTCAACACAATACAGACGGTTCATTTGATTATATCATCAAATGAATCAGAAGAATTCCATGAACGAGTGCTAGAATGATCGCACTGCTTTTATGGGAGAGAGACATAAATACAAATAATAATAAGCATGAAGACACTTATTAACAAGGCTATCACGTACAGTCAAATGAATATGACGTCTAACCAAACACAGCCAGAATGCTCATACATATACAGAATGCAGCTTTAATACAATTTGTAATTACAACCAAAGTAAAAAGAAAGGTATATTGAATGAAAACGAATATAAAGCATCCACGCCATTATTGATACATTGTATTGACAAATAAGAGTAAACCAGACGAAAGTAGTGGTTGAAAGTTCATAAAGATCAATCTCCTCGGTGGCGGATCCAGAGGGGGGCGCACCGGGGGTGCGCCCCCTCTTTATTCTTTATTTTATTTGTATTTTTTTGGTGAAACAAAAGAAATACAAAGAAAAGGGGGCATGTTCGCCCCCTTTAATTTTGTAAAGGCGCTTCCTCTTTAAGGAATTCCTAGATCCGCCCCTGAGCCCCATGCCTTGATTTCTTGTCAGGATGAAGTTAACTGTTACAAAACAACAACAACAACAAACAAACAAACAAAAACCAGCAAAAACATTTTGGTCAGTGGGAGGGAGGTTGATAGCCCCATGACCTCATTTCATCTGCTTTGAAAATGTTCACTACTGGAGTATACATACAGATATACTTATATCACTGTTTCATCCCATTCTATAGCTATGGGCGCGCATTAAAATGCGAATAAACCCTGTCCTGTGGGAGACCATTCCCATGGCAGCTGTATTTGTTTCTTGGACACGAGTTAAGTCTGACGAGAGCACCTATACCTTGTAGGCCTACACACTTGTAGAACGTTTGGGGTATGTTTCCCTCCGGAGTCACTCGAGCATAAACCATCCAATTTATAATGTTCAAGTATTATCTATAATCTCATTCATTTCGGTAATACATACTGATCACACTGTTATTTTTGTTTACTTGTATAACATAATAGAAATAATGTAAGTTTATCATGTCTTATCTGTATTTATTTAGGGCCTACACCGTATAAAGTGCTTTGTACACATGTGGAATGGTGTCATCTGGACATGTCGTAATACTGGTATTATGTAGATTAAGTGGTTAACGTACAATTTGACTAACATCATGTGACTCATGATAGATTAGCAACCAACAGTTTAAAATTTTAAGCAACCTCCGTAAGCTTTACCAACATATGAAAAGTGAAAATGAAAAGAGAATTATCCAACAAAATTAAAGGTTAGAAATAAATTAATAAATTGTTTTAACTTTAACAAACACTCGGTGCCAGCCAACCACGCGACTCGTTTGACTTATGTAGAAATGTTTGCCAATTGTCAAGACATTTACGCAGTACCGACAGTTTGATTGAATGTTTGATTTCCTTAGATCTATTTGTTTATGATTTTATGTCAGTATTGTCTGCATGGGGCAAATTATTTTTTATATTAGGGTCTCATTTTCTCTCTCTTCTCTTCTGTAAAACAACAACAACAACAAATACCGACAGTATAATGATAACTGAAACGTGGGAGAGCTAATAACGCATTGTTGGTTGTCAGACACCACGTGTTATCGATGGGACGGAAACACGCAACAAAATGTGTTCATCTTCATTGCCAGCCTCACACCCACCGTGTCCTTGCTTATAAGCAGCACTGACAACAATCAACATAATTATTTATCTTAAAAATCTATAAAACGTGTCGGACGACGAAAAAGTAACAATGATAATCAACACTGTCGATGGACTACATATCGATCTCCACTCTTTTGCCGATTTTTACCGTGGGAAACTGAGGACTTCACCTCCTTCCTAAAACCTGAACGATTCTGATTTTGCCATGAAGATTCCATTTTTTTTTTTTTTTTTTTTTTACTGTAAACACGTAAATGCCTGCATGAATATGAAGAATATTTGCTCTCACGGCACAATCTGGACACCAACAGTGTGCGAATTATGAGACAAAGACGAGTAACGACGCTGAAAGAAATACATGTTTATGCTGTTCTATAGCATGTTCCACAAACGCTTTGTCACTTGAGTTTCACTCTTAACAGTTTAGGGACGAGTTATAGGTAGAATAGGTTTTTAGTGGTGATAGGAGGCTCATGATGATTTTTAAAAGTGACAGGAACTTTCGTAACAAATTTGGGTAGAGTAACTTCTTTAAAAGTGATGATATAATTTATCTGCTCCTCCTTGAGACATCGTGAGATATGTATGACAGAAATTACCCACTTTTGCGAAAAATGTGAAATGCAAACGAAATGAGAAAGATGGTGGTAATCATGTTAACGTAATATCCAAATGACAAAATCAAATTGTACTGATCAAAATTGTCAATGGCAATGCGTAAGTTGTGTATGTAATAAAATACTGTGGCAAGAACACACTTCAGGGGTAAGTTGAAACAAAGCCGTTGAAATGACACTGAGGCCATACGGGGAGGGGGGGGGGGTCTGATAAATATAATAAGAAAAACGTTTAGCCAGTCAAATCGCTCAACAAGCTCTTCAAATACGTAAGTTTACAGGGCCGGCGGAGCGTTTTCAAAAGTGTGTGTGTGTGTGTGTGTGGGGGGGGGGGGGGGAGGGGGCACTTTAGGGTTTGATGAGCTAACAAGCAAAAAAAAAAAAAAAGGGTCCTCATCTCTCACCTTCCACTTCCGGGTTTCTTCGGCTGGCAAGCGGAAAAAAAAAAAAAAAAAAAAAAAAAAAAAAACGTCCTCAGCTCATCTCTCCCCCTTTCACTTTCGGGGTTCTTCAGCTGCCAACCGAAAAAAAGGGGGGTCTTCAGCGGAAAAACATAAACTTACCGCGATCACACTTCAAGATCTCTATCTATTTCTTTTTAGTGCCACTTACGGACTTCAGAGTTTAAAAAAATGGGGGGCCAAAGTGATGACACCTTATGTATTCCTTTGTATGGTGCACAAAAAATGTGGACCCCCCCCCCCCCCCCCCCTCCGTTCCGCCGGCCATGGGTTTATAATGACGTCACGGTCACGGAGCATCCAGGTAGGAGAGCTTTCAAGGCCCGTGAGAGGGTCGCTCTCTTCCATCGTTACGTTCAAATCACGGTAATAATACTCGTTGTACTTCTCGTTTGGCAGTCTCTTTAAGTCTTGCCAGATTGCTTGTTTTTTTATGAATCAAATTTTAGATTTATTATCGCATGCACAAAGAAATTGGACTGTATTTCATTACATTTGATAACAAAGTGCATTAGAATGCGACATCCAGTACACATTTTGAATGACGCCCTAACCATGGTAACCAGATAAGGAGGAAGACAAAGCATGAGCGATCCAAATCCATTAATGTGATTCGCTTTGAGATTATTCCGTTGTCAGTGTCGGAAAAACTGACCATAAATAGTATAGTTGTATAGTGGCATGATACACACTAAGACATCAGACAGTATCTTCCATTCATCATTTGCTTAAATGCTCACATCAACGGTCACTGCACATAATATAACTAGGTGCTCGTTCTCACAGCATCTCGTAAGTTAATAATCCTAAATACGCCGAGCTTTTTTCAGCTTTGCTAAATCGGGGGGGGGGGGGGGGGGGGGCTGACCCCTCCCCCCTCCCCCCCCCCCCCCCCCCCCCTATCTCGGTCATCAGTGGCGCGATCGCGACACCCACGTTGTAATCTACAAGATTGTGGCATACAATTCTTTGAAATTATCAATTTCTAATTTTGATGAATTAGTTCTGCATATTAAGACCAATATCTTATTTTTTAGCTTGTTAAACACCAATTAAAAGTATCTAGAGTCTTTTTTTGGTTTGTGTATCTGTTTTAACATGTTCAACAATATGTTGTACATCATCAAAATCCTCCAAAAGTCATTTGAATTCTTTTTTTTTTTATCATACTATATACCTTGGGATAAGTATTTTTTAGTTTCTTTGTGTATTTCACTTTTTGTTTTTTAATGGAAATTGTCATGGACCACTTTTCTACCATCATTAGCGTAAAATCAATCAATCAAAATGATGAATAGTTAAAAATAGGCCTAGTCATTTTTTATGAGTTTCATAAAACAGCACTGTTTTCCGAAGGAAATGTACACAAAATCACAAACTTGTGTCCGTTTTTATTGTTAGTAGAACCATATTCAGACTTGGGATTTTGAATCATGTAAGAATTAAATTACACTGTACTCCTTTTCACCAACTAAGGAGGTATTATAGGAAAGATTTCATTTTGCTCAATTTCATGATGGGCCATGCTTTAAAATATCTAAAAATGGCAAGCATGTTTGATGGACTTTGCATATCATTCCGCCTACCTTCTGAAAGAGGTTTTGACAAGTGCTCCTTGTATATATCATATATATAACTTTTAAAGCGATTGTCCGATTTTCCTCAAAGTTCAGTCATATGTTCTACTGATATTACTGATTCATGAGATTGTATACCTTAATTATAATTACGGGGTTTTTTCAGTTTGGGTGTGGTTTCTCTGGATGAGGGTAAGTGACGGTATATATATATCATTATATCTCAACACTCACAAGTCACTGTCCACAACACTCCTTGATGTGAATTTGACCCCGCGTATTGGATCTGTTCCTTTGTGAATACAACAACAACAACAACAACAACAACAACAATGAAATGTGGAACAGAAACTGGTTGTCCATATCAAAGATATTAAGAAATCCATTTCGGGGTAATCAGTTAAGCAGTATCATCTTCCTCATCGAAAAGTATTTACAACAAGGTCATTAAAACCATACATCGTATGGGAATGACATCACTTCGTTCCTGAAGTTATATATATATATATATATATATATATATATATATACATATGAAAACCCTTCGGCGCATAACGTCATCACCTCATCATATTTAGGATGTGATTTGGCACCTGTCTGTGAAAGGAAACCTGTTCCAATAATGTTTTTCATACCATGTCTGTTTGTCTTGAATGAAGAGCTGCAATGATTCTCTGCATGTTTTGCTTCCTAAACTCTGTCTATTCATACAAATGTTAATTTCAAAATGATTAAGTAGAAAAACCGGACCATGACTGGAACTTGGTGGGATTACTGCGTTGTGCATTAAATTGGTAACTTCCAAGGCTGTATTGTTTAAACTGATAAATCAACCCGAAAATTAAAACTACTCTAATAAGATAAACATTATTCGAAGATGGACAACCAGTCAAGTTTAAGCAACTTTCTTATGCTCAAGCAATACAGACTGCTTGCCAAGGGGGGGGGGGGGGGGGGGGGGGGGGCGAAGGTCATACAAATTTTAGCATTATAACATAACATACTTCTCAAACATTGCCCCAAAGCGGGCAGCATACACTCGTGCTTTCCATTGCAAACTTTGCAAAGTTTTGCAAGTGACACCACAGTAACTGCACTATGGCGCACCATACCAGAAAAAGAAATAATAACAACATGCTGTCACGTAGATGTCTTTATTAATATTTCGACCCTATAATCGTAGAATCTGTCATGGGAAAGTTTTATTCAATATTGATATGTCCATCAAAAGTGTGAGCCAATCCAGATGTTTACTCTCTTTTTTTTTCGTTCAATCTTCATTATCGACCGTGGTTTAAGATCGTCCTCCAACGTGTTTCTGAAACACCTTTTGAGGAACGGATGCAACACGTAGCATAAAAACAATATATTGATGTTTTGTCACTTGAATGAAGACGAGTGAAGACTCAGAACAATACCTACCGACACGTTGCAAACAGATGCACGAGACAAAGATGCCTTTTTTATGATGATGATACAAACACAGCACGGGACTGCCAACATGATTGATTTGCAGTTGTTGATCAATCTCACAACTGCTACCGAAAACAATGAACTAATCACTGTATCCCTGTCAACCTATTTCACACCCGAATCCCTATGTTACCTAACACGCAAAGGGCAATACTGCTTTCTGATTGGATGATGCTGCCTAACAGGTGAAAAGTTACGGAAGGGATATCCAATCAGAACCACATCAGTATTTGGGCCACCTGCTGTATCTAATGACAAATAAATAGTTATATCATCTTGCGATTCCATCATTTCACTTTTCATCCTCCGACGTGTCGCATCTCTATCGTTTGAAGCAGAAAGTGTAGAAAGGGAAGCGACAATGATCTGGTGGTTGAGTGTTGCGCTAGCCGTGCTGGCTGGAGGCGCAAGTGCCTCAGTCATATCTATTGGTAAGTATATAGGATGCCTATATTGAATGCGGGGGGGGGGGGGGGTGAGAGAAGATCTATCAACCCCTGGTCATGTCTTGTTCATGAATGCATGAAATCTTGAAGAATGCTAGATTGCATTTTAGCGTACGAATACGGTATGCACTTATTTTCTGTAATAAGAAAATGATATTTATGTGTTTCTGTTGGAGATGCTGAATTCATTGAATGAGAGAGTGATGAGTGAATTCAATATTACATCTATTGCACGTATATTAGCATTGCTAAGAACTATTATATCAAAGGAATTAGATAGTTTGATTTGCATAATCAACACATTAAAAGAGCGGTTTCTTACTGACATCTACAACTACACTGTATTTCGATCTCATGATTACCTGATTACTATCTCAACTAACTTGATGTACTGAGCGAATATAGTTTTATTACTTTATACTATTGAACATAATATGCGGTGCGTTATATTCTTCCGAAGTAATCTTCTTTGTATGAGTGTAACTAAAATACGCACTAAATGCTTGTGTTCAGTCATTGCACGCTGCAACATTGTCCACAGAGACAGTTGGAAACAAACTGAAGGTCTTGGCGATCCTTGTCACTTTAAATCTACTCCCTGAATGACCCACTAACATTTCAGACAGTGAGCCACCAATCGTCACACACCCTAACGTCACAAAGATCCTCAGAGACGGGGTGGAGTTCGTCTGGGTTGGGCCCTACAAGTTTAACGTGAAAGATGACAGTCCTACTACCCTAGTGAAGTGTACCTATGACATCTCAAAGACTATGCCACTGAGTGTCGGTAATTGCGTCATCGAGTGTACATACAGAGACGAGTTTGGCAACAAAGGCACTGGTACCTTCACGATCTTCGTCAGAAGTAAGACCTTATACTTATCGGTATTTGTAGATAGTTCAGACAATAATGTGAAAGCTTGACTTGTTTGGTGTTGTACTCTGTCGAAGGCGCCTTCCTGCTGTCAAAATGAAAGAAAGAAAAAAAACACAAGATAAATAGAGAGAAAAACGGCTTTCACACTTGGGAAGATTGCCACAAGACGGGGTTAGCGTCTTTGCTGATCATTACCTGTTTTTTTATTCCTCCGCCACAAAGTTTATATTTATACATACTTTAATTCTTATTAGCATTATCGAAAAGACAATGGACTTACCTCTATCAGAAAACAGGGAATCACATGACCCTCAATTTGTCAGTATAAAGAGGATGAAATGTGTATACTTTTCAATTAAAAAAAGTGACATTTTTTATAGAATTTTCGTTGTTATATTTTCTTTTGACCACTGTCCATGCGTGACGTAATGAACTATTATAGACTTCTCATCCAGCGCTGGCGGCACCGAAACTTTACAAAATTCATAACTTTTGAACGGACTGTCTGGTTTTTCTCAAACTTCACTGATGTCTTCTACTATTAAAATATTGCCTCATTTATTCATTCTATGTAATTATACATTTGGGTTTCATTTCCCCTTCGAGGTATCCGAATGAACTTTGGCACATTGTATATATGAGTAGACGACACTGCGTCTATCAATTTGTGGGCGCACGGGATGAAAGGCAAGGTCAAAGGTCAGGGATCGAGATGGTATTCTATCCTTTTATGGATTCCACCATATCTCTGCTACGCCTATAGGTATTTTCATGAATATACTCGTATTATACCAGATAAAGATTCTCTATCAAGTTTTGGGCAATGGATCAAAGGTCAAAGGTTTAGTAAAAATGCTAACGTTTCACTTTTTCTCAATATCTCGGAAATGGCTGAAGGTATCTGCGTGAACCATAGTCCAGGCAGAAAATGGCTTTTTTGGGAAGGTTTTTGGTCATGAGGCAAAATGCTTAGAGTGAAAGGTCAGGTGAGTGATGAGCGTAATAGATCCTATTTGTCTTTCTTATACAATCTTCCTGTGTCGCTGGCTCCTAAACTCTCCTCTTTCTAGGCTCTTCTCCTGCCAAGCAACGATCCCTACAAGGACAACATGTATTGTATTATACATGATGTTACCGCAAACCTTTCTCCCTCATATAATATTGTAGATCCATGCCATATTAGTGTCATGACGTCAGTACGTGCAATCTGACTGTTGCTCTGCGACCGAGGTCCAGGGTTCTAGCACTTCATTGCCAATCTATGTTTTGTTTTTCGTTTATAGCGAAGCTAAAAGAACCACAACACCGTGATTTCACTATTCCCGGATCGAGAATAAAAGATTTGTGAACTTTTTAAGTTATCCTTTGTTTTCACAAGAAGTTGATTTAATACAGGGAGTAGTTATACTTAAGCAGATTCGCTAAGGCAAAGATGTCAGCACCTTATACATCCATCTGCAGGTGTGTAGGCCTTCCTGCCGTGACACATTATTAAAAGTCGTTTCTTTTTATAACAACTACAAGCATTCAAAGTCACCAGTCCCGGGATATTACTGCATCAAAATACGCTGCAAATTATACGGAATATCTGAATTTTTTTCACGCAAGGAAATCACTATCATACAACATTAAATTAGCATATTAATTGGTTATACAATCAATTACACTATTATAGCAGGAAGTTCATACGTCTTCTACCAACCTTTAGTATCTATTTTTGTTGTTGTTGTTGTTGTTGCGGGTGAGCTTTCATCTTCTCCTTTCTCAAGCTTTATTCTCAGTTCTTTAAGGTTGATATAAGCCGTAATCTCCTGCTATATTCATCACCCCAACCCACGAACGTTTTCTATATCAATTCTGATTTTAAAGAACTGTACACCCTTCTGTTTTATAAAGAAATTTATACCCTTCTGATTGCCTATATTATTCTACCTAATAGTGCATGTGGCATAACACATTAATGGCCCTTGAAACTCTATAGATGAGGGACAATACATTATATATATATATATATATATATATATATATACATACATATTTATATATATATTATGGGAACAAAAATTGCGATCATTATAGCAAAAATTAAACATTGTTTTGGGAGAAGGGGTCTAATTGTTGTTCTTCATATAGATCACTTCTCATTTAAACCTTTGGAGTGGGGCGGGACAATAAAAATTTCATTGAGTGCGTAGGTTTAATTTCTTTGAATTTTTGACCACACATTCGTATCTTCTCCTTACAGTTCAGCCATCAAAAATTCAAGTCATAAAGTTGTTATATCGCAAGCGAATGTCAGACCCATTTACTTTTCCTCATGGTCTCCCTGAAACTATTGTATATCTTCTCTTTGGTTTTTGTTTTTTTTTTTACATCGCGCTCGTGTTAAAGAATGACAGATTCTGCAAAAAGGATTTTTATTTTTATTGTCTTGATCGCTACAAGCAAGACCACTTTCGACAATTTTTTTGGTGTGCGTTTTTCTTGTTTTGCTTTATTGTCATGTGTTACATGTTACGTCCTGTATTATATAGGCCTACTTATATGTCTCTGTTTGTGCATTTTTAAGAGATGTGAAATAAATTGGATTGAATTGAATTGTAAATAGCATAATCAGTCATGTGAGTAGAGAAAACGGGACACTGTTAAGTCGGGACACTTCATCTTCTCTGTAATGGATACCGTTACTCATTAAAACCCCAGTAAAGAAAAAAGAAGATTTAGATAAGAAATGGAACCACAATACGTAACAAATTAAAGGGGATAAAGCAAAACCAAACACGAATGTGTTGAACCTCCTCTAAACATGCTAAAAAGACCATGCTAGCCGAGACGCATCTCGAGGATAAACCCAAATTCAATTCAAACCTTATTTTCACTTTTTCGGTCTTCCTGCCAAGTAAAGTTGGCATTCATCAGTAAGGAATAGATTATACAATTAACTCTGCTCAATTTGTGTCTCCCTAATTTCTAGAAAATCATGCATTGCTCTCATTTTTAGAGAGTTCAAACCTCTGAGTGAAATATTATGTAAAAATAAACTTTCTATTCCCAGGATTACCCGTGATTGCTGATCAATTATTATTGTTTATGTCACTGCTTCCAAAGAACATCGAGTCCTCACCATTCTTAACCATCATTCCATTTGAGCTAAACAATGGACCTTACTACACAAATAGACAATGAACGATGTCTTTCTTTGATCCTGGGGCTGGCTTAAACTATTATTTGCAATGTCATGAAATATTATTAATGTTTAATATCTTTGAATGTACTCTCTAAAAAAAATCGAGTGAAAATATTCACTCGATTTTTTTTAGAGAGTACATTTTAATGGTAAGACATACGTCGTTTATCGTTACCTTTCATGTTTACTCTGAAACAATGTGCGAAAATGGGGAAATTAGATCACAAATCACAATAAACCTGTCAAGATGTTTGCTTTCTCTTGTAAAGAACGTGCATTTCGCAAATGATAGTGCTACAGCGATGATTTCCCGATAAACATTACAACTGTGTGCATTTTTCTTGGTTTAAGAGAGTTATTATCTTCTGCGCATGTATAGTTTTTAGATTTGTGAAAGCGCCGTCTTGTTTTTATTCAGGCTGGCTGTCGGCGGTGATGATGAGAGCAAAGCAGAAAGTATAATGTGAAATGCTATCTTCACACTTTTGACAGAAACAGGTGCATGAATAGATTAATTAGCGATGAACGTCCATCCACTGTGTAGTAGATCCATGGCTAAATCAGTGTCCTGCATGTTATTTCTTTCTTACGTGGATTCAGAGGAAGCATTCTGCACGAGATCAGAGATAGACCCATCTGAGATAGCTTCGGGTACCTCCTGGAGTAATGTTGCTCTTACTGCATCCGAACTCGACTCGAAAGAATTTGCAGAGGGAACGACGATCGTTGTAAAATGTCCCAGAGGGTATGAGCCCACCACGCCCGGTCCTGCTACTTGCATTAGACTCATCGCGAAAGACAGTGGTGCCAACGACACAGTGAAATGGTCTAAATCCAAGTTTTGTAGACGTAAGTAAAAACTGAATGTTGAATTCAGCTTGCTTTCCTTCCTCTTCGTTGTTGTTCAGCTCTCATTTACCAAAGAAATATCACATTCACCTATAATCTATATGTATACGAACTGCTTTTCGAGGCTTTGGACCGTACATGCATAAAAAGTACCAAAGTACCTATCCTATTGCTTTCAAGTTGTTGCTTCGAGCACAAGCATGTCAAGCAAACAATCAAGCTCAAGCAGTCGGCGACCATCCGAACCGTCGTATATGTCAGCGGTGTGCGAGAACACGTTTTCGAGAAAAACGCGTTTGAAGTTTGGGGATCCTTTGAAGTCTAGTGTGAAGACATTTCTTGCTTTTATCCCCGATCTTTTTATATGAAAAGAAAGGCAAACTCCAGACGATTCGTATAATGTATGTATTTAAAATCATTTATGAATAAAACCAATGCTACGTTCACAAAAAGAAAGGCCTCCGCACAGGAAGAGTTGAAAGACAGGTATACCCACAGAACTGTTACACATGTGTAAGAGTTCTATTGTACCACGGTTCTGAGATCGCACTCTCAGTACGCGCGGTCATCCGAACTGACGTATCGGGGTGATAGTCAGTTTGCTGAACGCGCGTACCGAGAGTGCGATCTCCGAACCGTCGTATCCTGTTCTTATGACACGCGTATCTATGCGGTATGCATGGTTACTTGGTATTTATCTATAAAACGAGTGATTTCGTGCATATTTGTGTGTGAATGCAACTACGCAGTGTCATAATTTCATAAGATGTAGCACAAATACGTGCAAGGTCTAGTTTTGACATGGCTATTGCATGATGAAACACTGGTGGGGGAGGGGGGAGGTTCCTCTGCAGATTTTTTGTTTGTTTTTTTTTTGTTTTGTTCACATGAATTACGCTTCAGGCCTCAGACGAGTGTTCCTTAGATGTAAAAAAAAAACAAAAAAACAAACAAGCAAACAAACAAACAATCAAAAAACCCACTCCATGTGTAGGACACATTATCTTCGATCAGTTTGTATCTAATTTGTATCACACAGTGGTTATACATGTATTGTGAAAGAGGTGGGGCCTATGAAATTATTGCTTTTTCATTGCAGCCTGCCTCTTCTTTTTCCTCTCATTTCATCTTCTCACTGTTCTCCTCCACCTCTTCTTTCCCTTGCAACGCTTTAACCCTCTCTCCAATACTATGTATAAACAAAAAACAAAAATCACACATCCAAGCCTTGCTATTCTTTGTGATAATTCATGTCGCAATCATGATTGTAATGACCTAACTTTCATTCTTTCTAAGCTGCCATGATGGATACTGTACATTGAAAACCATGAATAAAGATTTTCTCTTACAGCTTTAAACCAGACCACATGCTTGGCAGACATAATTCATGATTATTCAGTTGGGTAAAACTCAATTATCAGCTTGCTCATTAGAAAAAACAAGCAAAAAATTTACATAGCCACACGTCTGTCTCACATTATTGGGTTTTTTTATATACATGTATATACGTTCAGGACTCTGAAACAGATGCAAATTAATTATCTACACAGAAACATCCACACACACACACACACAAACATGGATTGTACTTGTTCACACAAATGATAAAAGGTGTATATGTATTGTCCTACAGACCCCTACAGACTGAATTTATATTCAAGTACCATAGTACTATGAATATCATTTCACGTCCAATTATATATGCTGACATTTCAGTATACAAATGATGCACAGGATAGAGTGCGTTAGTGTAGGCGTATCATGTTTCACAATTGTAAATATGTTGCCCTCGAGTGAGCTACGCCTCCACTAACGCCACGAAATAATCCTGTGCATCATTTGTTTTATAAAATGGGTCGAAAATTCGAAAACTAACAGCATTTGCGGTTTTTTTTTTTTCACGTACCTTTGTGGGTCAAGACGTCCGAAGATGTTCGTCCCAAACATTTACGCACGTTGCACTCGGAAATCCCGCACATACAGTATAAGTATAATGGGGGGTTGGGTTTCCGGACACTTAAGTTCCCGCATGAAAACTTATTTATTTTACATAGAATATGCACCCTTTATCTCAAGACTTGATATAGACTCCTCATATAGGCCTACTAGACAACATACTCTGAAAACGGCGTGAGAATTAACCTGCTAAATCGTTGGATTTGCCCTTCAAAGTGACTCCATGTACGCGTCCGGTCCCACGACGCTTGGTCTACTGTACTGTACAAAGTGTACGTATACACGCTGTAGTAGAGTATACAATGTACGTACGCCACACATGTTATGCACAAGGGAAGAAAGGCCGGCCCAGGGCCGGCAGCCCGAACTAGAAGTTGTTTACAGGATTGACAGCGCGTATGCATGCAATTCAAAGGAGCCGCCGCGCGCACAGACGATCGGCAATAGGATTTAACACGCAGTGCAATGGGACTAGAATATTAAAAGGAAGCACACGCGACTCATTTCAGCGCTTCCTATTGGCTACATTCTTGAACCCATTTTATAATGCATAATATTATGATTTCCTCATGATATGAGATCACAGTACATAGAAGAGAAAAAAAAAACAAAGAAAGTGAGTCTTGAGACAAGGCTGCATTAAAATGCAGCAATATTTATTTCAAAATCAATCCATATCTCACATCCAAAAAGAAAAGAAAAGGAATGAACATGTCCTTAAATACAATGGTCAAATTTCATATAGAATTTTCAATTTACAGAATGATGAAGATGTCTGTGGTACTAGTAAAATAAATATTGATTTAAATTCATTGATAATGAACATGTCCTTTAATACAATGGTTACATTTCCTGGAAATTTTTAAATGTGCAAATCAAGATGTCTTTCGTAAAATAAATATTGATCTAAATTAATTGTTAAACCGATTTTATCATGAGAAAATTGTACACAATACAGTTTATATTGAAATACATTCTGAAATATTCATTAGATGGAAATGGCTTAAAGCAGAAGGCCAACTTCCTCCTAATATTAGTGAATCTCTGATAACTCAGGTCTTAGGGCTAAAAAAAAAATAAGTATGATATGAATTGTTATTATGTGCATGTTTGTGATTGTACTTTCATTTTGATATAACAGTAATACGCAATGGTCCTCCAGAAATCAAATCATATTTGGAAGGAGGAATAAAGCTGTTACATGTACATCTTTCACATGAAAAAATATGACAATTATTGTTAGAGAAATATCAAAGCTTATTATGATATCATAAGATATTTGATAGCTATAGAATAGACAAATCATAACATGGCGAATTGTGGTGGGGAGATAGTGCTGAGTGATAAATTATCAAAAATTTGAATACATAGACTAAATTGCTTTTGCATGCACAAACAACTGTAGGCATCATAGGCAAGCAATAATTAGTGAGAAGTTGGTCAGAGCTGACATTTTGCTGGGATGGATCTGATGGTGCTTCATTGTTCACTTCTGGTACAAAGTGTGTATTGGTATCTCTTGAATGCAGTCCATGTCCTTGGTGATGCCAACTGGAAATGAAGAAAACAAAAAGAAAAACAAATACACATCGTGCACAAACATTCTTGTTTCCATCATATTTATTGAAAGATTGACTTTACAATTTCTTTGACTAAGATTAACTAAGCTTTTAATAGCACAATTTTCAGATAGCCTTTTGTAACTGTCCACAAACAAGAGTTTTTGTGCCCATCAGCAGAGATCGGACAGACTGGTGATCTGCATTAATGCGAAAGCAGTCAAACGGTACATGCATCCTCATTTGAGAATTGCTCATAGATTATCACTCTGCTTGGAAGGTCCAGGTACAATTGGTAGACAAGCTACATTCTCCACTTGAGTTGTGTGTTAGCCATATTATTAATCTTGTTTGCTACAATATGACAAGAAGGATAACATGTCATCCAGAATGCAACCAGTGGTTAATTCATGTGGGGCACATCGGGTGTTTATTTTTGTCTTTTAAAAAAAAGAGAGAAATAAACAGAAAACCTGGAGGACATGTGTGTGGTGCCCCCCCCCCCTAATTTGCAGAATTCCTGGACCCACCCCTGACAACTGCAAAAAAACACTGGTACATGGCAGCCAGGATGCTACATTCTTTGTTTGTGTGTAGTTTATGTCATCCTTTTTAATCGCTATTAAAGTGTATAAGACAGCAATAGCATCATTTAATCTTAATTACTAATGGATATTCCAACAAGATTAATGCAGCAATATCTGGTTGGGTTTCCCAACAAGATTAAGGCTTTACAAACACTCACCAGTGAGAAGTTGGTAGGGGCTGACATTTTGCTGGGATGGATCCGCTGGTGCTTCGTTGTTCAATTCTGGTATTGGTCTGTCGTGAATGCAGTCCATGTCCTTGGTGATTCCAACTGGAAATGAAGAAAAAAAAAAGAAAATACACATGGTGTATAGATATTACATTTTCTAAAATCATATCTATTGACAGATTGACTTTATCATTTCTTTGTCATCCCAGATTACAATCCATGGTGATTCCATGCGGGGACACATGGGGTTTAAGATGCCCCTTTTTTTTAAACAAAAAATTAACAGAGAAAAACTGGAGGACGTGCGTGTGGTCCCCCCCCCCCCCCATTTGCAGAATTCCTGGACCCACCCCTGACAACTGCAAAAAAATAGTGGTACATGGTAGCCAGGATGCTACATTCTATGCTTGTGTAAAGTTGATGTTATTCTTTTTATTTGCTATTATATGGCAACAATAGCATCACTTAATCCGGATTACTAATTGATATTCCAACAAGATTGATTCAGCAATATCTGGTTTGGTTTCCCAACAAGGTTAAGGCTGTACTAACACTCACCAGTGAGAAGTTGTTCAGAGCTGACATTCTGCTGGGGTGAATCTGACGGTGCTCCTTCATTGTTCAATACTAGCGTTGGTATCTCAGGAAGCCAGCTGATGTCTTTTTTGATGCCAACTGTAAATGAGGAAAACGAAATATACATAGCCTATGTTTATTTCATTGTTTCTATGAGATTTTTTTTTTAAAGATTGAATTTATCTTTTTTTTTAAAGTACAGTGTATCAAGATTAACCTTTTAATACCACAATTTTCATGTCCACAAACAAGAGGGTTTTTTTTTTTGCCCATCAGCAGAGATCGGCCAGACAGGTGATCTGTATTAATGAAAGCAGTCAAACGGTACATGCATCCTCATTTGAGAATTGCTCATAGATTAATTACCACTCTGCTTAGAAGGTCCAGGTACAATAATTGGCAGACAAGCTACATTCTCCATGTTGTGGTTCACTCAGCAAACTTCCAGGCTTACACGTTGTTGTAATAAAGAGATGTAGGACGAGCGTTTACCATAAAAGACCTTTGTAGCTTCCTTTATTCTCTCTTGCATATGACGAACAATACTCGATGCAATGCAACGCAATGCAGTACAGTGAGGTATGATATCGTAAAACAGTAACGTGCGGTGGTATGCGGTGCATGGTACGATGTGCAGTAGCAGTGGTAGCTGTAGATACTGTAGCTAGTTTATATGCAGTAGTAAATTCAACAACTGTGTCTGTTACACCTGAAATAATGACCAAACACACATAAAACACAGTTAACTCAACTTTCTGTTATGTGTACAAGTTATATGCCAATCAATACAACTGTATGTGCATTTATACCTTTCCCTGAATGCTATAACAAATACACTTGAAGTGTATGTTTCAACTTCTGTTAAATATTGGCAGCAATTCCTTCACATGTGCGTGTGCCACCAAAGGAAAAAAAAATCACAAATTCATGTACATGCACATGTCTAAACTGTCTTACAAATCATGATATACAAATGTATTCTACATCAGCTGTTGCTGTTATATCTTTGTGTTATGTTGTCCAAAGGTATCAATGAAATATCTTTTTTGCTCACACGGGTTTTTTTTTTTTTTTTTTTTTTTTTTTTTTTTTTTTTTTTTTTTTTTACATAAACAGTCCTTGCTCATCATTAATACATCACTGGCTAGAAATCTGTTGCATACAACATACATGTATCATCCAACCTTTACCAAAAGGTAAACCAGTTGCAAGTTTAACATGTGAATGATTCTTTGATTGCATCTCACAGGACTGTCTAACTACCATGAATCAGCCACTCGAGGAGTTTGTTCACATGAACAGGCTGAAATAATAAACTGTGCCACTTCTCTGTTTAATTATTCCCAATATAAACGTCTGCAATAACATTATACAGTATATGCGATTATTACCAAAGGACGCCTAATTTGAGACTATGCGAAAGGCGTATCACCTTATATTTACCCCAAAATGTCACTCCGCCTTTTTTTATTGGCGCGAACCGGTTACCAAGGAACACCAAGCCAGCTAATTACTAGTAATATAGTTCCTGAACAGACCGAATTCACATTATTTCACAGGAAAGTACCACAGGACCGGTATACCACAGAACAGTACCACAGGACAGTACCACAGGAATTCCTGTGGTGTTTTGGGACGTACCACAGGGCAGTACCACAGGGCAGTACCACAGGACTAGTACCACAGAGCAGTACCACAGGAACTGTCCTGTGGTATTTTGGGACAGTACCACAGGACAGTACCACAGGTCGATCATTACCACACAGCATTACCACAGGGCAGTACCACACAGCATTACCATGGTACCATAGGAGAGTACCACACAGGATAGATCGAAAAAAAAAATCTGGGAGAATTTTAGTCACATTTCAAGGCATATTCGTGATAGGTGAGTGATGGAATTCAGGACAAACATGGCCCTACTTAATAACCTGTCCTACTCTAACTAAACCTCAAACGAGAGTCTAATGGCCAAGTGCCATTCTAGTCCTATAATAGATCTATATAGTCATATCCTATTCTTAGGTAGCCATCGACCGTATCAGTACATATATATATGGCCGTCTATCCGTAAAGCATTAAGGCATGGTTACTAACTAAATTATACTTTATTATTAAGATATGAAATTACACTTTCATAACAATGTCTATGATATTGGGAATAACATAACATAATTAGACAATCTTTCATAAAGTTCAAAGTAAGTCCCATGGGGGTACTTTGACTTTTTAAGTCATTTATGTATTTTCTAAAATCTAGAGTGCTTTTCATGAATATTCATGAGCTATGTAAAAATTTGTACCACAGGAGTACCACAGGAGTACCACAGGAGTACCACAGAAGTCCTTATTAAATTTCTCATGCTTTACATCAGCACTTCCACTAAATAGGTAATACTGTAGGAGTATAGGACAGGTTAAGTAATGGCAAATCAGTTGCTATAATTCACAGCATAAGTCATCTATCAATTAATTGAGGAATATTAGTATGTGCTTTTTGTTCATATCTTTGTTATTTCAGTTGGTTCTGGCTTACATTATTTTCCTGTGTGGTACTCCTGTGTGGCACTGCTGTTTGATATTCTCCTGATATGATAGTCCTCTGGTATAAAATGTTAAGAAAAAAAAAAAGAATATCCTTTGGTATTTTTCTGTGCTACTTCCTATTGTATATGTGTGGTATTGTTGTGTGGTATTGCTATAAGGCACGACTGTGTGATATTGCGCATCTAATTTGGTGTGTGGTACTTCTGTGTGGAACAGTACCATATGATCTTCCTGTGGGATTTTGGGACACATACCACGGGAATATCACAGAATTAGTTCCTGTGGTACTGTCCTGTAGTAATGTCCCAAAATACCACAGGACAATTCCTGTGGTAATGTCCTGTGGTACGTCCCAAAATACCACAGGACAAGTCGTGTGGTACTGTCCTGTGGTACTATCCTGTGGGACTTTCCTGTGGTACTGCCCTGTGGTACTGTCCTGTGGTATGTCCCAAAATACCACAGGACAAGTCGTGTGGTACTGTCCTGTGGTACTATCCTGTGGTACTTTCCTGTGGTACTGTCCTGTGGTACTGCCCTGTGGTACTGTCCTGTGGTACGTCCCAAAATACCACAGAACAAGTCGTGTGGTACTGTCCTGTGGTACTATCCTGTGGTACTTTATTGTTGTACTCTCCTGTGGTACGTCCCAAAATACCACAGGACAATTCATGTGGTATATACTCTCCTGTGGTATACGTCCCAAAATACCACAGGACAGCTCCTGTGTTACTGTCCTGTGGTACGTTCCAAAATACCACAAGACAATTCGTGTGGTATTGTCTTGTGGTACTGTCCTGTGGTACTTTCCTGTGGTAATGTCCTGTGGTACTGCCCTGTGGTACATCCCAGACTACCACACGAGCCTGTGACACAATACCACACAGTTCCTGTGTTAACATATATTTGTGTGGTACATTGTGTGGTACCGACCAGTACCACAGGGAGTACCACATGAGCCTGTAAAACAGTACCACACAGTTCCTGTGGTAGCATTTATTTATGTGGTACATTGTGTGGTACTGACAAGTACTACAGGGAGTACCCTACAAGCCTGTGGTACAGTACCACACAGTTCCTGTGGTAACATTACAAGTGTGTGGTACATTGTGTGGTACCGACAAGTACCACAGGGAGTACCACAGGACTTTTTTGTTAGGGTGGTACTAGCCCTGTGGTACGTCCCAAAATACCACAGGAATTCCTGTGGTACTGTCCTGTGGTACGTCCCAAAATACCACAGGACAATTCCTGTGGTACTGTCCTGTAGTACTTTCCTGTGGTACCGTCCTGTGGTACCGTCCTGTGGTAATTCCCACAGGAGTACCACAGGACTTTTTCGTAAGGGGATTGTTGAATTTCAGTTCAAAAAGCTTCAGCAAAACTGAAAAAAGGCTCCCTTGAATATGGGAGAGGTATCTTGCCACCCTTCCATTGCTTGTTACCCACTTTAGACTTAATACATTTTTGGGAATGACAATTTCCGAATTTTCCACAAAAAGTATGCTCCAGATCGCTTTATTTCAATTCTTAAAACGCAAAAGTTCCGCCGAGCGGGAGGGGGAATCCCCCTTCCCTAAGCTCTTCCTCACTAGACTTTGTACATACACACAGATGATGCACATTCGGAATAAGACTTCGATGAAAAAGTATTGCACAAAAGATTTGCACCAGATCGCTGAATTTAAGGTCTGAAAATGCAAAATCACCTTCGTGTGGGAGGGGAAATGCCCCTATCTACACCCTCGTGTGCATGCTTTTTCTGTTTGATTGCTGAGCAGAAAGCGTTCATGATATTCATTGTAAGAATTAATACAAGACGTTTATTTAACTAATACCATTTTATAGCCACAATGTTCAATAATAATCGACATGAAAATATTGTATTGCTACCTCAAACAAGTGGGACTGTTTCAAGTCGATAAAACACGCAAAAACAAGCAAAAACATGCACCAAAATGCACCATTTGCAACATCAAAATGCAAAAAGTTCTCACCGTGGGAGGGGGGGGGGGACACCCCCTACCACACCCTCCCCGTCCCCCTCGCTCGTCCCGCTCGCTCGGGCTTAGTCCCGTTCATGATATTCAGAGTAAGAATTAATACAAAAAGTTTATCTAAATGATACCATAGGCAAATTGTGCAATAATAATCTACGCTAGAACATACTGCAACCTTAAATAAGTGGGACTGTTTTAACTCGTTAAAGGGATAGTACAGTATTGGTGGAGATGAGAATTGGGCTTTAAACTTTTTGCGAGACACCAAGAAAACACTTGTGATATACATGTAGTATAGAGCATACCATTTTAAGAGGAATTCAAAGTTTATTTGATGAAAATTGGGTTTGGAATGACTGAAACATCCAAAAACAAAGTAATACAAAGCGATTATAATAAAGTGTGGGTCCCACACTTTATAAGAATAGCTCGTTTTTGGATATCTCAGCCATTTCAAAACCAATTTTCATCAAATAAATGTTGAATTCCTTACAGAATTACATGCTCTGTCATATTTCATAAGAGGTTTCTCATTATCTCACAAAAAAAAATGTTAGAAACCTGAAGTTAGGTCTCAATCAAAACTATACGATCCCTTTAAAACACGCAAAAACATGCATCAAATTGCACCATTTGCAACATCGAAATGCAAAAAGTTCTCACCGTGGGAGGGGGGACACCCCACTCCCACACCGTCCCCTCCCCGCTCGCTCGGGCTCAGTCGCGTTCATGATATTCAGTGAAAAGAATTAATACAAGAAGTGATAGGAAAATTGTTCAATAATAATCTATACATCAAAATATACTGCTACCTTAAGCAAGTGGAACTGTTTCACGTCGATAAAGCGCGCAAAAACATGCGTCAAATTGCACCATTTACAACATAAAAATGCAAAAAAAAAGTTCTCACCGTGGGAGGGGGACACCCCCTCCCACACTCTTCCCCCCCCCCCCCCCCTCCCCCGCTCGCTCCGCTTGCTCGGGTTCAGTCGCGTTCATGATATTCAGTGTAAAAATTAATACAAGACATTGATTTAAATGATACCATATACTTTTATAGCCAAATTGTTCAATGATAATCGACATGAAAATATATTGCTACCTTAAACAAGTGGGACTGTTTCAATTCGATAAAACGCGCAAAAACATACATCAAATTGCACCATTTACAACATCAAAATGCAAAAAGTTCTAAAGGCCGTGTCACACCATTCCGGGCAAGCTACGCGGGCTTGTGGCGAGGAAGTAGTTTCCAGCACGTAAAAGATTTTCAGCGTGCGAACAAGAATATTTGCAATTTTCATGCATGCCTTGTCATACCGTACGGGGGAACTTCTGCGGCTTGACTTGCGGGGAAACAAATTTACTCCCCGATGCTCTCCGCAGTTGGTCCGCACCTGACAGTATCTATAGCGCGTAGTTGCCCGGACGTGCTCACGCAAGTCCGATTTAACCGCAGCCAAGTTTTGAGCATGACCAAAACTTTTTCCGGGTGAGTCGCGGGAATGCCCGTAGAGGTCCACGCAGAACGCTAGTAGGAGACCCTTAGCGGCAGTACTTCCCAGGCAATTGCCACGCAGGTACTTCGCAGTCCCGTATGCAGCCAAGATAATGAAATTCTGTGAGATTTCAGCCATTCCATCAGAGGAATTCCTTCACTGAGTTGTCAGCCCCCACGCGACTGGTACAAAGGTCACACAGTATACTCGCAAGTATAACGCGTCCAGCAAGTAAGACACATGCGCTGACTCGCACAAATCCTTTTCCGCCCTCAGGAATGTCCGGTATGCTAGAAAATCCCTACACGTAACAAGCCCGAGTAGCTTGCCCGGAAAGGTGTGACAGGGCCTAAACACGGTTGCGGGTATTAAAAAACAAAAAAAAAAAACAAAAAAACAAAAACAAAAAAACCATGCGTGTGCACCTCCGGGCGACTACTTTTGAGATACATGGTAGGTGCTGTCATGTGCGGATCATCTACGGGGACCTCCGGGTAGTCAAAATTGTTCTTTGCAAGTCGCACGCAAGGCTGGTGTGACACGGCCTCTACCGTGGGAGGGGGTACACCCCCTCCAACACCCTCCCCCCCCCACCCCACCCCCCTTCACCCCCGCTCGCTCCGCTAACTCGGGCTCGGTCGCTTCGCTCCCTCGCAGACTAACCGCCCCCCCCCCCCCCCCCCAAGATCAAATCCTGGCTACGCCGTTGATCACAGGAGGGGCTTACTCAAGTATACACCCCCCTCCAACACCCTCCCCCCCCCCCCCTCGCTCACTCCGCTCGCTCGGGCTATTTAGAGGGAAAATCTACATTTTTTTTATTTCAAATTTTGTTGACCAAGTGAATCACTTAATATTAATGATCACTCCTCAGTGGCGGATCAAGGAATTTGAAATGGGGGGGGGGGGAGTCATTCACAACTCCCCTCTTAAAGGGAATCGGTTTAAATCGGAAAAATCCTAGCAATATCTCTGTGACGACGAAGCCAAATAGGATATTCCTGGTTTTTGTTTTGTTTTTGTTTTTGTTACATGTTCAAGTTTCTCGCCGTTCCTCCCGATCAGAACTTCCCCGCTTTTGATCATCATAACACAAGCATGGAGAACGCAATAGCAACGTTAACACATCGGGATGAAGTCTTTTAAGGGAAGTAATATCAGCGGCAACAAAAAGCGGGACGTAAATTAGACAACGATGAAGTTCCGCTTCTGTGCCACTGTATATACCCTGATCAAACTTCCCCGCTGTACACTGCTGTAACACCGGTCTTACTGTAGCATTGCCACCCTAAATTACACTTTGGTCGATTCTTTCAACGCTCTCAGCACGTTGCGTTCTTACTCTTTATAGGAGACATTCTTTGGGCCGCATAAGTGATTATCAAAGTATTATGAAATCAAAACAAGCCAGCATTCAGTTCCATTCCTATAGTTCTTCAGGGCTGTCATAAGGATGTACTTATTTCAGCACACAGCATGAAGATAATTATGTAAGGAGATACGTGCATGATTATGAATCTCCATACATTTTTGTGTGTACGTGTACATACGTTTTGCCAGAAACTGGGCTGACACAAAGTGCAGACCTTGCCTTTTAATTATTTGGCATTTTGTACTTTTTCTATGCCTCCGCCACGAAGTGAAGCCAGAAGCATTATGTTTTCGGGTTGTCCGTCCGTTCGTCCTTCCTTCCGTAATCAATTTGTGGACAGCGTATAACTAAAAAACCGTTTAAGGTATCCTAATGAAACTTGGCATATCCAATGTATTTAAGTAAGCGAAGTTGTGCCGATCAACTTTAAGGTGCACATGCTCAAGTTGAAATGTCGAAGTTTGAGGTCAAATGCTCAATATTTTACTATTTCCTCATATTCATGCAATGCCTGAAGTTATTTTCTTGAAACTTAGTGTATACATGTATTACCAAAAAGATTCTCTAGAAGAAGTTTCAGGCCATGACGTCAAAGGTCAAGTGAAATGTTAAAATTTCTCTTTTTGTACATTATCTTGGAAATGGTTCAAGGTGCATTCATGGAACTTATGCATGTACTGACTAGCAGTGATTTTCCTGGGAATTTAGGGTTCATGGGGTCAAAGGTCAATGGTCAAAGGTCAGGTTTAAATGTTTAATGATAGTATTCAATACTGAAATTACACTTTTTCTCCCTGCCTCGGAAACTATTCAATGCATTAAATTATGAAAGGGTCGAAGGTACAGGAAATATCCTCAAATCCCCAATACCTGCTCTCTTAGACAATATAGCCATCAATCCAATTAACCCTAGTTCAAGCAAGGTGAACGCTTGACACATTTGTGACAAACATATTGTAGGGGTGGCCGAATGGGGGCGCGGATGAGAGATGGAGATATGGAGATGGCGAGATGATGTGAAGACGGTGTGTGTGGGTATGTGTGTCTATGAAGGAGACATGGTTATACGGCACGTGGGTTCGGGTGGGAGGTCGTGCAGTCAATAAAGACAAGCACTCGACAGGAGTCCTGTGAACAGCAAGCAGAGAGGTCCTTTTTTATTGACTCATAATATAGTCATAACACAATTACAGCTCCTAAAATGCACTTTAGGAGAACCCATGAAACACTATGTGCACATCATCAAATCCGCACATGTTTAACACCAAAACAACTCATTCATAATAACACACAGATACCAAGTGAGTTTTCTTGTCTCTGTAGCTATAAAAATCCACATTGGGGTATCAACAATAATCTTATAACTAATGGAAGCATCTGCCATCAACAGCTGAATGTAACCTAAAAACTCATTGTGTTATTTCACTAGACACAACTGTTCAAAAACATATGCATACAGTACCATAAAGGAGGCACAGTATTAAAATACGTTCCAACATTACTACCGAGTCTTTCATAACCTACCACGTTAAGGATCGAACTGCATGCAATGTATTGTGAGAATTATCACATGACATAAGAAGTATATGATACGTCAGACATATGATTATGGTACCATATCCAAATGTACCCTGGCTTAATCCAATAATTATTATATTTATGCAAATCTAAAACAATTGGAATCCTTAAAAGAAAGAATGTCTCATCTGGGACACCTCTATCAAACTCCTTCTTTACCATAGCCTCTACATAACTCAAATGTTACCATCGACACTAAGTACACACACCTCTAACCCACTCATTGTAGCCTATAATTAACCAAAATAATTAACTCACACCACTTCTTACACCGAGACCCTCCTACTACAAAAGTTATGCTGTAGCACTATAACTGCAACCTACACAACCATCACGAGTCATTAAGGAATGCAATACAAAGGTTCCCTCTATTAATTAAAACCTCGGCTGAATTACTGTACAACCCTTATTGAACAACATTGTGCCTTTACTACGCTGCACATCTCTTCTGATCAACTTTGATTCTTATCACTTTCACCTTAAATGCATTACAAATGTTGCAACATTGTACGTATAATGTGCCTACGCTACACATCTCCCTGGTTAAACTTCAATCCTCCTCAACTCTATCACCATAAATGCATTACCAAAATAGGTAAATAGCTTCCATCAAAAACCATCAACTAGGTATCTTCTCACACTATTATAGGCGCCCCGTACTACACAGCACCATGTAATACGAGAGTACACAGATCACGCTAAACGCCCTATACTGTTACACAGCGCTACATAATACACTGTTCAATACCGTAATTGGTCACGTACACAAACCTACGCAGGCCTGCAGCCCTTGCATTGTACTACTGCACTACGAATACATTGTGCGTACCAGACTACGGCAGCCGCAATTAACTACATACGCCCGTACACACAACACACGTCCGTAGACCGACTTAACACAGGTACGTACATACATAGGTTACCGTGCATTCAGTGCCACTGAACAAAACCACCATCAACCAGAGACAAATGGAATGGCTTCATGTAAATTATGACAAACACTTTCACTCCACATAATATGCCTGTTTGGTCCCTGAAACTCTTCATAACAATTACCAATAATGATAATACAGCACCATAACATCTAAGCACTGAAATTCTTGTGTAATTTGCGACATTCTCATTTCCATCAACTCACCTGTGAACAGCAAGCAGAGAGGTGCCTGCCACATGGGGGCGCCCCTCCGTTGCTGATGTCTCATTCATAATTAGCATATCCCCACAATATCATTTTAAGTTTGCCAATTATGTGAAACTGTCCTCACACATTGTCAAGATGTACTGTAGACCTATTAGGAGAAGCATGTTTTATGGCGGAGGCATACCAGTCGCCAAAAGGATATTTCTAGTTATGACTGAATTGAGAAGGGAGGGAGAAGAGGTGGATACTTTTATCTTTTTCGTTCTTTTTCGTTCTTTCCTGTCATTTTTTCTCTTAACGTTTTTTGTATGTTTTGATTTGTTATCTTTCTTCATCTAAATAATAGCCAAATCATGTAACGAACTAGGGGAGGTAGAGAACGGAGATGTAGCTACAACAGACGGGGTAGCACTGAACAGCAGAGCAACCTACAGCTGCGACAACGGATACCAACTGAAAGGAAGCAAAACCCGTACTTGCAGCTTACCCAACAGCAATGCCGACACACCCTCCTGGTCTGGTTCTGCTCCTTCCTGCGAGCGTACGTTGGTTCTCAAACATTTTATACATACTCATGAACATTATGACAGAAGATATCACCGTCTCGTTATATTTCTTTGTGTATCGTATTTCTCATCACTTCGGAATTATGAATTGTGAGCTTTTAATTGTGAAATTTTAAGCCAAAATTTGTTATCTTTAACTCATGCAAAAATATGAGATCGGGCTGAAAACGACATTTAGAGGGATAATCTATACTGTTTTATTCCAAGTTTTGTTGACCAAGTGAATCACTTAATATTAATGATCACTCCTCAGTGGCGGATCAAGGAATTTGAAATGGGGGGGGGGGAGGGGAGTCATTCACAACACCCCTCTTGAAGGGAATCGGTTTAAATCGGAAGAATCCTAGCAATATCTCTGTGAAGGCGAAACCAAATAGGATATTCTTTTTTTTTTTTACATGTTCAAGTTTCTCGCCGTTCCTCCCGATCAGAACTTCCCCACTTTTGATCATCATAACACAAGCAGGGAGAACGCAATAGCAACGTTAACACATCGGGGGCCCGTTTCATAAAACTTGTCATCAGTGACAACTGCCACATTTCTATGACAAATTTACTCTCAGCCAATCAGATGCGAGGATTTCAGTAGCTTGTCACATCTATGACAACTTGTCACTGATGACAAGTTTTATGAAACGGGCCCCGGGATGAAGTCTTTTAAGGAAAGTAACATCAGCGGCAACAAAAAGCGGGACGTAAATTAGACAACGATGAAGTTCCGCTTCTGTGCCACTGTATATATACCCTGATCAAACTTCCCCGCTGTACACTGCTGTAACACCGGTCTTACTGTAGCATTGCCACCCTAAATTACACTTTGATCGATTCTTTCAACGCTCTCAGCACGTTGCGTTCTTACTCTTTATAGGAGACATTCTTTGGGCCGCATAAGTGATTATCAAAGTATTATGAAATCAAAACAAGTCAGCATTCAGTTCCATTCCTATAGTTCTTCAGGGCTGCTATAAGGATGTACTTATTTCAGCACACAGCATGAAGATAATTATGTAAGGAGATACGTGCATGATTATGAATCTCCATACATTTTTGTGTGTACGTGTACATACGTTTTGCCAGAAACTGGGCTGACACAAAGTGCAAATCTTGCCTTTTAATTATTTGGCATTTTGTACTTTTTCTATGCCTCCGCCACGAAGTGAAGCCAGAAGCATTATGTTTTCGGGTTGTCCGTCCGTTCGTCCTTCCTTCCGTAATCAATTTGTGGACAGCTTAACCAAAAAAGCGTTTGAGGTATCCTAATGAAACTTGGCACATCCAATGTATTTAAGTAAGCGAAGTTGTGCCGATCAACTTTAAGGTGCACATGCTCAAGTTGAAATGTCGAAGTTTGAGGTCAAATGCTCAATATTTTACTATTTCCTCATATTCATGCAATGCCTGAAGTTATTTTCTTGAAACTTAGTGTATGCATGTATTACCAAAAAAGATTCTCTAGAAGAAGTTTCAGGCCATGAGGTCAAAGGTCAAGTGAAATGTTAAAATTTTCTTTTTGTACATTATCTTGGAAATGGTTCAAGGTGCATTCATGGAACTTATGCATGTACTGACTGGCAGTGATTTTCCTGGGAATTTAGGGTTCATGGGGTCAAAGGTCAATGGTCAGAGGTCAGGTTAAAATGTTTAATGATAGTATTCAATACTGAAATTACACTTTTTCTCCCTGCCTCGGAAATTATTCAATGCATTAAATTATGAAAGGGTCGAAGGTACAGGAAATATCCTCAAATCCCCAATATTATAGCCATCAATCCAATTAACCCTAGTTCAAGGAAGGTGAACGCTTGACACATTTGTGACAAACATGTCATTTTAAGTTTGCCAATTATGTGAAACTGTCCTCACACATTGTCAAGATGTACTGTAGACCTATTAGGAGAAGCATGTTTTATGGCGGAGGCATACCAGTCGCCATAGGGAGATTTCTAGTTATGACTGAATTGAGAAGGGAGGGAGAAGAGGTGAATACTTTTATCTTTTTCGTTCTTTTTCGTTCTCTCCTGTCACTTTTTTCTCTTAACGTTTTTTTGTATGTTTTGATTTGTTATCTTTCTTCATCTAAATAATAGCCAAGTCATGTAACGAACTAAAGGAGCTAGAGAACGGAGATGTAGCTACATCAGACGGGGTAGCACTGAACAGCAGAGCAACCTACAGCTGCGACAACGGATACCAACTGAAAGGAAGCAAAACCCGTACTTGCCGCTTACCCAACAGCAATGCCGACACACCCTCCTGGTCTGGTTCTGCTCCTTCCTGCGAGCGTACGTTGGTTCTCAAACATTTTATACATACTCATGAACATTATGACAGAAGATATCACCGTCTCATTATATTTCTTTGTGTATCGTATTTCTCATCACTTCGGAATTATGAATTGTGAGCTTTTAATTGTGAATTTTTAAGCCAAAATTTGTTATTTTTAACTCATGCAAAAATATGAGACCGGGCTGAATTTAGAGGGAAAATCTATACTGTTTTATTTCAAGTTTTGTTGACCAAGTGAATCACTTAATATTAATGATCACTACTCAGTGGCCGATCAAGGAATTTGAAATGGGGGGGGGGGGGGGAGTCATTCACAACTCCCTTCTTAAAGGGAATCGGTTTAAATCGGAAGAATACTAGCAATATCTCTTTGACGGCGAAATCAAATAGTACATTGTATATTCTTTTTTTGTTGACATGTTCAAGTTTCTCGCCGTTCTTCCCGACCAGAACATCCCCACTTTTGATCATCATAACACAAGCAGGGAGAACGCAATAGCAACGTTAACACATCGGGATGAAGTCTTTTAAGGGAAGTAACATCAGCGGCAACAAAAAGCGGAAAGTGAATTAGACAACGATGAAGTTCCGCTTCTGTGCCACTGTATATACCCTGATCAAACTTCCCCGCTGTAACACCGGTTTTACTGTAGCATTGCCACCCTAAATTACACTTTGGTCGATTCTTTCAACGCTCTCAGCACGTTGCGTTCTTACTCTTTATAGGAGACATTCTTTGGGCCGCATAAGTGATTATCAAAGTATTATGAAATCAAAACAAGTCAGCATTCAGTTCCATTCCTATAGTTCTTCAGGGCTGCTATAAGGATGTACTTATTTCAGCACACAGCATGAAGATAATTATGTAAGGAGATACGTGCATGATTATGAATCTCCATACATTTTTGTGTGTACGTGTCTATACGTTTTGCCAGAAACTGGGCTGACACAAAGTGCAAACCTTGTCTTTTAATTATTTGGCATTTTGTACTTTTTCTATGCCTCCGCCACGAAGTGAAGCCAGAAGCATTATGTTTTCGGGTTGTCCGTCCGTTCGTCCTTCCTTCCGTAATCAATTTGTGGACAGCGTATAACTAAAAAACCGTTTGAGGTATCCTAATGAAACTTGGCATATCCAATGTATTTAAGTAAGCGAAGTTGTGCCGATCAACTTTAAGGTGCACATGCTCAAGGTGAAATGTCGATATTTAAGGTCAAATGCTCAATATTTTACCATTTCCTCATATCCATGGAATGCCTGAAGTTATTTTCTTAAAACTTAGTGTATACATGTATTACCAAAAAAGATTCTCTAGAAGAAGTTTCATGCCATGAGGTCAATGGTCAAGTGAAATGTTAAAATTTCTCTTTTTGTACATTATCTTGGAAATGGTTCAAGGTGCATTCATGGAACTTATGCATGTACTGACCAGCAGTGATTTTTCTGGGAATTTAGGGTTCATGGGGTCAAAGGTCAATGGTCAAAGGTCAGGTTAAAATGTTTAATGATAGTATTCAATACTGAAATTACACTTTTTCTCTCTGCCTCGGAAATTATTCAATGCATAGAATTATGAAAGGGTCGAAGGTACAGGAAATATCCTCAAATCCCCAATATTATAGCCATCAATCCAATTAACCCTAGTTCAAGGAAGGTGAACGCTTGACACATTTGTGACAAACATGTCATTTTAAGTTTGCCAATTATGTGAAACTGTCCTCACACATTGTCAAGATATACTGTAGACCTATTAGGAGAAGCATGTTTTATGGCGGAGGCATACCAGTCGCCATAGGGAGATTTCTAGTTATGACTGAATTGAGAAGGGAGGGAGAAGAGGTGGATACTTATATCTTTTTCGTTCTTTTTCGTTCTTTCCTGTCACTTTATTCTCTTAACGTTTTTTGTTTTTTGTATGTTTTGATTTGTTATATTTCTTCATCTAAATAATAGCCAAGTCATGTAACGAACTAGGGGAGCTAGAGAACGGAGATGTAGCTACATCAGACGGGGTAGCACTGAACAGCAGAGCAACCTACAGCTGCGACAACGGATACCAACTGAAAGGAAGCAAAACCCGTACTTGCCGCTTACCCAACAGCAATGCCGACACACCCTCCTGGTCTGGTTCTGCTCCTTCCTGCGAGCGTACGTTGGTTCTCAAACATTTTATACATACTCATGAACATTATGACAGAAGATATCACCGTCTCGTTATATTTCTTTGTGTATCGTATATCTCATCACTTCGGAATTATGAATTGTGAGCTTTTAATTGTGAATTTTTAAGCCAAAATTTGTTATTTTTAACTCATGCAAAAATATGAGATCGGGCTGAATTTAAAGGGAAAATCTATACTGTTTTATTTCAAGTTTTGTTGACCAAGTGAATCACTTGATATTAATGATCACTCCTCAGTGGCGGATCAAGGAATTTGAAGTGGGGGGGGGGGGGGAGGGGAGTCATTCACAACTCCCCTCTTAAAGGGAATCGGTTTAAATCGGAAGAATCCTAGCAATATCTCTCTGACGGCGAAACCAAATAGTATACTCTTTTTTTGTTGACATGTTCAAGTTTCTCGCCGTTCCTCCCGACCAGAACTTCCCCACTTTTGATCATCATAACACAAGCATGGAGAACGCATTAGCAACGTTAACACATCGGGATGATGTCTTTTAAGGGAAGTATAACATCAGCGGCAACAAAAAGCGGGACGTAAATTAGACAACAATGAAGTTCCGCTTCTGTGCCACTGTATATATACCCTGATCAAACTTCCCCGCTGTAACACCGGTCTTACTGTAGCATTGCCACCCTAAATTACACTTTGGTCGATTCTTTCAACGCTCTCAGCACGTTGCGTTCTTACTCTTTATAGGAGACATTCTTTGGGCCGCATAAGTGATTATCAAAGTATTATGAAATCAAAACAAGTCAGCATTCAGTTCCATTCCTATAGTTCTTCAGGGCTGCCATAAGGATGCACTTGTTTCAGCACACAGCATGAAGATGATTATGTAAGGAGATACGTGCATGATTATGAATCTCCATACATTTTTGTGTCTACGTGTATATACGTTTTGCCAGAAACTGGACTGACACAAAGTGCAAATCTTACCTTTTAATTATTTGGCATTTTGCACTGTTTCTATGCCTCCGCCACGAAGTGGAGCCAGAAGCATTATGTTTTCGAGTTGTCCGTCCGTTCGTCCTTCCTTCCGTAATCAATTTGTGGACAGCGTAACTAAAAAGCGTTTGAGGTATCCTAAGTAAACTTGGCATATCCAATGTATTTAAGTAAGCGAAGTTGTGCCAATCAACTTTTAGGTGCACATGCTCAAGGTGAAATGTCGAAGTTTAAGGTCAAATGCTCAATATTTTACTATTTCCTCATATCCATGCAATGCCTGAAGTTATTTTCTTGAAACTTAGTGTTTACATGTATTACCAATAAAGATTCTCTAGAAGAAGTTTCATGCCATGAGGTCAAAGGTCAAGTGAAATGTTAAAATTTCTCTTTTTGTACATATCTTGGAAATGGCTCTAGGTGCATTCATGGAACTTAGTACATATGCATGTACTGACTAGCAGTGCTTTTCCTGGGAATTTAGGATTCATGGGGTCAAAGGTCAATGGTCAAAGGTCAGGTTAAAATGTTTAATGATAGTATTCAATACTGAAATTACACTTTTTCTCCCTGCCTCGGAAACTATTCAATGCATAAAATAATGAAAGGGCCGAAGGTACAGGAAATATCCTCAAATCCCCAATACCTGCTCTCTTAGACAATATAGCCATCAATTTTTAATTAACCCTAGTTCAAGGAAGGTGAACGCTTGACACATTTGTGACAAACATGTCATTTTAAGTTTGCCAATTATGTGAAATTGTCCTCACACATTGTCAAGATGTACTGTAGACCTATTAGCAGAAGCATATTTTATGGCGGAGGCATAAACCAGTCGCCATAGAGACATTTCTAATTATGACTGAATTGAGAAGGGAGGGAGAAGAGGTGGATACTTTTATCTTTTTCGTTCTTTTTCGTTCTTTCCTGTCATTTTTTTGTCTTAACGTTTTTTGTATGTTTTGATTTGTTATCTTTCTTCATCTAAATAATAGCCAAGTCATGTAACGAACTAGGGGATCTAGAGAACGGAGATGTAGCTACAACAGACGGGGTAGCACTGAACAGCAGAGCAACCTACAGCTGCGACAACGGATACCAACTGAAAGGAAGCAAAACCCGTACTTGCCGCTTACCCAACAGCAATGCCGACACACCCTCCTGGTCTGGTTCTGCTCCTTCCTGCGAGCGTACGTTGGTTCTCAAACATTTTATACATACTTATGAACATTATGACAGAATATATCACCGTCTCATTATATTTCTTTGTGTATCGTATTTCTCATCACTTCGGAATTATGAGTTGTGAGCTTTTAATTGTGAATTTTTAAGCCAAAATTTATTATTTTTAACTCATGCAAAAATATGAGATCGGGCTGAAAACGACATTTAGAGGGAAAATCTATACTGTTTTATTTGAAGTTTTGTTGACCAAGTGAATCACTTAATATTAATGATCACTCCTCAGTGGCGGATCAAGGAATTTGAAAAGGGGGGGGGGGAGGGGGGTCATTCACAACTCCCCTCTTAAAGGGAATCGGTTTAAATCGGAAGAATCCTAGCAATATCTCTCTGACGGCGAAACCAAATAGTATATTCTTTTTTTGTTGACATGTTCAAGTTTCTCGCCGTTCCTCCCGACCAGAACTTCCCCACTTTTGATCATCATAACACACGCATGGAGAACGCAATAGCAACGTTAACACATCGGGATGAAGTCTTTTAAGGGAAGTAAAATCAGCGGCAACAAAAAGCGGGACGTAAATTAGACAACGATGAAGTTCCGCTTCTGTGCCACTGTATATACCCTGATCAAACTTCCCCGCTGTACACTGCTGTAACACCGGTCTTACTGTAGCATTGCCACCCTAAATTACACTTTGGTCGATTCTTTCAACGCTCTCAGCACGTTGCGTTCTTACTCTTTATAGGAGACATTCTTTGGGCCGCATAAGTGATTATCAAAGTATTATGAAATCAAAACAAGTCAGCATTCAGTTCCATTCCTATAGTTCTTCAGGGCTGCCATAAGGATGCACTTATTTCAGCACACAGCATGAAGATAATTATCTGAGGAGATACGTGCATGATTATGAATCTCCATACATTTTTGTGTGTACGTGTATATACGTTTTGCCAGAAACTGGGCTGACACAAAGTGCAAACCTTGCCTTTTAATTATTTGGCATTTTGTACTTTTTCTATGCCTCCGCCACGAAGTGAAGCCAGAAGCATTATGTTTTCGGGTTGTCCGTCCGTTCGTCCTTCCTTCCGTAATCAATTTGTGGACAGCGTAACTAAAAACCGTTTGAGGTATCCTAATGAAACTTGGCATATCCAATGTATTTAAGTAAGCGAAGTTGTGCCGATCAACTTTTAGGTGCACATGCTCAAGGTGAAATGTCGAAGTTTAAGGTGAAATGCTCAATATTTTACTATTTCCTCATATCCATGCAATGCCTGAAGTTATTTTCTTGAAACTTAGTGTATACATGTATTACCAATAAAGATTCTCTAGAAGAAGTTTCATGCCATGAGGTCAAAGGTCAAGTGAAATGTTAAAATTTCTCTTTTTGTACATATCTTGGAAATGGCTCTAGGTGCATTCATGGAACTTAGTACATATGCATGTACTGACTAGCAGTGCTTTTCCTGGGAATTTAGGATTCATGGGGTCAAAGGTCAATGGTCAAAGGTCAGGTTAAAATGTTTAATGATAGTATTCAATACTGAAATTACACTTTTTCTCCCTGCCTCGGAAATTATTCAATGCATAAAATAATGAAAGGGTCGAAGGTACAGGAAATATCCTCAAATCCCCAATACCTGCTCTCTTAGACAATATAGCCATCAATTTTTAATTAACCCTAGTTCAAGGAAGGTGAACGCTTGACACATTTGTGACAAACATGTCATTTTAAGTTTGCCAATTATGTGAAACTGTCCTCACACATTGTCAAGATGTACTGTAGACCTATTAGCAGAAGCATATTTTATGGCGGAGGCATAAACCAGTCGCCATAGAGACATTTCTAATTATGACTGAATTGAGAAGGGAGGGAGAAGAGGTGGATACTTTTATCTTTTTCGTTCTTTTTCGTTCTTTCCTGTCATTTTTTTGTCTTTACGTTTTTTGTATGTTTTGATTTGTTATCTTTCTTCATCTAAATAATAGCCAAGTCATGTAACGAACTAGGGGAGCTAGAGAACGGAGATGTAGCTACAACAGACGGGGTAGCACTGAACAGCAGAGCAACCTACAGCTGCGACAACGGATACCAACTGAAAGGAAGCAAAACCCGTACTTGCCGCTTACCCAACAGCAATGCCGACACACCCTCCTGGTCTGGTTCTGCTCCTTCCTGCGAGCGTACGTTGGTTCTCAAACATTTTATACATACTTATGAACATTATGACAGAATATATCACCGTCTCATTATATTTCTTGGTGTATCGTATTTCTCATCACTTCGGAATTATGAATTGTGAGCTTTTAATTGTGAATTTTTAAGCCAAAATTTATTATTTTTAACTCATGCAAAAATATGAGATCGGGCTGAAAACGACATTTAGAGGGAAAATCTATACTGTTTTATTTCAAGTTTTGTTGACCAAGTGAATCACTTGATATTAATGATCACTCCTCAGTGGCGGATCAAGGAATTTGAAATGGGGGGGAGGGGGGTCATTCACAACTCCCCTCTTAAAGGGAATCGGTTTAAATCGGAAGAATCCTAGCAATATCTCTCTGACGGCGAAACCAAATAGTATATTCTTTTTTGTTGACATGTTCAAGTTTCTCGCCGTTCCTCCCGACCAGAACTTCCCCACTTTTGATCATCATAACACAAGCATGGAGAACGCAATAGCAACGTTAACACATCGGGATGAAGTCTTTTAAGGGAAGTAAAATCAGCGGCAACAAAAAGCGGGACGTAAATTAGACAACGATGAAGTTCCTCTTCTGTGCCACTGTATATACCCTGATCAAACTTCCGCGCTGTACACTGCTGTAACACCGGTTTTACTGTAGCATTGCCACCCTAAATTACACTTTGGTCGATTCTTTCAACGCTCTCAGCACGTTGCGTTCTTACTCTTTATAGGAGACATTCTTTGGGCCGCATAAGTGATTATCAAAGTATTATGAAATCAAAACAAGTCAGCATTCAGTTCCATTCCTATAGTTCTTCAGGGCTGCCATAAGGATGCACTTATTTCAGCACACAGCATGAAGATAATTATCTGAGGAGATACGTGCATGATTATGAATCTCCATACATTTTTGTGTGTACGTGTATATACGTTTTGCCAGAAACTGGGCTGACACAAAGTGCAAACCTTGCCTTTTAATTATTTGGCATTTTGTACTTTTTCTATGCCTCCGCCACGAAGTGAAGCCAGAAGCATTATGTTTTCGGGTTGTCCGTCCGTTCGTCCTTCCTTCCGTAATCAATTTGTGGACAGCGTAACTAAAAACCGTTTGAGGTATCCTAATGAAACTTGGCATATCCAATGTATTTAAGTAAGCGAAGTTGTGCCGATCAACTTTTAGGTGCACATGCTCAAGGTGAAATGTCCAAGTTTAAGGTGAAATGCTCAATATTTTACTATTTCCTCATATCCATGCAATGCCTGAAGTTATTTTCTTGAAACTTAGTGTATACATGTATTACCAATAAAGATTCTCTAGAAGAAGTTTCATGCCATGAGGTCAAAGGTCAAGTGAAATGTTAAAATTTCTCTTTTTGTACATATCTTGGAAATGGCTCTAGGTGCATTCATGGAACTTAGTACATATGCATGTACTGACTAGCAGTGCTTTTCCTGGGAATTTAGGATTCATGGGGTCAAAGGTCAATGGTCAAAGGTCAGGTTAAAATGCTTAATGATATTATTCAATACTGAAATTACACTTTTTCTCCCTGCCTCGGAAATTATTCAATGCATAAGATTATGAAAGGGTCGAAGGGCCAGGAAATATCCTCAAATCCCCAATATACCTGCTCTCTTTGATAGACAATTAGCCATCAATCCAATTAACCCTAGTTCAAGGAAGGTGAACGCTTGACACATTTGTGACAAACATGTCATTTTAAGTTTGCCAATTATGTGAAACTGTCCTCACACATTGTCAGGATGTACTGTAGACCTATTAGGAGAAGCATGTTTTATGGCGGAGACATACCAGTTGCCATAGAGACATTTCTAATTATGACTGGATTGAGAAGGGAGGGAGAAGAGGTGGATACTTTTATCTTTTTCGTCCTTTTTCGTTCTTTCCTGTCACTTTCTTGTCTTAACATTTTTTTGTATGTTTTGATTTGTTATCTTTCTTCATCTTGATAATAGCCAAGTCATGTAGCGAACTAGGGGAGCTAGAGAACGGAGATGTAACTACAACAGACGGGGTAGCACTGAACAGCGAAGCAACCTACAGCTGCGACAACGGATACCAACTGAAAGGAAGCAAAACCCGTACTTGCCGCTTACCCAACAGCAATGCCGACACACCCTCCTGGTCTGGTTCTGCTCCTTCCTGCGAGCGTACGTTGGTTCTCAAACATACATACTCGTGAAAATTATGAAAGAAGATATCAAATTCTTATTATCTCTCTTTTGGTATTATATTTCTGATCACTTGGGAATTATGCATTGTGAGCTCTAAATTGTGAATTTTAAGCCAAAATCTATTCTTTTAAGCTCCTGCAAAATTATGAGGTCGGGCCAATTATACCAAATTCAGAGGGAAAATCTATAGTTTCTATTTTAAGTTTTGTTGACCAAGTGGATCACTTAATATTGCTGAACACACCTAAATGACGGATCCAGGATTTTGAAATGGGGGGGGGGGGGGGGGGAATTGATGTGTCACCCGCTACCCCCCCCCCCCCCCCCCCCCCCCCCCCCCCCCCCCCCCTCTTAAAGTGAATCGGTTTCAATCGGAAGAATCCTGGCAACATCTTAATGACGACGAAGCCAAAGAAGAATTTTTTTTTCCGGACATGTTCAAGTTTCTCGCCGATCCTCCCGATCAGAATTTCCCCACTTTTGATCATCATAACACAAGCAGGGAGAACGCAATAGCAACGTTAACATATCGGGATGAGGTATTTTAAGGGAAGTAGGCCTAACATCAGCGGCAACAAAAAGCGGGACGTAAATTAGACAACGATGAAGTTCCGCTTCTGTGCCACTGCATATACCCTGATCAAACTTCCCCGCTATAACATCGGTCTTACTGTTGCAGCGCCACCCTAAATTACACTTTGGTCGATTGGAAGCTTATACGGAAACTTATAGTTGCAGCGCCAAAGTGAGTTGTTTAACTCTCCAAGGCGCCTTGTTTCGGTCGTAATTATACACTCTGCCAAAAAAAAAAAGTGAAGGTACCGACTCAATATGCTTGTATTATGTGGACACCTCTGAGGGAAGGGGGATAGGGGGATGAAGAGCTTACAATAACTACAAAGATTGCGGGAAACTGGGGAAATAGGGATTTTTATTTTTTTCAGCGAAAGGGTGAAAAAATGGAACGGAAAATAAGGAGAAGAGAGAGAGAGAGAGGAAAAAAAAAAACACAACCTAGCTCAATATAAAATGCATACATCAAGGGCCAAAGCCCACAGAGACACTCAGCCACAGCAGGACAGTGTTACGTATAAAGCGACTACGAAAGTGTGTTACAGGGAACTGCTTGCCAGCGGAACCGACTGTCTACGCCGTGAGGGCAGGTTTAGTATACGCAGTAAAATCAAGGAGGTACTGCTTTGCCTAGTACCTCCTTAGTAAAATTAACATGGCTGGGATAATAAGATGCCTAAAGAGAAGACAGCCGACAGGATAAGAAGATAGCGTCGTGCTTACAAAATATATTGCAAAATTGATGTTATTTGGTTGCATCATAAGAAAAAAAAAGAAATAAAACACCCCAGAACACAGAGTCATTATGCAGCGACGTGTGCTATCCTCCCGAAATGATTGTATAATAAGATATATGACTGGTCTCTAGTATGCAGGAGACAGGTAGTGCACCAAATTACCCATCAAGTCACATGACATGTTTGTACGACCTATGATATGATCGATAGGAAATAAACACCAGTCTCTAACGTTTCTAAACGTCACCCGTAGCTCTCGGTTTCAGCGACACTGGACCAAGCTGTAGAAGTGGATACCAACTGGTAGGGAGAAGCTGCTACAAGTTTGTCGACCGAAAAGCCACATGGGAGGAGCAGGAGAAGGTATGACATATGTCACAGGTATTCTCCACTAATATTGTTGCATTTTGTTCACCATTATTTACGCAGGAAGCAACTCTTCAGCGGCATTTCAGAGACAGGCTCAGTTTCAAACCAGTTTTAAAACATAGAAAAAGCTATCAGATGTGTAGAAGCATATGTGTAGGAAAAGTGAAAGGTACAAGCTTAGGGCAAATCATGATATACAACAACAAAACAGATGAAAATAAGCTGAACATTTAAACAAAGTATTTCATTGCAAGTTCTGGAATCTCTTTTATCTTCTATATATTTACCGTGGATAAAACACATTTGTTTTGAGGAAGAATTATGGGTCCTGTATTTAATTCCACAAACTAAATACACCGTAAGAATAGCTGTCAGAAATATAGGCCGATAAAGGTTTGCTGTTTTTTTCAAACATTTTTTTCAATATTTGAAAAAAAAAGTTAGGAAAATTCAACTATTATCTACCATTGTGGTGCCGTTCAACCTTTCCTTTTTTGTTGAAATGCAACATCACCGAGAAAAAGCATGTTTTTAAATCTTTATCACAAGAGCATCCATCTCTCATAATCATCTCAAATGCCTTTCTCCTCTTCCTGCAGCTGTCGTACCAGGCTAAATACACCAGCTATTCCCAAAATCAGTTTCAATGCTCGACGTTAGCTTCCAATTTACAGTTATAAGTAAGTAAGTTATTATAGATATTCGCAATAATTCCCACCCGTTTCGCCCACACATAAGATATGTCGCAAGGACAGAGGTTCTCTAGCCATGCCAAATTCAAGATTTCAAGACCTAGCCCTTCAAGTGTTCATCGGGAGGAGCGCTAACGGGCAGGAGTCTATCTGGATTGGTGCCCAAGCTATTGTCACTGGCAGCTTCCAAACTGCTCACCAGAAAGAGTAAGAGCATGCTCATCCTGACATAGGAGGCCCCATGCCTTTCCAGCTTTACGGCTCATGATGACGGTCTCCTGCATTCAATTATCTCTCCGATTTACTTCGAAAATAATTAACATCATTTATTCATTGTATCCACATGTTTTGTATTATCTATTATGTTCATTGCACAATAGTTTTGTTTATGCTTATCTACTTATTGTGTAATGTTTTTCCATTATTTTAGTCATTGCATTCGTTATTCCTTGCGTCTTAGTAATATGTGTTGAATTAATATTTGATTGAATACAGAAATAAATCAAACTGAAAAAACCAGACCAAACCAGACCAAACCAAACCAAATCAAATATATTCAAACCACTCCCACGGATTCAAGTGGACGACCTCTACACTTTTTTTTTATCTTTTTTTTTTTAATAGAGAATGAGAAATATTGTTCAAATTAGTTTTATCAACGAATTAAACGGGTAATACAAACAATTGTACGCCTTTTTTAAGGGAATGATTTGACACTTCGGCCCTATAAATGTTGTACATGTTGGTTTTTTTTTAATATAGATAAGATATGCAGAGAAAAGGAGATAAGAAAGGAAAAAGATGCTGCGCATAATAATCAATTAATAGCACGATATGACCATTACCCTGGACTGGAACAACTTTTCTTTATGGAGAGATCGAGCAATGACGCAACAATGATATAATGACTGCTTTGTCGGTTGAGTAATTGAGTGTATCCCATAAAGGGATGAGTGTGGTGTCTAACATAATTACAATGTTTCGTATTTAAATGCAGATGTATACATATATGTTTGCATTTTCATGATTAGACCATCTTTTTGTTCAAACTTAATATGATATCAATGGAAGGAGAAATTAGAAGTACTATATGTACGCTTACTTTCAATTGTTGTAGGTATATTACCGGCAACGTCCTCTAAATCCTCAAAATACATTTAAACTGAAAGAGCATCGTTAGCAGATGCATCACTGGTAGATATTCATCATTATTACTCAAGCCGATGTAATTTTTCATTTTTCATATGAGTTTTTCCTATAAATTCCCACCAATGGCACAATGAAAATGACAACAGCGATGTGTGATGACAATAAATTTCGTCAATGTCGGTTCTCGTTGTTTTCTCTTTATTTCCGTTTGGTGCAACATTGTGGTGAACATCATTGTCATAATCATATCATGTCCACAGACTACCTTTCAAGGGCTGGGCACGTAGCAGACCAAAAGAAGTAGGCGGTAATAAGGACGTATATGATGACGCGTGCGCCTATGCGAAGGTGGACGGATCTGGCTGGGACAATGCCTGCTGCTTTACGGAATTGGCTGCCGTCTGTGAAACTACCCCCGAAAATCTACCAGGTAACTGACAGAAAAAACCTCCTGCAGTTCCGTCTGCGGGATAAACGGAAGGACGTATTCCTTCTCTCTTATCACTTACCCTGCAGTAAAATCGATTACGCATTATACCGAAAATGAAATAAGATTCGTTGTTCGAGAAATTTGTTAATCTGAAAATGAAGTAATGTTCATTATTCTGAAGGTTCGATCAGCTGAAAATGAAGATAAGGTTAGTTTGTCCGAAAACAAAACAAAGTTCATTTATCCAAAAATGAAACAAGGTTCATTTTTCTCAAGATTCGTTATTCCGAGATTTTTTATCCGAGAATAAAATGTGATTCGTTAAACCGAAAATACATAAACAGTTCGTTATTCCGATTCGTCAGTCCTATAAAATGTAAAAAGGTTCGTTAATCCGAATATCAAAATAAGGTTCATATTCCGAAAGTTTGTTAATTCAAATATGATATGAAATCTGAATTGATTTGATTACACTACATTCATTGGTTTCTCCATTATCGTTCTACTTGCATATAGATGTGTACGCACATTGTTAGTACCGTACAAATAACAATGAATAAACATAAGTTGTTCATAAAGTAGTTTTGTCTCCAGTGGCTTCGCAATGTGTAACAAATCGTTCGTTATTTCAAAAATGAAATAAAGTTCATTTCTATTAGTGGCAAAATACAGAGTTGAGGTTGAAAACCAAAATGGCAGGATGCTACGCGATGAGAATTAAAGGGGATGGCTAGTAACTGATCAGTGGGAATCAGTGGGAGTGCTGGGAGATGATTGTTGCAATTCTTGAGGGATTCATTTAAGAGTACATTATAATATATCAATCTTTGTGTGAAAATTTTTTGCTTCAGAATGGTCTCATATTCAAGTAATATGTAGTTTAATGCCCCGTCACTGTACATGCATGCTCACCTGGAAACATTAAACTGCACATTACTTGAGTATGAGACCATTCTGAAGCAAATGATTTTCACACAACAATAGATACATACTGTAATGTACTCTCAAGTTAATCCCATTATTACAAGGATTGGAACAATCATCCCCCAGCATTTCCATTGATTCCCACTGATCAGTTACTAGCCATCCCCTTTAAATGAAAACGCACACACACACTCATCCACACGCAGAGCCATGCATAATACTCACACGAACACAGTACACACGATATACATACTCATTGACGAACTGGAAAATAAGTTGTAATTTGTCATTGAGTATGCATATTGATAAAAATATACTTTATCCTCCTCCTTCCGTTTTTGACACTCTTCCCCCTCTTCCACATCCAATGGCGTATCGGGGGGGGGGGGGGGCAAGGGGGGCACGTGCCCCGGGCGCCACCCCTTGGGGGCGCCGAAAACGAAAAAAAAAACGAGAAAAAAAAACGAAAACAGAAAAAAGAAAAGAAGAAGAAGAAAAAGGAGAAGAAGAAGAAACTCGCCCGGACCGGGAGTGGGGAGGACCAAATCAAACAAGATTTTAAAAAAAAAATGACAATGTTTATTGTGTTCACACAAGAATTCCATGTTTTGTGAGCTGAAATTTCGGCACGCACGCTGCGCTCGCTCGCCAAAATTTATTTATATAAAAACGAAGAAAAGAACAAAACGTGATGATGACGCGGACAAAATGACAATGTATATTGTGTTCACACATGCCATCGTTAGAAGGCAAAATGTTACACGGAACAGCGGCTGCAATTTTATTTCTTTCGTTCTGAAGCGATCGCCCATTGGATCAAACGAGGGCGCCAAAGGTTTCGAACAAACGGGGGGGGGGGGGCGCAAAAAACCAAATCAAACAAGATAAGAACATACCGTAATGATGACGCGGAAATATACAAATTTCGGCTCACTCGCGCGTACTTACAGTATTTTTTTCAAGTCCTCATTTTGTTGGTATAAATTGTTATCTATAAGGCCGTCACTATATCTTGATTAGAATTGTAAGATTTGATAAGCAAAAAATGACAAGAATTCTATGTTTTGTAAGCTGAAATATGCTGAAATACAGAAATTTTCGGCTCGCTCGCTGCGCTCGCTCGCCAAAGATAAGAACAAAACGTTGTTTGATATTTTGATAGATACTTTATTTTCTGCAAATCAATATACATAAGTTACATAATCATGAAGATGCAGGAAATATACAAAGTAAATTCAACGCAGAGTCGTTTCAGGGCTTGCATAAACCACGATATATATAAGTACATAATCATGAACATTTAGGAAATATATGAAATAAATTTAACACAGTCTTTTGACTTGCATAAACAACGATATGAAAGAGATATAATATACAGTATGCATGTCTATGCAGCAGTGATAAGAATAACATTTATAGTTAAGAAACGATTATGCAGAGGGCCGCCATTATAAGCATTGCTTGAAAAGATGGCCGGCCCGAGGAAAAGATAGGGACGTATACTAGATTCGTAACAATATAAATTCTGCTGCAAAGATAGCAGGGGAAAATAAACTCTGGTGTGTGATGGTGGTGGTGGTGAATGTGCGTGCAGGTGCTTTAAGGTGCACAAGGGCAGAAAGGCTGGAATTTAGAATAATAAAATTGGTTTGTTGGAAGAGGGGAAGATATGCGCTGCTGCTATCGGGAGACCAACATTAGTTATATGATTTATTTGTTTTTAGTTCGTATTTGAAGTATACTGTAATAAAATGTGCTTCTTTAAGTTTGCTTTAAATGAAAACAAGGAGGCACACTGTTTCAACTCCTCAGGAAGAGTGTTCCATGTATCCGGACCTTGATGTCTAATCGACTTTTGAGCAAGTAAAAGCTTCGGATTACTTAAATGAAAATCATGGGAACGACGGGTAGGGTATAAGTGAATATGGTTATTGGTTACTAGGGTATAATGAAAAAATGGTAATAAATTTCGAGTGTGTTTGTACATAAATATGGCAGTTAGGTATAGATGTATATCATGGGCCTTCAAAGTTCTTAGGCGATAAAATATGGGATCAGTGTGAGCCAAAAAATTTGAATATGTGCATATACGAAGAGCCTTTTTCTGGAGAAGAAAAATTGTGTTCAATTTTGTTTTGCTACTGTTGCCCCATACAATATTATAGTACATTACATATGGTAAAAATATAGTGTTATATAACATAATCAAAGTTTGATCATTAATCAAATATTTTATTCTTCTTAAAACACCAGTTGCTTTAGATATTGCTGTTGTAATATTCTGAACATGAGTATTCCAAGTTAAATTGCTATCTAGGTTCACTCCTAGGAACTTAGTTGAATGTTTCTCTGCAATGTTTATATCATCAATAAAAATACTTTGAGGAAGGGTGGGTTGGGATTGCAACGTATGAAAGTATATAAAACATGTCTTATCAACATTCAATGAAAGCTTATTACTTCTAAACCATTTCGAGATGTTGCTTAATTCCGTGTTTAATGTATCAACCAGTGTTATAACGTGATGATGGCGCGGAAATATACAAATTTCGGCTCACTAATTTGAAGTAGTTTTTCAAGTCCTCAGTTTGTTGGTATAAATCGTTATCTATAAGGCCGTCACTGTATCTTGATTAAAGGAGTAAGATTTAATAAGCAAAAAAATGACAAAAATGCCATGTTTTGAAATACTGAAAAGCTGAAATACAAATATTTTTGGCTCGCTCGCTGCGCTCGCTCGCCAAAATTTATCTAAATTTATTACATTTAAATCACTCTCAAAAGACCCCTTTTAAGTGCTTGAAAAAGCATATCATGTGGACTGTTTAAAATCCCTATCGGGATGGGGATGGGGTTGGCGTTGAACACTTTTTCAGAAATTAGGGGCGCAATTTTCGCGCTTGCCCCGGGCGCCGTTTTCCCTAGATACGCCACTGTCTGCATCATCAGCAAGATGAGTCATTCTTTGTCACACATTTTTCTATTTTTTGGAATAACAAACCTTATTTCATATTCGGATTAACGAACCTTATTTCATATTCGAATATATTATGATATTCATAATCCGTATAATAAAATATCAAATTATAAAGCGCAAAACCTATATACATAATATTCTGCGCTGCAAAAGCTTCGATGTGCTTGATGATAATGAACAGTTTATGAAAAGATGTGTTTTGAGTCGTGATTTAAAGACTGCTACAGTTGGGAATTACTGAACTTTATTATATTTTTGGTTAAGATAACGGAGAAACGAAGCTATGGAATAATGGCCTTTTTTGTCATTTTCGCAATAACGAACCTTACGAAATAAGCCTTCTTACATGTTCGGATGAACGGATCTTTAGGTTTTGTTGTTGTTGTTTTGTTTCCAATATCGAACCTCCGGAAAAGCGCATCTTGGTTCATTTTTTGATGAGAGAACCTTCGGAATAGAGAACATCACCCGTAACAAATCTATTTGAGAAATCGTTTTGTATGTATATTTCAATGACGTCTCTTGGCCAATGAGTTTTTGTCATTTTCACTGCCAAAGCTTTAAGTTTTATCAGTTCACAAAATATCACCTAAATGAGACATTCTTCTCACTGCCGTCAATAATAAACTCGCTCTTTTGGAAGAGTGGCTCGAATCATCCCAAAGTGTTTCTGTACATTTGCACAACAACAACAACAACAACAAAATAGGAATAAAGTACTTCCTATAAAGTAAAACATCAACGCCGAAAGCACATAACTCTAAACCTTTTCCAGGTGAACTTTGACTTTTTGGTCTTTTTGTATGTAGACGGATATTGTGACTTGAACGCTGTATATAGACTGAAACGTAAAACTTGTAACATAGAATGAGGCACTTTCTTCTAGACTAAATTCACACAAGATATTATTTTGATAGTATGATTGAAAGAAAAAAATTATTGTGAGTAATTATAAAAGTCTGTGTGACTTGCGATAAACATTGGTTACGCTGATAGTTGAATTACATGTATTTATCATATGCGACACGAAGCCCATGTTTTAGATTCAATTCAATTCAATTCAAATTTCATTTCATCTTTGGAAAAGAACATAAACACTTCACTTTCTTTGATAACATAGAATAATGTTGCATAATCAAAACAAAGCAAATTGAGAAAAAATATGATTGTGGAACCTTGGAGTAACGAAACGTTGTCATGAAAATTTACTGACCGAAGTGATAAAGACGATATAGCAATTATTCCTCGCTTTTTATAGAGTGAGTACACAGTATGTCTTACGCTTATCATGATGGGATAAATGAAAATACAAGACACATCTCTGTTTTACATTGACCTGATTTATAACTATACAGTGGAGAATTGCCACTGAATAATCAGTTTTACTTTACGTACTCAAGAAGTTACATTCATTAATTGATATCAGAATGGTGAACTAACTCACTGGTTGAAGATAAAGCATGCTTTAAAGACAAACAAACAAAATTCACACACACACACACACACACACACACACAAAAATATGTCTCTATATTTCTTGAGGAGAGCGTTCTGTTATGATTGAGATACAATCCCGCTTTTGCTTTATACCGGCCAAATTTGAAACGTGTATTCTAAAGGATTGAGTATCGAAATGTAATGACCCATTCCCTCCTGGTTCGTCTATCTTCCTTCAAGCCCCAAGAAAATGTCCTCCAGGATACACCGCGGTACTCAACAACTGCTTCAAGTTCCTCGACACAGACAACACCTTTGAGGGCCAGTGTAAGGTAATGGTCTTTATAATCTTCTCCTTTGTTCTTCTGATTTACTCCTACATGTACTTGCCAAACTAAGTCAATGCTGAAGTGAACTGTTGGCATCGATCATTGTCAGTCGTACGGCAGCCATTTTTATTTCGTTGTTCGTCTTCTGTTTCATAACTCGATGTCAGGAATCATTCCTTAGAGCAGGGGACACAAAAATTGCAGCACATCATGCGACCCACATGATCGTCCAAAACCGCAGCCCTAAAATGTGTGAGGTTATCAGATCTTCTTCTCCCGGTCGAGCATGGAGAAGCATCTCTTACCCGTTTTGTATATTTGGTTTAAATGGAGCGAATTCAAATTGTTGAAAGGCATTGATTATAATTTGCAGATGAAACAGAAACCCAGCTTAAGTGCCTCAAAATAGTTCTAAAATGTGAGTGAGGGATAGAAAAAACCGATTGAAAAAATGTTAATCAGTGTAATCAATGTTAAGTACTGTTAAAAACAATGTGAACAATAGTTATAAAATAGTTATAAAATTGTTCTTAGAATAAACCGTCTACTTGTTATTGTTCATTGAGAGAAATAGTGGTATCTCTTTATATCTTAGGCTTTATTGGAAAATTTCTATATGGAGGATGTTTTGAGATACAACTGACCTATCAAGTTCAAGTTCAAGTTCAAGTTTGTATAACCTATATGCCTCGAATGCACATATTATATGCATCAAATGTGATCACTTGAACATTTTTTAAATCACTGCGCCCAATGGTAAACAATACCCTTAATTACCGATTGGACACCACTTGTAGCGGGGAGCAAGTTCTGGTGTGCCCCCTTAATAAAAATGAACATTTCCATAAAGATGTCTTTCCTATTATACACGAGCGTGACAATTGTATTAACTCCTCGGTATCAAGTATGCAGAGGATATGCAATAATGATTGTTCAAACATCACGGGCGGCCCCCATGGGGGAGCAGAAGTGAGGCCCTGAGAGATTCTCACCAGATCAGAAGTATCAAGATGAATGGTTATTGCTTGTTTGGTTTTGTTTTCTTTTTGCAACACATGGACAAATTGCACTGTCGACGTTGATAGGTATGAATCAATTGATTGATAGATAGATAGATAGATAGATAGATAGATAGATAGATAGATAGATTGATTGATTGATTGATGGGTAGAATGCACCGGCGTAGCCAGGATTTGATCCTAGGGGGCGGCTAGAATGTGAGAGTGCGAAGCCACAGAGCTCGAGCGAGCGGAGCAAGCGAAAGGGGTGGGGGAGGGTGTGGGGGTCCCCCTTCCCGCAAAGAAAACGTTAAGCATTATTTTGGATGGTGTAAATGGTGCAATTTGATGAATGTTTTGTGTATTTTATCGACTCTAAACAGTCCCACTGGTTAATCTAAGGTAGCAGCATTTTGGTGTACCAGTAGATTATTATTGAATAATTTGTGTATAAAAATTATTAGCATGTAAATAAATTTCTGGCATTGATTCTCACAATGAATATCATGAGCGCTGTCTATTAAGCAATCAAACAGGAAAAGCATGAAACGAGGGTGTAGGAGAGGGGTATTTCTCCTCCCACACGAGGGGGATTTCACATTTTCAGACCTGAAATCTGGTGCACATTTTTGGTAAAATGCTTAGAATGCTTTTTCCAGCAACATTAATAAATAATGGATATAAATATGGGGTTTTTTTTTTTCAGAGAAGTGTTAAAAGCTAAATCATGGAATTAAGCTCTTATTCTGCGCGTGCATCATCACTGTGTATGTACAAGGTCTAATGAGGTAGAAGAGGAGGATGTGGGAGGGGATATCCCCTCTCGTTCGACGGAGCTTTTGCTTTTTGAAGTGAAATAAAGCGATCTGAAGCAAACTTTTTTTGTGAAAATTCGGAAATTGTCATTCCCCACAGTGTGTTGATATCAGTCTAAGTATAGAGGTTACCAATCAATGGGAGATTGGCAAGATACCTCTCCCATATTTTCGAGGGAGCTTTTTTCATTTTTATAGCTGAAATTCAACGATCTGGCGCAAACTTTTGTTGGAATATCTTGAAATTTGTCAATCAAAGAAGTGTAGCAGATCTTTAAAAGCAGACAAAGCTGGAGGAAATTTGTCAATCAGTGAAGTGTAGAAAATGTGTAGAAGGGGACAAAGCAGGAGGATATGGGAGGGGATAAGCCTTATCCCCCTCCTACACCGTACAGGGAGATAATGTATCATGTGATTGCAGTTAAACGTTATGTTCAAAATATAATCTACTTGTATACGGGGGGGGGGGGGGGGGGGTGGGCGAGCAGGGAGAAGGCGTTGAAGAGTGCTTCCCCATCCTTCCCATACGAGGGAGCTTTTGCCTTTGAAAGTTGAGGTTGAGATATTTCTTATTCAACTATACATTTGATGGAATATTTTGGAAGTTTAAAAAATCTATTAAATCAGATATGGGGAACTGAGCAAGGAAATGATTGATTATTATTATCATTTTATATGGCAGAATGTTTTGTGATAACCATATATACCTACACATACGCATCAAACGTGATGTTTTGAATATTTCTTTTTTAAATTGAAATTACAGTGTGGCTTTTAACTATATGTAGGCATGCAAAGACAGTCATGGCGGTCGATTAGTGGAGATACCTTCAAGCACGAAAAACGACCTCGTCAATCTGTTCATCAAGCTTTCAACCAGTAAGGACGTGGAGGTGTGGATAAACGTCCAAGACGAGATACAGGAAGGATATTGGCAGACTATCGACAGGAAATGGTAAATGTCTTTGATTGCTCCTCTTCCGCTGCAACGTGACAAATTACAAAGCATTATGTTCAGACGCCTTCCAAGCTGGGCCCAACCATGCATTAACATTACTGTATGACAGACGGTGGAGTAACAATAAGTCAGGAATAATCACTAAACTTGTCATATAGAGCAATTATCAATACTATAAGTAATGTGAAGGAAATAATTCAGGGGATGATATCAAAGGAATGAACACAATCATACGTTTTTAGGCTCTCGCTTTGTTGCGCACTCTGTCTTATATACAACAGAAATCAAATGAAGTATAACAGGGAATACATGTTAACAAATTTACACACACACACACAGACACATACCATATGGAAATGCTACCATAGGAAATAACTATTTTAATTGTGCTGATTTACGTCAATAATTAATGATTATCCAAACAACCTTTTTTATGGTTCCCTCCCAGCCTAGGGTTTCACAACTGGGGCTCCAACGAGCCGAACGAAGGGGGACATGCTAATTGTGGCCGGATAAAGAGCAGAGATGGCTTTTGGTATGACAGGTGCTGCTATTACAAATTCAAGGCAGTCTGCGAGATACCGGGACCAGATCGACCAACAAGAGAGGGTAATGTTAACAATAATTCATCTAAATCCTAGAAAATTATTCTTTTTTATTCCTCGTTTCTCTTCCATGCAGAGTGAAAAAAAAAAATCGTCATTTGAAGTTTCAAAGTTATTACGATTATAATTTGTTTGCCAGTATGGAATAATCAGTGTTAAATAAAGCTGCGTATAGAGAATCATTTAAAGGCATTATTTACCATTTGCAGATGAAATAAAAACCCAGTTTCAGTGCTTAAAGATAGTTCTACACTGTGAGTTAGGAATAGAAACAACCAATGTAAGAAATTGAATCATTATGATCAATGTTAAGTATTGTTAGATATAAAAAATGTGACCAGTAGTTATAACAAAAATGTTTCTGGACTAAACCTCCTACAGTTATTGTTTAGTGAGGGAAAATAGTGATATCTCCTCTTATCTTATGCTTTATCGCAATTTTTTATGTGGTAGGATGTTTTGTGATACAGCTGACCTACACATAATTATCAAATGCGATATTTCGATCATTGTTTGAATCACTGCTCCCATTGGTATAAACAGTACTTTTAATTTCTCATGTAAGTGACAAATGTGTGTTAGGGCGAGTTCGGGTTTGTTTGTTTGTTTGTTTGTTTGGGGGTTCTTTTTTGTGGGGGGTACAAATAAAATCACATGTTTCTCTCAGCACCATATTGCCTTTTACATGTACCATATAAAATCGTTGAAAAAAATTGAGCAATAGTAAATCTCCCAGGGAGAGCAGTGTATAACAGAATTATTTCATTTTCAGTGCAAAAAGAAAAAGGTGGAAAAAGAAATTTACCATTGAAAAAAAAAAACAACCGCCCAAAACAACTTACACTATCTATTTTCACATTCCTTCTTTTGAAAATAGAGAAGTCTTGGTTACTTTTAATGTCTGCACTGCGATGAGATATTTTGCGAGCAAGAACCAATTTTACATTCAGGTTGACAAGATATTGAAATCTTTGGATAATTGTGAAATTTAATTTGACTTTTCATCCCTTTAGTGAAGTGTCCTAAAGGCTACACTGCAGAAGGTAACCACTGCTTCCGATATGCTTCGAAAGCCGACTCTTTTGAGGCCCAGTGTAAGGTAAGCATCAATAGTCACTGGTAATGGCAAAACTCCTCTGAGTTCATTAAGTTCTCGAAGTTAACGTTCTCAAAAGTTTGGATTATCAGAACGTAAACTTCCCGAAAACTTCTCGTCAGGAGTATAAGTTTTGCCATGCAGTGTGGGAGACCGCGACTTATGACATAGATAACAACAGACCAAAAAATCATCGCCAACTCGAGTGAAACAAGAATGTATACTAGTAACGGTTGGCCTTATCTTTGGCTTATCAGAAAGAGTAATATAGGGCCTATCTGATATGATTTGATGCTCCGTCTTTTTTCCCCAACAACTGATTACGAAAAAAAAAATGCGTATATAAATATATTTCATCATGACTCCTTTGTGGAGCGTTTCAATCAGAAATGTTAGGGGTCAATTGTCTCTCTATGAAAAACACTGTATTCAATTCAATTCAGTTCAATTCAATTCAATAGCTTATGTAATTCCATCAACGAAAAAACAACAACATAATTTAAAGCGGCACAAGTTGTCGATTTGACTTCCACTCATCTGGTGAAGACTGTTCATCTAGCGCAGTATAAAGTGCATGTACATGCACGAATGATATATGTTAAAAAAAAAGAAACAATGAACGCATACAGTGTCCATTTTATCTGATGGAAATTGGGGGATCTTCATTCCGTACCATCAAGTAAAGGGGGGGGGGGGGGGGTGGTCGCTGCTTTTGTATAATAGTGATCACAAGATGATGATAATGATAGCGTGCAGTACACAATTATTGTAGATAAGGTTTGCAGAGGTGTTTCCATGCGCTTTCACGGTGTGTGTGCGTGCGTGTGTGCGCGTGTGTGTGAGTGTGTATGTGCGTGTTTGTGTAGGGGAAGTTCTCACCTGCCTAAAATTATTTGGGAATCTTCCGCCTTCCCCCTTAAACGTGCACCCTCGAGCATCATTGTAGTTTGTATAAGTCTTAACATTTCCAAGGAACTCAAACATTAGGCCTACTTTTGACTGGAGGGGGGGGGTATTTACTTTATAAACCATTTACCCATACAAACAAGTGCACACAGGAACAAAGAAACAAAACAAAAACCATTAAAAAAAACAAATAAGGGCTTCTAGAGTGGCACCAGAAAATTGCGCTGAAGCCTATTTTCTTTTGCTTGTCAGCCGATGAAACCCAAAAGTGGCACGAGAAACGGGAAAAATGCAAAGGGGGCCTTTTTGCTTCTCTCTTTTTGTGTGTGTTTTATTTTGTTTTGTTTTGTTTTGTTTTGTTTTTTTGGTTTTTTTGCTTGTCAGCTGATTAAACCCGGAAGTGGTCCATATTGTCTTTTTCTTATTCTCAACCTTCCCATAAAAATCCTAGTTACTGGCCTGAATCCAGGCCCATAACCCCTGTCTACACCTCATATTAATTCCGGATTAACAGACCCTACTGAATTTCCATTAATTCGGAAAATACTTTGACCGATTTTTATCATTATTATTATTTCAGACTTGCAGACAGGCAGGTGGTGAACTGGCAAAGTTGAATTCAGAGGAGAGTAACAATGCCGCTTACTGCTTTATCGGTCGTACGACGGGATTCATTGGACATGATCATGATGAAGTGTGGGTAGATCTCACCGACGAAATCCAGGAAGGTACCTGGATGACGACTGGTAGAGAGAGGTATGTGTCAAGCTGGAAGGCAGTTTTCTATACAGTATTTACCTTAGTTTGAATCACTCAACAATAGTATGTAAAAGTTTATCTTAAGCACAATTTGAAATCTGAATGTCTGCTATAAGCAGCAAACGACGCGCGTATTTCTCTTTTCACTGTTCGTTATCGATTTCTGGAATACATGCATTTGAATGTTTCCGAGTCCTGTTTCAGCGTGGAGGTTCCGTATATATTTCAGGTAGTTACTATCTGACCACACAATCACGTCACTTTTGTGACAGGGAACAGGAGCTTGGAACTGGCAACAGCAGCAATGTCAACCAATCTACGCTTTTCATTAACATCTGGATAAAGTTAAATTTGAATAATGGCGAGGTCCAGAAAAAGAAATGACCTTGATATCGAACATGTATTATCAACTAGTACATATTTTCCTCAATAACGTTTACCAAAGTTTCCATCGAGAAGATATTCGAAGACCATTTACATAGCAAAAGTAGAAGTTTTTAATTCTGACTTAACCTTATTTCATTGCCAAGTATCAGCCTTTCAAGACCTTGTTGACTAATAGTATAACCAAAGATTTATACACCGCTATATGATTATGTACATTGTATATATATATATATATATATATATATACTATCTAATTAGCTATTTATTCATTTATTTATTTATTTGATTATTCAATTAATTATCTATTTATTTATTTATTTATTTATTTATTTATTTATATTCCTAAAGGTACGACTACTCTCATTGGGGACGTGGCGATCCGAACGGGAAGGATCATTCGAACTGTGGACGCATGAAGAAAGATGGCTGGCGTGATAATTGCTGTTACAACGAGAATCCCGCCCTGTGCGAAGCAGACCCGTTGTAAACCACACAAGCAAACAGACAGTCAAGCAATCAAAATAAACCAACACACATGAAAGACCGGCAAATGAATGTAATTTGACTTCCAAATAATCACTTGACTCACAAGAGTTTTGCAAATCTTCGAAGTCCCAAAATGAAAACAACAACAATAACGTGGCAACGCTTACGGAGCGTTTCGTCCGATGTTTGTTTCAGTATCATGAAGTACGCTATGTAGATTAAAATTGCTTGATGTTTGCTTGTGTCGTAAAAAAAAAAGAGTTACAAAATGTACGATGATGCGACAATAAATTGTAACAGATATTAAGAAAACAACTAAAACTATAACATTCAGAATGAAATGAAACTTGATCCGTTTTGGTAGTTTATTTTGATTCCTTTTGGAATTACATGAATTAGTAATTAACATTACTCACACACACGTACACACATACTTATAAGCATACACACAAAATATTAAAACACATTTTAGAAAACATCGTATCTCATCGTATTGTAAATTAAATGGCATTTGGCATCTACCGAAGGGGGAAGTAGTAAACATCACTCTTGACGTGGCTGGACCAGTCGAGAGAAGAAGACAAGTGTTTGCTCGAAATGCTTTCCTTTAATACCACATATTATAAGTCCTACCCATTCCATAACGTCTTGCAAATCCACCAAACTGCAAAGCAAGAAACAAACATTTTCTCTGTATCGTCTAAAGTATGCACCATTTTACATTTCTAAAAATTAGAAATCAGGACAGATATAAATAGTGATCACACTGTCTCTAACCATCAAAAAATGATATTGACATTCCGATAGCAAATGATAATGATAATGATAATAATAATGATAATTTTAAACAAATAAGAACAAAGAAAATCAACGAGTTTATTCCGACAATATTTATTCAACCGGGAATGAATTCGAAGGCAAACACGAACGATACAAAGTGTATTTATACACATTTTATCATTGTAAAATCACGCTTTCGTGTCTTATTTATGAAAATTATACTCGGTAAATCTCAGCATAACGTGCATGCAAATGCTCATTCATTGTCTCATGTGCATAAACTATGTAAGCACTTTGTTATGACCATGTTGGATAAATAGAACGAATGATAGTGACTTTGTCAATTTGTGGCCATGTTTCTGTCGGTAAGTCACTTTCACGCAGGTTAAAAGATAGAACAATAAAGTGGTACGTAATTGCTGGAAGTGATCGTAATATATCACTGATAGATTCAAATGTCACCTTGTAAACTGTCTCCTATATACTTCTATATGTAGAACAGTTACAATAGCAGAATAAAATTTGATGCCAAATGTCTACTCACGACTTGCCCTTTGTCTGTTGTTGTTGTTGTCAGAGAAATATCTCCAATGAACGTTTAAACCAGAACACCAATACAGGACATGGCTGCTATTGAAAGTAATGGAATGTATGTAGTTTCAGCGTCAATGGGATTATAAGACAGGCTCTAAAAATGTTGATAGGAGATACATGACTGTAGTAAAGGAGTGCTGAAATGCATGCGACTGTTGTTGGGACAGCAAAAGAAAGATACAGCGAAAGAAAGGTACATGTATCAGAGTAAGTAGATACTTCATTCAACTGTCAGTGTATATCCGTCAGCCATGTCAGCGCGCGTAAATTGGTTTTCTCGGTCGATTTCATACTTAAGTCATTCTAATTCATAAATGTGCATTCAAATTTTATACAATTAATATTAGGGCATTCAAGCTAAGAATCCGACAATCAATTTCATTTATGGGAGCTCTATTTCGTTTCCGTCAAATCAAATTCATGTCCGATCAATTTCCAAATGTGAGCACTGCATTTCCTAAACTCGTGCATTCAAATTCATGCGATAGTCCCGATGAGCTTGTTTGGGGTGTTAAATTTTATTTTCAGATGATCAATTTCCTACTTCATGCAATCAATTAAGGAAGAATGATGGGTAATGGACTGAGGATAGGGGCAGACAGGGGGCGGAAGTTTAATTGCAAAAAGCCAAGAGGTACACACAACCCCGACTTATATTATGCATTTATTTATGTTTAATGTTTCTGCGTTGTTCTATTTTCATGTGCCTATCACTGGTTTTCATTTCAAGAAATTTAAATTAGAAGGTCCAATCAACAGTGCATCCATACAACACAACGACAATTTTGAACATACTCCTTGATGACACAACATGCACTAAAAAAGACAACGCCCGAAAACTAACACTACATCAATTTGCATCAAAATTCATCAGTTTAAAAGACAAACTGCCACATTATGATCTCACATAGTCCCGCAAAAGTAAACTAATAAAATATCAATAAACAACAACAAAACAGACGTTTACAATGTTCAAGATATCAGTTTCAACGTAGTCAAAATTGTTTGTTTGTTTGTTTCTTTGTTTTCGAAGGTGTCAAGCTTCCCTATTTTACTCGTTTGTATGCAGTGCTAATGTGCCTCACTGCCTGTGGTGTATGCCTGCCATTTTTCCCTCGTCGTGCTCTTGAGTTCTGTTTATTTAAGAATATTAGCGGCAGGATCCATAGGCCCTACTAGTTGTACGGCAAAATAAATGAACTTCATCATAAAGCTTTAATATAGGTTTTCCCGCCCAATTTCATCAGATTTGCATTCGATTTAATGATGCGAGCATTCCTTTTCGAGCGAATTTGAATGATCACCGAGATCAACATTCAAAAAGCTAAGTAGTTTATTCAATTTAATTTCATCAGCATTCGAATTCCTGATTTTGTCACATAAACGTGTAAACAGCGCGTTCAAATTAAAAATGCACGTGAAGAGCATTCAAATTCGCACCACCACAGCTGCGATGAACATTAAGGAATTCAAATTAACGAATAAGTAAACATTTTCAGCATCTGGGCAGTGTTTTTCGTTGCTGCTCATGTTCTTTGTAAATTCTCCATCTGTTTGAATAACACAAGTACCGTACAACCACTCTCAGGGTGCGTTTATCAACTCCTTTTTTCGGCAGAAACAGGTTATCCAAACAGCTTTCAAGAAATTTTTCGTACGAGTTGATGAACGCAAAGCTGTTTTGAAAGCCCTTTAGGAAAGCCTTTACGAAAGGGTGCGTTTATCAACTCTCCTTTCTCGGCAGAAACAGGTTATCCAAACGGCTTTTAAGGAATTATTACGAGTTGATAACGCAAAGCTGTTTTGAAAGCCCTTTAGGAAAGCCTTTTCGAAAGCCCCAAATTTGTGGCTATCCAAGCAGGTTTCCTAAACAGGTTTTCAGAAACCTGTTTGTAAAAGCCTTTTGGAAGTTGATAAACGCAAAGCTGTTTTGAAACGGCTTTGTAGTCTTGTACTTCAGTTATGAACAATGCACGCCTTATGGCCTCTTCTCCTCGGGTCGAATTGCGCAATGCAGCTGTGAAGTGACAGGCCAGTTAAAAAATCGTTTTCGCGAAGAGAGTTGATAAACGCAACAATTTTGAAAGCCGTTCCTAAAGGGCTTTGGAAAGGGCTATCGAAAGCCGTTTAAACAGGGGAAAGTTGATAAACGCAGCCAAAGTCTCGTGCCGCCACTCAGAAATATTTGAAGTAAAAGCTGTATGTGCTAAACTGGTGCTGCCTCACAGATAGGAAGACACTTGATTCATGTGGCATTGCATCATGACTCGTCACTCTCAAAGGAAGATATGTCTTTATGATGGTAATTGCTTTTCACCGTCCCTTCTTAGAAAACAAGCGGCACATTAATAGTACAGGCAGTCAGGGCTTTGGAAAGGGCTCTCGAAAGGGCTGTCGAAAGGGCTATCGAAAGCCGTTTAAACAGGGGAAAGTTGATAAACGCAGCCTGAGAGACTGAACATCGAAATTATGAATAATTATGTGAAATAAAAAGTATATCCCAATGCAGTGTATCTCTCACACATTTCAAACCTCAAACGTGACTGAAAACAAAATCTGTAATGCAACTGTAATCACACTTGACATATGGATGATTTCATGTGATCTCTCATTATGTAAGCAAAGTCGGAGTTTAACCGTTCTGCAAAATAAGTGATATCCATTTTGATGGGGATACAAAGTGAAAATAGCCGAATAAAAAGATATGAAAAGGAGATGTTGAAATTGAAATGATAACACTGAACGTTGATGAATTTGCCATTCATCAACGTAAGAATATCCGTAAGAATTGCATAGAATGACAGGACTTGGTTATGCTAAATGAATTTGAAAGTTCAAAGGTCGAAGTTGTGTGCCCATAAATGAAATTGAAACTGGTATTTGGTGCGAATTTGAACGTCTATCCAGCTGGCGCGAAATTGAATGCCAACTTTGTGCCGTTAAATTGAATGAATTTCTCTCTAAATTGAATGAAAATAAAATCTAAAAGGAATGACATGAAACGAAATTGAATACTCAAAGAATTAAAATGAACCGTGAGAGTAGAGCAATGACAAAAATTCCCTGAATTTGAACGCTTTGTCATTAATTCGAATGCAAATCTGATGAAATTGGGCGGGAAAACCTATAATTCGAAGCTAAAGTGAAAAAGACACAATATACACGGCTCTATTCACCCCCATGCTCCGAAGGTGAATCTGAATGACCGCATTTTGAATTTGATTGCTTAGTCAGCGCTGCGAGTGTCGAATGTGAAAAATTGAATAATTGTAATAGGAACTTGAATGAAAAATTATGAAATTGTCCGGAAAAACCTACTATACTGTACAGGGCCCCAGACAGTAGCCCCAACATACCCCCACCCCACATAAATTATTAATTGTTTAGGTGAAAAGAGTCATGATGGTTAATTTCTTGCAATGGAAGTACAGTAAAATCTGTCTTACCGACCACCTGTCTGTAGCGGTCACATGCCGTATACGACCGCTAAAAACAATTCCCTCCTAGAGAAAAGGCTTGGCAAAGAACCTGTCTATAGCGGTCACCTGTCTATAACGGCCACTTTCTTCGTCTCCCCTTGGTGGCCGCTATAGACACGTTTGGCTGTACTTCCACTGGAAGAAAAAAATAGCCATGACCCTTTTCAGTTGAACAACACCATAATCATGGGTGGGGCACTTTTTGGCTACTGTCTGGGGCCCCATACAAGATAGAATAACTGGCTATTGTGTTTTGGGTATCTCTGTTGTATATACTTTTATTGCACAAGACATTAGCACTGGCTCTATTTAAAAGTCATATGGGGCAATCTTGGCTACTGTCTGGGGCCCCGTACATAGGACAAGATAAATGGCTTTGGTGTTTGGGGGTATTTCTGTTGTGTACTTCTTCCGGCCATTGCAAAAGAAATTAGCCATCATGACTCTTCTTGAAATCATTCATGTGAGGGGGGGGGGGGGGGGGGACACAGGATTAAAAAATGGCCTTGGTATTTTATGTATATCTGGTCTGTAGAATAGGCCTGCTTCCTTCAGGTTGTCCTTTGCCAAAGAAATTCACACCTCTTTTCAACTGAATAAAATCATGTGGGGGCATTTGGGGGCTACTGTCTGGGGCCCCGTATACAGCACAAAATAACTGGCTTTGGTGTTTTGGGTATCTCTGTTGTGGACTACGTCACTTGGAAAAGATATTAGTCATGACTCTTTTCAGCTTAATGGAATCATGGGGGGGGGGGGGGAGAGAAGAGGGAGCCGGGAAATGTGCAAACCATTCACTTTACCGATATCATGCAAATCAAAACTACGCATGAGACATGACAATTTTTATTTACAGTAAAACTTTTCGTAGCGGTCACCTGTCAATAACGGTTACTTTTTGCGTCTCCCTTGGGAGGTCGCTATAGGCAGTTTTGACTCTACATGTATTTAGTTTAGTTTATTTTTGCACCAAGTATTAAAAATATACAGAGCATACAATAAAACATGAATGTAAAAAATGAGATACAAAAAGAGAAAAATTCATAGCACATACGACATAAAAGTAAAAATAATGTGGCGGTATGACTACATACAGAGACAATGCCATTGGTGGGGGAAGCAGCAAGAAAGGAAAAGCCCTTGTGAGTAGCTGACCCATTTGACTGTAACATACATACCTTTGACAGTTTTAAGAAAAAAAATGTCAGTTAAGTTGACAAAACACAACAAGTCAAACCAAAGCATCATTACAAAAGAAAACTACAGAGGTATGGACAATAACAACACAGAAAAACAGCAACAACAAAAATACGGCTTGAATTAACTATGTTTATTATCTTCCAATACAAAGTGTTTATATTTAATTTTGAAATTATTTATAGATTTTGATGCTTTAATTTCTCTAGGGATAGAATACCATATATGAGGGCCCTGATATATAACTGAATTTTTGAAAAATGAGGTGCGCATGTGATATACATGATAATTTGCAGAATTTCTTGTTCCGTAATTATAGATAGTGCTGTTCAGCGAAAAATAATCTAAAAGGGATTCTGGAAGGAACTTTTTGTAACGTAAATACATAATATACCCAACTGTAAAAGATAAATATCATAAAATTGCAGCATCTTATACAAATGAAAGATTGGTTTTGAATGGGCAAGATATGAAGCATGGTGTACAATACGTATTGCACGTTTTTGTAAGACACAAACTCTGTTCAACTGGGTTTTTGATGCATTGCCCCAAATTATGATCCCGTATGACAAATGTGGTAAAACAATTGAATTATAAATCATTTTTAAAAACACTTTAGGCATTGACTTTAATTTATTTTTATACATAACACCAATATTCTTTGCCAACACATTACAAAGGTTATTTACATGAGCATTCCAGGTAACATTTTCATCAAGTATTAATCCTAAAAACTTCAAAGCCGACACACGTTTTACCTGAGAGGCACAGATATTGACAGAAAAATTATCAATATTACATTTTCTCTTGGTAAATAACATATAATTCGTTTTTTGAACATTAATTGTAAGTTTATTTGAATAAAACCACTTTGTCATCAGAGTAAGTTCTTGGTTCAAAATAATTTGTAACTTGTAACTTTTTTTGTAAAAAAAAAAATACGCTCGTATCATCGGCAAAAAGAATAAGCTTCAAAGTTTCAGAAACATTAAAAATATCATTGATATATAACAAAAATAGTAAAGGTCCCAAAATAGAGCCCTGGGGCACTCCACATCTTATGCTTAAATTAATCGATTTATCATTACAGATGCTTACATGTTGTTTACGTTCACACAAATAACTCTTAAGTAATTGTAATGGTAATCCTCTAATTCCGTATGCATATAATTTATGTACCAATATACTATGATCAAGCGTGTCGGACGCCTTACTTAAATAAAAAAAAAAACACACCAATCATATATTCTTTATTCTCAATCGCAGTTACAACTTCATGCACAAAATTCACCATTGCAGATGATGTGGAGTGTCCCGGCCTAAAACCATACTGATTTTCATGTATTATATTGCACTGTGTAAGAAAATTAAAAAGACGATTACATATACACTTTTCTAATATTTTTGAAAATACTGGCAAGACTGAAATTGGCCGATAATTAGAAACAAGTTCCGGACTTCCACTTTTAAAAACAGGAATCACTCTAGCAATTTTCATATTTTCTGGAAAAATACCAAATTCAAAACACTTATTAAATATCAGACACAAACGATTTGCTATCACATGTATAACTCTCTTTACAACTTTTATGTGAATATCATCATATCCGGCACTGGTAGTTGATTTTAAGTTATAGACTATGTCTATGATTTCTTTCTCAGTAACAGGGTTAAAATAAATAGTGCGTTCATTTACTTTCACAGTTGCATAAAATTATCAGTAAGATCTTGTGTAAACTTTGAATTCAAATCATATCCTATATATCATATCCTATATATCTCTTTACAACTTTTATGTGAATATCATCATATCCGGCACTGGTAGTTGATTTTAAGTTATAGACTACGTCTATGATTTCTTTCTCAGTAACAGGGTTAAAATAAATAGTGCGTTCATTTACTTTCACAGTTGCATAAAATTATCAGTAAGATCTTGTGTAAACTTTGAATTCAAATCATATCCTATATCAACAAAGTACATCGCATATTTCTTTCTTATCAAATACTTTCTCACAATTCTTTGATATTCCATTGCACTTGAATGTGTTATTTTCTTTGCCCATTGCTTTATTTATAATATTCCAAGTTTTTTTCGTACTTCCATTACATTTGTTTAACTGTCCGACATAATATTGTTTTTTGGCAAGTTTAATCATATTTTTAACTTTGTTTCGACATTTCTTATACACAGTCTCATGATATTCACTCGGATTCTTTACAAATAATCTATACAAACAACACTTTCTTTTACACAACTTACGAATTTCATATGTTATCCATGGTTTACCTTTATTAAATTCTTTTTTGTAACACACTCTTTTAGGAAAACAAAAATTGTAAACATTTGAAAACTTAATCAAAAAATCACTATACATACTATTAACATCATTTGCGTCAGGTGACCATTCCACATTCTCCATCATACGTACACAAAGAGTGATAGTGGTCTCGTTGATATCCCGCTTTTCATAACTTGTCTTGCTTTGGGACTTAATGCTATTATCAGAAATACAAAATACCGGTAAATGATCAGATATATCTGTAAAAAGGGCTCCTGAATGAATAACACATGTGTCATTTGTAAGTACATTATCTAAAAGAGTGGCAGTTTGTTTTGTGATTCGCGTAGGGCATTGCACTGAAGGGAACATGGAGTACAACATCAACATATCTAAAAATTCATTAACATCTTGCAGTTTCCCGGCATTCAATAAATTTATGTTAAAATCACCCATCAAATATATTATTTTCTTTTCGTTATGTACAACTAAAATATGAGATAGATAAGAACGAAACTCAGTACTTTGATTTGGAGGTCGGTAAACAACGCCAACTATTGACGAATTCTTATAATTTTCAATTTCCACAAAAATACTTTCAATGAAATCATTGTTTACATCTAGATCAACGCGTCTCTTACAGTCAATATCATTTAATACATACATACCAACTCCTCCTCCACGCTTAGTTTTTCTATGATTTTCCTCAAATCTATAATTATCAATATTATACAAAGACAATGCAATATCATCATGAAACCATGTTTCAGTTATGCCTACGATAAAGGGCTGTACAGACAGAGAGGCTAAAAACAATGCAACCTCATCATAGTTATGACACAAACTGCGGGTATTCACATGTACACAAAATATCTTATTATGAAATTGTTTGAGTTCAAAATTACTATCTAAAAACTTATTAAATTCATTAATTGTCAAGTACCCCTGCTAGAAGACATTCTCCTCAGAGTCAGAAGGAGTTAGATAATCCTTAAGAATACTTAAATCAACATTGTCAAGGCGCTGAAAATGACGGTAATTATTCTTACTGGACATTACAATGAAACAACGAAAATAGACACAGACATAACTAGAGTGGTTGAAATAACTATCACACTATTGGCAAGTTGAGGAAAAAACAAAGGAAAAACAATGCAAAAAATAAAATGGTATAAACCTAGATCGTATTTTAATTGTAATCAAGAGCAAAGAAACACCAGGAGAAAACACCTTTCAATTATTTCATTAGACACTAAAGTTGTGAGATATGAGTGGTAGTATTGAAATTCAGATCCTTTATATTGTCACACGTATAGGAAATCAATCAGCAGAACCCGGTTTACATAGAATCAATAATCTATTAATCACTTCATATATTGGGTGGATCTTCAGAGCTTTTGCAAGTCAATCTTGCTGTAGATTCTTTTTGTAATTGTTTTCCCATTTGATGCCCTCATGGAAATGATGATCCTGCCATCTATGGTCCAAGCTGACAGGACCTTGGTATTTGGTCTTTTCATTTCAGCGAAGGCATCCCAGAGAAGTGCACGATTTGTGTCAGTAAGATCCTCATATATGCTGATTCCGCTTTTTTGTTCCTTTAGCTTTTTTCTGTTTCTAGTTAGTTAGTTTAGTTAGTTAGTTAGTTTATTTTATTTCACCACGGGTCACTCACTTCAGCCAATGGCTGTTCTTCTGTGAGTCCGTGAAATAAAAAATCATACAATTACAAAATACAACATTTTATACATAGTATAGGAAACTTTAAAAAAAAGTAACAAAAAAAAGAAAAAATTAAATACAAAAATCAAACAAACAGACACTCAAAAACAAATCATAGGAAATCATGCATACTACATAAAGAAAATGAGACTTAAGATACTGAAAAAAAAGGAAAACGATTAATGCACAGTGTTACAGTTCAATGCAAACAATTACTACGTATATAATTTATCCACCTTATGTTTAAATGTAAGAAAGGATACACTTTGCTTTACATCATCTGATAAATTATTCCATAATTTAGCGTCTCGATATGTTACACTACGTTTCTTAAAATTAGTTCTTGGGTGTGGTACATCTAGTTTCAATATTCCTTTTCTCAGTATGTAAGTAGTCTGCTTAAATGGAAATAAATTACATACAATTTGTGGCATAATCCTATTTACAATTTTATACATCACATACAATAACTGTTTATCACTTCTTTCAATAAATGTATCTATCTTTAACTTTGCATTTGTTTGTATCAAATCAAATAATGCTTCACTCGAAAATTTCCATTTTACATTCATAGAAACTCTCAATGCTCTATTTAATAATTTCTGAATTTTATCAATACGTATTTTCCCCGCGTTTCCCCAGATTATACTACAGTAATCAATCCTACTTTGAATAATAGTTTTATAGAAAATCAATGCCATTTGCTCTGTTATATAAGGTCGAATTCTTTTTAACAAATATAAAAGGGTTTGTAATTTTTTATACAATGAATCGATGTGATTTGTCCACTCTAAATATTGATCAATTTGCACACCCAGATATTTACAATTTGAAACACGAGTAATAACAGTGTCCTTTATCTTAATACATGGTGGCTCCACTGAGTTGAGTTTCTTTCTTGACCCAATTAAATGAAATTCACACTTTGTAACATTAAGAGCGAGCTTATTTCTGGTTAACCATGTATTCTCACCATTTTCATTTAAAACGCCCGTCAATCTCTTCACATCACTACACGAGTAGTGCAGGCAGGTGTCATCTGCGTATAATGAAACCTTGCATTTCTTTACAGATAAAGGCAAATCGTTTATGTATAGAACAAAAAGTAAAGGGCCCAGATTTGACCCCTGTGGTATTCCACATGTGATTGTCCGTGGACTAGATTGTACACCGTTGATGATAGTGCATTACGATGTGTGCGACTGGTAAGATAACTTCGGAACCATTCAACAACAACATCACTGATACCATACATACGTAATTTCTTAAAGAGGATACCATGGTCTACTGTATCAAAAGCCTTCTTTAAATCCAAGGTTACTATCCCAACAAAGTTGCCTTTGTCCATATTATCAAGCCAGTCTTCAGTGGTGGTAAGCAAGGCAGTCATGGTGGAATTGTTTGGCCTAAAGCCTGACTGGTGCTCACTAAGCAAATCATTCGTTTGCAGATATCAGTAGAGTTGATCATATACTAACTTTTCTATAATTTTTGTGATAATCGATAATATTGATATAGGTCGGTAGTTACTCATATTAGTTTTCTCACCACCCTTGTGGACTGGCGTAATACGCGATCGTTTCCACGACAACGGCACCTTACTTTGTTGTATTGACTGATTAAATATATATGTCAACGGCTTAAAAACATAATCAGCTATTGATTTCAAAACGATAGCGGGAATATTGTCCAAACCAGTTGCTTTATCAACAGATAGACTATTCAAACTGCTCAAAACATCTTTCTCATCTATCTTTTTCAACTTAAAATCATTTCCGTTATCAACGATTCCAGGGTCATTGCTCCCATCTTCATCATTGACTTCAATGCTCTCTTGAATAACCTTTCCAATGTTTGTGAAGTGCTTATTGAAGCTATCTGCTATCTCAACTTTATCATAAATGTCCCTGTTTTCATTTGCAATACACGTTATTCTTTCAGCCCGCGGTTTACGAGGTAAAACATAACTCAATGATTTCCATACGTCATCAGAGGTACCACAACTATTTTCAACACAGCTAGCAATATACTCTTTCTTTGCTTTCCGAATTTCATACGTTACTTTATTTCGCAGTAGCTTATACTTATCATCAGACAGACCTGATTTCTTTGCTACACACTTTTGTACATTTCTTAGTCTGATTAATTCGAGGACCTGCTCAGTGATCCAAGGTGATTATTTTTTCTTTATTCGTTTTTTCCTCAATGGGGCATGTTTGTCTATAATACCAGTTATCACCTCTTCAAACTTATTGTACAATATCTCCACATCAGTTTCTGTCATCATATCATCCCATGCTACAGACGATATATCTTTTTTCAACAATTCAAAATCAACCTTCTTTAAATTACGAGAAACCTTATACAAATGTCGAGCATCTTTCTGAGTGCTTCTTTTCCCAAAGGAACAATATACAAGATAATGATCACTTAAAGTTAGTGGCAATACATCCACCATACCTATTTTTTCTGCTGCATTAGTCATGATGAGATCAATTGTGGAAGATGAAGTAGCTGTATCCCTCGTTGCAGAATTCACTAACTGTTCATAACCATAACATTCAGTTACTTCAAACAACCTTTTAGTTTGCCACGATCTTTTCTCAGACATTGTATTACCATTCATGTCACCAAGAAGTATACATTCATAATCTAAATCTTCTATCGTCTGAAGTACTGACTCCAGCAAATCAAATGCGCTCCGATTTGAGTGAGGAGGTCTATACCACGTAACAATCAATACTGGCTTTACATATACACGTTTTATTTCAATAATTAACATTTCCAGCTCTCAGCAGGGCCTGACGATGACAATACGATGCCAGTTTTACAATGATCGCACGCGGTTTGGGTGTAGTACCAGCAGGTGGTGGGTGACGACGACTGATGCGATGACATCGATCAATGTCTCCTTGTTGAAGGCCAATTCCCAGGTTGTTATTGGCGATGCGAAGAACAACGTCGTCTGTCCTCTCCTGTGCATTTTCTGGGACACCATGTATACGGAGACAATTCCGGCGAGAATACTGCTCCAGGTTATTCAACTGTGAGTGTAGATTTGAGATGGCATCTTTGTTTTGAACTTCCTTTGACTTTAATGTTGCAATTTCTTGCTCAGATTCCACCACTTTTGTGTGCAGATGAGGCAGATGATTCGAGATAAGGTTCAAAAACTACCACAATTCATTCTCCATGTGTAACAGATATAATGCTCCAGAGAGATATCACATTTTGGTGGTAGACGCTGATACAAGTCAAATTATCAGAGCTGTCGTTAGAGCTGTACCTCTCCCTTGAGCACCTTTTTTTTTGGATATTTGAAATCACCTTGACAGATTGTCGCTTTAATTGCTTTAAGTAGAAGTTATCATTTTCAAGGGTATAGCGTCTCAATTCGAAAACTGAAACTACAATCATCAATGTCTTTTCAGCACCATCTTTTTTGGTTATAGAGAAGATTTTTTTTTAATTATAGTTCTGGGACGTTGAGGGGTTTAATATAAGCAGATTGAGATCCTATCAACATAATGGTGCATGCTACCTGCCAAGAAAATCTGTCAAGGATTTTTTTTTTTTAAATCAAGAAAATATTAGTGATGAAGATTCATGCGCAGTTTTGATATGTAAAGTGCATATATACACATTTTTTTCTAGGTGAAATTTGCACATTTCCCGGCGTTGGCATATTTCCCGGCTCTAGGGGAAGGGAACTTCTGGGCTCCTGTCTAGGGCCCCGTAGGATAAACAGACTTTACTTCCATCGCAAAAGAAAATAGTCATGACTCTTTGCTTATGTCTTATAATCATAATGAGGGGGGGGGGGCATCTGGGGTATTTGCTGGGACCCCGTACAAGATGAAATACAGTAAAATATGTCATAGCGACCACCTGTCTGAAGCGGACACTTGCCGTATACGACAACTAAAAACAATTCCCTCTAAGAGAAAAATGCATGTCAAAGGACCTGTCTATAGCGACCACCTGTCTATAACGGCCACTTACTTCGCCTCCCTTGGATGGCCGCTATAGGCAGGTTTGACTGTAACTGGCTTTGTTGTTATGGGTATCTATGTTGTGTACTTTCATTGCAAACGCAATTAGCCATGACTCTTTTCAGCTTGATAAACTCGTATTGTTTGTGTGGGGTGGGGGCATTTTGAGGCAACTGTGTGGGGCCCCTTACAGGAGAATAAGTGGCTTTGGTGTTTGGGGTATCTCGGATCTGTACGGTGTATAAAGGCCAACTTACATTGCAGAAGACTCTTTCCAGCAGAATAAACTCATATTGCTATGTGGGGTAGGGTATTTCTGGGCTACTAGTATTGTGTAACACCCCATTCAGGATAGTAATAATTGTTTGGGTATCTCTGTTGTGTAAAGGCCAACTTACATTGCAAAAGAAATTAGCCACGAATCTTTTCAGGTAAATAAAGTCATATAGGTCACTTCTGGTTTACTGTCTATAGGGCCCCGTACAGGATAAAATAACTCGCTTCGTTGTTTTGGGTATCTTCGTTGAATACTACTTCTATTGCAAAAGGAATTAGCCATGACCTTTTTCAGCTGAATAACCCCGTGGGTTGAGCCCTTTTGGGCTACTGTCCGAGGCCCCCTACAGGATAGAATTACATGTACTGGCTTTGTTGTTTTCAAAATAGGTAAGCCAAAGGTACAATATCCACCAAATTTGGTCCATGACTCTCTTCGGCTGAATAAATGCTATTTAGGGGCCCCTTTTTGTGGCCCCTATATAGGCTTATGGTACAGGATGTGACTTGCCAGTCGTGGTAATTCATTTTATTGACCCTTCGCCACATTCTAGTATGACGAGGCCATCAAACCTTGTGACCCTTTTTAACCTAAATTAACATTCTGGGCCCCAGCATAAATACGAACTTGAATAACAAAATTATGAAATTGATCGGGAAACTTATAATTGCATTCTGCCATGTTCTGTGTACAGTATACGGTAATCCAGATGATACTGAAAGGAATCCGGAAAATTTCTAAACAGACAATGTCAGCCACATTGTTGGTTTATTTATTTTATTTCTGCTTTCTATTTCAAATCACCCATAAGAGAATATATACTTTTTTTTAATAACACTGCACGACGCATAAGGCTTAGAATACTGTCCTTCAATAGTTCAGAAAAACATACATGCATAGAGATACATGACGAGCACAACAGTATTCGATGTATAAGACGCATGACAAAGCATTAACAAGAAATTCAGAGGGAAATCGTGAAAATAACAATTTCTAATTAACTAGGTGATGATTCAAATATTCTATGTCGTTATACAATAACAAAAAAAGAGAAAATAGAGAAAAAGTGGATTTAAATGAATTGATTTAGGAATTATGTATTACTAGAAATTGTAAGAAAAGAATAGCAGCATCATAAGTAGCTGCTTGATATGGATCGCTGCCTCTGGATAAAATTCGAAATTGAGCTTGACTTACATACCTGTGAGAGACGTGTCTACGAAATGGATTTAGAATAAACAATCTAATCCGAATTTAAATATCGTAGAATAAATAGAAGTTTAAAAAAAGGAAAATGGAAAATAATTTTCGTATCGTTTGTTTTCAAGAAGCATTTTTCCCGAATATAACGTAAACAAATTATTACTATTTTACAGTGCTGAGGTGAGTGCTGTGCTGTACAATTATTTAGTTAAAGTTGACGTTCGGGCATATAAATCGGGTTTGCTATTAGTGTATTTGTGTGTCGTGTGTGTGCCAGTAACATATTTCTGTTTGCAATATTAGTTTTGGTGTAATCATGAGTATGATTTCAAATAGACACATCAGGCCAGTAACAACTAGGATATTTATGGGGGGTTCAGAATCACAAAAAGTGGACCTTTTCATTTCAAGTTTATGTTCAGTTCCGTTATTTTACACACGAGCAATAAGTTGCTGCTGGCAAACAGGCGGGGGAGGGGGGGGGGGATTCCGCGGAACCTCCTGAAGCCCCTTCACCTTATAGTTACGAGCCTGTTTATGCAGCAAATTACTAGACACCTTATATAGGCCTACCTGTAGAGACTGTTTATCAATGAGCTAACGTTGACCAAAAAAAAAATGTAAGTCGTAAGCATTTATTTATTGTGGTGAGGATGAACCCATCCCTATGCATTATGCCTCAACCAAAAGCGTGCACTCCATAGGAGTGTTCAAAACTGGTCTGTTTGTCAATTAAAAGGAAACGAAATACTAAAAGAGCAATGTGGATTGAGTGAAAGCAGCAACATTATTAGCACACATCAATGAAAGTTTAAAGAAAATTGGAAAATCGATGCAAAAGTTATGCATTTTTAACATTTTGGTGTTGTAATGACTGGATAAGGAGACTACTTCAGTTTATGACATCATTTTTGTGTGGAAAATATAAAGAAATTCAACATACCTTCACTTTAAAGAGCACTTGGCTATCCTCTTTCAGAAAGCAGTTGTGATGATATTGCCCTCAACATTTTGTCAGTAACAAGTTGATGAAATTTGTAATTTTCATGAAAAAGAAATTTTGTGGAACTCTCCTTTTATTTTCCATGATCTGTTGTCCACACATAACGTCATAAACTCTAGTAGTCTCCTTATCCAGTCATTACAACACCAGAGAATTCATAACTTTTGCATCGATTGTCCGATTTTTTTTTCAAACTCTCACTGATGTGTTCTAATAATGTTGCTGCCTTCACTCAATCCACATTGCTCATTGGGATTTTGTTTCCTTTATGCTACAGTCACACACGGCCCGATTTCGAACCGGGTTCATACGGAATTAAAACCGCATCGATCCGGTTCGAGCAGTAGAGACCCGCATTGAACCGCATCGTAACCTGTGTCAATTCCTGATGGATTCTGGGGGCTACGATACGGCGGTGAAAATTTTTTGGTCATGTTCAAAATTTTCTCACGGATTTCAATTCCGCATTGATATCCGAATTGACTCGGTTCGGCGAACCGCACTGACTCGCATCGTCCCGCTGCAAACCGTGGCGTATAGGGCTCACGCCCGTAAATAAAATGAAATGTCCCAGACCCCTTCACAAATTCGTACCAAAGATACCAAAATATATGAAGAAAAAAAAATTAATTAAAAATCAATGATGTAGTTAGGCAAAAAAAAAAACTGAATAGCTGTAGATATTGAGTATGAATTTCTCTACAAACTGCATTTTGGTTGGAAGATGAAAGCTTTTCTGATGGACTTTGAGGGAACTATATTTCATTGGGTACGTGTACAGAAAATAGGTGATTTTTTTGAGTGACAAGAACTCGTAGTCTGGCTTTGCGGACCCCTGGACAGAATTTGGGCTGAAGAATCCTCCCTGAAAATTTGATGAATGAAAGGGCATATCTCACTTATCCCGGTTAGAGAAGCTGAAACACCCCATTTCTCCCAGCTATTTTACAGAACTTTTTGAAATTTGATTTTTAACACACATCCCTATCATATGGGGAAATATTTATGGGTGTGAGCCCTATAGAGGATGCATGCAATGCACACAAGTCTATGGGAAATATTCAGCTCTGCTGGTTTATGTTGATCTATTATGTCAGATCTCTTCCTCCCTCCCCCCTTCTCCTTCCTACCCCCACCCCTCTACCCCTCTCCTCTACCCCCCCCCCCCCACTCTGCTTGGATACAATTTGTTTTCTTATTATGTTGTTGTGGTACTAGATCTTCGTACATAGCAGTCATCAGTATCACACAACTTTGAATGACTGTGTTATTTTAATGTATTTCTTTGTTTTGGCTACCACTGAAACAGGTCAAAATTCATAAAGTTAGTCTGTTTGACAAAACAAAGTCTTTTAAAGTACTGTACTCTGTAGGCAATGAGGTGATGATGACACCCCCATAATCAAGGATTACTGCCTGCATCTATGTATTCATCTTATGAAGAACTGATCGATACTGCCAGATTTATTCATTTTTTTAAAACCCCAAAGGGCATGATTTTCAAAAGTGTCCCTTTGAGAAGCTTTATAAACCTTGAATGTGTAATTTCCCATATGACGTAGGGGCAAATATCATCAAAAGCACATTTATGATGTATTGCCGTAAACCGCATAACCTTCATGCAACCAATGATGACAAGGTTTACTGCCAGGTACGGTATACGGGTCGAAGCGGGTTGACACGTACGGGTCGACCGGAGTCGAAAAAGAATTCAGTTAAGGATTTAAAGCGGATTTTATACAGTTCGATACGGGTCAATACGGGTCTCTAGGGCTCGAACCAGGTCGACACGGTTTTAACTCCTAAGGTTGCGTTCACATAGAAGTATTCGCTATTCGCTATTCGCTATTCGGGCACCGAGTACACCATCACCCGCACCGTCAACTCACCATCCCATGCAGTGAGGATTTCTTCCTCCTACATCCCAGCAAATCTTATTAACAAATTCTAAACTGCATCAGAATGTCAGTCTACATGCTTATTTTTGCTAAAGGGCAAATCCAGACCATAATTGTCATTATTTCATAAACGAGAGACGGTATACGCTGCAAGAATATCGAACAAGCTCGATTCCCACTTTGCTATACTTTTCGCAGCTATTCGGTACTTTCGAATAGTGCCCTCTTATGTGAACCGGTGTGAGGAAATCCTATCGTTCGATTCAAGCTATTCGCGTGCCCTCGAAAACGAGCCCCGAATACCCGAATAGTATACTTCTATGTGAACGCAGCCTAATGGACCCGGTTCGAAATCCGGCCGTGTGTGACTGTAATAGCATAAATTACCCTCCATTCCGGGACTAATCCGGCTCATTTTCACCCGGATCAAATCCGTTTTGTGACCCGGCCGTGTGTGACTGTAGCATTAAGGCCTCGGAGATAAGCGAGTTTTAGCATGGGTGTTGCAACATCCACCTCCCGTCCTACCCCCCCCCCCCCCCCCCGTCCACTTTTCAGCTCCGAGTTACGAATGCCATGATTGACGGTCAATATGCACTTTATATCTTTTGTGAAGCTTTTGTGTTGTTACTATTATAGCGTTTTGTGGGGAACACGTAAAATTCACACAGCCTCCGTCTTTCCAAGGAGGTTCGAGAAATGGAGTCACAACAGTCTTATTCGCTTTGATCACATGCTCGAAGCCGCCACTCAAAAATATTTGAAGTATGTGTCAAACTGGATCTGCCGCTCAGATGCGAAGACAATTGACTCGCGTCTCATTGCATGATCACCAGCCACTTTAGTAGACTTGCTAAGGGGGTAAACGCTGCATTTTTTAGTACAAATGCCCTACTTGGCACAGATGTTCCCTATATAGGGCAATTGAACATTTTTCATCTAAAGAGGCAATCTGTATCTATGCAAATGAGCCTTAATTTGCATAATTTATGCAAAATACATACAGAAATATATGTGCATCCAGCAGAAATACCTAATTTGGTAGAAGTATTCTAAAGAGTATGTTGAAACTATTCCTGCAAAAATTGAGTTCATAACTATATAAATAAACGTAGAATTAGCGTAATTATGCAAGTTATTGTGCAAAAATCTTCATTTTTGAAAGAATTTCTAATCCATTGAGCACTGGATCTTGTAGTACAAAGTTTAAACATGGGATGGATGTTCCTTGGATCAAAAGCAAATGATTCATCTAAAGAGACAAACTCTCTCTATGCAAACAACCTGTTATTTGCATAATATGCAAAACCTGTGCATAGATAATCAGAACCAACAACAAGCAATCACATGGCAATGTCTTTGATCGCTTTGAATTTGATATCTTAAAAGCTAATAGAATAAGACCATAATCTTGTAACAACAGTCTTCAGTTGCTTAAATTGTTTCCATATTATTTGATTAATTTACACATTTTATGCATAGTAAAGAAGTATACAAGACGTAAAATTTCGAATCATATTGATCTTTGAAATAATTTTTACAATCAATTTTCCCTAATTGCATAAATGTTTTGCAGGGTGGGACAAATAGCAATCGATAGTGACACTCTTAAAATATGATTATGCAAATATAACAGTAGGGCCTACATTGCAACAGTACTGATACATGCAAAGCGGAACAATATTGCTTACAGAAGGATTTTTTCCCCTTGCAAACAGTACACAACTGAGGTCATGGTTACAAAATCATTGCAAAAAAAAATAAGGAAAAAAAAAAGAGAAAAACACTATCTTAGTGAAAGTGTGAATTCTGATTTTCATTGTATTTTGTAGGCAACCAAGCAAATAAAAGGCTTTTTACATCAAACTGATTATAAGCGTTTGCAAACAATGTGGATGCAATGGCATCTGCACACATTTTTTCTGTAAAAAAAAAAAGTTCCCTCAGCATACTACGAGCTGCTATGGCATGGAAACTGTGCTGGTAAATTTGTACACAATAACATTGTGATAAGGCAATAATTCATGCAAAAAATTGTCATGTGAACAATATAGAAGGTGTTATACTTTAAGTCAAATAATCTTAGTCTCTGACTTAAAATCAGTCAATTTCAACAACAAATCAAAGCAGAAAATTAATCATATTCATAGCCATAAAAGAGTATATTAGATATGGCATTTACAATAACTAGGATGTGATTTGTGGACAGATCGTCACATGCTACTATTTGTGAGGATCGTAAAGATAATATTCTCCCTGGTCGTGATTGTCTTCCCTTGGGATAATGTAACTCCCTGGCGATCCAAAGAATGTTATATTCCACCACATACCAGCTAATAACTGTAACGATGATCATGGCCTACATGATCTTGAAGCTTTTTCCAAAAATAATTGTGTTAACTAGCTTTGTGTAAAGATGTCAGAGGTTAAAATTTAAAAAGAAATACACAGGTAAAAATGTAAAAGGTAAGAATGTCAGAGGTTATACATGTGTGCATCAAAATTAACTTTCATGCGACCCATATATCAAATGCAATGACGGTGATGACTATACTATGTCACTGAATTCCATGTTCTTCCTACTTATCAAGAGGAAACAAAAAAACTTGAGAGGGGAAGGCTTAATATATTGTCGATGATTAACAAGGTAGAATACGCACAAATATGTATTTAGTTTCATGATACCTTGATTCACAAGAAAAAGTGAAATATAGCACTTTCATTAAAGCTTTGACTTTTTGGCAGGAAATTTCCCAAAGAATCTCCATTAGGTAATACATGTATATATTAAGTTTAAAGAAAAATCCTGCAACCATTGCATAAATATGAGGGAAATAGTGAAATTATGAGGGTCCAAATCGACCTTGATCTTTGCTCCTTGACCTTTGACGAATGACCTCTAAATTCCCTTGAAAATACCTACCAATACCATGTTCTATGAAGATACCTTGAACAATTTGCGAGAAATGGACTCCAAGAAAAAAGTGAAATTTTAACATTTTCACCTGACCTTTGACCTTTGACCTCTTGACCTGAAACTCTGTGGAGAATCATGTTTTGGTAGTACGTGTATGCAGTCACGAAGTTTCAAGAAAATGCCTTCAGACATTGCATAGATATGAGGGAAATAATGAAATTTTTAGCATTGACCTTGAACTTTTTGACCTTTCACCTCTTGCCGATTTCACTCAAAAACCTGCTTAGTTAATCGCCCCATCGTACGTCATCTTTGGACCAAGATTGGGGAAATTTGCTTAATCCAATCTTGAGTTATCGCGTAAACTGATACAATTTCTTAATTAAGTCGACCTTGACCATTGACTTCTGGTATATTCGGGTATTTTGATTATGCCCAATATGCTAATTAGATTGTATTTGCATAGAGAAATAGTGTTTTTTTATTACAAAACATTTCCTTTTGACTAAAAGATATGCATACTACTTTGGTAGTTTTTATGCAGTTCTTAGACTGTAAGAAAATCTTTAAAAATAAAGTTTTACTTTACTTTCTTTAGTAATCCATTATGTAAATTAACTGGTAATGATGGTTCAATTATCAAAATTATTTTCTCATTTTGTTTCATAGAGTGTTTCTAATGGGTAATATCTATCTATAGGATGAGATATAAGGGGGTTTTCATGGTTTACAAATCAATTTCCATAACTTGCATAATTATACAAATTTTATGTTTATTTACATAGCTATGAAATCAATTTTTTGCAGGAATAATATTGTTAATACTTCTACCAAATTATGTATTTTTGCTGGATGCACATACATTTTAAAAAAAATATACGTATTTTGCATAAATCATGCAAATCAAGGCTTATTTGCATAGATACAGATTGTCTCTTTAGATGAAAAATTTCCAATTGTACCGAGGAACATATGTACCAAATAGGACATTAATTGTACTATGAAATGCAGCGATCGCCCCTTTTTTCGAAGCCGCCGCTCAAAAATATTCGAAGCATGTGCCAAACAGGATCTGCCGCGCAGATATACGAACACATTATTGACTCGTGTCTCATTGCATAATCACTAGCTACTTTCAAAGGAAGATATGTCTTTGTGATGGTCATTACTTTTCGCTATCCCTTCATAAAAGGTAGGTGGTACAGACACGAAGATGCGCAAATAGAAATTGCGCAAAAAATGCTGAAATAAAGATGAAAATTACTCGATTGGGCATACCCGGGCACTAATCTGATAAATTATATTCATTAATACAGAATTGTACTTGAAGATTATTCCATATTAGTTTCATTTGAGGAAATTAAGTGGAAAAGCGACAAAACCAGCTTTCCAGGATGGCAGTTTTAAATATTTTCACATGATACAGCTCTGCTTTACACTTTTGCGCAAATTTCTGGACGAAATTGACTTTTGTTTTACATGCTTTATCAGTAGGTGAAATTTCGTTTCATTTAATAATTGAATAAGCAAAATATGACCAACATTATGATAACGTTCAAAATGAATCTTCAGATTGTTCAGCAAGACTGCGGCGTCGAACATCGATCATCAAAGGCACACGTGCACCTGTGGAATTCTTTTGTACATCAATAGAAATCTGACAACTGTTTGAATAAATTCAGCCAGTTGAAACTCCATGTATAAAACCTCCTTGGTCTTCCTAATTCGGTAGTGAAGGCCTTGTGGTTATAGACTCTATAGCTTCAGTCAGAGTGCGGCTGCCCTCTTCTAGAAGGTATATACTGTAAATGGCTCCGGCTGGCTCTGGCTCCACTCAGAGCCTTCAGAAGGCTCTGGCTCCAGTGGTAGAGGCGCGCCCTCTATCTGCCTTTGTAGGCATTACAGTTATACACAGTGCAAATGCACATGCACCACAGAACATGGTGTGTGACCTAGCTGCACCAGTATCCTGCGCAGCCAACCTGTGCAGTACAGGTATTTTGTTTGTGGCAGTCGCAAAGCACAGCGACTCACCCTCCGCCGCTACGGAATGCCGTGGCGTCGTATGCCTGCTGCATAGACGATACCTGGCTGGTGCTATTTTGTGGAGACATGGACAATGTCAGTATTTAATCGAGATAATGTTTTGAGAGAGTACAAGGAGTACAAGATAACCGTGATCTACAAAGCTATATACCGCGACCTGTAAGTCAACGTTGCTACTCCCTCCAATTGTGGATGTGACTGCTGAAGGTGATACGCGAGTAAAGCAAGACTGAATGCAGTATAATCCACAGTTTTTGTACACGGTTCGCGCTTTGTTATTCTCAAGAAGGAAGTGTCGCCACGAAAAACATGCCGACGCACTGCACTGCCACTTTCCCGTCCATTTAATATACCAAGTTCATTGAGTGATTTGGTATGCGGCCAACGCAACAAAAAAGCGTGATATACTGTACTTCCTAATCAAAAATCTGTCGAGTTTTCCTAAGATTTGCTACGCAATGTCGAATCTATTCTTGATAGTTGCGACTTTGGTCATACAAGGGATTCCGTGCAATGGACAGAATGGTAAGTGTGATACATTCAGTTACTTGTTTTAAAAAAAAAGAATTAGAGATTTATGAAACAAAGTCATAAATAAAATTATGTATAGCGAATAGACGTGGGTATAAACGATATATTTCGCTTGGAATTTTCTGAATGAGTCGCACAGGAAGGTATATACGAAAGGTCGAATATTATACTGTTCGTGCAGTGATAGCATTCATATTGTTGTGTAGGTCAGTGAAACGATTTCAAGTTATATAGTTTGTATTTAATATAGGGGAGGGTCGGTCGGGGCGGGGGCGGGGGAGGGTGCGTGGGAGGGAGGGATGATTTTCCTTCCTCTTGGTCGACCACAGGCCAGGTCAGTAAGGAATTGAGGCCCAGAATAATCACTCCACCCACACACTCGCACATTCCACCGTCCACATGCACGTATAGCGAATTCACGGTGTATACATAATGGATACATAGAAACGATAATAGCAAATGTCGATGTAATTGTACGTTTCGTCATCTTATCTGCAGATATTAAACCGTAGCTCATATTTTGCACATTGTAGACACAAGGAATTATCGAAGTGCCCTGGCCTGATACATGGACTCGGAGCAGTGAGACAAACCACCCAACCCCTATGTGCTCATCGGCCTCAGTGTTAATTCCCAAAAAGAATCTTAATAAAAAATAGTCTCTACATTCTTTTGTCCTTTGAGACCGTGCGACGAGCTTGGCCATGATATATGCGCATTGACCGGTTTAATAATAGTAATGCGTTATACATAAGCTTATTATTATTATTATAGTATTGCAATTGTTATGATTACTTTTTATCTTTGTTTATTGATGGTGTGGTCCAACCAGCTCCACCCCCCCCCCCCCATTAACATGTGATTAGGAGAAACAAAGACTACAAAGCGTTCCCAATCCCATGTCTGTGTATATAGTTGCTTGATCTTTTCAAACTAACGATGTGAGATAGGCACAATATTCTAATTTTATTCTTTTTTTATCTCTTGTTATCGATGTTCACCAAGGGAGGCTGATGGGGGCATTAACGTCCTTTTTTATCCCCAATAGGGCATTTTATCATAAAGTCATAAAACTTACAAGAACTTTGGTTTGATCCAACGAAGAGCCTATAAAAATCTCATTATTTTATGTACCCACGAAGATTTTCAACATAATAAAAACGTCAATTTATCAGAGTTTAACATGTTTCAATTCTATTTTCAATGTTATTCTGTTTCATTAATTTACTAAGTACGAACTTTAGATGAAGCATTCGCCTGAATGCAACATATCCTGATATGAAAATAAACGTCATATATACTTAACAGTATAATATTGGTGACTATAATGGAGCACAGATAAGCGTTCATTGAAAAATATGATGAAAACCTAATGTTACTATAGAGAAGCCTGGTGATGCAAAAAGAGTAAGTCATGGGTAACTGACCAGCAAAGTCACATGTTGAAGAAAACAGCAGATGGGTTTATGACAATTCACATGGCAATGGGAACAAGGCATACATCGAACAATGGAATGGATAGCATTGGGTTCCTCCCGGTAATGTGCTGGGAGTGCTTATGGGTGGGCCAAGGGAAAATGGTTCCCCACCCCCCCCCCCCTCCCGTCCGGAAAAGGAGGGGGAAATATGCAACCATTGAATCTTGACCCAACTATGAGCACTACCCTTGACCCCCCCCCCCCCACACACACACACACACAAACATACGCTAAAGATTTTAAAAAAAATGATGCCCCTGGGAAAGAGGACATTAATTTATTTTATCGAGCGCAATATGCCACGAGAGATATGTATCGTCGGAGCTATATTATAGGAGCTTCTCTCCCTGCTTAGTCACTTTCTTTTGCCACAAAGTTTACCAGTCCTTTCGCAAAAGGCACATTTTGATTTTATGTGGTGTGAGATAAATCATAGACAGACAGATTTAGAATATGTGGGTTGAACACTTGCAAACCCCAAATCAGACAATGCTTATACAAATACCGTAAAAATATGATCACATAACTTGTACATCGAATAGAAGACAAATAAACATAAATTAAGAGGAAGTACCAAAACGACGACGGAGACATGACAATACACTTAGCTTCCGTCAGTCCGTGATTCACGATTCACACCCCCCCCCCCCCCTTCAGTAACCAGGAAGGAAATTGATAGGCCTATCCGACTGAGATCTTTCTTCTTCCTAGTTTTGGTTGGACAATAATGAGAGTGATATGGCGTCTAGAAAATTTTCTTGCTACAATGCTAGCTTTGTTGTGCTTTGAATTAATTTATATTAAAAAAAAAACGATTAAAAGCGTTCTTGCAAAAGGGAACGGTTTGCGACAAAAACGACAAAGTTAAAATTTATTTCACTGGTCTTACATCACAGTGTGTAATATTTTCATTTGCGTGGCACAAGTTAGCTTGAAGCCCCACTGGGGGGGGGGGGGGGGGGGGGGGCAACGCGTTTTCTTCTTCTGAAGATACCTGGTCAAATTTGTCACCAAACCCAGTGCGTTATCACAAGGGTGACAATGTAAAGGACCTCAGAACCCCCTATTTCATAAGATAAATGGATTGATGAAAATCGAAAAAGTTGTTTCAAACTTGAAATACTCTGAGTAAATACATAGAAGTGTGCACTTTCAAGGTCATTTATTGTAAATGCAGGGGTTCGACGGGATCGAATGGGGTAATTTTTTACATTTATTTCATTTGTTTTTCTTTTATCTGCATTATCACATATTTAAAATACGGTGGTGTGTACTTGCCAGGTTTTTTACCAGTGTGATATAATATTCATGTGATATATGGACACCATGCCCCCATAGAAGCTCTCAAAACTGCCTCACCCCCAAGTTTTAAATGTCCCTAGATACTCAGGTGAGTGCGAAACCCCCGGTCTCTTGTTTCATTGCTTTTGATTCTTGATGTATTGGTTGTCTCTTGCGCAAGATCTAAAGTTTTCGTATCATCATTGCAACAAACAGACGCATGTTAGGTCACCTGCGTTATTTCATGGACCTTCATTAACTACACTTTTTCGTCTTTGTTTTTACAGATTTCGACCTACGACTGGTCGGTAGCCCTAATCCTGCCGAAGGTCGAGTTGAGGTATACCGAGAAAACGAGAAAAGATGGGGTGCTGTGTGCGACAACGGCGACGGCGGTATTGGGGAACCTGAAGCTGACGTGATTTGCCGCCAAATCGGCCACCCGGCTGGATCCTTGCGCTTCGATCTAAACTTGACATCTGTTTCTAACATTTCAATGGCTTTCTTAGGGAGTTTGTCATGCAGTGGTTCGGAAACATCAGTCAGCGCTTGCAATGGTTCCGTCTTGAGCACCACATCCTGTCCCAATGATATGCAGGCGACTGTTGAATGCGATACAACGCCAGGTATTTAAAGGATAAAACTGTGATTACAACAAGCCTGAGTCTAATTTGACTTGTTATGTAATAGCCCATTTGCTATGCATATCTTATCTTCATATAGCGATCCCATGGCATCCTATCGTGATAAGTCTTTTTGTGATGCCGGTATCAGATTTGATTTGCCAAGTTTTCACATCGAGAAGCCCCCCCCCCCCCCCCCCCAAAAAAAAAAAAAAGAAAAGAAAAAAGATAATAATAATAATAATAATGATAATAATAATAAATGATAATAATGAATAAAAGAAAAGGAAAGAAAACGTAAAACATAATAATAATCCGAGGCAATTATGGTAATGAATATTATAATAAAGAGGAGATTCACCCTCAAAAATGACATTAGAGGATGAAGTTTATCCGGCACAGAATATTATAATACAAGATACAGAAGCTATTAAGACACTGGAGAACCTGATATACACGTCTGTGTTTCATCAACAGGAATATCGTTATGAGCACATTGAGAGGCATGTGTGTTCTTTTTTCTTTCTTTCTGGCTATCAAGGCTCAATTTATTTATTTTGGCTCTTTTTTTTTCAGCAGTCTCTCATTTTTGCGTCTTTCTTTCCAAATTTTTGCCTTCTTGACGTTGCCATTTTCACTGCCTGTCATACATGCAATTTTTTCAGTGTTCATGGAAAATATGATGTAATACGTTATAAAATTTTGATGTGAACCATCAAAAATGTTTAAATACTTAGTATAGAAATGGATAGTGTGTCCTTGTTGACAATAACTTCAATGTACACCGTGTTTTTTATCATAAAGACGAATCACACATGCGGCCTAGTGCCAAATTAAATTATGAATCGTGCTACTTTAGGAAACCAAATAATGTATTCGCATACCGGTTTTCAGATATCATTATCAACTTCATTTAAAAGATGATAATAATAATTGGCATGTAGTAATTCCGGTAATAATAACAATTACAGTGAAGATGCAGATCACTTTTAACCCTAAAAAGACTGGGCTATTTTGGTAGCTCGAAAGACTGGGGGGCCTAAAGGGGCCCCCCTTAAGATCTCGGCCGTGGATCTCGCGATCGCCGCGGAAATTTGCACAATGGTAGTGTGCGATGTAATCTACAAGATCGTATATTTGAATTTTTCCAAAATAGTCTTCTTTTATTTTATTTTGATTAATTATGCTAATTTATGCGAGAAATCAGACTTTTTTATCTAAATCAGTAAATGAAGCTCTAAAAGTGCTCATTTTTGGTCTAGATATTCTTTGTAGCATTCTTAGCAAATGTACTTGAAAAAAAATTCGGTATCAAAATTAATTTCTTATTTATTTTATTGTTTTATGAATTTCTTATGTATTTCCTTGTTTTTTCGACCTTTTGTTTTTGTTGTTTTTTTTAGCAAAATTTGTGGCAGACCCTTTTTGAAGCATAATACTTCTAAAACAAATTGATTTTAGCCATTGAGAGTAAAAATAAGCATATATATATGAACCATGTGATAAAACTCAATTTGTATTGACTTTGTACACAAAATCACATTTTTGAGCCATTTTCGGTCTCACGTGCATGTACAAAAAGTCATGTAACTTCAGAACCGTACCCCCGGGCGTCACAAATTTGGTGTCAAAATGTGCGGGAAACTCGAAAGAAAAAAGTCATAGAGCATCGCGGCGAGAGCATTGCGTGTTGCTGAGTAATCGCGCGAAATGTCGAGGGGGGGCCTTTTAGGCCCCCCCCCCCCCCCCAGTCTTTTTAGGGTTAAAGACCCTTCGATCAATAGTGAACTGCCTTGAGGCGGAGAGGGAATCATTTTCCAACATTTTTTCTTGATAGTATTAATCATGTGTGTTAAATTTGTCTCCCTCTACAAAATTTGTTAAGATCGCAACTGCTGTTCTGTAAGTTAACAAACATGTCGGAAAAAGAAGGAACCAGTGGGACTCGAACCTGTCATGTACTGCTTTCCTGACAGCGATACTATCACTAGGCTGTCCCTGGTTGCCGGCAGTGACACGATGAACATTGAAGAAACCGTTACCCAAGCTCAGTAATTCCGACAGTGTTATGTTAAGTAATCCAAGGCGGACAAGGCATATTAAACGAAAGATAGATATTATTCAGATGGGTGCAGGTTCAGGTGTGAGTTTCTTCAATCACATCTGAACCTCACCCCTCTGAATGATATATTTCGTTCAGTATTAATCATGTGCAAATGAAACAAACCAATATACGTCTGTGGAGCTATCTTAATGTCTCTTTAATATATGATATGGCTCACTGCATATATTTGATCATACATATTAATCACAGTCATTTATTATCTTCCCTTGCTGAATTAAGTAACAGTAGGGGATCTATCCCCCGGAGCCATCGCGGGCATAGCTGTCGGTTTCGCCATCGTTATCATCGTCTGCTGCCTCTTCAGCCTCAACTGCAGCTGTCAGCCATGTTGGAAGAAGACCGAGGAGAGGGATGACACAGGCGTGTATGAGTGCAACAGCGGTGGCAATAAGGTCTATTCCACCACATCCAACGTAAGCTTGTACATTTTTGAATTGATTTTACCTTATTTCTACCTGGCCTGAATCATCGACTTTCGCAAGATCTTACGATTATTTTTACGGGTATCCATGCATTGCCGCACTTCGCTAGGGACAGTATGAACGTGGAACAAATACCCAAGCTCCGAAATTCCGACATTGTTATGTTAAGTAGTCGAAGGTGGACAAGACTTATTGCATGAAATCAAAAGATTATTTAAGGTGACATTGTGCTATGAAAGACAATTAGATTTTAATCAGTTGTCTCCCTCTCTACGGCTGCCAGGGACAGCCTGTCGCTACCTGGAAAGCAGTAGATGACAGGTTCGATTCTCTCTGGTTTCTTTTTTCGACATGTTTGTTAAAATATGGATCATTAGTTGCGATCTTACAAATACATTTGAACAGAGGGAGACGGATGATTAAAGTCGTTCAAAGTAAGTGACCCTTGTTGGAATTAGAGCACGATTTTGAGTTGATAAAAATGCCATTTCATATTTTGACTGCCTTTAACGTGAAAATAATCATAAGAGGTATCGTTGATATAAAGTGTCAACTTCCACAGTCAGCATGATAAGACGTTGCTCTAACAGTTTTCGCCACACGTTGTCTCTCTTATCGTTTCACTGTGACAGCTGAAGTCGGAATCGGAAAGCCACGGCAACTCAAACGTGTATAGCAGCACCCACGATGAACCCGATCCTAGTTTGTTCGTGTATGCGCCAAAAGTGCCGGTTGTGATAATGACATCACCACCGGAGGAGAAAGACCACCATGCAGAAGAGAATGGCAATGTGTCCGGTACTACCGGGGAGAAGGATGCCCGTGTCAATTTGAATGACGACTTTGTAGTTGTCACCATGACAACGGATGCAGTAGCCTCAGAAGAGAACATTAAATCCGGTGCAACTGTTACAAAGGAGACAGATGGGGACACTGACAAAGAGCTGAAAATTGAGGTGGAAGGAAAAGAAAATGATGGAGAAGAGGAGAAAGATCCGACTCTGAATGAAGATTGTAAGGAGGTAACACAGCGTGAGGTCGAGAATGGTGATGGAATTCCAGTTACTGGAGACCTACTGATGAGCTCTGAATCAAAAGCCATAAACAAAAATACTGATCACGGAATTGAGAAGGAGGCTTCTCATAGCGTGCCACCCAACCTTCACAAGGACGCAGTGTGCACCGTTAATGCTGAAACACACGATACCAAGTTCTGATATGATAACTTGGCAGGTGTGAGGTTTTTTTGTGTGTGTGTGTGTCTGTTGTGAGTGCATGTGCAGAGAGAGAGAGAGAGAGATGTGTGTGTGTGAGGAAAATAAGAAGAGTGCACAGATTAGTGATGGAGATTATTTCTGTATAAAGACAAATGAGGGGAACGCATAGCAAAATAAAACACTGCGAATATTGCTATGGCTTGTATTACACTACACCCAAATAATGTAGTACATGACCGTATTCTCGATATGGCTTCAATCGGTTGTTAGGACTTGTTGGCCATGCCTATAATTTACATTCATAAAGACTTGTCCACATCAATATATTATTTTCACATTTTTACTTCCTTTTTCAGCTGGTAAAAAACCAACCAAACAAACAATCTTCAGTGCAATGCCACACCAAGGAGCTTAAAGAGTTTGAGTTCCAACTGGCTGTGATTATTCAAAATAGTCGTCAGTTTTCTATTGATGTACAAAAGAATTCCACAGGTGCATTTTGTGCCTTTGATGATTGGTGTTTAATGCCGCCGTAATGCTGAGCAGTCTAAGGGTTTATTTTGAACGCTAACATATTAATATTGGCTATGTAATTTGCTTGTTTATCTATTAAATCAAATTAAATCTCTCTAAATGATAGAGCATAATTATAAACAAAAGTCAATCCCGTCCACAAATTTGTGCAAAAGTGTATATAATCAGAGCTTTATCAAGAGAAAGTGTACCATCCTGGAAAGCCGGTTTTATCACTTTTCCACTTATCACAAATAAAACTGAAATAGAACAATCTTCAAGTATAAATCTTTATTGATATAATATTGTATCAGAATAGTGTCCGGCATGCCCAGTCGAGTAATTTTCATTTTTATTTCACCATTTTTGGGGCATTTTCTATTCGCGCATCCCGTGTCTTTACCATTGTAATTATCACCCATCTTTTTATAAGTGGGGATAGCGAAAAGTAATTACCACCACAAAGACATGATATCTGCCCAAGAAAGTGGCTGGTGATTATGCAGTGAGACGCGAGTCTTGTTTTCTTATCTGCGCGGCAGCTCCAGTTTGGCACATGCATCTATATTTTCGAGTGGCGGCATCGAAACATCTATAGACCGATTCTGTGTGGCGATTTGTGTATTATTGGTTGTGACTCCATTCTCTTAAACCTCCTTGGCCACACCAAATTCAAGCTGCACTCTTCAGAGTAGAGGCAGACGATTAGACCACGTTTACAGTGCGAGGCTCGGCCGCGGCTCGGCCCAGCCCCGCTTAAGTGTAAACGTGCAAAAGGCCAAATGCGAGGCCAAAATTGGCCTCGCATTTGGCCTCGCTCTGGAGGTGGTCTCGGCCGCGGCTCGGCCGCGGCCGAGCCCGGCCTTTTCTCAGTGTAAACGCAAACTGGGCCAAATGCGCGGCCAATTTTAGTCTGGCTTTCAAACCCTCTGCCTGTACTATTTCGCTATTCAGGGTGTTAACCCCCTCAACGTCGAAAACTAGTATAATTTAAGGTGGTTTTGTCCTGCAAAGTTTTTTTCCATCACCAAAGGCCGTGGCGACTTCGTCGCCACGGAATTCAGTAGGCAAAGTGTCTGAAAATTAGACAATACCAAATTGCGTTTGTTTACAATCAGAGCGCCACTCCGACAAGATATTGAAAGGTTTGAATCAAAAGCGCGGCCGAGCGCGGCAGTGTAAACGGACAAAATTGCGAGGCTCGGCCTCGCAATTGAGGTTGGGCTCGGCCGCGGTTCGGCCCAGCCCCGCACTGTAAACGGGGTCTTAGAGTCCATGGTATGTTGAGGCGTCATCGAAATTAGATCGAGTCGTCTGTGTAATCTTCAACTTAACTTAAAGATGTACATGTATACTTATGATAATCCACGAGTATTAAGACAGTGCTATGTGCAAAGAATGACAGGAAATTATATTGATATTCCGAAATAAAGTTCATTGTTGTATCCTTTATTTTGTGCCTTTGAATGTTTCTACACAGATATATGGCGCGATGTAAATGCTTTGGATCATTATCATCATCATCATCATCATTTTGAAAGAATGCATGTCATGGTTTTAATGCTTGTGATGAGTTGAACTGTACAGTGTTTTGTTCCTTAAATTATACAAGCGGTAAATGCTATACATGTATAGGCTGATTTTTAGATTTGCATAGTGTCGTGATATGCGCTGCTAAGATTACTGTATATTATGAGCAATGAAAGGATGCATTCAGAACTCCCACACGTATATCAACCGTGTATGCACTATCTGAATAAAGTCGTGCGTAGTTTTATTTCGTGGGTTTTGCATGGATTCCAAAGCCTATATATGATTATATTAGAGGCAATTTCATGTGCATGAAATAAGTGATATGCAATGGCCAGCTGTGGATAACATTGCCAAAATCATATTTTAATGAATTTTGATTTAAAAAACAATCTAAAACAAAAGAAACCGAGATGGACAGGATCGACTGAGTTGTGATTTTGATTGTGGCCTGTATACGACAGTATATTGCTCATATGTAGATACATGTATCAATTTAAGAGGACTGACCTTGCGAGCATTGTGGGGAGTGTACTGCCATTGCTGCGGTCATGTAGCTCCATGTGATATTATGTTGTTATCCTATTCCATGACTGGACTTTCAAAAAAAAAAATGAAATGACACATAATTATCGTACACCAGAAGTCACCATACTTGAATCACCTTGTGTCACCTTCAAATAGTACAGTGTATATAGCGTCCTCCCGCGGATCTTCAATTCGTGTGAATAAGGGTCTCTTGTCAGAACGCCCATGTACATGACGATGCTTGTTGTTGCAGCAGTATACTATAATGATATAATTGTATTCTTTTTTATGTTTTGTTGTTGTTGTGGGAATAACCTGGGGCCCGTTGCATAAAACTTACCGTTGAATTTTAATGGTAACTACTGTCAAAATTAGGCGTCACAGCCAATCAGCATCAAGGATTACAAAATTTACCGCTAATTTGAAGACTTACCGCTAGAAAGGAGCGGTAAGTCCAGCGGTAAGGGTTTTATGCAACAGGGCCCTGGAGTGACGATATAGTCATATTTCGGATCTACTCGTTAGATATCTCCATGCCTTGTTGTGCATTCGTTCCTTTAGCATATTTATACGGAAATTCCAAACAGTATAAGTGATTATAGCTGTCTTTTTACATGGCAAGGCATGGGTGTTACAACGTGCATTCCTGTGAAGGTAAAACAGGTGGACGTTGAGATAATTATAGGCCTTTATAGTACGCTCTGATGTGGATAGTACCATTAGAATTCAAATAACGTATTTAAAAATGATGACAAGTGGGATGAGCTACACTGACCTAAAAGCTGCTAGAAATCAGACAACCGGTACGTTTGGTGAGATTATTACTCAGTACTGCTATTTATCTGCTAACTCATCGCTTTGCTATGCTATCGCTATACTAGGTCCTAGCACTATTTCTCTTTTAACATTACACTTTCATGTATTTGATTTTTCCCAGCTCAAGTAGTCCTGAGCAGTGTTCGTTAATGTAATGCCCCAGTCATATATAAACACGGATGCTCAAGGATCTACACGGTGATCCGGGGAGATCCGGGATTTTGGTATGACTGTACACACGGTATCAACACGGCAGCTACACGGATAAGGCCGGAAGAGCGCGGCGTCTACACGGACAAACACGGCATCTACACAGATCAACACGGCAGCTACACGGCAGCCACACGGACCACCCAGGATTGCTCTGCCAACACGGCAATTCCCGGATGACGCCGGATGTTTTTGACCTTCAAAAGTTGCCTTGTTGGCCTCCCGGCGTCAACACGGATCTCTCCCCGGATCAGATCCGGGGTGGTCCGGGGTGATCCGGGATGTCTATGTGACTGGGGCATTAGCAAATATAACAGCCAACTGCGAGACATTCTGTATGTACTTTTGAACCACTCTTGCGCAGATATCCATCAAGGCAAAACATAGTATACTTACGACAACATTATTCATAGCGCTCCGTATTAAAGTATAAGAACTGACCAAACATCTTAAATATATGATCGGTTATAAATTACAACAATGTGTAAATCACGGCCACAGACATAATGGCGTCACTTTCGTGTGCAGGACATCAAATACGTATGACAATGAAATAAGTTTAAATGCAACTTTGTTATTTAGTTTTGGTTATCCACTATAGATGGTGATTACATTCCAAGTGATGAAGCATGTTACTCGTACGGTATCTGTCGTTTACGGGAGTGTAACTCAGCCAGAATGTGCTTCCCACCTGCATCCAAACCTCAGAAACGGAACCTAATGCGTTTAATACAGCACATTGATCAAATTTTGCACCCCTATACAAAGTGTTTTGTTATGGTGCTACGTAACACAATAAACCCTAAGTGGAGTATTTCGTTATTGTGACTCCGAGTTCAATGACCTATAGATGATATTTTCAATAAATGCGTATTACAGTTTTTGTACTTGGAAATAACCGCCATACTAGAATAGCTGATGTACTCGTCAGATAATGATTATTTCAGATTTAACTGTATGTGTCCACAACAGTGCATAACAGTGATGAGTGTCGAAAATATACAGGACCTCTAAATGGCGATAGTAAGAAACAAAAAAAAAAAAACTCTCTTCTTTTCAGGGGAAACTGCGACCAAGTCGTAGCTATAAAAATAATAATTACCTTTCTCAATTCTGACGCTTTATTTTGGAATCTGGTGCGTAAAGAAGCAAGTCTGACGGACAGCTGCCCCCCCCCCCCCCTGCTGCCATCTCGGAACAGTTTCTTGAAAGTTCGTAGTCATTATGGCGAGTACTGTGAGTATGTAGAATACGTTGTAGTACATTGTACAATGTAAGAAAAACAAAACAACTGAAATATTTTATATTGTAGTGTATTATGCTATGGATATTTACTTAACGGCTGAATAACCCCTGGTCAATGTGTGTGGGGCTCAATAATGTTTTCGTAGTTTTCTTATGCACTGTGGATATGCAAGCCTCTTTTATATGGCGTATATTATAGATAATGGATTGGCAAGATACATTGTGCTTTCAAAATACTTTTTTGGCGGATATTATACAAATAAAAGTTATGCCTGGAGCAGAGTGAATTTGTGGGTGTGAACTGTAGCTTTTCTGTCTCTTTGTCCTGTTAATGTATGAAGGAGCAAGGACTAATTAGTGTTAAGTTCATCGATTATTCACGTCAGTTTATACATCACACTCGCACTCACTGTGTACATGAATTGCTTTCGTTTATTTATTTATTTATTTTTTTAAGTTGCACTCAACCGTACAGACGTGCATGCATGCAGTATATCACACAATGCGCATTCAACTCGCACACTTAACGTCTGACTCAGCGTAGGCCTACACAGTTAAGGAATGATAATAGGACAAACTGTATTATATATCACACAAACACTTCTTTGTTGATTTTTGCAGCCTAAATGGTTATATACTGCAGTAAAGTAGGACCTATATTGTTCTTTGCCATTTTTTGGCGTTCAAGCGCAACGTCCTATACCGGATGGATACAATAGTAGTTTTCTTGATGTCTTTTCTATAGTATAGTCTTGCACTAAGCATTATTGCTGAAGGTGACACATTTCATTGATATCCATACAAAAATACGAAATCGTGTACTATTAACAAAAACGGCAACGAGAACTTTTTGTGAGAGTAAAGATGGATCGAGTATAATGTCTCGTCGCGCGCTCTCAAAAGCGTGGAGAGTATTGGATTGTGGTATAATACTAGTAGGTCACATATTCGTGATTTACAGCATGTTGAAAAGACAAGTGTTCGTATAAACACATTTTATTTTTGTCTAACCATTAGGTATACATCAGTAATAGAACATCAGAGGATTTATTATATAGGCCTATAACTTATTTATATGACATTGTTTCATGGGCGTCACCAAGGGGGGTGCGTTGGGTGCGAACGCACCCCCCTTCAGACCCTAAAAAAAAAAAAAAAAAAAAATCACCACTTTAGTCTGCGAGCGACTTCAACGCCGAACGCTAAAGAATTGTTTTTGCTTTTTATTGTTTTATTTTTTTATTTTTCACCAGGGACAAAAAAAAAAAAAAAATCGTGGGCAAAAACTTTTCGCACCCTGGGTTCTGGCAGCACTGATTTTATACATATCTGCTATAGTATTCTACAGTGTTTACTATTTATCGACCGTACTGTACATCCGTACGGTACTGAGTACGTACACGTTTGCATGTACGTGTGCTACTTACATGTACGTAGGGTCTATGTACAGCACGTGATTTCTGACAATCCATATTGATAATGCGAGCCCAAGTGCGAGCCTTAGCCTCATTAAAAAAATGGAGGGGCAAGTATATCCTTTTGCCCACCCCCTCCCATGATTCCAGAGACGAGAAGATTTTCTTGCTTTTTTGACGGAAAAAAAAAAGTTGCCCCCATAAAAACATTGGAGGGGTAAGAATATTATATGATTTTGCCCTTCCCCCATAATTGATAATTCCCAAGATGAGAAGATTTTTCTTGCTTTTTGACAGAAAAAAAGTTGCCCCTATGACATTGGAAGGGCAAGCGCACCATTTGCCCCACCCCGCATAATCATAATTCCCGAGATGAAAAGATTTTCTTGCTTTTTTGTTAGAAATCTGTCCAATTATTTCATCCAAAGTGTGCATCAGGTGGCAGGTTGCTGAATTTCAATTCTAAAAAAGCAAAGTCTCTCTCATGTGGGAGGGGGATGCCCCTTCCCACACCCTCCCCCGTTCGGTCTATTTTCCATGGATTTAATACACCTATAGATTGACAGATTTACAAATGTTTCATCGGAAGTGTGCACCAGATCTATCACTTAACTTTATGAAAGTTCAAAAGTTCCGTCGTGGGGGAAGGGATATTATCTCCTTTCACTTAACCCTTTCCCACTGGCATAGCAGGGGGGGGGGGGGGGGGGGGCGATGGGGCAGGGGTATCCCCCTCCCACATCCTCCCCTAAACTCTACCTCACTATACTTTGTACATACATAGAGATGATGCACACTCGGAATAAGAGCCATTACCACCTCAATGAAAAAAAAAACACCTATATTTTTGTTTAAATCATTATTTTGGGGAGGGGGCTGGAAAAAACTCAAGTAATGCACCAAAATTTTGCACAAGATCGCTGAATTTCAGGTCTGAAAATACAAAATCACCTTCGTGTGGGAGGAGAAATGCCCCTTATGTACACCCTCGTGTGCATGCTTTTTTCTGTTTGATTACTTAACAGACAGCGTTCATAATATTCATTGTAAGTCATAATATTCATTGTAAGAATTAATACAAGAAGTTTATTCAAATTCTACCATTTTATAGGCACATTGTTCAATACCAATTTACATCAAAATGTACTGCTACCTTAAACAAGTGGGACTGTTTCAAGTCGATAAAACACGCAAATACAATGTACCTGCATTAAATTGCACCATTTACAACATCAAAATACAAAAAGTTCTCACCATGGGAGGGGAACACCCCCTCCCACACCCTCCCCCTCGCTCAATCCGCTCGCTCTTGCTTGGTCGCGTTCATGATATTCAGTGTAAATATTAAGCAGGAAACTATTTGGATGATACTATTTATAGACAAATTGTTCAATAATAATCTACATCAAAATATACTGCTACCTTAAACAAGTGGGATTGTTTCAAGTCGATAAAACAAGCAAAAACATGCATCAAAGTGCACCATTTATAACATCAAAATGTAAAAAGTTCTCACCATGGGAGGGGGACACTCCCTCCCACCCCCTCACCCCCCCCCCCCCCCGTCGCTCACTCCGCTCGCTCTTGCTTAGTCGCGTTTATGATATTCAGGTAAAATATTAAAACAGGAAGTTTATTTCGATGATACTATTTCACAGACAAATAAATTGTTCAATAATAATCTACATCAAAATATACTGCTACCTTAAACGAGTGGGACTGTTTCAAGTCGATAAAGCAAGCAAAAGCATGCACAAAATTGCACCGTTTACAACATCAAAATGCAAAAAGTTCTCACCATGGGAGGGGGACACACCCTCCCGCCTCGCTCAATCCGCTCCCTCTTGCTTGGTCGCGTTCATTATATTCAGCGTAAATATTAAACAGGAAATTTATTTGGATGATACTATTTTATAGACAAATTGTTCAATAATAATCTACATCAATATATACTGCTACCTTAAACAAATGGGACTGTTTCAAGTTGATTGATAAGCAAAAACATGCACCAATTTGCACCATTTACAACATCAAAATGCAAAAAGTTCTCACCATGGGAGGGGGACCCCCCCCCCTCCCACGCCCTCCCCCTCGCTCAATCAGCTCGCTCTTGCGTGGTCACGTTCATGATATTTAGTGTATATTAAAACAGGAAATTTATTTGGATGATACTATTTTACAGACAAATTGTTCAATAATAATCTACATCAAAATATACTGCTACCTTAAACGAGTGGGACTGTTTCAAGTCGATAAAGCAAGCAAAAACATGCACAAAATTGCACCATTTACAACATCAAAATGCAAAAAGTTCTCACCATGGGAGGGGGACACCCCCTCCCACACCCTCCCCCTTGCTCACTCCGCTCGCTCTTGCTTGGTCGCGTTCATGATATTCAGTATGAAATATTAAAAACAGGAAGTTTATTTGAATGATAGGCAAATTGTTAAACAATTACATCAGAATATACTGCTACCTCAAACAAGTGGGACTGTTTCAAGTCGATTAAACAAGCAAAAATATGCACAAAATTGCACCATTTACAACATCAAAATGCAAAAAGTTTTCACCGTGGGAGGGGGACATCCCCTCCCACACCCTCCTCGCCCCCCCCCCCCCCCCCACCTTGTTCGCTCTGCTCGCTCGGGCTCGGTCGCTTCGCTCCCTCGCATGTATAACACCCAGCGGCCCCCCCCCCCCAAAAAAAAGATGAAATCCTACCTACGCCGGTGCCCTTTCCCCGCTTGATTTCCCTTAAAAAACACTAAAAGTCTGGGGATTGACAGCTTCCTATCAAATTCCAAATGTCTGTCCAAAAAAAAACTCGCTACATTAAATGTCAAAACGCACCCCTCTTGAAAAAAAGCTGGTGACGCCCTTGTGTTTGTGTATTTATTTAATTTCCTTATTTGTTTTCTTTATTTTATCAGAGTTGCTGGGTTAGCCATTATACGTCCCATTTATAAGATCGTAAAAACTGCTTTCCAAAGGCGTACTGTATTGTTTTAACACTGAATCTACGAAAAAAATGAAACTATAAGATAAACAAAATAATGTAGAGTGAATTAGACATGAACATTTATCATGGACAGTAAATACACTATACCACCATTACAACTGAAGAGGAAAGAACCCAGATATACTCGGATACACTCAACGAACGCAGAAAAATAGAAAAAGGAAACACAAAACCCATCCGCACTTCTAAATGCACACGGACGTCCGCATCTCTTTCCCGTCAAATCAAGTGAAATTCTAAAGCTTTGCAATATTTTTTGAAAGTATGAAGGGATTGCAGTTTTGAAAATACAATCAAGAGAGCGCATTGAGCAATAGTTATAACATAATTAGTTAATGCTAACCTAGGAATATATAATTATATATAATAATATATATATACATATATATATATATACATTGTATATGTATATAATATATATTCATATTTATATCTATATTGATATGATAACCATTGATTGATTGATTGATTGATTGATTGATTGATTGATTGATTGATTGATTGATTGATTGATTGATTGATGTAGGGTATTACATTCTTGGACAGGGCATTTGCAGAGGGGCACTTTTTTATATCATGTTATGATAGTTTTTGTCGGGGGCCTACGTTTGTTGGTATTGTGTATCAGTAGTTCCTAGTAAGTTGGGACTAAATTATTTTGTAGTTTAAATGCAAGAACATAATATTCAACACCCTCTTCTGGCAACGGAACTGATGGTGCAGTGATGTAAGATAATCCTTTGTATTCAAAATTATTCGCGCATATATTTTGGAGTTTTTGTATATAGTTTCCCTGTGAGCTGTTATCCTGTGTATATTATACTGAAGCAGGAAGATAATCAAGGTATTTTCATATTTTAAAGGAAACCAAAACCCATAAGAGAAATAGGGATTGAGTGTATAAGCAGCAACATTAGTAGAACACATCAGTGAAAGTTTGAGGAAAATCGGACAATCGATGCAAAAGTTATGAATTGTTAAGATGTTGGAACCGCTGGATGAGGAGACTACTATAGAGGTTATACGGCGTCAGCATGTGTGGACATCAATAAAGAAAATATAAAGGGAATTCCACAAAAATTCCAGCACTTTTCTAGCATAATGAAAGAGCACTTAACTAACCGCTTTCAGAAAGCAGAGGGAGCAATATACTTGCTACCCTGAATGTATGTCAGTATCAAGTTGATGGAATGTGTAATTTTCATGAAACAATTAATTTTTGTGGAATTCCCTTTATATTTTCTCTTGTTGTCCACACATGACATCATAACCTCTTGTAGTCTCCTCATTGAGCGGTTCCAATGCAGATACATTGCAGTGGTATAGGATGTAAAGGCGGTGGATTAAGACATTTCGAGGAATATGCATGCGAGGATAGGATTGGGGTACATTAATCCCAGATTGTGCCTGTGTAATCTCATAACTATACTTTTTTTAATGCCCAATAAAAAAAAAAATGCACGTGGCGGTAGACGTTCTAAAAAAAACCAAAAAAAAAAGTTTTCTAGGGACGTTCTAGCCGGATACGGGTTCTCTTAACATTATCTGGAAAGTGTCATATGACGTTTTTTGAAGGTTCTAGACGGTTTTAAATGTTTTCTGGACGTCCGCAGAACGTCCACAAAACGTTTTGAATATTCTTAAAAGGTTTTCTGACGTCTATAAGGTCCAAAAGGTTTTCAGTAGGTCCTTAAACTTTTTGAAAGGCTTCTATTCGTTTTTTATGTTAAAAAACGGTTTTAACGTCCATTTGAAACGTCGAAAATCTTCCGCCAAAAGACGGTCCTGAAACGTTGTGACAAAACGTCCAAATAAAGAACTTGGAATGTTTGAAGAACGTCAGAAAACGTCCAATCGTTAGCCGAGATACTATTTGGCCACGTATGTTTATTTCCAATACATCAACGCGATTTTTGTAGGCCAGGCTAGATTTATACACTCTCTGTTTTCTGTTATAGCAAGCAGGATTTCAGTGAAGTGGTGATGTGCAAATTATTGCAGCGTATAAAAAACTAAATACATGTACTTGTAAAGACAAGGGGAATGACCTTTTTCAATCCAAGTATGCTGCGTGAATGCGCGATTATATCTTTCTGAACTTTACCCAGAAATTGTGAAGTCAATCACTCTCCATGTTTTACGTCAGTTACCCCAAACAGCATGCATCTGTTTGTTTCTGTGTGTGTGTGTGTGTGTGTGTGTGTGTGTGTGTGTGTGTGTGTGTGTGTGTGTGTGTGTGTGTGTGTTTTTTTTTTTTTTGTTGTTGTTGTTGTTCTTTTTTTTTCAATACAGTGCTAAGAAGCATCCACCAAATCGTGTCACTCGAACTGTACTAGTACCGTAGCATCACTGAGCTCCGGTAGTACGGTAGGCCCTACTTTGGTGTGTCATCAGTGGCCGTATCGCGCTCCACAATGGGTGATAGAGCCTTGAGGTTGCTCCCTTTCATCGCCCCTCCTCTAGTGGGTGGATGCGCATGACACCACACCGGTTCCACTTGCACAGCTAGCATAGCTTTTGTAGCTACCGTATACCACAGTCGATAGTCGCGGTCTACTCTGCATGTACCACTGCACCGTACCAGCATCCATTGCACTGCATCAGCTGCCGTGTCTGCTTGGCAATGGTCTCTAACAATATACTACGTAGACTGTACAACTGTAGGCAGGAATCAAATACTATTACAAGTAAATTGGCAGCCAGTAAACTCAGCTACTGTGTACCGGGGCGTTACAATGGACTGCGTGGAAGTCTTATCCATGTCCATGGGGCATTGCTAATGTCTAAATGACGGTATTGGTGGAAGTCTTCACAGGACACAGCGGTGGTACAGTCCCGTACTACTACTGAGTACTACCTAATCACCGAGAGGAAACAGCGGCGATACCACTAGCCAAGCTGCCAAGCGCCCCACCTGTAAGCGACCTGTGAACCTGCTGGTTGAGAGCTCAACATGTCTGTTGGAACTTTCATCTTACATTCATTAGTAATTGCACTGCTTGCCGTCGCCAACGTTTTGTCGCAAGGTGAGATCCTTACAATTACTTATGGCATAGTTACTAACACAGTCATCAGTGCATCATCTGATGAGGATTAATGTTTTGTGAGATATAGATCTAGATCTGCTGTCACCTGGCTTTGTGAAATGAAATGCTTATATAGCAACCATTTTATGAAATGTTAAAGAGCATACAATTCTAAGAGGAATTCAAAGTTTATTTGATGACAATAGACTTTGAGATGGCTGAGATATCCAAAAACAAAGACTCAAAGTAAAACAAAGCGATCTTAAATGAAAGGTGGGCCTCGCCTTTAATAGCATTGCAATTGCTTTGTGTTTGGTTATCTCAGCCATTTCAAAGCAATGTTTCATCAAATAAACTTTGAATTCCTCCTAGAATTATATTCTCTTTCATATTTCATAAGAAATTTCTCATTATCTTTAAAAAAAAAAAAATCATCATCAAACATTGGAAACCTGAAGCCCCATCTCAACCAGAACCATACCAACCCTTCAGCAGGCACACAATCATGAGTCAAATTCATTGTCACAATCAGGTCAATAGCCAATAGGCTGTATCTACAGGCCTACACTCACAGTAAAATTTGATACAGTACTTCTTTTGAGATGATGGGAAAGAGAGGAGAATGAGGAGGAGTGGATGATTAACTGGCTGCTGTCGTTCCATATGACCATATTGATGGGCCCTGTACAAGAGTTGGTGCTGTACAAGAGTTCGCGACTAGTTCACCACTCCAGATTTTGCTAGTTGCAGAGATGTCTCCTGAAAATTACAGAGACTCCAAGGAGTCACAAGAAATTTAAACATGTTCGATTTTTTGGGAGACTTTTTCCAGTCTCCGTGAAGTCTCTGTGACGTCTCCAAGACGTGTCCATCAGTTGCAGAGACGTTGCGGAGGCTAATTATATCCGCGACTGCTGAGACGTCTCCACGATGTCTCCGCGATGTCTCAGAGACGTCGCTGAGACCTGCTGGAGACCAGAAAAACTGGTGAGAGGTCACGGAGATGTCTCCGCGACTATATCTGACGCTGTTTGACCTACTTTAGAAACCACGTGACCCATCTGCGTGCTGACATCCTGCCTAGATCAAGTCAGATGATCCTGCAATGGCTCCATCATATTTGAAACTTGTCGACACTTGACATTACTCATCTCAGAGACGTCTCATTGGTAAGATCGCAAGCCATATTTACATGTATGTTGGAGATATCTGCTGCGACTGATAAGTTGGAGAGGTCGTGGAGACGTCTCCATTGGTTAGGTACGGCCTTTATGGTGAGGCTAAGACAAATAATATAACTTCATCTGAAGCTTGTCATTGCATTGAGGTACACAACTGTACACAGCCCAATGATGATTGTTTTATGTTCAGATGTCTCTGTACGTCTGTGACATGGTTACTAGCACTGGTGAATGAAAAAGAATTCAGTGACATGTCTTTTAAACTCTTCCAAAGGCTTACAACTATATTGAAAAAAAAAATGAATTCACAGAAATTTGCAAAGAAATTTTGAACATGTTAGAAATATCTTATAATAACGAAAACGTTTTGATTATTTGATTGTAACCTGTTTGCGAAACCTGATGAAACCTAAAATTATCTATATTCACAAACATTTGCTGCATGGTGAGATAACCCCTGTAACAGGGCTGTAATTACATGTAGTTAATTGGGAACCCACAATTTCGCTCACACAAAGCTTTTATTCTTGTTGCATTTGATCTCACTATAATTGTACTCCCTATACACACTCTCAAAATTTTTAGCAATTATATGGACTATCTGACATGGCTGTCATACGTACAATGTATGTTCTTAATCTCATATATGAGTCTGTTGCCAGTTCATTCGTGGTCTGCCTCTTCTCCTTCTGCCTGGAGGAACCCACCAGAGGGATTGGTTAGCTATACGATCAGGTGGAAGTCGTGCAGCATGCTCAAGCCACTTAAGCCGCCTTTTATAAACGATGGAGGATACTGGAAGTTGATTAGTTCTCTCTCTGACTTCCTTGTTGGTAATGAAGTCATTCCACTTAATGTGCAGTATTCTTCAGAGGCATTTTGAGTCGAATGCATCAAGTTTGGATTCTTCAGGTGTTTTCAAGTTCCAAGTTTCACAACCATAAAGGAGTGTTGATAGGACATTTGAGTTGTAGAATCGAAGTTTGATTTTCAGGCAAAATTTCTTGCTTGACCAGATTGTGTTCAGCTTCTTGAAGGCAACAGAAGCCTTCCCAATACGACAGTTAAGTTCCTTTGCAATCACACCCTCCTTGTTTATAGAACTCCCAAGATATGTGAAGTCATCCACAATGTCAATCTTTTCTTGGCTTATATGATATGCTGAGTTTAATGGTGAAAACCCCAACCTCTTGCCCAAATTCTCAACAGGTAGCGATAGCTTAATTCTTGCATTACCACCTTTGATGCTTGTGATGCCAACTTGAAAAATTGCATCTATGGGTCACTTTTGTCCACATAGAGTTAGCCCAATTCAGCTCCAATTACCATTCATTGATCATTAGCCTACCGAATACCAACTTCATCTTGTATTGAGTTATGATGAATTTCTTGCAGAACATTCTACACAGTGTATGTTGTATGTATGAAAATCTGTAAAAATCTGCTGTTCTAGATGAAAAATTACTCGGAGTAGGCTGAAAGCATGCAAGACATCCTGCCCTAAATACTTTTAGCATGAAATACACTTGTACATGGATATTGCATAAATTCCTTTTAGGAACATGGTTGTAACAAAAATCTTGTTACAACAAAGTAATGAGTAAGTTCCCAAAATTATCATCCAGCATCCCTACTTCTATTTATCCTTCAAATATAATGCAATTTTTATATGACGTAAGAAAGCTGCCAGTCTTGAGGACTTCATTAAAACAGGAGTTGTCTGTGCACTTTATGTGTGCCTATAGTGATAAGATTCATTGTGGGCGCTGAGTTACAAATGTATGTGTACACTTGTAGGCCCCTACTATAAAAGTGTTTTTTTTTTTTTTTTTTTTTTTTTCTCTCATGCTGGGCTGGTTAACTGAATTTTGCATGTTTTTAATTCAACGGAATCAGGACATTAATTATTGGAACACATATGGCCTGCAAAAAAAAAAAAAAATTGCATGCTTTTATTTTCGCACTGGTAGCTTCTGGTTGCTCGAAATGCTGTAAAAAAAAAAGAAATTACAAAAAAGATTTTTGCCTTTTAAACTTTACTGATTCAGTTTGATCGTGCTTTTCCAAGCTACAGCATATATGCGTGTAGTGTCGTATGGATGTGCTTGGGTTCTGTAGCTTCATTGAATTGGTTGGTATCGCAGTGGCTACAATAGTGAGAATATCTATGCAGCCATATGGTTGACCAGCTGCAGATGTGTCGCATGTGATACTAGTAGTCTATATCAATTGCCACCAGAGGTTGAAAGTGAAATTGACTGAAGTCTTGTGCATGTATATCAATGTCAGGTAGGCATGGGTGCTCAATATGGAGACCTCTCCAAACAGTCTGCTTTCACAAGTCGACACCAGTTCATGAATAAATGATTACAAATTCCATATAATGAGGTTCCCTTCATGTGGTCTGTGCAGGTATGATGTTGAAAGGACTGTTGTAGTAACTGCAGGGGTGGACACAAAGGATTGGGTTAGCACCTTACAATAGGTTAGCCCTTCAAATGGAACACGATCAATTGGGATTAATGACTCACACAGAGCACAAGTCTCCTTGCTACAGCACACACTATACACAAAATGCATTACACCCTTCAAGTCATCAGTGTACAGTTATCTTTTGAAGCCACTCAAATTGTGATGCACACCCTTATCCTGTAAAAGTGGAAATTTTCACGGTGCTGAACTTTTCACACATTTTTCACAACCAGAAACTAGCGGGAAAATAAAAGCACACAAATATTTTTGCTCGCTATACGTTTCTGTGGTTGAATGTCTTGATTCTGCGGAATTGAAAACATGCAAAACTCGTCTTACCCTGCCAAGCACAAAAAAATAACTTGCACAAAAATATGCACCTTAACGGTATGCCATGTCATTGCTTCAAACAGTACCTGTAGGGTTTATTTTCTTTAGTCATACACACAGTATGAAACATGTACATAGCTTGTATCCCTAGATGGCAGCAAGTTTTCTGTGCAGTGATCTTCCTATTTTCACCCATTCTATGTTTCTGTGACCAATTACTGTGATAATGGGCAAAGTCTGAAAATTTTCACTTGTTGTAAAAGTGATTTAAGAAGCTGACAATATGGATTTATTCAAATTTTTGTTCAGGTGATGACTGTACACAAGTTTTCATATAATATACAGTACATGTACTTTGAAACTATGTATCTTGTTCTATGCTTGATAAGAATGTTCTAAGTCAAATACAAAGATTTACGTTTTCACTCACCATAATTGTCACTGTTAGTCCTTTGGTACCGTTTCATGAAAGTTGTTAGCGCTGACAAGTTGTCAGTCGCTGACAATCACCATGGTAACAGTCAATGACCAGAGCATCTCAGCCGATCAAAACCAAGGATTTTGCTGAAATTGTCAGCGCTGACAACTTGTCAGCACTGACTAAATTGAGGAAACACCCCCCAGTTCTTGTCATACTGTTATGATTCAGTGTACTGTAGTAGACATACACCTGTATGTAATTTACACACATGCAGTCAATGAAAAATAATTGATCGATCGCACATTCCATGACAACATCATAATATTTGCACTACATATTATTGTTGCTTCATCAGAACGTGGAATGATGGAGGTTTCTCATATTCCAATAGCTATTGTGTCATTTATAGCAATCATCAACAATGCTTCCATTGCATGTGGTTTGACCTGGTTAACAAACAGACAGTTGCAAGTAACAGTGAAAACTTCCGGTACTTACATGTAGTGTAGTAAAACTGACTACCACGGTACGTGTATGTTCTATACTTATGCATGATGATAGAGAAGGGTCAGTGCTTTGGGTTTTTGTAACAGAACCTTGATCTGGTTCCATGACATTTGCTACTGCGACAGTTGCTCCCATAAAATATCTGCACACTAAGCAAAACATAAATTCTACCAACAAACATATCCCTAACCCTAATCCCTAATCCCTAATCCTAATCCTCACTTCAAACAAAACCTAAATCCCTATCACAACCCTAACCCTAAGTCCTTGGATAAAATAAGATTGGAGCAATTGTCGTGTCACCGATATGTTCACAATTGTACCATTCTCATTGCACTTAGAGTAACACAGTAATTAGCTCGCAGTCAGGGTTGTGACCAAAATTTCAGAATTTTTACAGCAACAACAGAACATGTTCTTTCACAAGATTTTGGTCACAATTCAAATCACAATATTTACTATGTAATTTTGATTTGCAAAAATTGTGTAGTTGTGCAGTGAGAATAGTGATGGCAAAAAAAAAAAACATTTTTAAATTTGATATCCACCATGCACCACTGGTGTTGCTCCTTGCTATCTTTACCAGCTGTGGCGTGATGTGGTATATTGAATTGGCCTTATGATGGAGACTAGTATTTAAGCATATCATTCACAGTATGTGCAGGTAAGCTCTTCGCACTTAATTGTGACACAAAGGTCCAACCCAAATTTCAGAATTTTTTTTTCAATGAAAATGGCACTCTTGTAACTCTGGTTAATCTTTCTTTCATTGATTTGTCAGATCACTATGACCTCCGTCTTGTTGGTGGCGCACTGGAGGCCGAGGGGCGTGTTGAGATCTACTACTCCACGTCATGGGGCACAGTCTGTGATGATGAATTTGGCATGAATGAAGCCCAAGTTGTATGTCGTCAGCTGGGCTATGTTGGTGCAGTTGAATTCTTCCAGAGGGCACACTTTGGAGCTGGCACTGGAAACATATGGCTTGATGATGTGCAATGTACTGGGCAGGAGGAATCACTGGTTTCCTGCAACCATGGTGGATGGCGGCATCATAACTGCAAGCACAATGAAGATGTGGGTGTGTCCTGCTACACCAGTGGTAAGTGGAGTTGAAAAGTAGTTGATGAATCTGATTAACAAAGATGGTGAGAAGAGGAGGTTTTTGGGGGGAGGATGGGGGTGAGATCTGCCTATATTCATTTATAATTTATACCAAAACTTGTGCAGAAAGCATTTATTATGCCAAGCAAGGGATGGGGTCCCTTATGGCTAACTAAGGGTATACATTTCACACTCCCTTCTAACTCCAAAAGTAATTACTACCAATTTGGTATGTAGATACCATTCTCAAGAACTGAACCACATTAACATTCATTCTTTCCGAGCCCGGCCTTTTCTCGGTGTAAACGCAAACTGGGCCAAATGCGCAGCCAATTTTAGTCTGGCTTCCAAACCCTCTGCCTGTATCTTTCGCTATTCAGGATATTAACCTCCTCAACGTCGAAAACTAGTATAGTTTAAAGTGGTTTTGTCCTGCAAAAGATTTTTTCCTTCGGCATAGGCCTTTGCCCGAACGGTGACTTTGTCGCCGCGGAATTCATTTGGCAAAGGGTCTGAAAACCAGACAATACCAAATTGCGTTGTTTACAAGCAGAGCGCCACTACGACAAAATATTGGAAGGTTTGAATCAAAAGCACGGCCGAGCCCGGTAGTGTAAACGGACAAAATTGCGGGGCCCGGCCTCGCAATTGCGGCTGGGCTCGGCCGCGGCTCGGCCCAGCCCCGCACTGTAAACGGGGTCCTATGATCAGAGGTCCACCAAACTTGGCCATAATTATTGCAGAGCACCAGAAACCACATACATTTATCTGTTATTTTGCACTACATCATTTTATCATATATCTATCTTACATTATCAAGTATTTCATAAGACAGAAGAAACACTCCTTTTTCTTTTGTGATATATTGTGGTCATATACCATATTTTTATTGCATTTGCAGAAGTTCCCAGTATAAAAATAATAATAAATGAATAAAATGAATACAATTACACTAACACCCTTCCGAGATCATCCTGGCAGTACTATTCAAATCAGGGAGTAGCATCAAACACATAAATTTCTATCATCCTGGTAGTAATATTCAAATCTGGGAGTTAGCATCAAACACATTTGTCTAGTAGTGAATTTGGCAAAAGTGTATGCATGCAAGTGAACATCGTACAGCTGTGTGCCACAGCAACTCTTAACAACAGGCTTTTGACATGTATGTGTATGCAAATGAAACAAGTACCTAATCATATACTATGCACAATACACACTTGTGACATGATCAATATTGTAAAAATGGGCTTTTGTGATCTCTTTGCATGTAATTTGCTTTCAGACATGCAATTTCATAATTACTTCCATTATGATTGTATGCTGTAATTGAAATATGAACTGATTATCCCTACTATGTGCAAAATATGTCAAGTTAATTATTGGTTGATATTCTTCTCTATTTACTCAAACAGATAATATCGATCTCGATTTATGACATTTGTGATATTGACATTCCTTTTTTGTGAGGCTAGCTTCTCAAGGCTGATTGCTTACACTGCACAATAGGTTGCTGGCTCAATGTTTGTAAAGAGTTCAAAACTGCAAGCGCTTCTTGTTTACATTCTGTCTGAAAACTGCAAATGTGGGTGAATTTATTGTACCATGACATTTTGTCTTACTATGTAGATTGTCTCTTCCCCCCCCCCCCCCCCCCCACATGAAGAGTTGAGTTAGTGCTGTAGCTATGATATTTGGATTGTGACTCACTTGATTTCGTTTGAAGCATTTCCTCATTGGAATTAGTTCCTCCTATTAAAGCTCTCAAAACAGGTTGCCTTTGCAAAATTTCATCTTGTGTTGTTTTTTTTTCTCTAGATTTATAATAAGAAATCAGACTTATTACAGAAAATTTCCTGCACATTACAATCATGCCAGTGAAAATGCTTTCTTAAGAATGGCTCATTTAAGAAGAGAAATGTGTTTAAAGGAGAAGTCCGGACGATTTTGAATAAATTTCACCATAATCTACTTAAATCAAGGACCATAATGAGTAAGTTTCATTGAAAAATACCCTCCCAACTCGTCACAATTGATTTTTTAGCATCACTTATTTTGAATTGTAACTGTTCAATTTCTGAACGCCGGCGAGAAAGATCACGTGATGGCATGACGTATTAGCCTCACATTGCTTTTTGTTTGGAGGGTCAGCTGGCTCGGGGAGCCCTGCTTGAGCAACGGCGATACGGGCCGAGCAAGCGGTAGCGTTCCTCGTGGTTTCGGCCACACAGCGGATGCATGCGGCATTATCTATTGCTTCACTTCGAAAATGCCGATGTGTGAAGCATTTGGGTGTTCTAATCAACCGGGGGATGGCCAGAAGAAGAGTTGTTGTTGTTGTTTTTTTTGCCATTCCGAACCCAGAAAATGAGTGGGAAAGGCGCGCAAGATGGCTCTCCAATATTTTGATTGACAAGTTTGTCGTCAAAACTTACAAATACTACTCGATGCAGCCTCGTCATACTCCCCATCGGTGGCGTAACTGCGAGCAGCAGCCCCATAGGCATAGCTTAATGGGGCTGCGCACTGTAGCATTCAGGATCATGACAAGGTAGTATCGCGGATAAATATCAACTTAAAATTGAAAAATTTCTTCAATTTGAAGACTTACCAGTGAAGTTGAAGTATTGACTACAGGCTTCGGGCAATGCTTGGTTCTGCCAATACCCAGTAGTCCCTTTCTTTTCTAGTTAATGACTTAATGTGACTCGGTCCAGAGGAACCTTGGAGAACTACACTGAATTGACGGCCAGCGCATAACCGATCGTCAATGGATTTGATTGTGCGCGTGTGATGTGTGCGCCTGTGCTGGCAATAATTCAGTGTTGTAGCTCTCCAAGGTTCCTCTTGATCGAGTCACATTAAGTCATCAATTTGAACAGAAAGGGACTATTGGCAGAACCAAACGATACCCGAAGCCTGTTGTCAATACTTTAACTTTACTGTTAAGTCTTCAAATTGAGGAAATATTTTGATTTTAAGTTGATATTTATCCGCGATGCTACCTTATCATGATCCGGAATGCTACAGTACGCAGTTCCATTACGCTAGGTGTATGGGGCTGCTGGTGGCAGTTACCGGCAGCGGTACTATGATGAAGCTGGTGCTGGCATTTCTTCCGCGGTTCAAGTTACAGTACTGTCGTAATTTACCACCGTCAGACATAGTCAACAGTCTCGGACAACAAGAGAGGCAATAATTCTGAAATTGACAAACTGATTTCAGATTGTTCACACTCACAAGTCGAAAAAAAACGATCGCGGATTGTGATAGCATTTGGCAGCAACAGACGGAAATGTAATATGCCTGATCACTCTGATGACAACAATAGCCAATGAATTGTAAATGATGTGGTGGACACTAATAAGTCCGGCAGTATTACAATACATATAATATTTCAATAAAATGAAAATGTTATAACATTGCAACTATTTTACATTAGTCTTTGATGGATTTTATATACATTGTAGATATATATCGAAGATCATTTGAATAAAGGAATACAACATTTGGCAACAGCACTCGTAAAACAGTGAACGGACTCCTGCAGTAGCGCCAACTAGGCAGACCTAGGCAGGCATGCAGATACCGCGCCGCAGTCAGCAGTGCAATGGGAGATCGATGCGTAGCTGGCCCTGTCTTATAAAGCCTTCAAATCAATCCCAAGTCCCCAAATCAATCGCAACTTGCATTGAAGCTCTCAAAAAACTTGCGATTGATTTCTATCACAAGTCTTTATAAGACAGGCCCCTGGGGCCCTGCACCCACAGTGCTCTCAGCCTAGGAAACTGAGCCTGATGCGTCACGCGCAATGCATCCTGGGACAGATAGTACGAAGGGCTGCTCGCGACGGATTCGAACATGAAGAATTACCTTATTTTTAAAAAAAATCATAGTAAATGTATCTGATGGTCTTTTCTCGTCAGGAAAAGGGTAATAGGTTCATGAAATATTGTTCTTTACACGGGAAATGGCTGATAATTGTCCGGACTTCCCCTTTAAAGGATTAGCAAGTGATGTTTTCAATTTACTTTTGTGTTTGTGTATCAGTGGGAGATACAATCATGTATTTGTTTTTTCTTTGTACACTTAGAATTTGCTATGAAAACTAAGATACAATATCATATCATCTCACTTCTTTGGACTCTCATTGTAGATCAGTACAAAGTGCGTCTGGTTGGGGGCAGTACATACCATGAAGGGCGAGTAGAAATCAACTACCTGGGTGCTTGGGGCACTATCTGTGATGACTCATGGGACATCAATGAGGCCACTGTGGTATGCAAGCAGCTGGGCTTTACAGGGGCACTTGAGGCCTTAGGAGCGTCAGCTTTTGGACCAGGGGACGGGACCATCATGCTTGATGACCTCAACTGTGATGGTCAAGAAGCCTCACTGGACATGTGCCCTCATCTTGGATGGCGGATGCATGACTGTGGCCATTCTGAAGATGCCAGCCTAAAGTGTGATATAGAGAGTAAGTCACTATCTTTTTGTGAGGATAAGGGGGAAAATATGGTATGACATTTGGCACACCCATTATCGTCTCTTTTCCTTGTTCCTCATAGGCATTCTACAAAGTTCATGATGTCATCAAATCTATTATTTACTGCTATGGTGTTTGCTTATAAGAGAGAGTGTGTGTATCTCGATGAAATCAAGCAAGAATACATTGTAGCTTTGTTACATCTGCAGATGTTTAGACTAGAATTTCCCATGCAGAGTTACACAAGCCCAAGAAGTTTGTTTCAATTCCATCTAAAAAATGAGTTATATGGAGCCAGCTCTTTGCAATGAATGATTGAATGAAGTGGGATCTTTCATGTGCATGAGTTGTGACTCTCTCACACACAGAACCTCCATTTTATGTCCTGCTCTAGTATCTGACGGAGTGTTTTGCCTCTTACTGGAGGGGACAGGATGAAAACTCACAACAGTAACTTGAAGTATTTTGAAGTAACTTGAGTGTCTGAATATCTGGCCTTTACAGATCACATGGTACGACTGGTAGATGGAGGAGGTCCCAATGAGGGTCGAGTTGAGGTTATACTCAATGGCAACTGGTCCACCATTTGTGACCTTGGCTGGGACACCAAGGATGCCAATGTGGTTTGTCGCCAGCTAGGTTACATAGGGGCCACTAATGCACCAAGAGGGGCACACTATGGTGCTGGGATAGGAGTCATTGCCCTGGATGATGTACGATGTGAGGGTAATGAGAGAGAGCTGAATGACTGTTACCATGGTACTTGGGGATCTGTGGATGACCAGTGTAACCATGGCAATGATGCATCTGTCGTCTGTGCCAACCAAACTGAATGTAAGTGCATTTTTTTTTTTGTAGTTGAAGTCTAGTCCTTTTCTCATTTGTAATTAATTTTCCTTGATCCATGGATAGTGTGCTATATAATGCGACCCAATTTCATATGACATGAAAGGAGACCTTCAGACAATTTTTTATCCTTTTCACACAAACGTGTATATAACATGATGAAAATGTGTTCCATTCTTCTTGTAGCTACCAAGTAATATTCTGAACATAGCATCTCACTCTATTCATACTCACATAGGCCTAGACATGAGTTTGTCAGTTTATGGAACATGGTTTTTGTAACATGAATTTTTCATTTTTGTTCTTTTTTCAATCATTTTTTAAATGCACAAAAGTATGTTTGTACAAGAATTGATTGATTTAGAAATTTAAACCTCATTTTTTAATGAAATTAAAAATTTTGAATTATACATGTAGCAAAGAAATTACTGCTTTTGTGTGGTGATCCAATGTACATGATCACTTTGCTATTTTTTACATGCTTTTTATGCCTCCGCCACGAAGTGGTGCCGGAGGCATTATGTTTTCGGGTTGTCCGTCCGTCCATCCGTCCTTCCGTCCGCCGGAGGCATTATGTTTTCGGGTTGTCCGTCCGTCCGTAATGAATTTTGTGGACAGGGTAACTACCAAAACCTTTTGAGGTATCCTAATGAAACTTGGCATGTATGTGTATTAGGGGGTGAAGTTGTGCCTATCAACTTTTGGGTGCACATGCTCAAGGTCAAAGGTCAAAAGGTCAAGGTCAAATGCTTAAAATTTTACTATTTCCCCCATATCTATGCAATGCCTGAAGATATTTTCTTGGTATACATGTACTACCCAATTAAGATTCTCTGGTGAAAGTTTGGGGTCATGAGGTCAAAAGGTCAAAGATCAAAAGGTCAAGTAAAATGTTAAAATTTCACTTTTTTCTCTGTACATGTATCTTGGAAATTGTTCAAGGTATCTTCATGGAACATAGTGTATATGCATCTACTAACTGGCAGTGGTTATCTAGGGAATTTAGGGTTCATGGGGTCAAAGGTCAGGGGTCAAAGGTCAAGGGCAATACTTCAAAATCTTACTATTTTCCTTATATTTATGCAATGCCAGCAGGATATATATTTTTTTCAAACTTGATGTATGCATGTCTAACCCAATAGAGATTCTCTGGGATTTTTTTTTTGCCAAGAAGGTCAAAGATCAAAAGGTCAAAGATCAAGTGAAAGTGCTGAACTTACTTTTTTCTCCATATCTCGGAAGTGGCTCAAGTTATCTTGAAACTTAGTACATGCTGAATTTATGTATGTTCTGCCTGACAGTGCTTCTCTTATAAATCAAAGGCCAGATGAAAATGATAACAATTTACTGTTCAATACAGAAATTGCGCTTTTTCTCCATACCTTGAAAATTACTCAGTGCATAAACTTATGAAATGGTCAAAGTCAAGTTAAAGTTCTTAAATCCCCAAATACATGCTCTCCTATTCATCCAATTAAACATAGGTCAAGGAAGGTAAACATTCAATACATTTGTGACAAACATGTCATTTTAATATTTTGCCAATTTTGTGAAAATGTAATCACACATTGTCCACATGTACTATAGACCTATTAGGAGAATCATGCATTATGGCGGAGGCATACCAGTCGCCATAGCGACATTTCTAGTTAATACTAAAAAAGCTCTGTACTTATAATGCATAGTTCCTGTAGGGTAGTGGTAGTCATATAAGCCTGTTTTAACACCATAGGGGTGACAAGTTTAATGAGACCCAGGAGATGGAATTATCCATCTTTTTATTGAAATGCCTGACCAGATTTACCCCAAACTTGGCAGTAATCATTCTGTTGTAGTTGTAGGGGATAGTAAAGTTATTCAAATGGCTTTATATGAGGTGCTTTGTGTCTTTGATGTAAATTTCAATTTTGAGGATAGGCAGATGACATGAAGATATTCCTACCTTTTACACTCACCTCAACATGTTTGATAAGATCAAACACGATGTGTGACAATCTGCTTGACCTTTGTATGTATTACACTTAATATGTTTAGATAGTAAATATTTGCTTGTTGACTTGTCCAAGGTGAAGGATTTGAACTGATAAACTGTAGTGCTGCAGAATAGTTTATTGAATGTAAACAAAAGTTTTGCCTTCGTCTAGTGGCTTCTTGTTTGAAATCATGCTGTTGAATAGTAGCACATTATATGTCATATATCTTAACAATGACAGTGAAGGTGACAGTACATCGATGGAATTAAATATTTTGATACATCGCTTGGCTGTTAATGTTATCATGATCATCATCAGCATTGAAATTAGTGTGTTGTCATTGTCATTGTGGTGTTTTACACCACATAGATATAGTCCCCTCTGTGCTGTACTGGGAGTAGTCTCCTATGTACTGTTTGAAGAATATTCAAGATATTCTTCCATTGTAACTATACAAATTCTATCGAAAATGAGAATACAATCTGTCAACCTATTTGTCCTGTCTTTATGCTATAGTGAATGTGCGTCTTGTAGATGGAGATACTCCCCAGTCGGGGAGAGTTGAAGTGTTCTTTAATGGAGAGTGGGGAACTGTCTGTGATGACTTGTGGGACCTGTCTGATGCAAGGGTGAGTTCTCCTTGTCATGACTTCAAGGCAGTTTCATGATAATGCATGTTCCATAACCACATAATATCTGCAGGGTTTAGATTTTTTATTTTTATTTGAAGTGTTAACAGTGTGATCTGAGTAAGTAAAGATAACTGCGTGTTATTCAATACATTACTACACATTACACCAGAAAAGCTCTCATGAGATGCACAATGAATATTTGTGTTTTGCATCCTAAAGACGTCTGCTCAGGACACTTTCCTGTCCACATGGTTTTAATTTATCTTTTATGATATTTATATTAAAGGTAAATATAAGGCTGGTTGGTTTTAGTATTTCTTAAAACTTACACGTCTGGAAACTCTGGGGGCTCGTTCTTAACCAGCTGATGTACATTTAGATTAGCTCAGCTCACTAATGGTTTTATTAAAAAACACAGTCATTCATGAAAGTGCATGATTGGAAACACAGGCTAAATTGAACTATTGATGGAATATGTGAGATACATATGAGTGCAAATTACTGCCACATACTCGTGTGAAGAAACAGATTATAGAATTGATACATGCTTGTCGATTTTGTTTTTCAAACTATAAGGGTCAATGACAGACATTGTTGTGTGAACTTTGGTGCATTTCTTTAGGAGTTATTTAAAGGAAATACCAAAATCTCTCCCTTCTAATAAACAGATCTTGCATTGCAGAGAAGATGAGAGTTTTTAGAAGTTTATTATCCATCAGCCATTTCAAGAAACCATTGCTCAACAGATTGGTTTCTTGCGTTCAATATTTGCTCAATGTGATTTATGGACATTATGCTGTTGTTATATTTATTCATGAATGTTGGCATGAAAACAGGTCCACGAGTTTGGTGCTGTGCATTCTTTTCAGTGAAGGGGACCCATACAAGTTGAGTGACATTGAAATTTTATGATGGCAGATAAAGTGATGGCGTTGATGTATCATGCTTGAATATTTAAACTGGGATTCCTCTCCCCCCTTTCCCTTTCTTCAGGTTGTGTGTAGGCAGCTGGGTTACAGTGATGCCCTGGAGGCCAAGTTATCTGCAGAGTACGGCGAGGGCACTGGGAGCATTGTCTTAGATAATGTCTTGTGTACAGGGTTTGAAGAAAACCTGACAGAGTGTCTCCATGATGGTTTTGAAGTTAACAATTGTGGCCACCATGAGGATGCTGGGGTCATCTGCCAGATTTCAGGTAGAAAAAAAAAAACTATTTCAGCTTCTTTCAGTTACTTGTAATATGTTTAGATGAATTGTATACAAATATACTTTGCCTTGAGAGTTTCTTGTTAAAACTATGGGCAGAGGTGACTCCAAAAAGACTATTCATTGAGAGGTGCAGCCCCAAAGTGAATAGTTCTTTTGGAGGCTCTGAGACCTAAAGTTTGAACAAGAAACTCAAAATTAGGCAAAGTATATTTGTTTTATATTTTGGATCAAAAATTTAAACAAAAGAAGGGGATATGGAGGAAATGCAAAGCAATCGGGCCGTCGTATGGTGGATACCAGGGGCGGATCCAGGGAGGACCCCAACCGGCGCACGCCCCCTCTTTATTTCTTGTTGAAACAAAAGAAATAAAAAGAAAAAAATGGGGGGAGGGGTGCGTGCGCCCCCCCCCTTTAATTTTGTAAACGCGCCCCGTCTTTAAGCAATTCCTGGATCCGCCCCTGGATACGATGTTGTGAAGGGATCCTACACTGACCAAAAGAAGCATGCAGCAACACACGATGTCAGAACTGCTTTGTGATGTTTGTAAAAAAAGAAAAGAAAAAGACAGTTACATTTCGCAAGCACGGCGCACGGTGCGAAGCAATGCGCAATGTCAGAATTGTTTTATGATGTCACAATCATTTTGTTAGAAATTGATACATTTCACAGAGTGACGGTAAGACTCGTACCATCACTCTGTACCGTACGAGCAGTGCGCAATGTCAGATTTGCTTTGTGATGTCACAATTGTTTGTTAAAAAATGTTACATTATACAGAGTGACGGGTACAAAGCTCTGCACAATTTCAGAATTGCTTTGTGACGACATTTCGCAAATAGTATACTATTTGCAAAATGTTGTCATAGAAGTGACGTCATTTTGCAAATAATACTTTATGGAGTGTCAAATTTCTGACATAGCTGAAAATACCTATAATCACATGAAGCTCTTTCAACCAGTCACCAGAGAATAAATTTTGATCCAAAATATAATAGCTTTTATGTTCACAACTGCTGCTACTTCTACTACAGGCAAACCCTGCCATGATGAGATGTGTATGACCACAAGATTTTACCTATTCGTTAGCAAAGTCTTGTTAACATGCATACCCGAAGGTTGCTACATGCAATTATACACATTTAGGACTGCAGAATGTGGCTACACCTATGCCCTATGTGTAGGCGAGAATACTTTTTATGCCTCTGCCACGGAAGTGTTGCTGAAGGCAGAATGTTTCCTGGTTGTCTGTCCGTCCTTCCATCCTTTTGTCCTTCCGTCCATAATGAATAACATAATAGCATAACATAAAAACCATTCAAGGTATTCTGATAAAATTTGGTATGTGTATGTATGATAAGACGAAGTTGTGCCTATCAACTTTTGGGTGCATATGGTCAAGGTCAAATTCTCAAAATTTCACTATTTCCTACTTCCTGCTTTCCTATTTCCCTATTGAACCACCAGACTGTTATTTCTGAATACTTATTAATCAGATATTTTTTGATCTACCAGTGTAGACATAGGGGAGGGTACATTATATTCAACCTGCTTCCACTGACAAGCTTTCTAACATGGGTTCCAACCATCCATACCCTAGTGAAAGTATCCACTTATCTTAGCTACATAATTAGTCACACCCTCTTGAGTTAAAATAACACTCAATATTAATTGACAAATAACATACGCTACTTGAGTGAAGTGCGAGGTTTGTACACTGCACATCAAGTGTTACCAATCCAGTTCTTGTTTGTTTTTATGAGCTTGCAATACACACCGTGTGTAGATGTGTGTGTGTGTGTGTGTGTGTGTGTGTGTTAATTTGTACAAGATATGTGCCTGGTTGTGAATCCTCCTAGCTTGCATTGGGAAGTCCATCTCCCCTTTCTTTCAGTCTCCTAGTGAACAGATCAAGAAAAGGAAATGATGATTGCTTTACCATGAAAATCTTCTATGTGTTTTTGACATTAGTTTAATCTATCAAGTGGTATGTGCCATGAAAGGATAGTATAGTATTGGTTGAGGTGAGGATTCAGCTTTTAACTTTTTGCAAAATACTTAGAAACCACTTCACAAAATGTTAAAAAGCATACAATTCCAAGAGTCTCCTTGTTTCTTTATTCAAGATAACACCTATACACTACGCCTGGCTGGGGGCAGTGTGGCTTCGGAAGGTCGTGTCGAAATCTTCTACAAGGGCGAGTGGGGAACAGTTTGCGATGACAACTGGGACATTGATGATGCCGAAGTTGTGTGCCGTCAGCTTGGTTACACCAATGCTGAACGCTTTACAGCATCTGCATATTTTGGGGGAGGCTCGGGGCGGATCTGGCTTGATAACGTGAATTGCTTGGGAACAGAATCTTCCATCTTTCAGTGCCAGCACAATGGATGGGGCAGCCACAATTGTGCACACATTGAGGATGCTGGAGTGGTCTGCCGCAATGATGGTGAGAATCATGCTCGTCTTTGAAAATAATACAGTGCTTATATAGCGCATATCACTACCGTGTAATGCGCTTTAAAGGGACTGTACAGTACTGGTTGAGGTGGGGATTCATGTTTTGAACATTCCTAAGTGAGATAATGAGAAACCTCTTATGAAATATGAAAGAGCATGTAATTTTAAGAAGGATTCAATGTTTATTTGATGAAAAATGGTTTTCAAATGGCTGAGATATCAAAAAAAGTGATAATAATAAAAGGCGACAGGCCATGCCTTTTATTAGGATCTCTTTGTTTTACCTTGTTTTTGGATATCTCAGCCATTTCAAAACCGATTTTCATCAAATAAACTTATGATACCCCTTAGAATTGCATGCTCTTTGACATCTCAATGAGTGGTTTCTGAATATCTTGCAAAATGTTAAAAGCTAAATCCTCACCTCAACAAGAACTGAAAATGAAAAAAAGAAAAAATGTCTTTCACATTAAGAGATTCAGTCACATTCCTTTAAGTGTCTAGCAGTGTTCCATTCTCTTCACGTGTCACTGCACGATGAAACTACCTTCAGCATCCGTGACATATGAAGGAAGATGTGTCGCTTACTTCAGATTCTCTATACAGCAGTTTATTGTCCCCGCCGAACGAGTTCGAGCAAGGGACTATGAAACGGGCTCCGTACGTGTGTGTGTCCGTCTGTCCGTCCGTCCGTCCGTCCGTCCGTCCGTCCGTGTGTCCGTGTGTGCGTCCGTGTGTGATCAAAATCTTCAATTTGCTACTTCTCTGTCATTTATGAGCCAATTTTGATTCTGTTTGCTTTATATGATAGCACTACATGGGAGCTTTGAAACTTCTACACAGAATTTCAGTCGTGACCTTTGACCTTGACCTTTGACCTATATTGTACATTTTGCTACAAAATGCTACTCCTTCGCCATTTCTAACCCGATTTCGATTCCGTTTGCTTTATGTGATGGCACTAGGTGAGGGCTTCAAAACTTCTACACAGAATTTTGACCTTTGACTTCTTTGACCTTTGACCTTGATTTTTGACCTGTATTGTACATTTTGCTACAAAATGCTACTCCTTCGCCATTTCTAACCCGATTTCGATTCCGTTTGCTGTATGTGATGGCACTAGGTGAGGGCTTCAAAACTTCTACACAGAATTTTGACCTTTGACTTCTTTGACCTTTGACCTTGATTTTTTGACCTATATTGTACATTTTGCTACAAAATGCTACTCCTTCGCCATTTCTAACCCGATTTCGATTCCGTTTGCTTTATGTGATGGCACTAGGTGAGGGCTTCAAAACTTCTACACAGAATTTTGACCTTTGACTTCTTTGACCTTTGACCTTGATTTTTGACCTATATTGTACATTTTGCTACGAAATGCTACTCCTTCGCCATTTTTAACCCGATTTCGATTCCGTTTGCTTTATATGATGGCACTAGTTGAGGGCTTCAAAACTTCTACACAGAATTTTGACCTTTGACTTCTTTGACCTTTGACCTTGATTTTTGACCTATATTGTGCATTTTGCTACAGAATGCTACTCCTTCGCCATTTCTAACCCGATTTCGATTCCGTTTGCTTTATGTGATAGCACTAGGTGAGGGCTTCAAAACATCTACACAGAATTTTGACCTTTGACTTCTTTGACCTTTGACCTTGATTTTTGACCTATATTGTACATTGGCTACAAAATGCTACTCCTTCGCCATTTCTAACCCAATTTCGATTCCATTTGCTTTATGTGATGGCACTAGGTGAGGGCTTCAAAACTTCTACACAGAATTTTGACCTTTGACTTCTTTGACCTTTGACCTTGATTTTTTACCTATATTGCACATTTTGTTACAAAATGCTACTTCCGGCGGGGACATATGTTACGCACCGCGTAATTTCTACTTTTCCTTGTTTGTTCAAGAGTTGATGATATATCAATATTATATCAGAAAAATCTGTCACTTTTCAAAGACAAGGAATTTGAGATAATAAAAGAATTCCATGTTTCGTAGTAACCATTCACTCAATTATGATTTGCAGTTCATATCAATTATCAAATATAAATTTATATGTGTGTGAAATGATTTATTCCCTTTATTTTGTCTATTGTATTTTAAACCATTGTTTCAAGCATTGAGTAACTGCCATCTTTTTCCTTTTATTTGCTCTCCTGATTCTTGGTTTAATATCAGCTTTATGATTAAATTTGAAAAAATTACATCTAGATTTCTAAAATTGAAAAGCTGCAAATGGTTACTGATTTCCTGATTTTTTGGCAAAAACCAGGGTCTTCCGAGATCCGGCTTGTAGACGGGAGTGACTCCAGACATGGTCGTCTGGAGGTCTATTTTGAGGGCAGCTGGGGGACTGTGTGTGATGATGTATGGGATGAGCAGGATGCCACAGTAGCATGCCGTGAGCTTGGTTTCCAGCATGTAGAGGTACACAAGGCAGACTACCCTCCAGGCAGTGGCCCTATCTGGCTGGATAACTTGGAGTGCCAGGGTGAAGAAACTTCCATCAAGTACTGCGACCACAATGGGTGGGGCCAGCACAATTGTGACCACAGTGAGGATGTTGGACTCATCTGTGCTGATGATGCAGGTACATGGGGATGGCAGAGGTTCTACATTTTGTGCTAGTCATATTCTAGTGTTTGTATATATGTATGTTAACTTCACATTAAATAAATATTACTGTACGAGGCTTTGTGCTTTACGATACAGTACAGAATAGTTCACCAAATATGAAAATTGATGGTACTTGTGCTTCATTATATGCTTCCAGAATTCAGATTGACATGAAGGAAACCTTTCTGTACAACTTTTTGTTATTTTCAAGATGTGTGGTCACATTTAGTCTCCACCAAAACTATGAAATGTATGTACACATTTGTTTAGTAGAGTCAAATGCTGCTGAAATTAATAGCCAAAATGAATATGTAAGTATAGATTGATGTGGCATGTCCTCAGGTAACCTTCCAGAAGATTACTGTGGTAATGTGAATGATTTTCACAAATCTTTACAAGACAATTTCATGAATGGTTGATTGATTTTGCCATCCAGGAGCACAAGTAACAGAATGACAAATTTGTTTCTCTCATTAAGGAGAAATGTTGGTTATATCCTGGGGAAGATATAATTGCGAGTAGTATTCATGTTAGTGGAAGCATAGTGTGCTCTTCATTTCTACACCTATATCAGTTGACTACTGAATTTGTGTGATAATATGAAATGCATGAATATTCATCATCCTCATGAATATGCATGACTCCCAGGGTAGTCATTCAAGTGTGCACATAAATGTTCATACATCACAAAAACTAAGTTCTTTGGTTGTGTGTTCATAAGTTTGTAGAATTATTGTTTTGTAAACAATGATTCATCGGTATATAATAGTTGATTTATATTACAGAGTTTATATGAAACAGTGGAGTTTTAGAGTACAATGCAAAGAAGTTTAATTGTACAAGATGAACTGTTCACTCTGTGGAGTAATATGGAACACTGGGAGAGCTTCAGGAGTAGCCAAGTACTGAGAGGTGGAACCTCCCAGGAGCTCAGGAGAGCTGAATAAAGGACTTGGGTTACTCACTCAGCTGGTTGGAAAACCAGAGCGATGAGGAGACAGTTGGGGGTCTCTTGTAAGATCGTCTCTTATCCAGTCTCTCTTTTAAGGACAAGATCTCTTTTCTTGTGTAGAGGATCATCTCCTTTAGTGGACGTGGTCTCTTTTAGAGGTCAACGTGTTTACCATAGTGTTCAAGCGGTCCATTGCAGTCTTCGAAACAGACTTTACCACAGTGTTTTAATAGCGGTTCACGTGTTTGACAGTCGTCAATACAGTATTTATTGCAGTCTTTGTCTAAGTCTTTGTGTTACAAGTTTTGATCCAGATTTAGTTGTTGTGAAATTGTAAATTCAGCTATTTCAGTTATATTCTACATTAGAGTGAAAGTGTAGTGGTTTTACCGTCCCACGTGAAAGCCGGATTACGACATTACATAAAGATCTAAAGTGTGGCTGTCCCTATCACATCATCGTCTTACATATAATAGTCAAATATAAGGGTTACTTCAATACATGTTTCAGCCATTTAGCTGGCTGTCTGCTTGAGCAGGCATGAGCAGGCACACAGAATTTCAAACTTGTTTAAAGATAATGAAAATCTCATTTCATATAGACATAACTTTTGAAATAATACTCGTTGACTTTATTGTTTGTTTTGTGTGTGTGTGTGTGTGTGTGTGTGACATGAGAGATGTTAACATAATAATGTTTTTTCTTCCATTCCTTTGTAGAGCAATCACTTTCTCGAGGTGCCATCGCAGGTATTATGGGAGGAATCATCTTGACGCTATCTTTAATGATCTTGCTCCTGAGGTATTGTTGCTATCGCCGTGCAAGGAAACAGCAGCCTACAACAGCCAACTCTTCAGCTGCTGTAGGATCATCTGCAGCACCATCTACTGCTGGACCCACCCCTATCTCCATCAACCAGAGTGTGTACTACAACAGCTATGGCCAGACTCTGCACATTAATGCCCCAAGTCCGGGATCCTCCTTAATGTACCCACCTCCCCCATTTACCCCGCCTGCTGAACCTCCTCCCTCGTACGACACCATATCTGGCTACACTCCTCATTCGTATCAGCAGTGTCCCACACTGGGACCTATAACACCACATCCTGAGGCAGCTCCCCCTTACTCCCGTGATGGCAGCCAGCCTAGCACCTCTGGTACTAATGTCACCCCATCCATTCAAACGGTTCCCTTATCACCAGGTGCCCATGTACCATCTCCTTCATTCAAGCCTGACAACCTAACCTCACCATTTCCAGATGTCATCTCCTCTGGAGGTCATCCCCTGCCTAAAGACCCGCCCCACTATGAGTTATCAATGTCACTGCCAGACAATCCTACAGGCAACATACAGAATTCAGCAAGAAGCAGCGCAATGGACAGTGCCTTTACAAATCCCAGCTTTGTGCATGACTCAGAACAAGACCAATCCAGTGAGTCTTCCATGGAACTGTAGCCTGGGCTCTCCTGAAGCAGGCCATTACTGTGACTCTCTGATGATGATGAGCTGTGTTTGTTAAGTGTTCATTTGCTTGTTTGTTTCATTGCTCATATCAGATGTAACCTTAGAGATCAATTTGTACAGCATAGCTATTGTAGCAGCTGTATTGTACTGATTGTTGATGCTATAAAGGTATACTATATAATCCCGATCACTGAACAATTGAACTCTTGTATTAATCACGAGACCATTCCATCTGCTTCTTTCGGTTTATTTCATCCTTTCCTTTTTTTCTGTCTTGATTGCAGAGACAGTAAGATACTGACTCAACTGTGCTGTATGATAAAAGATATGCTGTAGCCAAGGCATAAGTTTGATAAAAGAGAATTTCATGTGAGAGAAACCTCTTATATACAAAGACTCATACATTCATGATTGTAGATAGAGGAGCATAATTAAAATTACAGGAATGTAGTATACAGTGACTCGAGGATTGTACCCTACAAAACACAGTCAAAGAGAAGTTTATTTTGAATAGGGCAATTCTAGTTACAGATTGTAGCTCACCTGAGCCAAAGGTCCAAGCGATCACTCATCATCCGGCATGCATTATCCAGCCAACACATTTTCTTCTTTCCCAAAAACGCATGGGCAAATTTGTCACCAAACCAAGTGCATGATCACTAGAGTGACAATTTACATACTTTCTTAATTCAGGGACCCCGTAACCCCCATTTCAAACTTTTACAAAAAGAAGAAATGTTGTGTAATACCAGAAATATTGTGAGTATTTTAATTAGTAAATACACTTTCAAGGTTATATATAATACATCGATCCAAGGTTTGGGCAGGAATCAAATTGGGAAGGGGAGGCAGTTTTCACATTGAAGTCTTGTTTTTTTTTTTAAGACTGCATAGTCAGATTTTCTAAATAGAGTCTACTTGGCAGGTATTTTTACCAGTGTGATGGAATATGCAAATGGGACACCGTGCTCCCATAGAAGCCGTCAAAGCTGTTTCCCAACCCCCCCCCCCCCCCCCCCAAGTTTTTAATGTTTTCAGGAAGTAGCCTGAAAGAATACATGGAAGGTGAATTTGCAATACTCCGGTTAAGAGCGCAAGACCCATGAATCTCTTATTTTGTATTTGTTTTGTCTCGTTCTTCAAGAAACTTTTTCAAATCCAATTGAAAAAAAAAAATGGTTGTAGAGTGATTCTAATGGCTGACTGTTAATGTAACATGATCTTTTTCATACTTCTTTAAGACAGTGAAAGATATTCTCTTCTTACTATTAGAGCCTAGAGCAGCTCTAGCTAAACTGAATCTACCTACCAGATACCATGCAGAGGCACAGGGCTGAATTTGATAGCCAACAATTAATAGAGGTCACAATTAATTCGAGTATCAGAATTGTCTCATTGGCATCAGCTATTGATATGAGGTACATGTATCATAGGACTGAGATGTAAGTCTTACTTTGTTGTATACGTTGCTATCTTTCACTTTATTATTTTTTTCCCTCTTTCTCTTTTCAGTTTCATAAAACATGACCTTTATGAACTGAATTCACTGTAGCGTACTTTAAAAGTGGTAACATGATAATTTTCTAGTTAATTACACGCTGAGATATTAAATGTTTGCTCTGCCAGTGTGTCTTCAAGTTACTGTGGTAGTTTTTATAACTACAGTAAATATCCATTTTCAACTTGAATGCTGCATACAATGTATATTTGATTATCCTGTACATCACCATAGTTATAAGTTTTGTGCATATTTTGTACACACTATATCACTGAAATTCTATGAAATTCTTCTCACATCAAGGAAAAATGCCACAGATTCTAACGTAAAAACTTCAGCAATTGATGCCGAATTTTGTAGCTGTCTTTGTGAATCATGCATGATGTCATTTAGTCGTGCGCTCAAAATAGGGCCCGCACCTAGCCACCCCGCAGAGCACCGTGATCTCCACAACATATATTTCTTTATGTCTAATACATAGATTTAACCCCTTGAGGACGGACTGATTTTACTACAAAACGTGTTTCCCATGGACACCTGCCTGAGTATACTCGGGACTCGTCTTCAACGGGTTAAGATTTTTTTTTTAAAATGACCTGTTTTCTCGTCAGTTTGCTTGATTGTGGGAACCCTGCAATGTTGTTTGATATTTGATTGTCTGATAGATACTTTATTTCTGCAAATCAATATACATAAATTACATAATCAGGAACCTGGGAAACAATACAAAGTATATTTAAAACAGAGTCGTTTGACTTGCATAGACAGTGATGTAAAGGAAATTAAAGGACAAGTTCACCTTCATATACATGTGGCTTGAGTGAAGGCAACAATATTAGTAGAACACATCAGTGAAAGCTTGGGGAAAATCTGAAAATCCATTCAAAAGTTATGAATTTTTAAAGTATCTGTGCAATCACTGCTGGAGGAGAAGACTACTACAGTGTATGATGTCACATGCGTACAACAATATAAAGAAAATAAGAGAATTTCACAAAACTTGACTTTTTGAATAAAGTGCACATTTCTTCGACATGTTACTGACTTATGTTAGGGGTAATATTATTTCCCCTGACTTCTGAAAGAGAGAAGTCGAGTGTTCTTTTATTATGTGAGAAAAGTGAGAATATCTTGAATTTTCTTTATACTCTCTTTATGTAGTTGTACTCATATGACATCACAAGCTATAATAGTCTTCTCATCCAGCCGTGACTGAGCAGAAACTTCAAAAATTCATAACTTTTGATTGCCCGATTTTCCTCAAACTCTTATTGATGTGTTCTACTAAAATTACTGCATTCACTCAACCCACATGTCTATGAAGGTGAACTTGTCCTTTAATGATATAATATTACAGTGTGCATGTCTATGCAGCAGGGATTACAATAACAATATTATATTTAAGAACCGATAATGCAGAGGGCCACCATTGTAAGCATTGCTTGAAAAGATGTTCCAAGCATACTGCACACTGCACACAGTCCCCTGGGTGCATTTCTGTTCAGTATGCTTGTAGCCATTTTGTGAAGGATGGCACCTCTAGAGCCCCTGATGAGGTGCAGGTACAATGTACCTCTATATTTGCAGTGTACCTTTCCAATACAGTACTATTTCCAATATGTATTCCATATATAGAAATAGATTGAATGATCTTGAAAATAACTTTGTAAGTATGGCATGATGTGTTCAAAGTTAAGCTATGTTGAAGTCTTGGGGAAAATTTATCAAATATCATTTACATGTATATCTGTCAACATAAAATGTGATTTAAATGTCCTTCTTTTCCTCATTTTTTTTTCTTTATGGTGGAACAATTTGTTCAGGATGCATTACCTGTGGTATTTTTTAAATCTTTCATGATATTCATATGCACAGAAAAGCCAAAGCCAAAGCAGAATGTATTCTAGTAGTGTATTTACAAAGTACTAATATGATGTTTGATTGGATCATCTTTAAATGTAGAAATGCAAATCAAGAAGAAACAGTAGAAAAAGAAATGATCACGTGAATAAATGTAAGATAGGCATTATTCCATATATACATGGGAGAGTATGTGGGGTATGTTTAGGAATTTATGGGCCAGATCTTGTCATATATTGAATGGAGCTGAGCTCATACTCTGATACTTATACACCAGCAATAGAGCCAGATAAAAACATGATCTGTATACTGTACCTGTGTTTATACATTATACCAATGGTCTGAGTGCATAAATGAAACAATCGTGTACCTGAGGTAACTGTGGAATGCTTAACCCATGAAGTGAAGCTAAGTGGGTTTAGGACTAATTCCGTAGTTACCACATACACACTATTCCTACTGACCAAAACACATGTTTTATAGAAGGGGACATTTTTTTTTTCCAGAATTCCATTTTTTGATCATTTGGTAAAGAATAATGCATTTAATCATTTGTAAGACCCGTTAACCCGCTCCTTACGGAAACCTGGTATTTACGGGAACCTGGTATACCAGGTTCCCAGGATGAAGTCAAGAGTGCCTGCTTTCATGGCCTAAATTCATGTTTCTTTGTGTTATAATGCCCAGAAAAATGGGTTTGATAAAAAGATAATTATTCTATCAGCATTTGTTATCTTTTTGTTGGAAAAATGCATATATCAAAGGATTATTTGCCATTTTTCTGATTTAGTTTTCGCTTGTTCTGCTATAAAACTCATATGAACATGTACATAGTGATCAAAGCTGAGCTCAGAAGATTTGTGTGTTTCCTGACACCAGTCATCCCATTCAGGTGCCTGGTTTTGTGTAGAACAAAAGAGTCTGTGAGCACATCAGCGCACGCTCTATTCGTACATCGCACTCAATCGATATTTTCATTGTTCGATGGCACATGTAGTTGACCATGGAAAGGGGATACATGTCCCGCTTGACTGCTTTCGCACAGGTGGGTTACCAACCTGTCCATTTTCTGTCGATGAGGCAAAAAGAATCTTGTTTGGGGACATTAAAGACACTTAGAGAATTGCGGAAGGAACAAGAGGGAGCTGTAATGCAAATCATGATGAACCCTTCAGGGCACTACACACAAGTTCTATCAATATTTAATTTGTCTCTTAGCTTGCTGTGAGTGTCAACCCCCCGGCTAATTTGCATTATATACTGCAAGCTCTGACATTAACTTGGTGGATGTAGTAACTCTGGAACCTTCGAAATATATGTTTTCATGGGCTTCCATGTTGCTCGAGAGTAAGAGAAGTAAGCTAGAACAGTACTAGATTTCTATTTGGCCAAGTAGTCTGTAAATAGTATCTCTCATATATGCTCATTTGCTGCATTGTGTTTTATATCCTCAGAGAATAATTTTTAAGCACAAAACCTTTTTTCATGCCTCCACCCTTGAATGTCTGTGGAGGCATTACATGTGTATTCAGATTGTTTGTCCATCTGCTCATCCACAGCACGATTACCGTGTAGTGTCAAAAATGTGTGCCAATGAAATATCTGTAGCATGGCTTTAATTTCTGTGAAGAGTAACCCAAAGAATAATTGATGGCATGTATGGAAGTTGTGAAGTACAAAAATTCCATGATGTACGTGTATGAGTAGTGTTTATTGCTTCTTGATTATCAGGTTTGCTTTATTGATAATAGTTAAGTATGAACCACATAATTATATGCATGTACAGTCCATATAAACAAGCTGATTTATCAAGCATGCATATGCAGAAGTTGCAGCTGTGTGCATGCAGGGACCATATGTGACCCGCTACAACAAAAGGATCTGAAAGTCGGGGGAGGACAATTTTCTGAAAATGGCATGACATTATTCCCTTACTCTTTTACTTTAATTTCATATATAGCACAAGTCATGAAAGTACTCGGTTGCGGAGATATCGATTTTATTAGCGCATGTCAAGTGGTTGAGGAAATAGAGAGTTTCGAGAAAAACACCTTCAAAGTTATCCTTCTGACGCTATCATGATCAAGGGGAGGCGAGACAATTTTCCCCGCTTGACAATAAAAGGTATGCTCCTAGCGACCTCCGCGATGTTCATTCAAGCTCAGCACCAGCTGTCTACGCACAACCAATCAGTAATCAAGATGCCACACACTGACCAATAAGATCACTCCCTCATTGCTAGGGGTGGAGTGTGGCTGTGGTGCTAAATCAAAATCTTCGGACACGTATCTGCTACGTTGAAAGTCGAAAAATCATGCCCCAGAAAAACGCTAATTTCTTGCCTTTCCTTTGATCATTTAGCTTCGAAATTTTGGCAGATGAGAGACAAAACATTAGCCTACAAATTTATGCCAAAAACAGAAATCCAATGGTTTTGACTGATTTTGATGATCTCACTTCAAACTCAATTTTCTCGGCTTAGCCATCAGCGACTTTAGGATCCTTTCGTTGTACGGGGCCACATATATCACTCTACGTAATATTAATTGCATTGAATAATTCATCATTACTGGGGTCAATCTGGCAAAAGGCTGCTCAAATATTGTCCTTTTGTGGAGTTGGTAAGATTTTGGAGATGAAGAGTTGTAATATAATAGATGTGATATATGTTTGTGAACTGTAATATTGTGTGTGTCATAAGGCAAAAACATCAATAGATTCCCATCAATGAAATTAATGCTATCATGTCTTTTACAGTGCATTGTCATCAGATTAGCAAGAGCCATCCTTAGGGGTCAGAAATTCAGTTCTAATTTTCAAAGATGCATGTTGTCCCCACGGAGGCCTTTATACAAATAGTGAAGGGTCACAAGTGCAATGGTACAAGATTTCGCACAAGGTGAAAGATAGAAATGCTCTATTCAACCAGACAAAGCAGAGTTAAATTGTGCACCTCATCTTTCCCTGAGTGCAAAATCTTGTTCCACTTCACAAGTAAAGACCATATGCTGTTTGTTTTATATTACACCTCAGATGTCAGCAGATATGGTCCACGCAGATGATTCTTGAATTTAGCACAGAAATGGCAACCATTTGTTGTGAAAGGTGAATGAGTAGCACAGTCACAGTTTGTTATAGTCGTACGTGTATATACGTACGTGCGTATGCAAACCAATGGGTTATAGACGTCAATGGTAACATGAGTGACAAAATGCGCACTTGTGAGTGTGTTTGTAATTGCTGAGTGCTAGCAGCAAATGTTACTTCATTGTGAAATCAGAGCCATGCAATGGAACAAAAACTTCGAGTCAATCATGAGTTTAACACGGGAGTCAAAGAAAATTGATAATGTCAGCCATGCAATATCCATTTTTGCTCACACAAAATTGCATGGCTGACAGCGACAGTGTGTAATGGTGCCTTTAACTGCATGACACGTGATGAGCAATCACCCAATCAGATAGCTACATTCTCTTTAGATGTTGCATAATAGCTCAGGGATGCTGGAGGCTGAATCATTTTAAGTTCAGTCAGTGGCTCTTCATTCATTCAGACAGACGATGTGTATTGTCTGTACATATTCTAATAGGCCAATGATAATACATTGCAATTGTTTGTGAGACCACTGAAAACCAGCAATGTTCACATGTAGTTAAACTATCAAAGAAATACATCATTTACATCAGGGAAAAAAAAAATGTTTCCTAACAAAAGCTTTTGTGGCATTTCTTTTCATGATTGGGGGGGGGGGGGGATTTGGGGTTTTGTATTTTTGGGTTTTTGCAGCATTTGCATTGAAAGGTTGTACAATGTGTGAGAATCTGAACTTTTTGCTGCCAATTTGAATGCTCATCATGTTACTGTTTGTGCAGACCCTGATGGAAAGTAACTTCAGCTAAATTCAAAATCCATCTTATATGACATAACAACACCATGGGGATTGCATCTAGGTTGATCTGTCTTGAAGCTCAGGTGAGCATCAAGCCTATTAGGGCTCTTGAATGTATATTAGATGTGTCTGTAGAGATCACTCTTTATTGAATTTATCACATTATTATGTGTGTAGGTGTGTGATTCAAATGTAATACTTGATTTGGCATGTAAGCTTTTTGTCACAAAAACAAAATCTATTTGACTTTTCAACATAAATGAAATGTCAATGAAAACAGGTTCATGGTATTTCTACTATTTGAATTACAGAATACACAGTTGTAAAAAATAAAAGGACAGCGGAAGTACAGAAATCATAGTAAGTAACTTTTAAATGAACTGATTATGAAAAATGAGAAATGGAAACATACAGCTTAGACATTTTGATCACAAATGTCAAAGGGAAATGTGCAAGCATTACAATCTTTTAGTTTGAGAAAGTTGACTGCCATGTTAATAGCCATCTGTATTACAGTTTTATTAACCAAGTTGAAATAGTTTGTGTTACCAAATTTGGTAGTACAATGGTGTACTGTATTTTGTATTCAAATATGTCTGGCTGAAGTTTGTTTTGTTTTAATTTGTATATTTTTTGTTGTTTAGCCTGTAGAATGCAGTCTATTATTATGCCTTATTTTGCAACATGTTTTGGTTATCTTCCTTGTCTACATCTAGCTTTGCTTGTTGCTTGCTTGCCTCCAGAACAATGTGTAACATACAATGTACTTACATGTGCCATATGCATGATCAGAATAAAGATGGGCATGATGTTTTATATTGGCACACTTCTTTGCAGTTTGTACACTTTGTTCATACAGTTAACTTTTGCCTTACTATGAATCTGAAGATCTGTTAGTGTTTCAAACCAAAAATGTACATGACAAGCTTCAGCTCATTCTGTAATCCCTTACCATGTTAATGCTGTGACATTGTGAGATAGCCATATATGGCATTGCTCAGCAATTATGATTTTGCTGAAACTTATTTTGGAGCTTATACACATGCATTAGATATTTGTATCAACTTTTAAGTTTCACATTTGAGAGATTCTTTTTTCCCCATTTTTGGTATTGAGCTGCAATAATTCATCAGCCATGTTAATCGATTTATTAAAGTACTGTCAAAGATAATGTCTGTGATGAATGTGATATCTAGATCTATATCCAATGGTCAAAATCAGGAAATTCTTCCATCGAGATGTTTTCATTGCAACTGATTGCCAAATTGCCCTACATCAGCATAAATAAGCATTGGATTGATCAGCGTTTTTAGTAGTAGCCATGATAAAAGGAATCATTCCGTCGAGAAGAAAACAATGAAAACATGCAATGAAAACATCTTGAGGGAAGAATTTCCTGAATTTGAATAATTATGCAGTACCCACTGCATGCTACAAGGATTAGAACCAACACTCGCTGTCGCGCGGAAGCTCAGTGTTCTAGTGGAGATGATGCCTGTCCAGAGATTAGGAGGTTGTAGGTTCGAATCCTGCTTGAGTACGTATGCCCATGATTTTTTTATCATGGCTACTACTAAAACATTGATCAATTCAGTGCTTATTTACGTCGATGTCGGGCAATTTGTTGATCAGTTGCTATATTCAATGTCATGGCCGGCGAAACCGTGGGGGCTGTGGGGGCTCGGGCCCCCACACTTTTTTTAACCCGGAAGTACGTAAGTGGTACTAAATAGAAATAGATGGAAATCATGGAGCCCACAGAAGACCTTTTTTTTTTTTTTTTTTTTTGTCAGCTGAAAATAAAATGGAAATGGAAAGGGAGAGATGAGCTGAGGACCTTTTTATTTTTTTATCTTTTTTGCTTGTTAGCTCATGAAACCCGGAAGTGGGCCCCCACACTTTTGAAAACGCTCCGCCGGCCCTGAATGTGTTCTTCTTCTTGGTACCGGTATTTATTCAAGTCATTACCGCTGCTTTGTCCAAATACAACAAGGTTAGATAGGATGCTTCTACACTTTCACATAATTCTCGGTCATTGCAGAAACAACCCACACATGCAAACACACCACTTATCATGACACACATGTAGCCAAATGTAAAAGCCAAAGCACTCCCACTCATAAATTAGCCATAAGCTAAACCGTAGAACATGATCTTAGGTATGATACACACCGTATAGCTATACACAAGTTTTTCCTTGCTAAGGAAATATTTCATGCATTTGTATATCCATGGGTCACCACATTCAAATTCTCTTGATGGATTTTGTACAATCGTGCGATGTAGACTGTTGTGTGTATCATGGAACAATTCACCATCCTTTGACTTTTTTTGACAACATTTTTCAGTTTCTTTACTTCTGGCAAAAGGATAGATTTTGAAAATCTGCATTCATGTGCTTTGGAAGCAAATTTTGTGTAGATGTGTAGAATGGTTGGAATGCTGGGTTTTTTTTTTTTGGCACTGCCTTGCGCAATCTATCTTTGAAAGGGTCAAGGGAGACGTGGGACACCTCCCTTATCTCAGAAAGTTTTTAACTAATCAGCTTTTAGGTCTTATCCCGTATTAGGCATCTGGCATCAGAGTACAAACACATGGTAACAGCTCTGCAACAACCCTGCTGGAATTTTAATTTTTAATTCTTTTTTCTAACACTTTTGTGTAATTTTTGCATTCAGTGTGAAGTGCTTTTCATTGCAAAGCTCTACAGGCACTTAGCATGCTCTATGTAGGCCCTGTGAATTCCAATAATTTGCATTAAAAGATTTTGTAAAATTGTGCACAGTGGTGGTAGCTGCCATATTGAGTTTTTGGAGGTGCTAGGGTAAAATGGGACATCACCATCCCACTTCTCCCTTTATTTGAAGCTATGATAGAAATATCACAGATTTTCCTCTTTTTTTAATTTCAGGCACTGTAATTGTCATTTTCTCTGATGAACCATATAATGGATATATCACGTTTTGCGATGAAACCCTTCATGTGTAAATATTCACACACTCACACACATTGTAATAGGGCCTAGGCATACACACACCGGTACACACACGTTATGATATGCTTGTAGCTAGTCTATTTGTCCCACTTTACCCCAATCAATGTCCCACTTCTCCCAGTGGAGGGGGTGGCCTAATTCAGACTGTTCAGATTTTTTTTTTTTTAATCAGTCATAACACAAATATGAGACTTGTAGGAATATGAAGTAATAATCCATCATGTGGCCTAACATCTATAGTCTTCGGGTCCGAGACATTCAAGTACCCCCATTCTAAATATCAGAAAAGTTGTACGAGAAAATTCATCTGATCACAGTTTGTCCCACTTCAACCCACTCTTCCCTAACTGGTATCTCTTGTGTTTACAGTATTTCATTTTGATCAAAACTTTCTTTTTATCGTTTGAACACTTTTTTTTTTGGTAATACTGCATTTTTATTTAATTGATTTGTTTATTTTTGTCCCCACCAAAAGAGTTCGAGCAGGGGAGTATGAAACGGGCTCGGTACGTGTGTGTGTCTGTCCGTCTGTCTGTCTGTCCGTGTGTGCGTCCGTGTGTGATCAAAATCTTCAATTTGCTACTTCTCTGTCATTTATGAGCCAATTTTGATTCTGTTTGCTTTATATGATAGCACTACATGGGAGCTTTGAAACTTGTACACAGAATTTCAGTTGTGACCTTTGACCTTGATTTTTTACCTAAATAGTACATTTTGCCACAAAATGCTACTCCTTCGCCATTTCTAACCCGATTTCGATTCCGGTTGCTTTATGTGATGGCACTAGGTAAAGGCTTCAAAACTTCTACACAGAATTTTGACCTTTGACTTCTTTGACCTTTGACCTTGACCTTTGACCTATATTGTACACTTTGCTACAAAATGCTACTCCTTCGCCATTTCTAACCCGATTCCGATTCCGTTTGCTTTATGTGATGGCACTAGGTGAGGGCTTCAAAGCTTCTACACAGAATTTTGACCTTTGACTTCTTTGACCTTTGACCTTGATTTTTGACCTAAATAGTACATTGACTACAAAATGCTACTCCTTCGCCATTTCTAACCCGATTTTGATTCCGTTTGCTTTATGTGATGGCTCTAGGTGAGGGCTTCAAACCTCTTCGCAGAATTTTGACCTTTGACTTCTTTGACCTTTGACCTTGATTTTTTACCTGTATTGTACATTTTGCTACAAAATGCTACTCCTTTGCCATTTCTAACCCAATTTCGATTCCGTTTGCTTTATGTGATGGCACTAGGTGAGGGCTTCAAAACTTCTACACAGAATTTTGACCTTTGACTTCTCTGACCTCTGACCTTGATTTCTGACCTATATAGACCTACATTTTGCTACAAAATGCTACTTCCGGCGGGGACATATATTACGCACCACGTAATTTCTACTTTTCCTTGTTCCATCTCAAACATCAATAGACTCAGCAAAAAAAAAAAGAAGAAAGTAAACACTTTTTCAAGTTTAAATTTCTCATAGAATATTTGGCAAAAAGTTAATGTACTACCATATGAAAGGTAATTTAATTGGCTATCAACCTTGTCAATTAAAATGGAAACTGTACGCATTAGTAAGCACCTTTGTTTTTCTCTTCCAAGACACAAAAGTAAGAATTGCAAAAATGAACAAGTTGTCATTCATGCGTAAGTGCTCTCCATGAAATGATAAGAACTAAATATAAATTTATCATAATTAAAACATGAATTAAGCTGCAAAAATAAACATTTGACCTTTATAATATCTTTGGAGCCCAAAAGATCAAAAGAGGCTATATAATGGCAGAAAATGAAGAATCTTCTATCAAATCCAAATTCAAATGAAATGAGAAGAATCAGTATTAATAATGGTAGGAATTGGAATTGATTTCTCAAATTAGGAAAATTGTAAATATTTGGTTGTTGAATTTGTCTCATGAATTCTTAAATGACTAAATTATAAAAGAATTTAATAAAGGTATTCTGTTCATGTAATCATCTTTGTTCCCTTCCTCCCTATGTCATGTGAAATTTGAGTTGATATAAAATTCTTATTTTCCCCCTTTAGTTTCAAACTATGTTTTCGTTTGATGTCTTAAAGAAATAAAGAGGACGGAAATTTATTTTTGCTATTTCATTCATGTCTCTTATTCTGGTCTTTTGTTATCATCCTTATCTTGAAGGGCATTTGTAAATATACAAGAACATGTCAATTTTTGCAATTTTTACTTTTGTGCCTTGGAGGACAAAAACGAATACCGTTCACTGATGCGTAAAATTTCCCTTTATATTGACCTAGTAGGTTGATAGCCGATTACATTATCTTTAATATAGTAGTCCTACATGATACATCGATTTTCATCAAAATCTTCTATGAAAATTATGAACTTCCCATGAAAAATGTGAACTTGAAAAATTGTGTATTTTTTATTTCTTTGTTTTGTTTTGTTTTTTTGCTGAGTGTATATTTAATATGATCCTTTCTTGAGATGCAAGCCTGAACTTCGCGCGGCTTGAACTCTGGGTTCATTGCCCCTGTCTGAATCTTTTTTTAATCCTTCAAAATTCCATGAAAATTCCCAGTCTGTTCCTTGTGTCGCGTTACCAACTTCTCCTGCAAGCTTCGTTCAAATGCGTTCAAAACTTTTTTTTTTTTTCTTCTTCTTCTTCTGATTAAGTCTGCCTCCTTCAATAGACTGAAGATTCTTGCAGACTGGTGCTATTTACATATCAACGCCGATGCAAACATGTTGTACATCCTGCTTTGGCGGAGGTAGCAGAAAAGTAGAGAAAAACAAAACAACAGCCGTGTCCATCCCAGACACGTGCACGTAAGCTAGCTTCACGTAAACACTGACCGCACCGCAACTGGGAGCTGTTTGTGTGGTTGAGTGCACTTGGTAAGTGGTGAAAGCGCGGGCGCCAGCGCAATAATATGCAAGCAGGATCTTCTTCACACGTTTTGATCAGCATCGGGGAACGCTAGCATTTGCTTTTGTACCTGTGCATGTGCCGGTGCTGTAACTTCAGCCGCGTCCTGTCGTACGTCGCTGACCGACCAATCTCGGCCTCATCGAATCTGCATTGGTGCATGCGACTCAGCTTGGGTACCTGGTGCAGACCTTTCGACCAGATACCGATTGCCATAATAGCACATTATTCAGGCAGTTATGGAAAATAGCACGCTGGCAACCGTGGCAACCATTGCCGAATTAGTGTCAAAAGCATCAAGTGTGTTTGAGGAGAAATTCGGAGAAGTGCCAGTAGTCGCCGGCTGCGCTCCTGGTCGCGTGAATCTAATTGGCGAGCACACAGATTACAACGATGGCTTCGTATTTCCCATGGTAAATTTTACAACTTGGCCGGGCTCTGCCTTGGTCGTGATGATTGATGACGTGGGTGTGTATTTACTGTCGTTGATTCTCCAATCAATGGCAGGTGTGGCGAGGGTGTGGCTAAAAGGGCATAGAGCCTCGTGCTCTAGTATGTTTGCAACATTATAATCAGTGTAAATAGAACTAGACTTGAGCAAATAGCAGACAAGGCCGGATCCCGCCTGAAATTACACTAGTAGCAGACAAGGCCGGATCCCGCCTGCCATCCAGCCGCACGTATTACACTGCTGTGATTTTAGTAGCAGAAAGAATGGTTAGATTTAATTGTAATGTAAACTTTTAAGAATTGAAATGGATGTTCATTCAGATTTTCACTGGACTTGGCCTGGGTCTAACATTATAATTAACGTTAGGGCTTTCTTTGGGTCAGCTGGTCAATTGTATACTCAGTACCAGGTAAACTTTACTTAACCTTAGACTTAACTATACACAGCCCAGCCCCAGTCGTTGTACATGATACATAGCGTACAGCGTCTGGTCGGGCTACAGTGTACCTTAGACTATAACTGTTTACTAGTGTTAGACTCTCTGGGATCTAACGACGTACATTTAACATAATATATGATATTGTCTACTACCTACAAGCTGTGTCAATTCAAAGGTAAACTTCAACGTTACTGTAAAACACAATATTATCGCAAATCGGGCCGACGGTCTTTTTGCGGCATGAAATTTTCATGAGTTGAAAAAAAAAAACAGGATTTTTTCTTCTTTTCATCATGGATAGTGGCAGTGGACATGTGTGTGTAACAGAAAATCACCGTGCAAAGTTGCGACAATTTATACGTCAGATGTGAGATGAATAGAAGTGAATAGGGGGCCTCATGGGGCGTTCCCCCCCGGGCCCCCCCCCGGGTCCTCATGAGGCGTGGGGGCGGTCCTCATGAGGCGGGGCAGTCCTCGTACACGGGAGCGGTCCTCATGAGCGGGTTTCCCTGACTGACAAGTACAGTACCTGTCGGTGCACAGTTGGGCTATTATCAAAGGAAAAATATCAGATGTTTCAGGGCCTACAGTACCTATTAAACACCATTTCAGAGTGCCACCTTAAAAGGTTCGACGTCCCGTGCCAAAAACTTTGTGTAGGTCTCTAGTGACTACATGTAGCCGGAGTTTGAATCTTGGCTGGTGTAAAAGGACAAGTCTACCTTCATATACATGTGGATGTAGTGAATTCAACGTACGATGTTAGCAGAACACATCAGAGAAAGTTAGGGGGAAATCGGAAAATCTGTTCAAAAGTTATGAACTTTTAAAGTGATCTGCGCAGTTACTGCTGGATGAGAAGACTACAGTGCATGATGTCCACTGGAACACTTTTAGTTTTTTGGGGGCAAAATCTTGATGGGGGCACATTATGTGATGGTGTGAAGCAACCAAGCAGGGGGAGGGTGTGGGAGGCGGGGATACCCCCCTCCCACGGTACCGGTACCACACAACTTTGAATGACTGTGTTATTTTAATGTACCGGTATTTCTTTGTTTGGCTACCACTGAAACAGGTCAAAATTCATAAAGTTAGTCTGTTTGACAGAACAAATTCTTTTCAAGTATTTTGTAGGCAATAATGTGATGATGACACCCCCATAATCAAAGATTACTGCCTGCATCTAGGTATTCATCTTGTGAAGAACTGATCAACACTACATTTTTATTTTTTTTAAAAACCTCAAAGGGCATGAGATTCAAAAGTGTCCCTTTGAGAAGCTTTATAACCCTTGAATGTGTAATTTCCCATATGATGTAAGTGCAAATATCATCAAAAACACATTTATGATGTTAAAAAGTCAAATGAGAAATATGACCTCCACTATACTGTAGGGCTCACACCCGTAAATACAATGGACCGTCCCAGACCCCTTCACAAATTCGTACCAAAGATACCAAAATAAATGAAGAAAAAAATTAATTAAAAATCAATGATGTAGTTTGGCAAAAAACTGAATAGCTGTAGATATTGAGTATGAATTCCTCTACAAATTGCATTTTGGTTGGAAGATGAAAGCTTTTCTGGTGGAATTTGAGGGGACTATATTTCATTGGGTACTTGTACGGAAAATGGGTGATATTTTGAGTGACAAGAACTGGTAGTCTGGACAGAATTTGAACTGAATTATCCACCCTGAGAATTTGATGGATGAAAGGGTATATCTAACTTATCCAGGTTAGTGAAGCTGAAACACCTCATTTCTCCCAGCTATTTTACAGAATTTTTTGAAATTTGATTTTTAACACACATCCCTATGGGGAAATATTTATGGGTGTGAGCCCTATAAAGGATGCATGCAATGCACACAAGTCTATGGGAGGTATTCATCCCATACAAACTCTGCTGGTTTATGTTGATCTATTGTGTCAGATCTCTTCCTCCCTACCCCCTTCCCCTTCCTACCCCCCCCCCCTTACCTCTCTCCTCTACCCCCCCCCCCCCCCCCCCCCCAACTCTGTTTGGCTACAATTTGTTTTCTTATTATGTTGTTGTGGTACAGATAGATCTTTGTACATAGCAGTCATCAGTACCCTTAGGGACTTTTTGTAAAACCAGAGTGCAAAAGTCACATTTATAGAGCATTTAAAAGCAAATTTCTAGGAAATTTAAACTGTGAAAAAATTAGTGCGAAGGATTATGATTATAACATACGCGGGTACATTTATGTGACGGTGTGAGATTCTTGGCGAGGGAGGGAAGTGACCGAGTGGGGGGGGGGGGGTACAATTTTGAGTACTGCACAAAATAAAAGTGCGTTGCACTGTGGTCTATCATTTTACCTGGGTCAAGTGATAGACCACAGTGCAACGCACTTTTATTTCGGTGCCCTGATGATACTTTAAGACAGCTAAAAGGGTTTTAGATGTCGAATAAAATGGGAATATCTAGGACCCTAGATGTGGAATATAAAGCAAATAATCAACTTTTGGTTTCAGCCAATGAGACAAACTATCACTTCCTCGACGATCTGAATGTGTACACTATCTTTCCTCAGCTGCGCTTCGGAAAGATACATTGTAGCTACATCCAGATTGCCTCGAAAGTGATAGGTTGTCCCATCACCTTCACCAACACTGATTATTTGCTTAATATATTAATTATGATTTTTCGTGCCATTAGGGGCGAAAATTTTGCATTTTCAGTTATGAAACTTACAACTTATAGATGAGAAAAGTGCCTTTATTGTTCATTTCAATAAATAATTGATTAATTATTTGTCACAGGGGGCACTTTGGAGGGGCAAAAACTCGTTTTGCCCCTCCCCCCCCCCCCCCCCAAAAAAAAAAAAAAAAAAAAAAAAAATGTTCCAGGCTAGTGCCATCCTGCCCCTCACCCCCACCCCCTGCTTCCGGCGCCCTTGATGATGTCACATTAGTAGAACAATATAAGGAAATTATGAAGAGAATTTCTCCAAATTTTACTTATTGGAAAAACTACCAAAGTCAGTGAAGTATCTTGCACGATATGCAAGATACTTCACTGACTTTGGTAGTTGATAAAGGGTGCATTTATCGACTCACTTCTGGTGCAGAATTAAGGATTCCAAACAACTTTCAGTGAGTTTGAGACACTTTTTGATTATGGGGTTAGAAATGTGTTTCTGACATAAAAGTGCGATCACAAACAGTTTGAGCCAGAAACATGCTTTTGAAGAGGTGATTAACAGAAATTTGTTTTGTAATGCATTTATAGCTTGATCCTGCCCAAGCCAACCACTACCAACCACACATCTTCGCTCCTCAGTTCAAACTTTGCAATGGAGAGCTCTGTACAATGACAAGGCCTCCCAGACAGAGGTAGTAAATGCAACAACTTGAGAAATGCGATCCAGAAGACGTTAACAAACACGTTTTGATAGGGGGTATTGAAATGTATTTCAGACATGGGAAAGTTGATAAATACAGCCAAAAGTGTTTTACAAGAAAATGTGACTTTGTCTATGTGTAAATGACATGACTAGTGATGGATAAACAGGGTTGGTACCCATCCCTCCTCAGATTAATCAAGAAAATTTAAGGTTTGTTTCTGTGTTCAGACCCCACAATACCTTACACTGTATCTAATGCCAGGCACTGTTTGGTTCACATGAGAAAATCATGCAGTCATGCCCAGGTACAGCGAGAGCAAGAAAATGATCTTCTGCCCTAATATTTCCTCTATCTTAGTTGGATTAGGTTTCCAGGGAACCAAACTGTACTACATGTATTGAGTACAGACAGGGGTGCAAATATTAATACCATTCAGTAAAAATTATGGTTAAAATTACTATTTGCAAAAATGTAGATTTAATACATAATACAAGTAGTTGGTCAACCGTACATTAGTGGGCACTGGTTATCATAGAGAGCATTTGAAGTAGCAAACAAAAACAACACCAAACAAATTCAAGTATTGTGTATATTGCCAGTTTTGTTGTGCTTTCTTTAACCCTATACAAATTAGGCCTAATACCGTCACATACATGTAGGTCTCTAATCCCCCCACCCCCCCCCCCCCCAAAAAAAAAAAAAGACCAAATAAACAAAGAAGTATACCGGTTGCTACGGGCTAACCACTATTGATACCATGCATATGAACTTCAGCTAATCTGGCATTATCTCCTTTGAGTACTAAGACTAGGCAAAATCTGTATGGAAACCTGCAGACAGTACTATTTCGGCAATGAATTGCATTTTTTTTCACCAGCTGCAAGGAGAATTGTTCGTATGTAAATACAGACACGTGTAGTCTGTTGAGCTTAAATCATATTGACTGGGCAATGTTTGTTGAGTCCACACCTTTTACAGTTTGTTCAGAAAAGATTTGTACATCACAGTTACTTGATGGCCTGTAATACTTTGACCTTGTAACGTAAATTTCTCAGCTCATTGCAACTTGGATCAAAAGCAAAAGTCAAACACAGCTGTCAATTTATTGCAATATGCATTAATTACAAAATGTAAAGTGTTACAAATTAAACATTGAAGGCAAGCCTAAATCCAAACAAGCAAAATCTCAAAGATAATGCAACACATTTTAAAATTGTATGAGTACATACTGTGAGTATTTGTACTATAGTTTTGAGAAAACTATGCTGCCTTTACGATTTCCTAGCTGTCGTATTCAGTGATACAACAGTCAACACACTTGTTAGTCTCAGTCAACTGAAAGCAAATCCTTGAATATTAACTCAGAAATTTGTTAGTGGGACTTTGGTGATGTGCTAATGCTGTGATGATTTTGTGGGCCTGGGTATTACAGTCATTCATCACATCCCTGTTTTGTACATTTTGATACAATATGTGAGGGATTTTATTTTTCAAAATTGAGCCAATAATAATAAGGGCTTCTTTATCCAGGGTCGCCTCTTCAGTGTTGCCACTGTTCTACCAGAGGACCCTGCCAGTACTATTACCTAGTGTTTCAAGGTACCCATTTTTACATGTGGGTCGAGAGAGACATTGTGGGTAAAAATATCTTGTTTAAGATGGTAAGCATGATGATAATAATAACTTGAGGTTTGTCATTATGAAAGCTTTGTATGTCACACAGACTCCAGGGTGCATGCTACAAAGTATACCTGTGGAAATTATGTCCCACTTGTGTATAACGGCTTGGGAATAGTTTTATACTTGTAGTTAATGCCCTACCAGGCGGAGGGATTTCTTTGTTGGTTTGTTGTTGTTGTTTTTGTTTGTTTGCTAACATTTAATCATAGATCTTTGTTATGTATATTGGCTTTTAATGAGTTTCTTAAACTTTGATTTTGAGCAGCACAGTCCATATGTGGTACATGCCAGGAGGATGCTGAACATTTATTTGTTGGTTTGGTGGTTTTTGGGGGGTTTTTTTTCGGGGGGGGGGGGGGTGGGGGATGGGGAGGGGGGTTTAGGAGCAAGGGAGAACTCAGGGTTGGAACTTCTCTGAGGTTATTGGAATAGTGATTATTTTAAAGGGATTTTATTATAGTTTTGGTTGAGATGGGGATTTAGATTAAATTAACTTTTTGCGAGACAATTAGAAATCACTTATTTGAAATATTAAAGAGTGATGAAGATCAATTTCGAAATGGCTGAAATATCCTAAAACAATGTAAAGAAAGTGGTCCAAATGAAAAGTGGGTCCTACCTTTCATGACACAAACTTGTCCATGCAACTTATCTGATAAATTGAATATGTACTGTATACACCATATATTTAGTAAGTCTAATTTTTGTGCATCAGGATTTCCCAACAATTTTGTAAGTGGTTAGATTCACGTTTGCGAAGTAGAGTACTGAATGGAGAATCGTATTTGTGCACATCTCATTCATGTCGGGATCAGAATTACTGTATACGCCATATATTTCACGAGTTTGAATTTTCGCGAATCGGGACTTCCCGACAATTTCGCAAGTGGTTAAATTCGCGATCGTGGAGTCCTGGTACTGAACGGAGAAATGTATGCGCATATGTTACATTCATATCGGCATCAGAGTCAATATTATCGCGTGGTTTTAATTTCGCGAGTAGCAGCTAACTCGCAAAATTCGCGAAAATAAAAACCTTGCGAAAAATTCCACGTATACAGTAATATTTTTTGTGTGTCTTTAAATTCCCGAATAGCACCCTACTCGTAAAATTCACAAAAATGAAATCCTCGAGAAATATAGCTGTTGTTTATAGTAACTTACATTCAGCTGAAAATATGTTTCCATGAATGTATAGGGAAAGGTCTGGACATCTGTTATTGGCTTTGAGCACAATAGGGCAATATTCAGCTCATGTGACTTCAACTCCCGGGTGGTAAGTTTAATGCATTTGATGAGAAAGCTGATGTAAAGGTACAGTTTATAAAAAGAAAAGAAAGAAAGCTGGTCCACTTTCAGCTATGTAGAGAAACATTGTGTGGTGCAAAGTGATTATGCACTAATGCCAAGCTAACTTACTTCTGTACTGAGTCCAATTAGGGCATGCAGCCAAACTAGAGTGCAGCCATGGTCACTTTATACTGCTGCCTCTTTAAAGGTATTGTTTACCATTGGGAGCAGTGATTTTTAAAAAATATTATATGTTCGAGTTATCACATTTGATGCACATGTGTAGGTCAGTTGTATCACAAAACATCCTACCCAATTAGAAATTTCACAATAAAGACCAAAATATTAGGGGATATCACTATTTTTCTCAATAAACCATAAATGTAGATTGTTTATTCTAGAAACATTTCTATTACGACTATTGTTCACATTTCATATATTTAACAATATTTACTATTGATTATACTGATTAACATTTTTACATTGAATGTGTCTATCCCTAACTTACATTTTAGAACTATTTGGAAGCACTAAAGCTAGATTTTGTTTCATCTGCAAATGGTAAATAATGCCTTTAACCATCTAAGGTGTAGATGACCACCTGATATACTACCACTGATACCCTGCTACTTCTCACCCACCCCCATATGCTGCATGCACAGAGGTTATGCATGGAATACTATACAGTCATCATATCGGGCTTTGTGTCATTTGAAAGTGGTCATCAAATTCCACTTGATTTGATACACTTGTGAAGAAGTGTTAACTCGTTTTATACACTCTTAAATGCAGCAGTCAAGTTTGCTGAAACTTTATCTGAGCTGAAGGAAAATTAAACTAAAAATACGCAAATATCACGAAAAGCATGTCAGCAATATTAACCCTTGCTTTTAGTTGTCATTGCTTTTAATATTTGACATGAAAAATTCAAGTTTGATTTTACTTTCTGGGGAAATAGGTTGGACTCATGCAAAGTTGACTGTAGAATAACATTAATAGAAACCTGTCTGTTATTATGAAGGATCTCAGTGTAATTAATTTTTCCATTTTCAATATTTTCAGTTCCTCACATTGCAGGTGCATGTGTCAAAAATGTGATTTATATAAGACATTCAGATAAGTAACTAAATCAAACACAAGTCTCAAAGTGCATGTTCGCAGACAATGGTCACTGTGTGGTTATGCAATATTCTTGACGAAGGACAGATGGTGTGAGATAATGGGCAAACATGACCATATGATAATATAAGATTTGAGTGCTGAATAGTGCAGTGACAGGGGAAAAGATGGCCAGTGCTGGTGGTACTAGAATTTGAGATACCTGGCAACAGTTGGAGGTAGATCAAATGGCCAAAACACTAAGGGCGTATGTGCTGAAAATAGAGCCATGTCCATGAGGTGGGACATAGCAGGCATACGACTCATAACTATTTGTAGAAGCACAAAGAAAGTAGCTTGATGTTCGGATGAATTCACATACCGTATATTATATACATTGTATTTCATTTACATACGGTAATAAGAAACATTTTAGATAGTAAGTTATGCAACAACAAAACAGAACATTTATTTCAATGTTCTACGACACTAATGATTAATTAATACAGCATTTGAACTTTGTTGTTTTACATTATGTGCAAAATGTATAATCCATAGTGAAGGAACATGCAGTATTTTACCCCCACAAATGCACCATGGTGTGCAGTGTTGAAATCAACTTATTTGTATGCTCTATCAACTGCCAGTGATGTACATTAAGAAGGCATATTTTATATTTGTCTGTCAACACTTGGTTTATTGTTTGATATATTTGACAGGCCTTACCACAAGTCACCATCCTCGTTGGCAGAAAGACATCCTCTGGCATTTGCAGAGTCATGACGACATCTGATGCTGCCGATGAACCCAAGCTTACTGAGTTTCCTCTACCAACATCTGAAAAGCCTCTCATGCCTGGTCTCCCAAAGTGGGCCAACTATGTGAAGGGGGTTGTACAAAATTTCAAAGGTGAAGACCTACAGTATTTTAAAGCTAAAGTAGAAAACAATTGTGTTGTCTAAAAAGTCCCTTGCTTTCACAGGTTTGTTTATGCACATGCTAAAAATGAAATGGTAATATTAATGTATCATATAGCTAGTACAGTGATCCCCAGTTAATCAGGAGCGTTGGGAAACAACTTTCATTAAGCTCTCACTTTTTAAAGCAGTAGCAGCTATGGGACCTTGTCAATCACCCATGGGAAACCTAGTATATGAGCAATACACAGCTCTAGCCATGCATAGTTTCTACATTATGTGATATCCCCAGCAACAAATGCACACTGAGTACACTGTATCACCCAGAGACAAAATGGCAAGAGAAAATGATACAGCAGTCTCAAAGTTTGAAAAACTTCATCACTGGATCAACCTTATTCATTTACAATTTCTTAGTCCTTGTCAGAGTTCGCGATACATATCAAGTCACCATGTCTATTACCCCATCAATACTGAGAAATAGGCAGTGCTGCTAACTTGGACTTATTTGTTACCACGGTACATTGTTCATTTAAATAACATGTACACTGTCAAACTTTGCAACAAACACATTCTATATACATATATACCTGTATGCATATATTATATACATATATTTCTGATCAATTCCTTTTACCTTCTGTCTGTCACACACACAACGTACACACTCAGTACACGCACAGATGCACACAGGTAAAGGTGACTCTCCATAGTTGCACTGTACGTACACTGAAGTATGTGCACATGAGTAGAAGCTGACAGCACTCGATGGACTGCTACCACAGTGCCAACCTACCGCGTAGTCCCACAAACTATGTCCTACTGTCCAAAGGCAATGTTTAGACTGTGCAGTCTACAGAATCTGCCTAAGATTGGCTAGAAAAACAATCATTCTGTTAACCCTAAAAAGGCCGGGGGGGGGGGGGGGGGGGTTGAATCAACCCCCCCTCGACATTTTTCGCGACTACTCCGCCGCGCGAAATTTTTTGACCGCGCCGTTCGCTGACTTTTTACTTTCAAGTCTCGCGCATCTTTTGACACCATTTTCGCGAAAATGGTGCATACCGTTACGACGCTGCATAATGTTTTATACATGCCTGTCAGACCGATAATGGCTCAAAAACGTGATTTTGGGTGTAAAGTCTATGCAAATTGAGTTTTCTCTTCTTATTCATAAAGATATGATTATTTTCACTTTTATCGGCTGAAACTAATTAATTTTAGCATAATTATGCTTGATATAGGTTCTGTCATAAATTTTGCGGAAAAAAAATTGTAAAACAAAAGGTCGAAAAAACAAAGAAATACATAAGAAATTCATAAAACAATGAAATACATAAGAAATTGATTTTGATACCAAATTTTTTTTCAAGTACATTGTTAGGAATGCTACAAAGAATGTTTTCACCAAAAATTAGGATTCTAGGAGCTTTAATTTCTGATTTAGAGCAAAATGTATGATTTTATGCATATATTAGCATAATTAATTATTATGACGAAAATTTCCATTTCTTTTTGTATAGCTTGGTAGATTACGCCACAGGTAATGCACGTGCCAAATTTCATGGCGATTGCGCGATCGACGGCCGAGATCTCGGGGGGGGGGGGGGTTTGAATCAACCCCTCCCCGGCCACAGAACACCCAAAAAAGCCCGGCCTGGTTAGGGTTAAGAGAGAGAAATCCATGTAATTATATCTGTGCATTTAGTTGTCATTATGGTACGTAGCAGAGTTTCTTGCACGAGGCTTATCAAGTAAATGGTACATTTAAGAGGTAAGAAGGAATTTTTAACAAGATTTTGAAAATTGTGTCTGTTTTATCAAATCATTTCTGCAGGATCATTGTGCTCCTTTGATGCTGTTGTTGTGACATCAGTTCCTCTTGGGGGTGGGGTCTCAAGCTCTGCCTCCCTGGAGGTTGCCACCTATACATTTCTGGAGGAACTTACTGGATGTAAAGCCACAGATCTCAAGCAGAAGGCTTTGGCCTGCCAGAAGGCTGAACATGACTTTCCTAAGATGCCATGCGGCATCATGGACCAGTTTATCTCCGTCATGGCCCAGGAGGGAAATGCTCTGCTGCTGGATTGTCGGTATGGTCATTGAGAGTGTGGGATAGTGTATGGTGTGATTGGATAACGCCTATCATGTTATGTTACTCTATCCATTTGTATCTGTAATTGGAATCTTAGGGCTTGAGAAGGAAAGTTCAAGAGACTTTACCATCAGTAGGGTTGTCTCAAAGAGGGAATAGGGAGCTTTAGATTTGCAGCGCAAACGTTTAAGGCGACGCTTGCATTGGACATTCTCCTCTTCCCTGTGTCATGCTAAAAAGTAGCTTTAAACTAGGACGCAACCTATTAGAAATAAAATGGCGCCCCCATATGATCGGTGCATGAAGAAACTCTCTACGTCGTGAATTGAGCAGACATAAAAATAGCCTAGAGGGCGTAATGAAAACCTCGGACGACGCAAGCCATAAATAGATCAACTTGACGTGCGTTTTTGTGCATGCTGAGAACATGTTTTTCCCTCTGAACGTCCCCGTTGCGAAAATCTAAAGCTCCCTAGTATTAGTCATGGGAAGTTTCTTCTACTGAATTGCTAATCGCAAATATTGCTGCTTGTTACCTTCAAGATATTGCAATTCCTGATAGAGTTCTTAGATTACACACATGGTTTCCACAAGCAAATTATTTCTAAATAAGTGATGAGTGCTCTTTGCTATGTCTATACAGTGTACAGAATGAAATACAATCCCCTCCAACTGAAGGTGTTAGTGTTATTTTGAAATACACAATCCTACAGTGGTGCTTTGGATTGATCATGTGTATCTACCTTTTTTCAGCAGCACAGCTTTCACTGGAAATGGTTTACAAGAAGCGCAGACTTGCCTAAAAATCAAAAGTGAATTCTATGTGCAGAGATATATGTTTAATAGTCATATCACATGTGAGATACACATTTATCTCTCTGATAGTACAGTTCGACCTCGGTTATCTGGCCTCCTTTTATCTGGAAATATCTATTATCCGGACGCGTTCACGCAGTGAAGAACTTTTTTTAAATCCAAAAATAGAAAAAAACAGTGACTTTGAACTCAATTAAAATTTCTACAAAACTCACACGATTTACCTACAATATTCCCGACAGAACTAACATAAATTCACACCACATTATCGTCGTAAAAGTAAACAGTCATGATCTATAAATTCACCATAAGAACATGGATGGAAAACTTGTCAGTAAATCACGGCGCAGTCGAGGCCATATTGCGATCGGTCATTGAGAAAGCTAACAGAAAAATTAGGAGTGCAGACACAACACACAGCATTGTCACGTCATAAACTTTGCCAGTGCATGTGACCTGCAGCTATATACAATTAACATTGTGTCTCCCATATCCGGCCATTTCACTTATCTGGATGAGCGCCAGTCCCGACATGGCCGGATAATCGAGGTCAAACTGTACTTGTATATTTTCTGATCAATGGCACAGACATGTCCAGAGACTTTAACTCTCCCGTTTTCGATGAGCTATCTCCCGCTGGAAGCCCATTTTCGCAAAATCTCCCCGTTTTCCCGCTTGAGATTTAATTTCTCCCACCCTGGCTCTGTGTCTCCCGCTTATGTGTTCTACAATAAACTACAGTAGACTCCCATTTTAACAAAGTCCTCGGGACCGTCAGTTTTGTTTCGTTATATCAAAAAAATTTTATAACCGAACAAATAAATGATTAAAATACATAGAATAGATAACGTTGCAGCCTAAATTTTCCTTTGTTATAACCAGAATTTCATTATAACAGTCTTCGTTATAACAGGAGTGCACTGTATACATCATAGAAGGAGATCAATATGGTGCCTCCATGAGCTTTTATAATCTCACGTTGTACGTAGGTTGTACGTACTGTGCGCTTCGCACACATAAGTTGGAGTTTTCAGTTTGCTAGGGGTTTCAGGCAGGAGAATCTGCAGATCAGAAGGTGCTTGGGGTAGGAGTCTCTGCATGTCCTTGGTTCTTTTGGGGAGGAGGATGATGTGATGGAATGGTGTTGCTACCTGGGCTGCATGACGAGTGGGCGTATACATGTATAATTTTTTTGTGCACATTTGTTGTCAAAATTTTGGAATGACACAGTCGCGTGATGTTTATGAATGTGAGCAAACTTTAAAAACCAGGTATTACTTTTCACTTTACAAAGAGATGGTAGTGCAACTGTTGTCCATTATGTACAGTACCCTTTAAGTAAGTTGGGCAAAAGTAGGATAAATGATTTCAAGCTCCTCTGCTTTGTTTTGATCACAAAGATAAAACTGTAGTGTCATGACAAGAAATTGTTTGGATCCATGAAGGTGCCTAACAATTTGTAATGTTATGGTAGCAGATTAGTATAAAGAAAACATTGCATAGTTTTGCAAGCTCTCATTTTCTAGTGCATAGAAAGAATGCTTGACATAGCTGCCCAGGCATGGCAAATGATAGTTTCTTCACAAAATCTCACCATCCGGTCGAATGCTGAAGGGGAAAGAGGGAAACAGAAGTACCCACAAATCAGAGTAATTAGCATTGTTCCCATTATGTTTCTTACAATTTTTTACGCTTTCATGTGTTTATCTATTCATTTTGGTTTGCAGCATTTTTCCATTCTGTATACTGTTTTTAGAAGTCCTACTTAATGTCTTCTCAAAGTATGCTAAAATGGGAGTTAGTGGGGTATTGCTTGTTTAGAAATTATCCATGAGTATTTGATGCAGTGAGCTGTCACACTAGGAAGAATGCTGAAACTGGTATTCCTATAACATTTACATAGACTGAGATGTTTTATGCCTCCACCACGAAGTGTCGCCAGAGGCATTATTTTTTCGGGTTGTCCGTCCTTCCATCCTTCCATCCGTCCGTAATGAATTTTGTGGACAGCATAACCCAACAACCGTTTGAGGTATCCGAATGAAACTTGGCAGGTATATGTATGAGGGGGTGAAGTTGTGCCTATCAACTTTTGAATGCAGATGCTCAAGGTCAAAGGTCAAGGTCGAATGCACAAAATTTCACTATTTCCCCCATATCTATGCAATGCCTGAAGGTGTTTTCTTGAAACTTAGTGTATACATGTAATACCTAATAAAATTCTGTAGTGAGAGTTTGGAGTCATGAGGTCAAAGTTCAAAGGTCAAAGGTCAATTGAAAATGTTAAACTTTAACTTTTTTCCCCATATCTCGGAAATGGTTCAAAATATCTTTATGGAACATAGTACATATGCATGTACAGACTGACATTGATTACCTAGGAAATTTGGGGGTCATGAGGTAAAATATCAGGGGTCAAAGGTCAAGGTCAACTCATTAAATTTCACTTTTTCCATCATATTTATGCAATGCGTGCAGGATTTTTCTTGAAACTTGGTGAATACATGTATTACCCATTAGAGATTCTCTAGGAAATTTTTGACCAAAACAGTCAAATGTCAACAGATCAAAGGTCAAGTGAAAGTGCCAAATTTCTCTTCTTCCTCCATTTCTTGGAAGTGGCTCAAGGTATCATCATGAAACTAATATTTATGCATGTTGTGCCTGACAGTGATTCTCTCAGGATTCTCTTAGGAATTTTAAGGTCATAGGGTTAAAGGCCAGGTAAAAATCAATTTATGATTTAATACGGAAATTACACTTTTTCTGTATACATGTACCTTGAAAATTACTCAATGCATAGACTTATTGAAGTGTCAAAACTCAAGTATAAGTCTTAAAATCCCCAAATACAATACAGTTCAAGGAAAATGAACACTCAACACATTAAAACATGTCATTTTTAATATTTTGCCAGCTAGATGAAACTGTCATCACACATTGTCAATACTTACTAGTACTATGGACCTATTACCAGGAGAATCATTCATTATGGCGGAGGCATACCAGTCGCCATAGTGACATTTCTAGTGAATTACTGTTGTAGTTCAGAAATGCTTCGGAGAGATGGAAAAATAGTAAGTATATGCTACTTGCAGATTGACAGCAACGGGCCAGTCTTTCAGTGGAATATAGTAATTATGTGTGACAGTATCCTTATTGACTCTGTTCAGCCATCAAATTGCTGTATCCTCTCTTCTTTTCCTTACACAATCTATTCATGTTTTTTTTTTCTTTTCTTTTTGTCAATGCTAGGACCATGGAAGCTACTCAGATTCCTTTGAATGACCCTAACGTTGTCATCTTGGTGACCAACTCGAATGTCAAGCATGAGTTGACAGGCAGTGAATATCCCACCCGTCGACGACAATGTGAGGAAGCTGCGGCATGTCTGGGAAAGAAGAGTCTTCGTGACGCTACTTTTGAAGAATTATTAGGTAGGTCTACAGTCATATGTTTGCAACTTCCCTTTGCACTAGCTCTGTTTGGAGAGTAGCTCACGAACAAAGAGGAAAATGTGCAGAAAAAATCAAAAGTTATGTAACTGGTGTCTGCCAGACATTTTTAATAGGTGTTGATGAATGCTGGCCAGACAACTTTGATCCCCCCAATCCCAGCTCCAACCCCACACCAAAAGACTTCCGGGTAGCTCACCTGGAAATCTAACCTTGCGAACAACTTGACCTACAAAACTGGCACACCAAACCACTGTAAGAAAAAAAAAAAAGAAATTCAAAAGTGTGCTAATTCTTTGCTTGTTTTATGTATTATACATAAATCTTTTAGTTAAAGGTTGGCATATTGTAGGGTAGTATTATGTTATTTATCTGGGTTTTTTTTTTTATGTTTGCTAGTTCTTTAGCAAGAATGAATTTGCTGTTGTAATGCTGACCAGCTACCTTTTTCTGCAGTATAGCAGTGGTGAGCTATTTGAAATGTTCACTTGATTGTTTTGACAGTCGTTGAAATTCAAAACATGGAAATTCATTTTACCTGGCTGGACGTGAAAAGTAACTTTGAAAATTTCTACTTTACCAATACCTAAAGGGGGTAGAAGGTTGTGGTGGGGCCTTTGACAAAAGATCAACACTCTTATTGATGTGTTTTCACCCAAAATGGTGCAGGATTTTTTTATTTTAGGTTATCTAACCATCTGTCCACCTATCCATCCATCTATCCGTCCATTCACTGTTCCAAATGTAATTTTCGCAATTACAAAAAAAGAATTCCAAAAAAAAAAAATTTCATGTGACATTGCCCAGGTATCCTACAGGAGATTTAGATATATTTACATTTTTTTTTTTGTCAAAATCCATGTAAGTTGTAAGTCAAAGGTCACCGTACTCTGACAAAAATGTCATCATTCAGCTGTGACTTTATCTAAGAATGTCCAGTAGTAATATGAGTTAGTAGAAAGGACAGAAGTATGCGGATATTTATTTACCTACAGTGATGGTGGTTAAAGGTAAGGGGCAAAAGTCACTGTACTTTTGCACCCAAATGTAATTTGAAATCAGATGTTCAGCTTGGAATATCCATTGGTAATGTAGTGTTGGTTTGAAGAGTAGTAAGAAATGAACTTTTAGTTTGTTTTAAAAGAATGCAATTCTCCATCCCCAACTTGAGCTCGGTATGAATAACAGTACTTAGTATCTTTTAGAAGGATAGAAATGAATAGACCATGTAAAGCCATGTGAAGTGACATGTGAACAGTCACTGGATTTAAGTAAAAATGTCATATTCCAGCCATCGCTTTCACTAGGTAAGTCGACTGAGCTCAGAAAGGGTTAGAAGCCATCCCCTTGGCCTTGGGTTGAGATCAGTGAAATTCATCACAATGTATATAGATGACAGGTCATAAACTTTTGGCAGGTTCAGAGATTGCATGAGAAGTTCAGGCATCCAGCCTGACTCTGTGCAGCTGTCCAATGTCTCTAGACTCCTTCACAGTGCAGAAGAAAAAGAAAAAAATGATACTACTACTACTACTAGTACTACCTCCACTACTACTAATACTACTACTACTACTACTACTTCTACTACTACTACTACTACTACTACTACTACTAATAATAATGATAATAACAACAATAATAATGATAATAATAATAATAATAATGATAATGATAATGATAATGATAATAATAATAATGATAATAATTATGATAATACTACTTCTACTACCACTACTACTACTACTACTACTACCTCTGCTACTACTGCTACTACTAATGATAATTATAATAATGATACTACTACTACTACTACTACTACTACTACTACTACTACTACTACTACTAATGCTACTACTAATAATGATGATGATGATGATAATAATAAAGTGAATAAATTAAATGTGACCCGCTACAACAAAAAGGTCCTAAAGTCGCGCACTGTCGAAGCCGTGAAAATCGAGTTTGAAGTCAGAGCATTAAAATTGATCAAAACTTACGATTTTCTGATTTTGATATATTATTGGAGTCTAACATGTCTTCTATCATCTGTCGAAATTTTGAAGCAAAATAATCAAAGGAAAGATAAAAAATAGCGTTTTTCTGAGCCATGTTTTTTGGCGTTTCAACGAAGCAGAAACTAGTTCGAAAATGTGGATTGAGCACCACAGATAGGTTCCGTCCCTAACAATGACCAGAGTGATCTCATTGGTCAGTTTGCTGCTTGCTGCTAACCGAAGCGTGAAGCTCGCACACTGCCCAGTCGACTGGTGCGTGCGGGCAGGGTGCGCTATGCTCAGCCGCTTCTCACATCCTGGTCACTGATTGGCTGGTGAGGAGACCGCCGACGCTGATGTGCTTGAATGAACTCTTCGGGGGTTGCTAGGGCTTACCTTCTATTGTCCAGAGGTGAAAACTGACTTGTGTGTCCCTTGATCGCGATTGCGTCGAAAGGAAGACTTTTAGGGCGCTTTTCTCGAAACAGTGATTTTCCAGACGTCTCGACATGCTCCCCTTTAAACATCGATATCTCCGCAGCCGATTATTTTTATAAAATGTGTTATATATCAATTTAAAGCAGAAAGATTAGGGGATTATGTCATGCAATTTTCAAATAATCGACCTCGCCCGACTTTAGGATCATTTTGTAGTAGCGGGTCACAAATGATTATGAATACAGCAAAACTGTTATGTGAGAATTTATCTTGCATGAACAGTTCATTACAGTAAGTAAACTTAAATTTGATTTCTTCATCACGAGAAGACCATATTCAATGGTTAATAGTTTTCTATGATGATTTCTCAATTATCTTGTTCTTTTCTGACATTATAACTTGAAGTCCATAGTGATGAGACAAGGAATGACCATTTCATTGAATTATCAATGGCATTATAGCACACAAGGACAGTATGGAGCCAGCGGTCTTCAAGAGGGCACGCCATGTAATTGGTGAAATCAAAAGGACTGTGGAAGGAGCAGCAGCATTGCAGAAGGGAGACTATGACCTGTTTGGCAAACTGATGCTGGAGAGTCACAAGTCACTGAGGTGAGAGGCATCTGAAATAAAGAAGTTCTGCCAAAGATTTGAGTTTAAAAAAATAAAAAATTGGTAAAAAAAAAAATCACATCAAATTTGTTAAGAAGTAGGTAATCAAGGTGAAGAGAGAATATTTTGCTTCCATCAGTTCTTTTTTTTACTACAAAGACCATGATATGATGTCATATAGATACACCCACCAAAATATTTGCTGCACACATAAAATTTAGAATTTGCTTCGAAGTTTCTTTGTGGTCAACAAAGAAAGCGTCATGCTTGGAGGTTGTCAGGCCTATATGTGTGATGTGCGATTCATTCTTTCAACAGTGAGTTTATTTGATGACTGTCCCAGCAAACAAGATGATTAATGGCAACAAATATTTTTGTGCTGTGATCATGAACCCTTTAAGAACAATCTGATTTTGCTATAGTCGACCAGGCACTATGCAAAGCACAATTTCTGTACAGCGACAGGGCTGTGCATAGTTAATTTTGCTGTCTCAGAGACACCTGTGCGAGTATATTCAAGACTGGTCTTCAACGGGGTTAAAATAGAATGAGTCATTTTGAAGGCTTAACCCACTAACATACTCAGTGCTATAATCTCTTCTGTACATCTACCTTCGTGATAGCTGTGACTAATGGCACAGATCTTACTTTGTTACACACAGGGATTGATAAGTGTATTATTGTAATAGCATAGACACATGAACACTAGTTATCAGTTTGAATGAGTGAGACAAGTTGAATGAGCTTCCAGTAATTATTTATTAATAGGCAGGAGATGTATGCAATAAGTAAATTTGTCCATGGGTCTTTTATGCAGCTTTTGTATAGTCATTTATTGTAATCTCTTATTAACTCGTTGAGGATGAGTCCCGATTATTCTAGGGCAGGTGTCTATGGGAAATGTGTGTTATAGCGAAATCATCCCGTCCTCAGTGGGTTAACAATGCATAGGACAGTTTACAAATATGCACAGGTCTGATGAGTGCATCAGTCTGAATTGTGTGCATAAGTTAACTATGGAATGCTTAACCCAAGAGGCAAAGCCAAGTGGGTTTAGGCTAAATGTATTCCATAGTTACGGCATGCACACTATTTTAACTGACACCTGAAAAGTCATGTGCATTATCTGTTTTATAAAATGGGAGACAATTTTCTTGCCAGAAATCTATATTTTAATCATATTACCCAATAGCAAATTTACTGGATGCATTTCCTTTTGGCCTGCCATCAACGAAAGCCATGCATCCAGGAATTACTGGATGCATGACAAAAGTACTGGACATATTGTTTTCTAGCCAATAGGCGTCTCCTACTAAGTGTGCAAAATCTTGCTTAGTGCGCGAACCTTTGCTACAAGTGCACATACTCTTGCCTTCTTTTTTGTAAGATCTGGCTACACACAAGAAATGATGAGTGCGTCTGTGTGTAGCTTGAAGAGTGTGTGAGTGCTGGTGCTCTCTTTGCCTCTCAGCATCTCATAGTTTCTTCAAAATTTATTTCATTTTAAGACTTTCTGTGGAACATTATGAAGATTGATCATATTTAATAGGAAAATTTCTATCCCTTTTAGACCTAAATGCCCTCTTGATTATCAGGTAGATATATCATGTATCATCACTGTTTGTTCAGCCTGTACGTCAGTCAAGTGGTATAGATTATGCGGATACATGTACAGTACAGTATTTACTAGTAAATATTGTAGATATCTGAAGTGTGTGTGCAGCAAATACTGGTGAAGCTCATCACAAAGTGCATTTATCTTTACACACTACCATCCAAATATCATAGAACTTACAAGGGGAGGAAACTACAATAATCCAGAATAGTCACTGGGACTTGATTTGTAAAACATTAAACTTTTGTAACATTTACTTTGTTAGTCTATGACATACAACAATAGGAACCAGAGATTACTTTTCACCAGCTTGTACTATGCATGATATGTTTTCATACATTGCCAAAACCACAAATACCCTAGTCATCATACAATGGCTTTCAATTCAGTCTCCTGGCATATCAGAGCTACCAAGTCTCACACATTCTGAGTGAGACTCAAGCATTTAGGGGCCGTCTCACGATCTCACTCATGGCACCCATTTTTCTCACACATCGGGCGAAGTCTGCAGTTTGGGCCTATAATAAGGAGCATATAGCTCAAAGGATTAAAGTGATCAATTGGTGATAGTTACAATTGAAGGTATATTTTCCTATTGTCTTTCAAAATAAGTGAAAATAGTCACTTAAGTATGCACCTGATCGCACCATTAAGAGCTAAAAATTGAAAAAGCTCCCTACCGTGGGAGGCCACAGGGGGGAAAAAACCCTCCCGCACCCTCGCTTGCGCGCACATTTGCTCGCCAAGATGCTGAGTCATGAAAATCTCGCTCACAAAAAAGATTTGAACTTGGCATCCCTGGGCAGATTTTGCTACATGTTCTGCTTTGTTCTTTTGTTTTCCAGTGATGATTATGAAGTGAGTTGTGCAGAGTTAGATGAACTGGTTGAGGCAGCCATGACTGTTGAAGGTGTTTATGGCTCACGCATGACAGGAGGTGGATTTGGGGGCTGCACGGTCACTCTGGTCAAGAAGGAGGCAGTAACTAGAGCTGTGGGCACAATGCAGGTAATGATGACACACCCAGACACACAAAAACCATTATCTGTGTATCTCAGCAAATACATAGTGTAATACTAGTAGAGGATTAGCCGTAGAAACCTTTTCCCCCCTATACAATTTAATGACATGTGTAGGTGATGGTTTAATTTGGCAGAATCAATGATATGCAGTATGCTTGATGTAACATTTGAGCCTAAAAAGCAATGTGTAGCCAATAAGATTGTTCTCTAAGAGAGAGAGAAAAAAAAATGACACTCCTCTTAACCCATTGAGGACAGACTGATTTTGCTACAACACATATTTCCCATAGACACCTGTCGGAGTATACTCGGGACTCATCCTCGATGGGTTAAGGTATCCAATCAATGGAGATCACCTCCCTCCAAGGTCCGTAGTATATACCAGAATGATAAAAGCACAAAGAGGTCCATGGTCCGAGGTCATATCAGGTCAAACAGGAGTCACCATGAGTACCCCATTGTGAATGACAATGTGGCCAAGTTGATAATGTGCTTAGAATGTTGGCTCTTGGTCTTATTTTATGGTTATGCAGGCAGTTGGATGGGTTTCTTTTCCAGATTTACTTAATTGTGTATTTTTTGTTTGTGTGCTACAAGAATCGACTCATAGCAGTTGTTTTGACATAGCCGATCTCATTATCAGGGAATTGTGGTACATTGGTTTAAAAGAAGAAAACTTCTTGTTGAGGAAATGTCATCATTACGTCTCTTATCTCATTATAATCTGTGTTTGTTATTTATCAAGTTTCAGTTGTACTGCAACAAACAGTGCAATTGACCAGCAGAGTGTCAAGCATATTGTTAAATGTTTAATGCTAATATGGTTCTTGTGGATCACAATGATTCATGTTTTTTGGGGACAGAATTTCCTGGGCTGTTGTTACCTCATCACTGACTCCTTATATGTGTTGTGTTCACTTTCTCTGCATTCATACAACAGGAGAAGTACAATGGTAATGCATCATTTTACCTGTCTGTGGCCTCAGACGGAGCCAGAGGACTGAAGCTCTAGAGTGTCCATCCTGATGGTTTTGTAGAGGAACGGCTAATACAGCCAATGCATACTTTAAAATGATGGCGTAGTTTTAACGGTTGAAAGATATTTCTGGTCATGGTGCAAATTTTCTACAGGGTCCAGATTCTGTCAGGTAAAGATAGTTGATACTCACCTTGCTATCCTGTAAAGTATTCTTTGAGATGTATGTCATTTGTACATTATTGTCTTACTGCAATAACAATTTGATGGAGGAAGTCATTGTGAAATCAATATGCTGAATACAGATTGTCAAATGGGCGAAACTGTGATGTTTTGTTTTTAATTGTGGTAAGATGGAGATGTGTGTACAGATAGAGTTTTACTCTAGTGGAAGAAAGGCTTCAGTCATGGTTAGAATCCATATGAATTTTATACAAGCATGGACTGTGGTGACAAGTTTTAGCTGAATTTGGACTTATTTCTTCAGGGTCAGTGGTTGAAATGTCTGGATATGTTTGTCTATCAACTATATCATAACTTTTATTTGAATTTTAGTCATTTTTGGGCTTGCAAATGGAATGGGACTGTAGGGGTTGCTGTAAATCGACATTGTTATTGAGTGACAGTTGCTGTATCTGGTGATGTAATTCCTGACCTCAGGACCCTTTGCAATTTCTCCAATCATGTTGATGAGGTACATCTATAACTTATACTGATTTGGTATAGTGCTTCCATGGTGTTATAGGGTCATGTGAAATTTGATAGAAATAAGATTTTTGGTGTGTCATAAAAAAATCTGTTTTTGTGAGGCACCTGCAGACATGATTGTAGAAATCTGTCTATTACAACTCTGGAGTACCATGTCATATATATGTGTCTCTATATATATGTATGTCTGTGCAGTATTCTCTAACAAAAGTATCTGTTCACCCGTCCTTTATGTAGGCTGATAATGAAACATGAATATTCATGTCATCAGAACTTACTTTAAAGGTACCATGTAATGGGGATGTATTTTTGAAATAAAAATAACAGTAAACCACAAATGAGTCAACACACATGGTACTGGAAAAATCTATTAACTTATATGTGAATGTTATCTTTAGTAATATTCAGAAGTCAACAAAATGGAAAGAAATAGAAACAAAATTAATGACTTTCTGATCACATCAAATTATGTGAACTGAAGTTAATTATGTGTTAACCTTATGTGTGCATGTGGTACAGTACTTGGTAGCACTTCAACTCTGAACAAAACCAAAAAGACATTTGTGGAAAATTTGACAAGGAGACTGAATAGATAACCTTTAGCAATAATGGTTGCTTTTACATAGCAACCATACTTGGAGCACAGTGTATAATGTAATTTATGGTGAGATTGTAATAGCTCAACCTGGCTGAACATGAGATGAAAATAATTAGACCTTGAATTGATTCAGTAATACCAGCAGCTGTTATTAGCCGTTATCCCAGGAGGGAATTTCTAAGTCATGTTTGACCTGATTGCTTTTTATTTATTTCTCAGCTTCTTTTTTTTTTTTTTTTTTTTTTGGTATAACTTATCTCATGCTTTGCTGTGCTATTAGATGTATTTCTTTCCGTTTATTCAAGTCATACCAAGAGTATTATTATTACATTGTTTTGTTTGTATTAGCAGTCTGATATGAGGTCGGTGAAGGCATTTTAATGCATGTACTGTGAGGCAGCTAATCTTAGTTGCTGTGTCCTGGTATTACAAAGAGGTGAATCTTTGGGTTTGAAATTACACAAACACAAAGTTTGTGCTGCATTCTAAATAGCAAACTCAATGTGATTAACTTTTTTTAGTAATACACCTGTATCTCTCATGCTTTCTCACCATACATGAGTTTCATTTCTCTTTCTGGCAAAGGAAAAGATTTAGAAAAACAGGATTTTGCTTGTTAATTATTGCATCTGAATAATGACTTGAATGGCTGAATGAAGTTGATGGTTCTCATTAAGACGAACAGCTGCATTTTTGATGTATTTCATGACAAATTGAATGATGAACAGAAAAACTTGAAGATGGCAACCATTAAAAAGCCACAGTACACTTTGTAACACTTTATTGGCAGACATTGGTTGTTATAGGAATGGATTCAAATGGAGAGAACTTGGTAAACTCTGAAAATAATTGTGCCAAAATTTAATTCTCATACATGAATCTGAGTTAATAATTCAATTTCTGTTTTTCAGTATTTTTTTTTCAGCAATGGTGTTAAACCGTGACTTTAACTTCCTGTAGTCCTCGAACATTTTTTTTTTTTTTTTTAATCAAGGACAATTTTATATCCATTATGAGTGAAAACTGACATTGACAGATGGCATGACCGTCACAATAGTGCTTCTGGTGATGATCATTGAAGTTGGAAATTTTAAACCATATCTTATGTATGGTCACAGAGACAATGGTAGATGATTTGTAATAGAATCCACAGATTTATTCTCATTCCACATGATGAACTACCTGTACACTAAAATGCATATCTGCCTCCTTTTTTAGTGCTAATGTACAACAAAGGCTGTGCAGAAATCCCTACATGTGCCAGAGGTGTCATGAACTGTGTCAGTTATTAAAGTAACTCTTGTTAATTCCTTTGTTGTGCAGATGTGTGTGTATGTGTGTGTGTGTGTGTGTGTGTGTGCGTGTTCGTGCACCATAACTTTCATAAGCATTTTTCTCTCCTAGCTCTCGATGTGAGATATTGAGACTACTTTTTTTTTTGTACCATCCTTTATCCATAAATATTCTTTCTTTTTTTTTCTCTTTAAAACCCATGGTTAAATATGAGGCACACTATATACAGTGCACTGTAAAATGAGGAATGTTCGCATGCATTTTAATTTCGCAAATTTCGCGAGCGCCATGATTCGCGAAATTAGAATGCACACAAAAGTTTTCGTCTCACTATATACATTGAATGCCACTGGCAATTCGCGAAAATTTCATGCTCCAAGTCGAGAAAATTTCATGCAGTGAATATATCATGTTTTACAGTACTTCCCAGTGCCTCACAACATGATCCCCGAATAACCCAGTTAGTTTTCATCTTAATGTGCTATATGATGTGTGCGCGCGCAAGTTTACTTTTTAAAAAAAAAAAAAAAAAGTACTGTACATGTATATGCGATGTACATGTATTTCATTTTTAGCCCGTTTACGCCGACTTTTGGGCCGGCCCTGGGCCAGCCTAAAAATTGGTGTAAACGCACGCTGGCCCAAATGCGGTACCAAATTTGGACCCGCATTTGGACAAGCTCTGGAGGTTGTCTCGGGCCAGCCCTGGGCCGACCTATTCTCAGTGTAAACGCACGCTGGCCCAAATGCGGTACCAAATGCGAGTCCCGCTTCCTTTCCGCAGCGATCGTGACGTACTAGTAATTGTGTAATGTTATGAGTGCTTACATCCTGCTTCTTCTCAAACGATGATATTCGGAGACGGAGGTCTGATATTTATCCATCGTAATTCTTCGTCAAAAGACCAGTAAGTAAAACTTATCCATGCTGTACCCAGATCCAAATCGATACGATAGAGGTTCAAACACGTTCACAGAATTGCATACGTACACAATACACATTTCCCGCGGGCACGCTCCAATGAAATCATTGTTTACATGCAGAGCGCCGCTACCATCAGAATATTTATATATAGGCCGGCCCAAATTCTCGGTGTAAACGCACACCGAGTACCGTAATTTGGGCCGGCCCTGGGCTGGCCTAAAAGTGGTCAGGCGGTGTAAACGGGGTCTTAGATGAGGTCCTACATTAAATTTGTTCCCTCACTTTATGTGATAAGGAGCTTTAGATTTTCACAACGATGATGTTCAGAAAAAAAAAAAATGTTCTGCACATGCGCTAATTTGCTTATAAAAACCGATATCGCGTCATCTGTGTTTACGTCAGAGTATAGAAGCTAGCGCTACTAGTGTTATATAATCTCCAGTTCTGGGAAACTTTGCGTCCAATACGCAGAAGAGCTTCTTCATGCACTGATCATATGGGGGCGCTGTTCCACTTTTCATAGCTCGCGTAATCTAAAGCAGGGAGAGAGGAGAATGGCCAACAATGCAATCGTCATTTTAAACGTCCGCGTCGCAAATCTAAAGCTCCCCATTCATATTATTTAATAAACAATACGTTGGCGCAAGTCCATTTTTGCACTCACGCAACTACTGCCTCCTGTTCATCCAAGCGTGAGCACATACCACACAAAAACGATGCCTATAATGATTCGTGATAAAACTCTTTCAAACCATGCATGATAGTCATTCGTTCATGGCTAGTTTTTAGAATAAATGACCATTTTCTTTTTTTTACTCACCCTGTATAAATCAACGCTCTACAATGTGTCATTAATTTTTTATCGCAATCGAGTAATGACAAAAGATATATAACTCAAATTATACGAAATTACCTGTACATGTGTTATACTTTATCATATAATCAAGGGGAAGATTACCCACAAATACTACAGGCCAATATATATACTGTGCATGGGCGTCACCAGGGGGGGTGCGTTGGGTGCGAACGCACCCCCCTTCAGATCCTTAAAAAAAAAAAAAAAAAAAAAATCAGTCTGCGAGCGACCTCAACGCCGGACGCTAAATAATTACTCTTTTCTAATTTGTTTTTATATTTTGCACCAGGGACACACACACACACACACACATATACACACACGCACAAACACACAAAAATAATAATAATTCGCACCCCTGGTTCTGGCAGCACTGATTTTGTACATATCTATTAGTATTCTACAGTGTTTACTATCTATCGACCGTACTGTACGTCCGTACGATACGGAGCACTTATACACGTTTGCCCCATCCCACATAATCATAATTCCCGCGTTGAAAAGATTTTCTTGCTTTTTTGTTAGAATTCAAGAAATCTGTTCACCCAAAAGCAGTGGCGTAACTACGGAGGGGGGGGGGTGCTAATATAAAATATATAAAATATAGCTACAAACGGCAATTTGGGGACTGTAAAATGTCAAAATTTTCAAGATCGCTCGCTCCGTTCGCTCGCATTTAATCTTTATGCCATTCTTCTGATGTTGCTGCCAGTAATTGCCTGCAGGTGCGCCCGGTGCGCCCCCCCCCCCCTTAACTTCCAAAGCGAAAAAATATGGCTAAGAACGGCAGTTTTGGGACTGTAAAATGTAAAATTTTCAAGCTCGCTCTCTTCGCTCGCTCGCATTTAATCGTTATGCAATTCACCTAGTGTTGCTGCCAGTAATTGCCAGCAGTTCCGCCCGGTGCCCCTCCCCCCCTTAATTTCCAAAGCGAAAAAATATGGCTAAGAAAAGAACGGCAGTTTGTGGACTGTAAAATGTAATATTTTCAAGCTCGCTCGTTCCGCTCGCTCGAATGTAATCATTATGCTCTCCTGATATTGCTGCCAGTATTTGCCAGCAGTTGCGCCCGATGCGCCCCCTTAAATTCTAAAGCGAAGAAATATAGCTACAAACGGCAGCTTGTTTGTTTGGTTTTTTTTTACAGTAAAATGTCAAAATTTTCAAGCTCGCTCGCTCGCTCGCTCGCTCGCATTACATACGCAATTCTCCTGATGTTGCTGCCAGTAATTGCCGGCAGTTGCGCCTGGTGCGCCCCTCCCCCCCTCCCCCCACCTCCTTTATTCCCAAAGCGAAAAAATATGGCTCCAAATGGCAGTTTTGGGACTGTAAAATGTCAAAATTTTCAAGCTCGCTCTCTTCGCTCGCTCGCATTTAATTGTTATGCCATTCACCTGATGTTGCTGCCAGTAATTTCCAGCAGTAAGATGCGCCCGGTGCGCCCCCCTTAATTTCCAAAGCAAAAAAAAAAAAAAAAAAAGATACGGCTACAAAAGGCAGTTTTGGGACTGTAAAATGTCAAAATTTTCAAGCTCACTCGCTCACTCGCTCACATTTAATTGTTATGCAATTCTCCCGATGTTACTGCCACTAATTACCGGCAGTTGCGCACGTTGCGCCCCCACCCCTCCTTTATCTCCAAAGCGAAAAAATATGGCTCCAAATGGCAGTTTTTGGACTGTAAAATGTCAAAATTTCCAAGCTCGCTCTCTTCGCTCGCTCGCATTTAATTGTTATGCCATTCCCCTGATGTTGCTGCCAGTAATTGCCAGCAGTTGCGCCCGGTGCGACCCCCACCCCCCTTAATTTCCAAAGCAAAAAAAATATGGCTACAAAAGGCAGTTTTTGGACTGTAAAATGTCAAAATTTTCAAGCTCGCTCGCTCGCTCGCATTTAATTGTTATGCAATTGTCCTGATGTTGCTGCCAGTAATTACCAGCAGTTGCGCACGTTGCGCCCCCACCCCTCCTTTATTTCCAAAGCGAAAAAATATGGCTCCAAATGGCAGTTTTTGGACTGTAAAATGTCAAAATTTCCAAGCTCGCTCTCATTGCTCGCTCGCATTTAATTATTATGCCATTCACCTGATGTTGCTGCCAGTAATTGCCAGCAGTTGCGCCCGTTGAGCCCCCCTTAATTTACAAAGCAAAAAATATGGCTACAAACGGCAGTTTGGGGACTGTAAAATGTCAAAATTTTCAAGCTCGCTCGCTCCGCTCGCTCGAATGTAGTCGTGATGCCATTCCCCTGATATCGCTGCCAGTAATTTGTCGTTTCACACCGTCATTCCATAATACATTAATAAGGGGTATAACCCTCTCCGGCACTTCCACACCCTCCCCCCACCCTTGCTCGCTCCCTCGCATACTAACCCCCCCCCCCCCCCCCCCCCAAAGATGAAATCCCAGCTTCCCTCAAAAAACAGTAAAAGTCTAGGGATTGAGAGCTTCCTATATTCCAAATGTCTGTCAAAAAAATCTCGTAATCATTTAGTGTCAAAACGCACCCCCTTGAAAAAAAGCTGGTGACGCCCCTGCTGTGTGAATTCAATGGATGTAGCATCATAGAACACATCAGTGAATAAAGAAGAATCGGACAATCTGTTCAAAAGTTTAGAATTGTATCGGTTACGCATCGCTCACGTGGGTAAGAAGGCTATACATCTGTTCATGTCACAGGACAGCGATATAAAGAATATATAAAGAGAATTTCACAAGTTATTCAATAAAAAATAGGACTTGATACTGACATAGATACAGTGTATCTATCAATACTGAACATGTTACTTCTGAAAAAGATATCAGTCAAGTGCGCTTTCATTATCTGAGAAAATAAAACTGTTGAAATCCCTAATACACACTCTTTACATCGTTGTGCTAGCTATATCATGTCAACTGAAGACGGCACATGGCTTTGACCAGAACTTTTAAGATCATTATGATTATTCGAACTGAGATTGTCCGATTTCCCTCAAACTTTCACTGATGTGTACTGCCATGAGCCTACAACGGAACCTGTAGATCCATGGTTCTACTAATATTGCTGAATGCCTTCACTCAATCCGAACTTATATTTAGCTTTCGGTTTCCTTTAAACATATTTTGAATACTGTTCAATATCAATCCCTCTCGGTATGTTCTGGTGGAAGATTTGGCACATCACCAAGTACAGAAGATCCGAGAAAGTGGGTGAAAGGTCCAGTGACTTGCGAAAGGATGAGCGTTGACCTTATATAGGAAGCGCATTAAGTATAAATATCCTCCGAAAGTTACAGTGGAATTTTTCTCAAATGTAATTCAGATTCAGTTAATGCAGAAGTATACAACGAGTATATATAGTGGGCCTACATACATGTGAAGTTTAAGGAAATTAAAAAAAAAAAGAACGCTTGACTTTGTACTTCTTTCAGAAGACAGAGGAATGATACATGTATTTCCCTTAATATGTCAGTATAACAAATAGAAGGAATGTGTACTTTTCATTAAAAAAGAAACCTGTATATTTCATTCACATCGATGCCATACTGTGACATCACAAGTTATTGTTGCAGTATTCGTATATCTAGCAATGACGACACATGGTTTTAACCAATACTTTCTGTCACAATGCTTTACCCATTCATTTATTCTAGAAAAGTAAAAACATAATATGAACGCGATGTGTGGGTAACTTCAATAATGTGTTCTACAATATCTCTGCATTCACTGAATCTACATGTAAATGTATTTGACTCGAGATACCTTCCCCTTTAACGAATGAACTAAAGTATTGTTGACAGTATTGTATTACTTCTGATGTATGAGGGGAAAACCCTCTCAAAACGGATGTTACGAAAAGAAAGGATAAATGGGAATAAGTCATTCGATTGAAGGACGTTACACTTCTACAGACACCAGAAGCTTCAACTGAGTTTGCTACCATTAGGAGACAGTGGGGAGAAGTGGGATAAAAATTTTTGATTTGATGAATTTTCTAGTACAACTTTTCTGATATTTAGAATGGGGTACTTATGTCTCGGACCCAAAGACAACTAATGCTGTGCCACCTGATGGGTTGTTACCGGTACTTTATATTCCTAAAAGTCTAATATTTGTGTCATAATTGATTCTAAAAAGCCTTCTGAACGGGAAGAAGTTGGCCACCCTCTGGGAGAAGTGGGACATTGGTTGGGGTGAAGTAGGACAAACAGTAACTATAGGCTGAACAATGTTAGAAGCATATCATATAATAATGTGTGTGTGAGTGTGTGTGTATATGTTTTGTGTGTGTGTGTGTGTGTGTGTGTGTGCGCGAAGGCCCTATGAGTGTGTGTTTGAATATTTACACATGAAGAGTTTCATCGCAAAACATGATTAACCCATTATGGTCCATCAGAGAAAGTTACATTAAAATCATCCAGAACTTAAGAAAATCTTTGATATTTTTTTTTTTTCATAACTTGGGACAGTGATGCTGTCCCAGTTCATCCCAGCACCCCCAAATATCCAAAATGGCGGCTAACATCACAATTTAGCAAATTTTTCCAAAATCTTTTAATGCAAATTATTGGAACTCATAAAGCCTACACTTAGCATGCTAAGTGCCCGCTAAAACCGTACGATGAATTCAGAAAGCATTTCACATTGAATGCAAAAAACTACAAACAAACAAAAATCCGAAAGAATAATTCAAAATTTCCGGCAGAGTTGCTGCAGAGCAGTTCCCATGCACTTGTACTCTGATACCCAAAGCCTATAGGCAATAAGACTTGAAATTCGATTAGTTCAAAACTTTTTGAGATATGAGAGGCATCCCATTTCTCCCGCGCCCCAGTTCACCCCACTTTCCCCTATATAATAACACATGCTCTATCATGCACTATACTGGATTATAGAACGACCGGACATAATTTTCTACACTACATTATCCCATGTGCCTTTTTGTTTTACCGAAGCCGCGGGCCGAATTGAAGTAGAATTGCTCGAGGGATGATTTAGTATAATGATTTGGAGTTAGTCCAGTGCATGCACTAATTGTACAGTTCTATACTAAATGGGCCACTCGATCTTCATGCATTTTCCGTACGTCTAGGCTCGACTAGATCGGCCGTGCCCGGCCGGCCAACTAGTAATACAGAAATTGTTACGCGATCACGTGATGCAATCAAAACGCATATACTTGACCTATCACTGCAAGAAAATAAAATGCAAGTAGGCTATAGACTATCAAGCCAAAATGGGTTTTGAAACGAGTTTAGAAATGTTAAACCACACAATAAGTTCCCTATTATAAGCATTGTTTCTAGATTCCTCATATGTTACATTGCATTCGACAATAAACCATTCACTTTCTTGTTATTGCGGTTTACTTGTAAAACGTGGAATATGGAAATATACATATACACTGTATATATAACAGCAAATAGTTTCTGCTCGGAGTCCTAAGAAAGTATAGATTCACAAAAGTAGTTAAAATTCAAATGTATTGACATTAATAATAATAATAATAATAATAATAATAATAATGATAAAAATAATAATTCGTATACGTCAAATTTATTTGACAAAGCCCTATATACTGGATGGGCGAAAATTCGTCAAAACTACGTCTCTTAAGGAGTTTTTATATTGTTGTGAATATATATATATATATATATATATATATATATATATATATATATATATATATTATACAAACAAAACAAGCAAACAAGCCAACAACATTCATCCAGATAGCTTAAATGGATGAGAAGTATCTGTATACATATGCATTTATTTTTTTTCCTAAGAATATATACATGCATAGAGCCCAATTTACAGTAAAAAATTGTAGCCCTGAATTTGCTGAAAGAAATAAAAAAGAAAACAACAACTCCAATTTGCATTCTGGTGTTGTAACATTATGATTCATTGTAGGCCATAAAATGCAAAAGAGAGAGAGAGAGAGAGAGAGAGAAGAACCGACGAAACGTGTGTGAACTTCAGACATTATTACCACGCAACTTAAGGGCATGTTTTTTTTTTCTTCAATTTTAATGGATTCCATACAGACCACTAATTAATGGTAAAGAAATGTTTGAGCTACAAAGATTGTTCTCTACAAAAAGGTGGTATACTTAAAATACACAGCGGCCTAAATCAATTAGTCATGAATAATATTGATTTGTATATGAAAAGGCATTTTAACCATTGCTGGTAACGAAGATGCGAGAAGGCGAATAAGCTTCAAGGAATATTCATACGTGGTTTTTTTTTTTGTTGTTGGGGGGGGGGGGAGTACCATGCAGTCTACTGAAATCTACTGAATAGAATACTTCTGATAACACTATGTCGGCCCAAATGTTTACAATAATAACAATGATAAAAATAAATTACATTTATATTGCACTTCCATGAAAAAGAAAAAGTTTCTAAGCGCTTTGCGCAACCGCATAAAATACATACACTATAAGTATCTAAATTAAATCTAACATTAATCGTTTTGATGATACAACATAACAGTATAATAAACGTGTAAATAAATCAGAATGCAGTCATAAAAATGTTCTTTATACCAACGTGAACGAGCATAAAAAAGTAAATAGAAAAAGATTTACTTATTGCAAATAACCTAAAGAGGGAGAAACAATTCATAAGTCAGGGGAGTTAAAACAGGATATGCTTGCGAGTGACGTGGAATTGCGCAAATGCTTCCAAAGTTCATAGGGGCATGAACAGAGAAGGCACAATCGCCATAAGCGACTGCCAAGTGCGGGAACCAGGAGTATATTGGAGACGAGCATCTATAAAGTTTATTGTACTACAATGGTTCTTTCCATTCTTTGGTCGTATGTTGTATTGGGTACATACATTAGTCGAAAGCAGGAACTGAACCCACCCATTTGATATTCACGTGAACCAATTATATTCATGAATTGAAAGCGGCTTCACAGATTTATTCCTCTTTATATCATTTAGAATACCCTCCAGAGGCGTATTTTCCTGTTTTTTTGTAGGGTTCCTGTATCAAAATTAGCAATATCCACGCTTCTTGGATTAAGATTGATAACGTACATTTTACTCTTATTAGCTGATCAGAATTAGATGCTTGTTAGACTAATCAAGGATAATTGCACAAGGTTAAGAAGGTGGCAACCAAGTTTAGTTTACTGTATTGCTAAGATCCCATCTAAAACATAAATCAAAATAACAAAAACAAAATATTTTGCATACCAAATTTTCAAGGTCATAATACAGTACCCAAACCATTTACTGGACTATTGCACTATACAAACATTGTATGCTAATTAGCTCATTATGTCAATTATGATATATAAGACATTTCTATTATTTGAAAGTACAAACTGGTGTTATAATTGGACTCCTAGTCATTGAAAACCAGTGAAAAGGTAGTTGTATCATTTGTGTTTTCTGGCTTCCTGAGGTTATATTAACAATATATTACATAAAATGCGCTAATTAACTGATATGTATGCTAATGAGATTAACAAATGTCAATGCTTAAGTCGCCAAGGTGGCAACCAAGCATAATTTACTTCAGTACCCATCTAGAATATGAATCGACAAAAAAAAAATATATATAGTACTCAACAACTTTGTCATGTAATGTAATATGTTGTGTTACCATCTAATTCCCTGTTATTACGCAAATTATAGCTTATTATGCTACTTACGATATTCAAGACACTTGCATCGTTTGAAAATCGGCAAATGGCGTTGTGAATTCCTTGTTATAGAAGTTCCTGCATTAAAATTAGCAATATTTTACATATAGTCCACGATATGCTTATTGAGTGATTATGCTAATTGAGTTAATAAAAAAAAAGTTACCCAAGGTTGTCAAGTTGGCAACCAAGCTACATTTACTTCAATACCCCCCTAGAACACAAATCAACAACGACAACAACAAACCTTGAACTTAACAATTTTTCCAGGTCATGTATATGGTCTATGACACCTTCTACTGGACTATCGAGTCGCCCTGGTTGGAGGATTCAATTGATTGTATTTTGTTTGTTTGTTTGTTAGGTTTTTTTATCGGTCAAGCCTTTATCGCCAATTTCTGTCTGAATAAGAAATTAATGGGAAATTTATGATATATACAAAATATACATGTGGCTTGAGAAAATGCACAAATGTTGATAAAACACATCATTGACGATTGAAGTAAATCTGACAATCGCTGTCCAAAGTTATTAATTAATCAAAGTTCCGGTGCCACCATCGCTGGATGAGGAGATACTACAGATCGTGACATCACCACAAAACAAAGATAATAATGAAGAAACCTAAAGAGAATGGAACACATTTTCATTTATCCAGTATAGAGCGATTAACTTACCTCTTTCAGAGAACATAATAAGAGAGTCTTGCCCTTTTGGTATCAGTAACAAATCGAAGGAATGTCTCTTTTTTTATGAAATACGTTTTCTTTATATAAAGTGTTCTGCTGTGATGTCACGATCTCTTGTATCGTCTTCTCAAGCAGTGACTGTGGCACCATGACAAATTCATTTTTTTTTCTGTTTTTTTTTTTTAACGGGGTGTCCGATTTTCCTGAAACATTTTTAATGTGTTCTATTAATATTGCTCACTCATTCCGCATGCACAAAGTTTGGAGAAACTTCCCTTTTAACCACACACACACACACACACACACACACACACACACACACACACACACACACACACACACACACACACACACACACACACAGCATGATTGTAGCCGTATAACGATTTTGATGGCAAAAAGAGAAGTATTATAAAAAAAATTGTTGGAATATACCACAAACATATTTGGCTACCATTATCAAATGTCGTAAGTCCTAGTAACAAATAATCAAATGAAATGGCAATGTCATAAAATTAGGGAGAACAACAGCAACAACGAGCACAAGGAGGATGGTTCAACTTTTTCCATCGCGGTCCGTATGATGCGAAGTGGGAGAGCACAGGCTGCCTGAATTGGGGAAACTACAACAGAATTACGTCATCGCCGTTACTACGTACGACAAGACGCGACGTACGCACTAGACCACTGAAATCCGCATCGCGGAAAATACAACATACGTCATAATTATATGCACGAAAAGTGCAGTGTTCACTGATACCAAGCGGTACTGCGGTATGATAGGGCAGAGGTGCGTTGATGAACATCGTAGAACGTGACCACTTTTCATATTGACTGGTGGTCAAGGTTTAGAACTGGAAAAGGGATAGACGAACTGTGTCGAGACATGGGCGAAACTTCGTTATTCAGCGTATTACAGCCACTACCCACATTGGCGTCGTTATTTTTTGTCAATCTGTTTTGCATCGTTTTCGCCCAAGGTAAGTACTGGTAGATGAGATCCTAGAAGACCACACCAAAAGAGGAAGATACACTGTACCTGTCAGGTGGTGAGGTGGTGAATGGTGCTGGTGGAACTGGAGTGACGATACCATTCGCAAGAGTGCACAATTGCCCAAGAGAGAGAGAGCGTGTAGCGTGTTGTACTATTGCGCTGTACGTGACATTCGATCATATAGGAACTTTTAGCTTTACATACACCATGTATTTTCCAAAGCCACAAAAGGTAACATACTAACAAATTTACGGACCAGGTCAGGAGGTTTACGGAGCATTAAGGGCTGTACATCTACTACTACCTTGTGTGGCCTTTCTTGTATGAGCAGATGAAACAAAAACCCAGCATTAGTGTTTCGATATTGAACTTTCTAAAATGTTAGTTAGGTATAGAAACAATCATTGTCAGGCAATGAAAAGCAATGTAAATATTGGATCAGTATAGTCAATGTTAACTATTGTGAAATATACAAAATTTGAACAATGGCTATAGTAAAAATGTTTCCAGACTAAACTGTCTACAATGGTTTAAAATTACATGCAGCTTGTTTGAAAGTTTATTGAGAAAAGCAGTGATATATATCACATAGTCTATCTCTTTATATTTTAGGCTTTATTGCAAAATTGTTATATGGTAGGATATTTTGTCATATAACTGACCTACACAATATATGCATAAAATGTGATAACTCGAACATTTTTTTAAATCCTTGCTGTCAAACGTAAACAGTACCTATGGCAAGCAAGGCCATACAAAAATACAAGTTAAGTTTACAAGGTTTATAGGTGTAATAAGTTACATCCTGCATGGTACATATGCCAAATAAAGAAAGAGGAGAACATGCTCTTCTAAACACACTTTAATTGAGGGGAATCTTGTATGACAGTAAAACAGCCTAGTGGAGATTGGAGGGGCTTCACTATCGCAGCGTCAGAGCCATTTTGCTCCACTTTTGTGTGGTGTACGTAATGATTTGATGTGACTAGGTAGGTATATGTACCTCAAATCATTTACTTATGTCACTCTGTTGGGGTGTATGATTATACAAGGACTGTTGACTGTGAAAAATATCCTTCCAGGAATACAAAAATTCACTTATAATCTCTTTGTCATTGTGCAGTACAAAGAGCTACTGTTGGAGAGAAACTTGATTATTTGATTTCGCTTCTAATTGTGGTATTTCACTTTAATGTTCACCAAGTGTGATATATGTTATGGGTTGAATTAATGACAGCATAAGCTACATCATCAACATGTGGAAAGCGGAAGCACTGTGGTCTGGTAATACTACAGTAGAAATAACTCAACTTGGTACGAGTAAACTGCCTGTCATTAAGTCAGTAAGGACAGCAGGGACTTGGTGTCAGGGCAACTGTAAGTGAAGGAATTTAAAGTAATTAGATTGATGGCATACATCTGGTAGGCCCAGTCTTTTATTTTTTTTTTCTTTTTATAACTTCAGAAAGTTCAAAACCTGTGTATTTGTGGCCTCTGGTTCTAGTTTCTGCCACACATTGCACAAGGTACTTTTAAAGCTACAATGTATTTCTTTTTATGTGTGAATGCAAGGTATGTGTGAAAGGCAATTGATTATATGTATACGTATCTTTTTAAAAAGCAGAATACGATGAAATATGACCATTTGTGTGACTGATCAATACTTACAAAAATGCTGTTAACTGTTTTGTTTCTTGATTAAAGAGTAAAAAGTTAATTGAACTCAAACACAATGCACTGAAATGCTTATGACAGTACTTATTTATGTGGATGTACAATTCTTTCTTCTTCTTTTTTCAGTTACTTGTAGTTCACTGTGTGACTTCGACAATTCCGATAAGAATAGTCACAGCATTAGTAGTTTTAAGTTGTTGATCATTATAAGATCTAAAGTAAAGATACACCTCAGAGTTTAAAGAGAAAAAATGAAAAACTTATCCCTTGTAACTAGAGACTATGCTCCTCTTATGTACAAAGAATAATGGTTGGAATTTGTTGGCATTCTTATGAATTGACCATACTTTCTAAATTCTGTAGATTGAAAGTCAATCTAATAGATCGCATGCAGGGACCAATCCAAAATTGGATTGAAAGTTTCAATCAAAGGAATTTAAAGTGTTGATCTGTGGTATTTATTCCCTCTCCATCATAAAGAAGTTTCCAGTTTTATTATTCTGAGGAAAAGTCTAAATTAACTACTTTACCAGCATATGAAAGAGATCTAATTTGAAGGGTTGAACTTAAAAAATGTAGTTGATGACCTACATGTGGTGATATAAAACACCATCTAGTGATCTTGATATACAGTAAGATTAATTTTGTCTTGAACCTCAGATGAGACTCAAAGAAATATATGATGTAAGTGTAGATTCTTAGAAAGATTGTGTAAAAAGTCTTGAATAGGATCAGTGAACTCTCTCTCTCTCTCTCTCTCTGCAAGAAGAAAAAAAAAGATTCTCATTCAACTTCGTTCGAGGAAAGCAAAGGCAGACAGTGCTGAAAACAAAACACGACACTGAGACAAATTGCCAGGTTGATTGTGATTTATTTTCTGTGGTTTTCAATATATTATACAGATGTAAGGCTACGTGGTGGGATCAACGAGTGGGAAGGACGTGTTGAGATCTTCCTCAGCGGATATTGGGGCACAGTATGTGATGACTCCTGGGACCTGAATGATGCAGAAGTAGTCTGCAGACAGTTGGGATACAGTGGGGCAACACAGGCACACAGCAATGCCTACTTTGGTGAGGCGACAGGATTCATCTGGCTGGATAATGTTGCCTGTACTGGAAGTGAGAACAGACTCTATGATTGCTCACACAATGGAGTGGGAGAGCACAACTGTGGCCACCATGAAGATGCTGGTGTTACATGCTCCAATTCTGGTGAGTCTAAAAGTGCAATTCATTAACTGATTTAATGAAAACCCACAATATTAAAATTATTTCTTTTTATGGTTGGAAATGTGGCCTGTTGATTTGTTTTGCTACCATACATTCAGTGATGGAGAAAGATTGCATGGACATTTGGAAACTTATGTGTAATAAGATTTTATGTGAATTTTAAGGTGGACCTGTTTAAAAAAATGTAGGAAAGTAACACTTACATGATGGCATAGCAGTCAAATTGATATAATCTTAAGGTTCTAAACTCTCCTAGTGCTTAAAAAAAAGTTTTCATAATGTGTAGCCAGTATAACATACACATTTGTTTGTATGTATATATATATATATACACTACACTTGTATATCACATCTGGTCATGCTGTATATAAAGTCTTTTCTTTTGTAGACAGGTAAAGAAAATCTCGCCATGAATTCTAGTGTAAAATTATGTCAATTTCTTTGCTCTATGCATTATTTTTTTTATAGCTCTTGGGACCCACTCACTTCAAGAAGTAAAGAGTCCAAAATGTGCACACCCCACACCACACACTGGCAAAGTAGCATCATGAACATTCAAATGAGACCATCTCCAGATCTACTGCCTCTTATCTTGAATCTCCTCTATAACCTATGTACTTTCGTCTTTTCATTTATTCACTCTTTGTTATGCTGCTTAATCCATCCACACTCTTTAGAGAGAAAAGCAAATACAACAGCGCATGATATTTTAGAAGGCACTTGAGATCAGTGTTGTATGTCACTAGCTTTCTGTTCAGGTCCTTGACTATTCTTCCGTCATTGGGGGATATTCACCATCACTTCCTGACCAACTCTTCCTGGTCAGGTGGCTTGATGGGCTGGTACACATCTGCACCTTTCAAAGCTGCCAGCTCAGTCAAGTTCATGACAGATTGAGATACCTCTTCAAATGAGGGATAGTCATGGAATACATGTATATCGTCGGTGGTCGTGCGATCTGTCATTTATGCAGTTTTTGTGTATTTTATGTACGTAGGAATGATAATTCAAGGTAATCACGTTTGATGTTTACCCATTTTTCAGTCATGATTGCAACATTTGATATGTGGAATTTCCAATTATATTTGTGTAAAACCTCAGGCTATAATTCTTACTCTAAATGTATAATGTTTTCGTCGAATAGCATTGTTTGGAAATATATCTATCTATATGCAAGAAATCGCAAGATAGCTACATGTATGTTTTATTTTTTTATTTGCAAAAACCATACAGTACCATGTAAATGACTTGTTTTGTTGACCTTGTGCATAGTACTTGCAGTCACCGAACTGTCGTATACACTCATATTTTGCACAAAGTCAATGAACTCGATGTTTGGCTGACCTCCTGCGCTGTGTTTTCGGTCATCCAAACGGTCATGTACATGTATAGGAGAGGATGGTATATTGCTGATTTTTAGCAAGCACAGTTATGGGGAAATGAACAAAATAAAATGACAACACTCTATAAAAGTGGTGATTACACAAAAATTTCATTCAGTTGGAAGCTGAAAATTTCACAGTATGTTCAGTGGAATGTCCACTATCAAAATGACTGAAAATCTGAAAATCGAAAATTTGACGGAAAGTTGTTATAAACAATGGTTCAGATGACCCCTGACAGTTTGTGTGAAAGTTGCATTTAGAGTCAGCTGTGGTGTGCTGGCAAAAGTGTTACGAAAAAATGTGGTGACTGTAAGCATTCTAATTTTAACTTGTTTGTAACTGAACCTCCCGAAACCACCCATGAGATTACTCCATAAACCGTCCAAACCCGCCCATCCACTTTTTTTTTTCTAGTTTTATGCTTTACTATTTTTATTGTTTTTATATAGAATATAATTATGTAATTTGAAAGAAGTCAAAGGTCAACAAAAGTATGTCAAAATTATTTCTGTGACACACAAGTCTCTTGGTAAAGTCTTGATGGGCTTTCAAGTAAACATACATAATACTTAATAGACAAAATTAAACATGCAGTGATCTATTTTGCATAATTTAGAAAATTGTCAAAATGAGAGTTATAATATTGCTGTACCTTCCAGGGAACAATAGGCCATTATGTACAGAATCTTCAGTTGCTAAAGGGTTAACCAAAACTTTTGCATCCAAGTAAAGTTACTACACTGTGCGATGTACATGTACAATAGACTAAACTTGAGCGCAATCTACGTGTACAACCAGAATACTGTATGCCAGAAGTGAGTGGGTCCTGGATTTGACTCAAATTTTGTATGGTTATTATATTTTCATGTAGAGTTGTCAGTGAGAATTTAATATATATTCCTTATCTCTGTCACTTTGTATTGGGTACAATGTATGAGGTGTGTTGATGTACATGTCTGTAAAGGGGAAGTTTCCCCCAATATACTGTGGGCCTACGTATGTACATGTGGATTTAGTAATTATGCTGTAATCAGTGAAGCTGGAGGAAAAGTGAGCAGTCTGTTTCAAAGTAATGAATTTTTAACAGTTTAGGTGCCACCATCCCATGATGACAAGACTGCATTTAGTGACGTTACTGCAGAATATTGAATAAGGATATAGAGAAAATATAAACAATTCCGAATTTTTTTTTTCTAGTATAATGAAAGGGCAACTGACTTGCAACTTTCAAAAAGCAAGGGTGAATGATAGTTTCCTTAACATACAATATATATATATATATTTATTATATATTATAATTCATATATCTATTATTTATGTTTATATTTATTATGTATATATTTATCATGTTATAGAATTTTGTGTAATTATTTTCTTAATATCTTCTTCTTTTTTAAGTGACATCGCAAAGTTTTGTAGTCTTTTAATATGTATCCAGGGATGGCAGCACCAAATCTGTACAAATTCATAACTTTTGAGTGGACTGTCTGATTTTCCTCAAACTTCACTTACAGATGTATGATTTTGATTCATATTGCTGCATTCACTCTATAGACCAGCTCATACAGTACCTAAGTGTAATTCCACTTTGTGCATTCATGAGCAGAAAAAAGTCATTTGTACTAGCAACAGGCAGTTTGGTTTGTTAATTCACTGAGATAAGCATCTGTGATGTAATGATTATTCACAGTGATCTTTATCTAACCCCGCGTTCACATTCGTCCCCGCAACGCGGGGACAGCCACAAGAGATCTTATCTTTTTTATGACTGACTGTTCACATTGGTAGCTCATCTGTCCCCGAGCTGTGGGGGCAATTGGGGCTTGGGGCGAGCTCTGCCAGACATAGCGCATGCGCCCATTTGATGACCACAGCTGGACGCTATCAATTTCGCCCCAAGGTCACTCTCCCTTCCAAATCTTGTCCCCGTACCCGACTTGCTTGGCGGGGACGGGGGGACAAGTCCCAGTGAGCGTTCACATTATGATTTTGGAGGAGAAAGTCCAACAGCTCGGGACTTTCCCTGCGTCGCGGGGACCAATGTGAACACAGGGTAAATGGTGCTTGCCAGCCCATCCACCAGGTCCTGACAGCAAGCCTGGTATTTGGCAATATCCAGAGAAAAAAAGGTTATTATTGCATTCAGTACAAAGCAATGAAATGGATGCCTGCTAAAATGTCAACTGATGTACTGTTCTGGTCACATTGACCCTGTTTTATGAAGAGTTTAAATAAATGATTATAGTTGATTTCTATGGTAAATCTCTGGCAGCCTGTGTGGTAAGGAAATTTAAAATCGATTATATTTTTTGGTAAAACGGGGCCCTGGTCTGAACTAAATTTCATTCTTTGTTTGGAACCTGCAAAATGAGGAGGACAGACAATTATCAGGAGAGAGGATACACTTTACAATTGTATGATTGATTAATCAATAACTTTGTTTTGATGGATATCAAAGAAATCATACCCTATTTCTTTTTGTTTAGCACTCTCAGGTGTCAGTGGTGAAGTGCGTCTGGTAGGAGGCAGTGTAGCACACGAGGGTCGTGTGGAACTGTTTTACTCTGGCTCATGGGGAACAGTCTGTGATGACCTTTGGGATGTCACTGATGCAGATGTTGTCTGTCGGCAACTCGGTTACACAGCAGCACAAGCCGCATACGATAGTGCATTCTTCGGCCAAGGATCAGGGAATATTTGGTTGGACAATGTGGAGTGTGTTGGAAGTGAAACAGCCATTAGTCAGTGCAGCCATTCTGGATATGGTGTGCACAACTGTGGACACTCGGAAGATGCTGGTGTGAAGTGTATATCAGGTAAGGATGACATATTGGGAGATGGCAAAATTGCAATATCTTCTTTTAAACTTGGTAGTGAAATTGTGAGATAAAGCCATGACATGGCAAGTGCAAATACAGTGCTTGATTGATAGTTGGGGTTCAGTACAATTGATTACACATCTATCATAGGGGATATAAACATTGCATGCTCTTTGTTGTTTGTTTTATTTTCTTGACTCTCACATACAAATAATGATTTGAGAACTTAAGCACTATGCTGACATCATTGCTTGCTTAGGTGACATTGATAAGATTAAATTCTTGATATGTTAGATCAGGTGATATGAATTGTATATTATATGTTTGAATATTACAAACAATCGTCGATCCTTTCTAGTGCAAGGGGAATTCTGTGTTGCAGGTATTCCGTGGTGCTGCTGCACTTTGAGTAGGCCTACAAGTTCTGCAGAATCTATTGAGCACCAACATGGGATTAATTGTGAACTGCTATATTGCCCTGATAATGCATGGTGATTATGTATGGAGGGGTCAACCCAGATGTCAGTTAATGGTCAATAGATAGATTTCCCCCATTTGTAGCCAAGTGACAGTGTATGGTCAAGAGGTTCATTTTGTCAGGAAAATCACTTTAAATGGAAGTTACTGTAGCTTGTGTCTCTTGTGAACATCAAGATGTTCTATAGGAGCAGGGAGTGTCAGAGAGTCAATTGAAGAAATGAATCTGATTTGTCAATACAAAAGTCCTGCACATCTATTTCATCTTGGTAGTATGACATTGGGTCAGAGGCAAACAATACTTAACAGCAATAGCAGCATTGATATGTCTATGTTACACCATGTTACGTGCTATTTCAAGGAACTGAGAAACTTTACTCTGTCCAACTTTCTAGTTTTGTTTCCCCGCACAAAGTAAATTTTTATCTAGTATATTATGTTCATGAGGCTTCATCAGTAGAAGACTGCAGTGAGCTGGACACAGTTACATGTACGTAAAGGCAAGGAATTTGATTTTATAGGTACTTTGCATTTAGTTATACAGCGCTTGATGTGAGATATGAGTGTTTGTTCTTTCTTGATCTGAATACACATTAGGATCTGATGATAACATCCGACTGGTGGGTGGAGGTGACAGTTACGAGGGACGTGTGGAGGTGTACTACCAGAATGAGTGGGGCACAGTATGTGATGACTCTTGGGATATCGTTGATGCCCAAGTGGCTTGCCGACAGCTTGGTTTTGCCACAGCGGATTATGTATCATCCTTTGGGGAAGGCTCTGGCAGAATCTGGTTGGATGACTTGCAGTGCACAGGTTCAGAGTCCAGTCTTTCAAACTGTGTCCATAGTGGCTGGAATAATCACAATTGCAGGCATTCAGAGGATGCTGGTGTGAGGTGTTCCAATGCTGCAAGTAAGTACAGTGGTAATGATTGGCAGTTGCCAGGAATAGCCTGTTTAACTCTAAAGGACTAGCATTTATGAAAATATAATTGTGCGAATGCAAATATGTTCCCAAAAGTGTGAAGAAAAAAAATCTAGAAAAGAAGCTGTTTGTAATGATATGATTTCGAATAGACTTTCTAGCACAATATAGACTCATGAGCAAAATTGTAGTACTGCAAATATGGAAATTTTCGCACTGTGGAAATTTTTTGCGCATTTCAGGCAACTAGAAACTAGTGCAAAAACAAAAGCATGTAAATATTTTTGCTGGTTATATGTGCCACTTTGTATTGTCTTCATTCCATGGAATTAAAAACATGCGAAATTCATTTTACTCAGCCAAAATTATTCACGCAAATTTTTATAATAGTGCCTATTTATACTAGTGGTACTGTATATACATGTATAGAAATTGCATCGAATACGCTAATAGGATATTAATGCCATGCTGTTGATATCAGTGTGAAAATTCATAAGCAGTTGCATCCCTGATGAAGGGGGAAGCCCCCCAAAATTTGGATTTTGAATTAAAACCAACTGGCATTTACTGCATTCTTCTATCGTGACTTTACTATTTCTATTACTATTACTGCCAATATGTGGATCTAATAAAATGTTTACATACATGTATATATATAAAATATATATGATATATGTAATACATACATGTACATGTATTTATATATAAATATGTATATAATATGCATTACAATATATCCTTGTTTTATGTGTAGATGAACATTCATGAGTAATGTTTGATTTTCTAGGTCATGCATTGAAGATTGCATACAAATTAAAATTTTTATGATCACTGAGAAAAAAAGTTCTTAAATAGTGCAACTCTGCACTTTGTTTAATGCAATCAGCTTATAAACTTCCTATGTCAGTGTGCATTCTTATCAAACTTTATGTCATAATGCATAGGGATACCATAATCTTTGTAATTGGTAATGCAATGGCCTTCCTGTGAAACAGATTTGCTTGTGAAACTTGGGGCTTACATAGCTTCTATATGTTACCTTTTATAATAATCAAAGGGGAGTCTCAGCTTCGGTTGGTAGATGGGAGCACCAGCAGGGAAGGGCGAGTGGAGATCTACCACAACGGTATCTGGGGAACAGTGTGTGATGACGACTGGGACACACGTGATGCTGAGGTAGTGTGCAGAGAGCTCGGCTTCCCGGGTGTGGACAACTCTCATAGCAATGCACACTTTGGCGCTGGGACGGGAACTATCTGGCTGGACAATGTGGACTGTCAGGGTGGGGAGTCCAGGCTGGAGTACTGTTCACACAATGGCTGGGGGAACCACAACTGCGGGCATGGTGAAGATGCTGGTGTTTCTTGTTCATCAGTTGGTAAGTTTAATTCAAAGTATCAGCTGCAATTTCTGCAACATTGTAAGGAGAGTAAATGCATAAAAAGCATTTTGATTTATCTGAAAGATTGTCTTATGGTTAAACATTAAACATTTACTGTGGCATAATCAATATTTATTCATTTTGAAATTATCTAAGAAATTGATACTGATAAAGTAAGATTGTATAGCAGATTACTCAAATGAAATCTTAATAGCAGGTCTCTGAACTCTTATTTCCCAATCATGACTTCAGCTTAAAGATAAAATGCATCTGCATCTATTCTGCATCTATTTCTCTATATTTCTGTGTCCTTATCACACGTCTCATTATTTTTATGCCTCCGCCACGAAGTGGTGCCGGAGGCATTATGTTTTCGGGTTGTCCGTCCATCCGTCCGTCCGTCCTTCCGTCCGTCCGTCCGTCCGTCCGTAATGAATTTTGTGGACAGGGTAACTACCAAAACCTTTTGAGGTATCCTAATGAAACTTGGCATGTATGTGTATTAGGGGGTGAAGTTGTGCCTATCAACTTTTGGAAGCACATGCTTAAGGTCAAAGGTCAAAAGGTCAAGGTCAAATGCTTAAAATTTCACTATTTCCCCCATATCTATGCAATGCCTGAAGATATTTTCTTGAAACTGAGTGTATACATGTATTACCAAATTAAGATTCTGTGGTGAAAGTTTGGGGTCATGAGGTCAAAAGGTCAAAGGTCAAAAGGTCAAGTAAAATGTTAAAATTTCACTTTTTCTCTGTATTTTGGAAATTGTTCAAGGTATCTTTATGGAACATAGTATATATGCATGTACTGACTGGCAGTGGTTATCTAGGGAATTTAGGGTTCATGGGTCAAAGGTCAGGGGTCAAAGGTCAAGGGCAATACTTCAAAATTTTACTATTTTCCTTATATTTATGCAATGCAGGATGATTTTTTTTTTTACTTGATGTATGCATGTATAACCCAATAGAGATTCTCTGGGATTTTTTTTTTGCCAAGAAGGTCAAAGGTCAAAAGGTCAAAGATCAAGTGAAAGTGCTGAACTTACTTCTTTCTCTATATCTCGGAGTGGCTCACGTTATCTTGAAACTTAGTACATATCTATGTATGTTCTGCCTGACAGTGATTCTCTTATAAATCAAAGGCCAGATGAAAATGATAACAATTTACTGTTCAATACAGAAATTGCACTTTTTCTCCACACCTTGAAAATTTCTCAGTGCATAAACTTATGAAAGGGTCAAAGTCAAGTTAAAGTTCTTAAATCCCCAAATACATGCTCTCCTATTCATCCAATTAAACATAGGTCAAGGAAGTAAACATTCAATACATTTGTGACAAACATGTCATTTTAATATTTTCCCAATTTTGTGAAAATGTTATCACACATTGTCCACATGTACTATAGACCTATTAGGAGAATCATGCATTATTGCGGAGGCATACCAGTCGCCATAGCGACATTTCTAGTTTTGATATACTTCTGTTGAGGATTGCTGGATCTGTTGTGCCATTTTGTCCGATATGTTTTCTTCCTCTCATGTTAGTCTTGTCTCATTTTGTCCTGTCTCTTAGTCTTCCTTTATTACATGTATAGTTTCATTGTTGTTCCAGTCTAGTTTTATATTCATTCACATGTGTGTATGTGTGTCTGTTTGTTACTCTGTCTTCGTAGTGGGATTCCAGACCTTTTTTTTTCCTAGACATTTTGCTTTTTTGTCCTTTGTGCACAAATTTATTTTTTTATTGACATTCTGTACCTGAGGGACCCACTAGTTGGTCCCTCCATTTTTTGAAATTTGCGTATTATTTAATTTCATCACTTCAGTTTTCATGACAATGTAAAATTATAATTAGGTTCCATAATTATTGTATACTCTTCTCAGTTTACTTTGTTTTGCTTATGAAACCTTATTCTCTGTTACCAAAAAAGTGAAATAAAATTTGAATTTAACTGAATTTATTTGAAATGCAGCCTTACATATCCTTCATTGCAATGTTACACAACCAAATGACTGATTACTATGACAATTTTGCAATTCTGACTGCAAAGATCAGTAATCTCATAGTCCATGATGCATCTTTCTCTTCTTCCAACAAGGTGTGTCAGAGGGTGACATACGACTCAGTGGGGGCAGTGGCAGCCATGAGGGGCGTGTGGAGATCTACCACAACAGCGAGTGGGGAACAGTGTGTGATGATGACTGGTCAGTCAATGAGGCGAAAGTGGTCTGCAACAATCTTGGCTTCAGCTCTGTGGCAGCAGCTGATGTAGATGGCTTTGAGGCCTCGTCAGGGACCATCTGGCTGGACAATGTCAACTGTGTTGGAGATGAGAGCTCTCTTATTTACTGCACCCACAATGGTTGGGGCATCAATGATTGCTCTCATAGTGAGGATGTCGGTGTGCGATGCAGCAGTGAGTTTAACAATGTGCCTTCCTCTTTTAATGCCTCTTTCATTAACCCATATCCGCTGATCGCATAATGCAGTTCAGAAGCTGTCATTGCTGGAGGCTATTTCATGTACGTTCTAAACTGTACCGTCTCAAATTCAAGGTGATGTCACCGACACTTATGAAAAGAAAAAAGAAAACTATAGAAAACTATAGATCAATTGAAAGAGACAGAAATGGCCTTTCATATAAGATGTAAGCCAGTGTTATATCATGAATTACGTGATGTCATATGATTTTGATATTTTTGTATGATTTACATATTTATGAATAATCATATCGCTTATTCAAAAGAAACCACTAATGAAAAATCGTTCCATAACTTTATGCAGAAAACAGCTATCAATTTTGAAATCTTCATAATGTAAGCTTTCCGATGGTATATAACTCGTAGGGTATAATGCTTACAAATATGAAGAAATATCGAATAATAACTCATTGACCAGTGCTCTGTGGACTAATGTGGTCTACAAACTGATAAGTGCTATGAATAGGACTACAGTGAAGTAGGCCAATACGTACACATACAGCAGTGTTCAATCTCACATAGATATAGACCTATTCTGTCAGCAGCCTGCTGTAAACATCAAAATTGAATACAAATCCAAATGAAAATATCAGTAACAGGAAGTGATGCAAAGGACTGTGAGATATCAGGTCAGAGTTCACAGGCTATAATAAGCTATATAAATGATGTCATTATCCAAGCCATTTCTGCTACAGATTTATATCCCGTAGATTGTCATTCGCAGCATTTGCATGAAGTATGGGATATCCCGTAGATTGGCAGATATGGGTTAACGGGGAAGTCATACTTCCACATCCTGTAGTACATTAATCGACAGCTCCATGTTTTAAACCCGTTGAGGACTAGTTGTGAGTATACTCAGGCAAGTGTCTATGGGAAATGCGCGTTGTAGCAAAATCAAACCGTCCTCAACGGCTTAAGATTTGTGGAATTAATTGTGGTCCTTGAGCGACCAGGGATACTAAGACCCCGTTTACAGTGCGAGGCTCTGCCGCGGTGGAGCCCGCCTTCATTTCAGTGTAAACGCGCAAAAGGCCAAATGCGAAGCCCAAATTGGCCGCGCATTTGGCCATGCTCTGGAGGTGGTCTCGGCCGCGGCCGAGCCCGGCCTTTTCTCAGTGTAAACGCAATCTGGGCCAAATGCGCGGCCCGTACTATTTCGTTATTCAGGATATTAACCCCCTCAACGTCAAAAACTAGTATAGTTTAAGGTGGTTTTTGTCCTGCAAAGGATTTTTCCTTCAGCAAAGGCCTTTGCCCGAACAGCGACTTCGTCGCCACGGAATCCAGTTGGCAAAGGGTCTGAAAACCAGACTATACTAAATTGCGTTTGTTTACAAGCAGAGTGCCACTATGACAAAATATTGAAAGGTTTTAATTAAAGGCGCGGCCGAGCCCGGCAGTGTAAACGGACAAAATTGCGGGGCTCGGCCGCAGCTCGGCCCAGCCCCGCACTGTAAACGGGGTCCAACACTCTGAAAAACCCAAAACACATTACACTGAACAAGGATGATGACATGTTAAAAGCTTCACCATAAGAATGCACAAGTAGGAGGGCTCAGATATTCCAGAAATGTAGCAGTATAATTCCATTACAATATTGCTTGCTTAACAAGGCCGCCTGTGTAGAATTTATGCATGTTTTCTTCCTTTTTTATACCCCCGCAAAACGAAGTTTGAAGGGGTATATAGGAATCAGCGGACGGTCGGGCGGTCGGGCGGTCGGGCGGTCGGTCAGTTGCAAATCTTGCGTCGCGAACTACTTCCTCAGTTTTCAACCGATTCCCATAAAACTTGGCACAGATGTGTGCCTTGGGTTGTAGATGTGCAAGACGCATTTTTTGACAGTACCCAAAAGTACGTTGCCATGGTAACGGCATATTAATGGCAGAAGATCAAGGAAAGATCTTGCGGATTTAACTACTTCCTCAGTTTTTTGACCAAAGCTTATGAAATGTTGTTTTGACCAAAGCTTATGAAATGTTGTTTGGCGGGGGTATAACCAGTCGCTGTAGCGACATTTCTAGTTTCTTCTTCCTTGAGCCCCCACTCATGCATTCTTATGGTGAGGCTGCCATATGTCATCATCCTTGTTCGTATAATTGTAATTTGTCATAAATTCTGAAAACATTCTTATTCCTTCTCCCAATCAATATAAATTCTGAAAGTCTGTTCCCAGTATAACCACTTTTATAGACCCCGTTTACAGTGCGAGGCTCGGCCGTGGCTCGGCCGTGGCCGAGCCCGGCATTTTGGGCATTTTGGGCCTTTTGGGCCTTTTGGGCACATTCGGGCCAAATGCGTGGCCAATTTTAGTCTGGCTTCCAAACCCTCTCCCAGTACTATTTCGTTATTCAGGATATTAACCCCCTCAACGTCAAAAACTAGTATAGTTTAAGGTGGTTTTGTCCTGCAAAGGATTTTTCCTTCGGCAAAGGCCTTTGCCTGAACGGCGACTTCGTCGCCACAGAATCCAGTTGGCAAAGGGTCTGAAAACCAGACTATACCAAATTGCGTTTGTTTACAAGCAGAGCGCCACTACAACAAAATATTGAAAGGTTTAAATTAAAAGCGCGACCGAGCCCGGCAGTGTAAACGGACAAAATTGCGGGGCTGAGCCCCGCAATTGAGCCCCGCACTGTAAACGGGGTCATAGTTGTTCAGATGTAAAAGTCTGAAATTAGCCCAATAGTTTTCCTTTAAATGTGCCATTGGCATTGCAACTATGCACTGGTGTATGATAGCTCTTTCTCAGCACTGGAGCACAAATAATCATAATGAGGGGCAATTGGCAGTGCCCGTGATACCGGTACTCTCTTTGAGGTTCCATGCTCCGTGCTAACATTTTTAGCATTCTTACCTAATAGTTAGGAGCAATGTATGGCGGAGCAGGACTGTGGGAAGATTGTTGACAGTGACATTTGCTGAATGCACAGTACTTGCCCATGACAAATACTGCTACAATTTCTGCATTGCACACAGGGCTGGCACCGCATTTTTAACTCGTTGAGGACGAGTCCTGAGTATACTGGGGCAGGAGTCTATGGGAAATATGTGTTGTAGCAAAATCAGCCCATCCTCAACAGGGTAAAAGTGGGGGGGGGGGGCAGTTTATATTTCTGCTGCCACTTCATGGTTCCATCAGCTGGCAAGCAAAAAGAAAAAAATGAGTAAAAATAAATGAATAAAAGGCCTTCAGTGTAAATTTATGATACAATTTCCAGGGTTAATCCGCTAACAAGCAAAACCCACGCCTCACCCCCAGGCCCAGGAACAATGTTAATGTTCCTGTTGCTTCATGCCATGGTTTGATAAGTCTAAATGAGAACACATAATTAAATTCAGATATGATATGACAGTGAGAAAACACATGTTTTTAAAAGAGTTAGTATGTATGGGTCATGTTTGGCTGCAAAATTAGAAAGTAAAATATTGCACTAACCATATTTAAAAACTTGCCATTTTAATCACGTTATGAAGTTTCTCCAAAATGTTGTACTTCTGACTTGCTGGTGACACTATGAGGTAGAATTTACAGCACAATATAAACAATTTGGATATTATTGTCCCCGCCGAACGAGTTCGAGCAGGGGACTATGAAACGGGCTCCGTACGTGTGTGTGTCCGTGTGTCCGTGTGTCTGTCTGTCCGTCTGTCTGTCTGTGCGTCCGTGTGTGATCAAAATGTTCAATTTGCTACTTCTCTGTCATTTATGAGCCAATTTTGATTCTGTTTGCTTTATATGATAGCACTACATGGGAGCTTTGAAACTTGTACACAGAATTTCAGTTGTGACCTTTGACCTTGACCTTTGACCTATATTGTACATTTTGCTTCAAAATGCTACTCCTTCGCCATTTCTAACCCGATTTCGATTCTGTTTGCTTTATGTGATGGCACTAGGTGAGGGCTTCAAAACTTCTACACAGAATTTTGACCTTTGACTTCTTTGACCTTTGACCTTGATTTTTTACCTTTATTGTACATTGGCTACAAAATGCTACTCCAAATTCATGAATTTCTTCCGTCGAGATGTTGACGCCTGTCCGGTGATCAGGAGGTCGTAGGTTCGAATCCTGCTCGAGTATGTACGCCCATGATTTTTTATCATGGCTACTACTAAAACACTGATCAATTCAGTGCTTATTTACGTCGATGTAGGGCAATTTGTCAATCAGTTGCAAAATGCTACTCCTTCGCCATTTCTAACCCGATTTCGATTCCGTTTGCTTTATGTGATGGCACTAGGTGAGGGCTTCAAAACTTCTACACAGAATTTTGACCTTTGACTTCTTTGACCTTTGACCTTGATTTTTGACCTGCATTGTACATTTTGCTACAAAATGCTACTCCTTTGCCATTTCTAACCCAATTTCATTTCCGTTTGCTTTATGTGATGGCACTACAGTCTGTAGGTGAGGGCTTCAAAACTTCTACACAGAATTTTGACCCTTGACTTCTTTGACCTTTGACCTTGATTTTTGACCTATGTTGTACATTGGCTACAAAATGCTCCTCCTTTGCCATTTCTAACCCGATTTCGATTCCGTTTTCTTTATGTGATGGCACTAGGTGAGGGCTTCTAAACTTCTACACAGAATTTTGACCTTTGACTTCTCTGACCTTTGACCTTGATTTTTGACCTATATTGTACATTGGCTACAAAATGCTACTCCTTCGCCCGTTCTAACCCGATTTCGATTCCGTTTGCTTTTTGTGATGGCACTAGGTGAGGGCTTCAAAACTTCTACACAGAATTTTGACCATTGACTTCTTTGACCTTTGACCTTGATTTTTTACCTATATTGTACATTGGCTACAAAATGCTACTCCTTTGCCATTTCTAACCCGATTTCGATTCCGTTTGCTTTTTGTGATGGCACTAGGTGAGGGCTTCAAAACTTCTACACAGAATTTTGACCTTTGACTTCTTTGACCTTTGACCTTGATTTTTTACCGATATTGTACATTTTGCTACTAAATGCCACTTCCGGCGGGGACATGTTTTACGCACCGCGTAATTTCTACTTTTCCTTGTTCTTTATGTATTGTTGACTTGTTGACTGCTCACACACCCAGTAAAAAAGGATTTTGTCCCTACAAGACAACCCCCCCCCCCCCCCCCCCCACTCTGCTGTTAGGACCAATTGATTGCAGTGAGACTGGCCACCAACCCAGTAACTAATCAGTATGGTGGAGTGGCAATGCAGATGCATGTTATTCACCAACACCCTTCTAACACAGCAATGTATTGGGTTGTGTATCAATCCCCTTCAGAGATGATTCTAGTTCTTTTTTCTCATAGTTACATATCTGATTCCTTATGGAAATACCAGAGATTGTGTTCTCCAAATTATTGACCACTCAGGAGAAAAAGTACATCAAATCCATAGGAAAGCTGTGAAATGTATTGCAGACTTCACTTTTTGCTGTTATTGAAGGATGATGCTTCTGTAGTGATTGTTATCCTGCAGTGAGCAAGTTTGATCACAGGTGTCGTTTGTGTGTAATTTCCAATTTGTGTGTTCATACTTGATCCTTTTCTTCACACAGGTGGTGGACTCACTGCAGGAGAAATTGCTGGTATAGTCATTGGATCTCTGCTGGGTGTGGTAGTGCTCTATTACATTTGTAAGCACTGCAAGGAGCAGAATAAGGATGAGGTCACATCCAGCAACACCGTTCCTACCGCTGCTGTCTCCCCAAATACGGCACAACCTCCACCTCAGCACGGGAATTCTCAACCTGTATTTTCATTGAGTGGTGGGATTGGGTTTACCACAGCCAACAATGCTGTTCATATGCCCATGCCACAAAATGATATTCCTGATGTGCCACCACCCTCGTACGACTCGATCTCAAAGTATACAGTCTCCCCACTCGTTGGGGTGACACCCACTGTGGGTTATAATGCCCCAACAGAGCCACCGATGGAGCCACCACCATATACTTGTACTTCTACAGGTGGGGAGTTTGTTCCCCCACCTCCTCCCCTCAGCATTCCTTATACCTACCATACTCCAGACCAGGCACCATATCCTACCTCACCCTCTGCCTTAGCTCCCATCAATACATAGACAACTGTGAGTGCCAAGAGGGACATAGGGTTTAACAAACTTTGTACTTGCTATTTATGAATGATAGGTGTAAAATATTTTTGTCAATACAGTGAGTGTTTAACACTTCTAAGAATTATTTTTGAGTACCTATTCTGTAAATAGCATCTCTTTATATGTAGAGTATTTCTTTCTTTATCAGCTTCTACAGCATTCTAATTTTTACACAATACATGTACATATCATAGATATATATATATATGGATACATGTAAATGTAATAGAGAGAGAGAGAGAGAGAGAGAGAGTGAGAGAGGGTGGCTTATTGATTGATTGTACTGATTGTTAATCATTATTTATATTAATTTGAATTTGGATGTTGCATTTTATAATATGTGCTGTATTACCATGCTGTTTTTCCCCAAAGACCATGTATTGCATTCAAGGGGAATTCCAGTGCAGTTGAAAATTAGTCTGGAAAGAAGGAGTAAACTTTTTTTTTTGCAAAACAATGAAAATTTCACCAAAATCAGATGAAACATTAGTAAGTTATTTTATTTTGAAGTTTTGATATTTTTTTAAAGAAATAGTTCCTGAGCACTCAGTGTTGATATGCAAATATTGAAATGATAATATCATCCCCTCACAACATGCCCTTTATGTTGTACATAGAATGTTGAAATTTCCAGTTTTTCATTCAAACAAAATTACACCCCAGTTTCAAATCCTGATTTATCTAACTGAGCACTATTCTGAAGTTATTCAAACAGGAATAGGTCTTACATCATATTTTACACTTTGATAACAGATACATTGAACTTTTGTCAGTTTTTTTGTACATGATGAACGGAAAATTGTGAGATGATGACAGCATTAGCACACCCATCGGTGATCATATCAGCTGTACAAGAACGGCAGAACTGCAGAAATGAGCAGATCTTCACAATTTCATATTTCTGTAATTTTTGTCCGATTTTGATTAAGTTTTCACTGTAACATATTTTGTAAGATTTTACTTTTTGTTATCACTGATTCACTTATAACTAAACTGGAATTCCTCTTTAGGTATTCAATAGTAGAACATAACTTGTGAAGTGCATAGGCACAAAAACGTTTCATATGTCGCTATGAACACTTGTCAATTGTCACTATGAATCTGCACAATTTAATGAGAAAGCACAAATATTAAATTGTGGCATGTACAGACTCACTGCATGGTGTGAGCAATGGTTGCTCTGTGCATATTCACCAGCTCATGGCTTCCATTGCTGAACTATGAAGAATCAGACAAAATTCAAACAGAGGGGTTAGTTGTTCAGTCTGGAGATATAAACTGAAAGGAATGGCTTTCTTTCACATCATTCTCGAATATATTGCCCTGACAAGGGCCATTTCTTGCACAACTTGTTATTTTGCCTTAATAGCCCAAGCAACATTTTTAGATATCGTAGTCAGCATCATCCAAAATGTGTGATTATATAATGTCTATGTATCTTAGTATTATTCTAGGTTTTTGATCATGTAGGCCTATTGCTAAAGTTATGTGATAAATTGATGAGGGTGTCAAATGTGTATTAATTTGTTTCCAATGTACTGTAAACGTCAATATTTTCGCGCGATTAATTTTTCGCGCTGAGCGGCTCGAAAACGTATTCGCGGGTTCTTAAATTCGCGCTCCGCAGCAGGTTACTTTACTGTAGTACACATTCACTGCTTTCATCCAAAGCCTCTGCTACATAGCTTGCTATGCCAGCGTACGACAAGCGACGTAGCGAGCGGCTCGACTGCGAGTACAAGCACTCAAATACGTAGTACAGCTGTGACTGTAGTACCGTAGTCACGGGGGAATGTAGCATCGGTGCGCGCGGTGCACACTGCATGCTACAGTACACAGCAATCTATCGTCTCTTCGCACAGTACTAGTAGCGTAAACATGCCTGTACATTGTACTACGTAGCAGTATCATCGATGAAGCGCACACAATTCATCCCGTTCAAAATGTGCATAGAAAATTGTGAAGATATATTCGCGCGTTTTTGAATTCGCGCTAGCCGAACGTAGCGCGAAATCCGCGAAAATTAATGTACCGCGAAAATTTCCACGTTTACAGTACTTGATGACAGTTAGGAAAGAAGAACCAACATCAGGGATGAATGAGAGTAATCAATATCTCATGTTGACACATGTTATGCCATCTGCAGTTCACATGGGGCAGGTTCTGAATTTGTCGGTGAAGTGTAATGCAGTTGCTCTTCGTCAAATACCTTAAAGGGATCGTATAGTTTTGGTTGAGACCTAATTTCAGGTTTCTAACATTTTTTGGTGAGATAATGAGAACCTCTTATGAAATATGAAAGAGCATGTAATTCCATGAGGAATTTAACGTTTATTTGATGAAAATTGGTTTTGAAATGGGTGAGATATCCAAAACAGTGCAATTCTAATAAAGTGTGGGACCCACACTTTTTACAATTGCTTTGTTTTACTTAGTTGTTGGATGTTTCAGTCATTCCAAACCCGTTTTTCATAAAATAAACTTTGAATTCCTCTTAGAATGGTATGCTCTGTACTATTTCATGAGTGTTTTCATAGTATCTTGCAAAAAGTTAAGCCAAATTCTCATCTCTACCAATTGAATACTGTACCATCCCCTTAACATGAGGGAATTTGGAGATATATCATTTGTAAATTTCAGCAATCTTTTTGATTCCATGAGTAAAAGATACGAGAGCTTATACAGTATGAGAATTTCTATTTCTTACCACCGAACAAGAAACAATTTGATCATAGCTGACATGATTATGATTATAAAAGAGAGGGACAAAAATGTTTGCAAATCATGACTTTTCCTTCTCTCGTTTTTATTTTGAATAGGACATGCATGTGTGCATGTATATTTTAGACAGAAATTTCATGTTAAGACTGAAGTTTGTATATATACGCCTCCCAGGCCCCCCCTCCAGATCTCGGCCGTCGACCGCGCGATCGCGAAGAAAATTGACACACACGTTGCCTATGATGTAATCTAAAATTCCTTGAAGTTAAATTTTTAAAAAACCATCATTTATGCTAAATTATGCTAATTTATGCATAATGATGCATGAAATCAGACTATTTGGTATAAATCACAAAGTAAAGCTCAAAACAGGCACATTTTTTGTGTAAATATTCTTTTTAGTGTCCTAAGCAAATGTAATAACAAAGAATTGTGATATCAGAAAAAATTCTTAAATATTTTATTATTTTTTGAATTTCTTATGTATTTCTTTGTTTTTTCGACTTTATGTTTTTCATTGTTTTTTCGATGAAATTTGTCCGCGACATCACTCCGAACAAGAAAATATGTTATTCATTGATTTTAATCAATAAAACACCAAAATAATCATGCTTTCATGAAATTTGCCTGTAAGCACAGTTTGCATTGAAATTGTACACGAATTCACGTTTTTGAGCAATTTTTGGTCTGACATGCATGTACATATTTATGCGTAACTTCGGAACCGCGCGCCCGGGCGTCGCAAATTTGGTGTCAAAAGATGCGGGAGACTTGAAAGAAAAAAGTCATGAAAGGTGTCTAGAGGCATAGATACAGAGAAAGCTTTGTTCACATGCCATATCGTGATATTGTTAGTTTTGATTAGATGTGAAAATTTCATTCATGTGTAACCCCCAGTAAACTGAATAATAGATCGTCCCTTCTGTAGTATGCATCACTTTGATAAGGAAAGCATTTCTTGGGAGAAAATTCTAGTTAGAATGGCAGTGAGCTCGTACCTCACCTGACTAAATTGAAGGTGGCTTCTTCACAAGACTTTTAGACATCACAAAATTGAAAAGATGCTTTATTATTGATAGTGCCTGAATTACCAAAGATTTATTCTTGAATTGATTTAGTCTTTTTTTTTGTTATTTTCTTTAATATAACCAAGGCATTATTTGCTTTCATACCAGCAGATATTGCACATATATTCTTCATGAAATTTATTCAAAAAATGATAGTTTAGTCTATATGCATATATAAAGTCAGAGTAACAGAAAACATATCCAAGTGAAAGAAGTGATCTATGTGATGTAGATGTCTCTTTTATGTTAATTCTCAATGCTTGATTAGTTTCATTTTGTGTAAGTGTAATCTTTGTTCACAAGCATTTCATTTTAAAAAATCTTATTGTAGATTCAGGGCTTCGTAAGTTTAAAGGAAAAAGGAAAATTAAAGGTACTCGGGTGTATCGGAAATATGGTGTAAAATGGCCAAAATCAAATGCAAAGTACATATGCAGTATAATTATGTCTAGTTTGTCACTATTTTTTTGCCAGCCTGCATATTTGGTGTGTGAAATCATGATTTATATTTCAATTTTTTGCAGATAAATATATTTAGAATGATAAATGTATGTATTATAATGCAGCTTCCTGCCTTCATGTTATTACTTTAGCAGTTCAGAAAAAGTATATCATGAATAGACAGACAGCAGTAGAACAGATGTATATTGTGGAATGTGTATATTGACCATGTCGAAGCAGTGGCGACATTCCGTCCAAATATATGAGACAAGTTTGATAATTTTAATGGAATTATCAAATTGAATACTGAATACTTCAGACAATTAACCAAAGACAATTTGCCTTTGCTTCAATCACAATTGTCATAACATTTATAACATGGCTTACAGTTAAAGAAATCTGAGATTGTTAAGAGCGAAAAACAGTAGTGACATTATTTGTTTAAGTCTACTGCATGTTTTGAGTACTTCTGTCAATTATGCCCATATCAATCATGATGCTATGCTGTCTTTTTTCTATGTCTTTCAAGCCATGGCTTTATTACATGGCTGTTTTGTACTCCAATACTTTTTTTGAGGCAGCACACACCCACTTGTATAGTAAGCCTCATAACTGTCCACTGAGTCACTGTTGCCTCTGATAAAATCAAGAACCTTGAAGGTGTTACATTTATTGCTGAAATTAGCTGAGTATGTGTGATACATGCTGAGTTTGAATGAATGGTAAGGAGCAGAGAAAATCCAATGACTTACAGCTGTGTAATTGAATTTTCATTCTTGCTGTGTGTATAAAGATGTGTATTACACACCTTTTGACTTCAGATTTAGACACTTCTAGACACATTTAGACACAGACTTCAAGGTTAGTGGACCTAAGTTTGTGTTTGAATAAATATTTCCAGTCAGTCTATGAAGTACAATGTAATGTGACAATTGTTCTGTGGATGCACCTTTCTGTGTCTTAATTTCTTCTTAATTCATCTGTTCTGGTTGCCACATATCCATAGTGACATCATTCATTATGTCCTGCATATGATTACTTTGTGCTGTAAAACCAATGTGTTTACTGTTTCAGGCAAGTATTTCAGTTCACAATAGCTTCTTTGATTTATTGTATGTGGTGGGAAGAAAGCTGTGTAATCTTTTTTTTGCAGGTTTGTATTGATAAATGCAAATTCAACTGTGATTATCTCAATATGAAATATCTCTACATTAATAGCAATACAGTTGACTTGGTCAGTTAAATGAAAGAACAAATTAAGTTTCTGTATAATGATGTTCATTATGTGTAAAGCCATGTTTATGACTTGGTTTATGTACTACTCACAAGCTCCTAAGTATGTAGGACCAAAAGTCTTTCAGCAAATTCCACAAACTTTGTACAGTTTTATTTTCTGTCGAAGCAATGGTCCAAATGTAACCAAACTTGGCAGGAATTCTTGCAAGAGGCAAGGAATTTGAAATTGTGCAATGACTGGAATGAATGCCATTGACATCAAGAATGTAATAGGACCTAAAATGACTCAAAACTGAGTAAACTGGAAAAAAGGGTAAAAAAAATCTGCAAACCACAAATAGTATCAACATTTGATATTGCATTTACGTGCTCTAAAGATATATATATATATATATATATATATATATATATATATATATATTTGTTTGTTTGTTTATTTGTTTCTAGTGATAGAATAGCCGTGGTAGCCCGTTTGGAACATACAAGGAATATGGGATGTAAAACTGCTCAACCTGTCCTGTTGATGAGTTGGCCCCTATGAGGCCAGAGATAGGGAACAGTTAGTTGATCAAGTGGTTCAAGTAGCATTCTGAGGTGGTACCCAAATTTGTACATGGCCTCAAAGCATTGCTCTTAAGTACAGAGAAGTGATAAAGGATAACATCTAATGATGAAGTAGGGAACTCTGATGACATTGGGTACATGTACGTATTTATAGGAAAGATTGAGATATTTTTAGTAGTGAAGTGGTCTCAGTGATGGAAAAATATCATCATCCTGTCATTTGTTTAAAGATACAGTGTATATTCTGTGTAGAATTAACACAAGTCACCCTTAGACGTATGGAATGCATAGTTAAGACAAAATTTATTTGGAAAAAAAATTGCTACGAAGCTTTTGCTATTTTAGGTTTAATCATGAACCTTATATTTTGTGTGTGTTTTTCTGCATTAAGTAATTCCATTATAGTTTGATCATGTTTCTTCATTGATATAGTACTAAACTCTCAAATCATTACTATATTGAGTGTACATTCTACAAGCTTCTGCATTTTAGTAAGTTCCAAATATTATATGACATTCATATTTGTATACATGTGTATTTGTTTATTTCCATCTCAAATTGACTGTTTTGTCTTGTGCGTCTGTGTTGAAATAAAATACAATGTGAAATTGTATGAAATGTGAAATATTGAACAATTGATATAATACAGGGCTCGACACTAACGGTGGCCCAGTGGCCCAGGGCCACCAAAAATGCACATCGGGTCACCAAAATTTCAGAAATGAAGAATGTGGTGGCCTAATCTGGCCACCCAAAAAGGTCGGACGTTTGCCTTTGGGGCACCAAAAATAAAAGTTAGTGTGGAGCCCCGTATAATATAAGAAAATACATAGTTGTTAAAAGTTACATGTAGAGCCAAGGGAGCCTACAAGCAGAGCTACTGAGGGCCTGAACACTGTAAAATTTCAGTCATCTTTCTATATGGTAGAACAGGTAGAATAATAATGATAATAGTAATAATGATGATGAGGATAATAATAATCATAATGATTATGATAATAATAATAATAATGATAATAATAATAATAATAATAATAATAATAATAATAATAATAACAATAATAATGATATTAATAATAATGATAATAATAATAATAATAATAATAATAATAATAATAATAATAATAATAAATACATATATGTGTCATTTTGCACTGCATCCACTCTGTAAAGTGCCCAAGGTGTGTGCATACCATTATTACCCCAGTCACTGGATAGGCATGCATTATTCCCAACCAGCACTGACAGTGCTCACTCTCCACTCCCTGGGGAGCATTCCAGCCAGTCGCCATCTTACAGGCGCACACATTCTGATCAACCAATACTCATCCTACGGGGTACCCATTTATACTCCTGGGTAAAGAGCAGCTATGTGGACAAAGTGCTTTGCTGAAGGGCATGTCTCATGTGGAGATACACTATACAGTACTTTACATTGTAAAGACTATGTATTCATTGATGTAAGGTACCTGAAGGGGTACTAGAGGGTGAGGTTGGCTTATTCTTGGAGTGTCTATCCTCCAATTGCTCTTGTTTTTAATGCTCTTCATTTAATGACTGCTTCTAGTTGCATACCCCTAGTTTTGGATCAAAAGAGCATGGGTGAAGCAGTCAATATAGACAATTTACACACAGCCTTCAATGCCAAGACTGACTTTTCACATACTACCACAAAATGCACTACTGCTGCTTATTTATCAATTTTATTTTCATTTATTTTCATTTATTTTTTATTTTTATCTTTTTTGCAAATAGAATATATGTACCCTAGGGGGTTCAGTGAAATTGAGAATTTCATCAGTGGTATCACATTGTTTTATATTGAGTCCAGCATTAAACATTTCACAATACATTGACAAGTAAAGTTGTAGCGCTATTGAGACTGAAAGTAGCTCAGGAAGTAGTTTTTCCAAAGTGGATGTTGGAAAGGCAATTGCGACAGGTTCATTGTTTTATGAATCTTTCGATTCTTATTCATTAACAAATGACTAGTTTCGAACTCTGATATAAAAAAGGGCATTTGATTGTGTTTTTATTGAGACATGTACTTTCAATGAGGTAAATGTAAAATAAACAACTGCAATTGAGTTTATGCATCATAGCCTTTGGACTAACATTGGTGATGTTCAGTATCATACACTTGTGTGAATAGTCAAATGAATTAATCAGATATTAACAAGAGCATGCTCATGTAGATTCATGAACACTAGATTTTACGACCGAAAAATAACAAATACATGTACATGTATTTCGTATTTCATATTTTACTTTCTTACATTGGGATGACATTCTTGATTTGACGTCTGAAAAATTAGCAGGAATTGTTTTGGGTACCTCTTCTGCATCTTAATGATATCCGTTGTAGATATGCACAGGATATATGCGGTTATGCTGTCTTTCGACAGAATTTCTCGAGTAGTCCCGAGTTAATCATCATCACCTCATTGCACAATGATTGTGACCGATTTGACTATTTTTTGAAAACATGAAAAATTTCAACATTCCATTCTTTCGTGCTCTTAGTGGATAAACGATTATATGAGCAGTTTTATAGAGGGTGTATGATGGCTGGGATTAAAAGCTGAGGTGGTGTTGTGTTGGGAAGACAGAAATGGGGTAAAGAAGGTGAAGGTCTTTTTTTTTTTCTTGTATTTCTGGTTTAGAGACTGATTGATGGATTATAATTTTCATGTCATTTAGTTAACAAAATGAAAGGAGGAAGGCAAGGGGTGGTTAGACTTTCTTACAGTACTTCTCCGACATTTTAGTGATGATGATAATTCACAGCATTTGTATGGCGCCATAAATGTCAAAAAAGAAGAAATCGAAGGTGCTTTCCCTCCCTTCCCTATCCCTCCCTCTCTATGCGGGTTGCTGGTTATTTTATTCGAACACAATGACGTACCCAGTTGAAATATAGAAGTTACTTGCTCCTCTCTTTTTAGTTGTTCCAAAATGTGACATTTACTGTGTGATGTGATATGATGCATTATTTTCTCTGTTAATTCCCTGTATTCTCTCATTATTTGGAGGTTATCAGGACATCAAATTTAAATGCGGTGTGGAAATGACCAATAAACAGAATGATGATTTAAAAAGAACAACTCCTGCACAGGTATGTGTATTTGATTGACTGGCTTTGTATCGAGTGACATTTCTGCTTGTAGGCAGATTACGACATCTTTATGAAATTATGAGATGGTGTTCTCCAATGTGATTACAGTTTACGGTCAATAATTATTTTGCGAGGACAGCTGTATTCAGACAAAGAATTGATTAGAATTCTGCAAATACTATAGTATTGGCCTTCTGCATTGGTGCATATACAATCCACTTTATATAGCATGGGGAAAAAAAGGTCAGTAGAAGGGAAGAATTCTGGTGTCTGTGTTTCTGCCATAGTAAAATGGCCACATTGATAACTTGGAACGGTAACCATCAAAACTGATCTAATAATATGTCTGTATTATTTTCCCTTCTGAGAACGTTGGATGACCAACTCGATATACCGGTGTGCAAACATGATTCAAGTCGTCGTATGTAATACAATGTATGTCTGATCTTTCCCCGACATAGCAACATCTAATATGAGCGATCTGGATATCGTGTGAGATTTCATTTTAGTGTATTTAAAGTAAATGCATGTAAGATAAATACAGTATACATGTAGATTATTCATGGATCCGAAGGAAAGTAAAATCTGTGTATTATATTACAAAAGTAAACCGATATAATATCCTGGTTCTATACGGGATACGATGTTGATACAGTTGTACCAGGAAAGAGTTTGCATGCATCGGTTAGACGTAATAATATGCAAGTCTGACAGACATTCTTCGTTGTATATAAGTAAGCATTCGAAGTACTGAGAAAATCAAGGAGGGGAGCAGATCTCGGAGGCGTCAATCACGAGCATGTTATAGTGTAGTACTAGTACTGTACCTATGCGTAATATATTTACGTTGATCCATCATGTGTTTTAATCATAAAGACAAACATGAGTCAGGAGAGCTATTGCAAACACTTTTCATCCATCCTGCTTTCATCCGTCATGCATCGTCCGTAAACGTAAGAGGCGTACTTAACGTACATTTTCATCTTCTCTAAAAACACGTTGTCTCGTTGAAATTATAAAGTTGCTATGTATACCGACTATTGATATACTATGCATACTCTTCATTTCTGGATGTATTTCCATTGGCTTACTAGGGCCAGGACAGCTTTAACGTTCGATCACTATAATCAAATGACTTAGATACAACGAAGATGTACTAATTTAACTTGTGAGAATATTCTATTGGGGCAATTCCACGGTAACTCGCGTTACAAATAATGGGTACATTTTTGGGATAATGTGCCAATATCTTTGTAATTGGAAGGATCTACAAGTTACTTTTTTTCATCATGGGTTAAGTAGACATACTAGACAATCTTGATAAAAGTTTTCCTACCTTGAATTGATAGTGGGTTAGGACTCATAAATTAACAATATCAAAGTTGAGTAACAATGACCTGGAAAAATGTAGGGAGCCTTTATGTCGGTAACTCGCGTTACGGTAACTCGCGTTACATTATGTCCACTAACACAGGGTGACACAAATTGATGACATACAATTGTTCTGATGGCACTGAATTTTGTGTTGAATAATCTGAGAGATGCTTATTTGTGTAGATAGTAAAACGAATAAATGTTAAACAAATATTTTACTAATAAACCCAATAGAAGAGTGTGTTTAAGACTAATAAGAGCTTCACTCCTCATAGAGACCTTGAATATGTTTGTATATACTAGATGATATAGGTGTATTATTACATTGTAAGTTTCAGAGTGTAAAGATGAAAAATGTTGAAAGTCTTTTTAAAACAAAACATAAAAGTATCAAACCCTATCTACAAGTTTACGAAACAGCTTACAATCTTTCAAAAATTCAAATCCTATCTTTGTGAGGAGTGAAAACTAGTACATTTCTTTGCAACTGATTGACAAAAAGACCAGTTCGTAATTCCACTTTGTGCATGAACAAAAAAAGATCATTTGTACGAACAGGCATTTTGGTTTGTAAATTCACTGACATAAGCATCTGTGATGCGACGATTATTCATGCGATCCTTATCTAAATGATGCTTGCCAGCACATCCACCTGACAGCAAGAATGGTATTTTGCAATATAAACGGAAATAAAAGCTGTTACTGCATTCAATACAAAACAATGAAATGGATGCCTGCTAAATTATAAACTGATGGGAGTATTCTGATCCCCTGATCTAAATGCAAGTTCATTCTTTTTTTGAACAGAAGTTCCATAAATTGTTATGTCATGCAAGCTTATGCATTATGCTGCTTTGAAAACAAGTGAAGTGCCGAACCAACTGAGAAAAAAGAAAGGTCATTTGTACCAATGTGTACATGAGCTACAGTGTATACGAACTGGCTTATTACCCTATATCGACGTAAATAAGCACTGAATTGATCAGTGTTTTAGTAGTAGCCATGATAAAAAAGTCATGGGCGTACATACTCAAGCAGTATTCAAACTTACGACCTCCTGATCACCGGACAGGTGTCATCTCCACTAGACCACCGTGCTTTCGCCCGACAGCAAGTGCTGGTTCTAATCCTTATAACATGCAGTGGGTACTGCGTAATTATTCAAATTCATGAAATTCTTCCGTTGAGATGTTTTCATTGCAACTGATTGACAAATTGCCCTACATCAACGTTAATAAGCTCACTGAATTTATCAGTGTTTTATTAGTAGCCATGATAAAAAATCATGGGCATACATACTTGAGCAGGATTCGAACCCACAACCTCTTGATCTCCGGACAGGTGTCATCTTCAGTAGACCACCGAACAAGGATTAGAACCAACACTTGCTGTGCTTTATAGCATTCTGTAATAAAAATTCTGTAATACTGATGCAGGAAATTCAACAGATAAATCTTATGGTCTCATTCACTGCTGGATACATGTACAGTATGCAGTGAAAGCCAGGCTAGACTCTTCAATGTGGCATGTAATCAGTGGCCTTGATGCTAATCACAGTTTATTAGGCTGCCCTCCTTTGTTTCAGTCCAGCATAGTGTGTATAGCACTGCATTATTTTGATTGTTTTCACCACAATCTAGCTCAATTAAGTGCTAAAATTTGCTTATGTTGGGGGAAACTTGTGTTTATAGTTGGTAACTCGCGTTACATGCCGGTAACTCGCGTTACATGGTAACTCGCGTTACACTTTTCATTGACATTTTTTAATGTGATAACAGTGTTTATTCAAGTCAACATCCTGTGTACAGTATCAGGGTGTGATGAATTTAGAAAATTATGATTCCCAACAAATTACCTCCACTGCTTCCTTCAGAATGAAAAATATTTCTTGTTTCGGTAACTCGCGTTACATGGCTCAAGGGCTGAACTTTTATGTGGTGATTAGAATTTTGTGAAGGTGGCATAAAAATTTCCTCATGGAAGACTGAAGTAGAACCAATTTGCTTCTTTAAAATAAATTGATTGAAGTGCTAGCAGAATTTTTCTATTAAAACAAATTATATCAAGTTAAGCATGCATTTTAGCAATTTCGATGACTGAAAATTGTCTTCAACATTTGTAGCTGTTTCTCGGGAAATATTTGACCGATTGATATAATTCTTTGAGTTTCTTTAACTTCAATATATGGGTAATACATAATGAGTAATTCTTTTGCAATATGATAAAGTTGAAATTTTAGTGCCATGTCCACATTCCCATGGAATTGCCCATTGGCATAGTTTGACTTTTTCCTCAGTTTTTCTTCACTACAAGGGGATTCTCTCATTGGTATTCTGAAAAGGAACGAAACATAGCAATTGCAGTGGGGAAACTTACAGAGCTTTTTTTTTTTCAGTAATCATTATGAAGTGGCATACTATTGATTGCGGCGGTTTTGGAAAGCACGATGTAGGCAGTCTGAAAATGGTTTTGCAATCAGCGAATCCCAATAGGCGAAATTGACATATGAAAAATAAATGTGCATCATGCCTCCAGCAGTCATGTATAATTCGTTGTAAAGCAGTGCTGTCTATAGGCGCCGATACGAAAGTCTTCCTCTATGTATCCACCTTAATTTCCGATGTCGGTCATTATGGTGGTATTGGGTATGATCATAAAATAAGTCAAATTCCAAGAGCACTGCCAAGCAATACTATGTGAGCATGAAAAGTGTGTGTTATCGCTCAAAATGTATATTGTGTATTAAATCCACCAATGAAAGATTTGCTTTCTATACTATATAGCTACTATAGCACCTATAGAAACGACTGGAAATTTGCCCCAAATATAGTATATAATATATCAGATTTCGATACTAATTCCTAATCTGGTGGCCAGTGCAGGCCATTAGAATCTTTAAATCTGAAATTTTGGTAGTCCGAGAAATTAATGTAGTGGCCCGAAACAAATAATAGAAACATCTCAATCAATATTGACTCTGAAGTGCCCAATCAGAAACTTGGTGGCCCGTCATCAATTTTTAGTTGCCTTTAATTCTCTCAATCTTTCGACCTACTTGCAGGTATTTTTCAAGGGTTTGTTTGTATATACATGTATATATATATATATATATATATATATATATATATATATACAACTATGTGGGTTTGTAGGCCTATATGTACATGTTTATGTTCATCGATTTAACCAAAACTTTGTAACATTTGAACGATTTCAACGCATTGACCGACTTTCCTGAAACTTCACTGATTTCTGCATTCACTGAATCCACATAATTATGTTTGGGGTAAATTGCTGTTAACATGTGTTAGAGGGAACACTGAGTGAGCCCACCCCCATCTCAATTTCACAATTTTTTACTTCAATTTCGTCGCAGGATGTCGGGAATAGGCCAATCTTACTTTCAAATTCTTCTTTTGTCGTTCAATTTAAAAAAAAAAGTACATTCAATTTAGTCATTTGGCATACATTTTCGTCATTTACAATTCAAATTCGTCAGTCTCACTCGCAGCACTCAAAACAGCAGGATCGATTTCGTCTTTTGTCAATCATTTACGTTAAACTTTCATTCATATTCGTCTCATATCTCTATCCGGTGTGATTTTCCAGTCATTCATGTATTTTTTTTTCTCTAACCGTTCATATTTTACGTTAAGGAGTTAACATACACACAAGTGCCCCCCCGCACACACACACACAGAACCATAGATACAGACACACACACCACCACATGGTGTTCATTTGATATTTGTTGGTGTTAATATCAATGGTTTAACACCCGTCCAACTTCAATAAGTGACCACACCAGCTGGTGTTACTGTGGTGTAAATTTATTTTCACATTTTTCAAAAATCTAGTATCTTAATGTAAAATTCTTGATCGTCTTGTTTAAATTGAAAATTAACAAGAAGTGCAGTTACTAAGAAACTCTACAAAAAACAGTTTAAAATTTGGAAATGACACCCGGAGGTGTTAATTTAACACCAGAAATGAGCACCGAAAATTTAACACCAGCTCGGTGTTAACTATTTAACACCGGACTTTTTGCAGTCACACATGCAATCCGAGTACACACTGATACAAACAGACGTACCGTCTCGCAAACGAAAACACTGACAAACGATTTCAAGGCAAACATGATTAAAGACAAAATCTAAGTGCAGAATGGATAACATGATTATGTTTGCTGCTTTCCAGGGTACAAAATTAAAAGTTTGCTTCATGCATTATGATGCGAAAACCTGAAATGTGTCACTGACATACTGTCCTTGGTTATGACTTTGACTGTCGTTTATCCTTCAATCAATTTTGGTTGGCAGTCATGTTTGTCGTGTGTATTGTCTAAGCAAATGGTTAAAGGGAATAATGTGTAACGATACCATTTACGAGAGAAAGTAAAAACATGTCGGCTTAAAGTTGGTTCACCATCAAAATAAAGAATCGACAACATCTGACTAATTTGAATGAGGAAAATTCATGAAATTGTGTGAACAAAAACGAATTTGATCTTCACATTCTGCGATCCGTCATCGGGAGGGATGAATTTGAATGAGAATTGACGATTCTGAATGCATATTCAATTGTCTTCGAAAATGTTTGACGAAAAACGAATTGCAATGACAATTATTGACGAAATTGAAGTTAGGATATGCGTTCCGCCTGCTTTTCGGGACGAAATTGAATAATAAGTCTTTGAAATTGAATGATAAAAGTGCGAAATGAATGGGAAAACCTATAGTTACACCACACAAGTGCACTTCATTCTTTTCTATTATGCTTTAAATAATATGGATGTTCTAGTGCTGCTCGATTGTTGCCATGTGAGCAGACTTGAACATAGTTGCTTGCACTCTCGAATTCCAGCGTACCAGTGTTTTCCTTCTACTTTAAGATTTCGGGGCAGGGCACTTGCTGCCTTTGTTTTTCTTTCTTTCTTTTTCCATAGCAACCGCTGTAATTTGTGTGCATGCAGCAGGTGGGTATCTGTTCTTCTGTGATTGTATTCCAGAAGAATCTTCTGTACCCCGGGTACATGGTCTTTTTCCTTAGTTTGGTTTCAAGTTGTATCCGTGCTTCTTATCTTGTTCTTTACACTATAAGGCTACTGATGGGACCTATGCTCAACAAGTTCGCTTTCAGTAGGCCCATTATGTTCCATCGTATTTCTCTGCAGCATTTTTACTTATTGATCGAAACTCTGACACATCGACCGCCATGTTCTATCCAAAATGTTAGTAATTTTGCTATTGTATATCCAAGCTGGACATTATGTATCATTACATTATGAGCCGATGATCTTTTTCGCGGCATGAAATTTTCGCAAATTGCCACTGGCATTCAATGCATGTAGTGTAGACAAGAACTTTCGAGTGCATTTTAATTTAGAGAATCTTGGCTTTCGCGAAATTCGCGAAATCAAAATGCACATTCCTCGTTGTAGTATAGTGTATTCATATACGAAGAATGGATATCGTGACGTATATATATAATACCTAACTTGCGGACATAACGTCCCGACATAATGTTAATCGTATGGCAGCATAGATCTCGCGCACTGTCATGTATCGGGTTCCATGACATTTTCTCCTGCGACAAGTGCTCCCAAGATCATCAGCACGCTAAACCAAACATAAATTCTACCCACAAACATAACCCTGACCCTAATCCTTATCCTCACATCAAACTAAACCTAAGACCTAATCACAACCCTAACCCAATTCACCTTAAGTCCGGGGGTGGGGGGGGGGGGGGGGGGGGAGACCGGAGCAACTGTAGCAGGAGCAAAATGTTACTGTCATGTCCCCCATGTTTCACGCGAAGCTCATGAATATGTATTCGGGTCTCTCCCTTGCGCATTACGAACTTAGCACGGGCTTTGCGCATTGTATTTATGTTTTGCGGTAAATTTATCTGGTAGTATACAAATATATTCTCCCTTGAGAAAACTATGGTTCAAACTATGAGCGGAGGTAACTCAAAATAATTCTTTTCGGTGAGGGGAGCAGTCCCGAATTGAATATTATTGGAGGCACCGATGCACACAGTTAATCAGAAACTCGAAATAAAGCAGAGAATATTTGCTTTATGTTTTTGGATAAAAACATTATAGGCCTACAAAGTCAAAGGGAAAAATGGGGCAAGAAATCTTGTGGCGGATGCGATGTTCTGGATGGATTCTTCAGTGACAGTAAGCAGCGCGCGATGTCATATATTGCTTTGTGACATAATTTCACAAATTATGAACTGTTTGGAAAATGTCAACATAAAAAGTGACGTGATTTTCCAAATATATCATGAGGTGTTAAACAGACCAACATTCTATCATGGTTGAAATTATATTTGGGATCAAATATTGATCCTCTATAGGTGATTGGTTAACCACATTGAATTATAATTTGTGTTTTCAACTATACTTTAGAATGTTGGATCGTTTGAAACTCGATTTTATAATATTTGGAAAATGACGTCACAGCTTATGACGGCATTTTCAAAACAGTGCACTATATTTGTGAAATGATGTCACAAAGCAATTCACAGTGTGACCTTACGAAGCTGCGAATGCCAGAATTGCATTGTGACATCATTTCACAAACATCACACGCTGCTTCGTAAGGTCACACTGTGAAATGAACAATTTTTAACAAAGCAATCGTGACATCACAAAGCAATTCTGACATCGCGTGCTGCTTCGTCGGTCACGTCAGGGAGGTGTGACTCTCACCTCCCCGGTCACGTTGTGAAATGCTAAAATAAAAATAGTGACATCGTGCTCTGCTTCATACGGTCACTGTAGAATCCCTCCACAACATCACATCCACCACACGACCTCTCTCCCCACATTTCCCTCTTCTTTTGTTTAATCATATCCATCAATACTATACCATCCTTTTTAAAATGTTCGATCCCAAATACAACGCAAATATACTCTGCCTGATTATGAGTTTCTGGTGACTCCAAAATAGTGCTCACTCTGGGGCTGCACCCCTCAGTGAGTACTATTTTGGAGTCACCTCTGCCCAGAAAATATCAGGGCAGAGTACTAGTATTTGTATAATGCATGTAATCAAGTGAAGCTCTATCAACCAATCCCTTCGGGATAAAATTACTCATCCAAAATAATTCGCGCTAACCCTACCGAGCTCCGCGAATGAGTCCTGCTTATCAACCTTGCGTATGGATATGAGCCTATTATATACCTATAATTATCGAAACGATATTCAAACAATCCTTTCGACATATATCCATACAACGTATCAATACACGAGCATTCAGACACATAAGAAATGTTCGGTATCCATACGTCGTATTTCTCTATAAGAGAACTCTTCAGTCTGAAATGATTACAGCACCTCGAGCAACTGGAACATAATGTAAAGCAACACATTACAGTAGCGGATCCAGAGGGGGCGCAACCGGCGCACGCCCCTCCCCCCCCCCCCCACTTTATTTTTCGTTAAAAACGAAAGAAATAAAAAGAACACTGAAATGAAATGAAACCCGGAAGTGGCACCAGAACTATTAGTCACGCCCCCACCTTTTTTTTTCACAGAATTCCTGGATCCGCCCCTGCATTATATTTTGGGGATTCAGCCATTCGATTGTTCATACTAATAGCTATTCTTTTTAGTAGATATAGACTTTCATGCACAATCAATGTCATTATGTGTGCACAGAATGAGCATTCTATGTTAAATGATATAGTGGAATATTGATAGCAGTTGCATTTGATTACTTAATGTCGGGCTTTTTAATTATTGATAAAATGTGGTGCTGCGACGTGTGTGTGCTGCATAGCCTGTATTAGTATTGCTGCCTACCCCACCGACCACCGTACGAGTGTAGCATATTAGATCATTATGTTGTCTCGTCTCAAGCGCATATATGCGTAGAGGTGTGACCACCGTTTTACCACAATATTATATACAAATCTTAAATTTGATGAGAAATCACATAGATTTACTTATAACATGTGTAAACACACGGCATTACTTGACGACTATTTCTCACATGGAAGGGTAACAACACGATAGAAAACATAAACAAGATGCATTTCAGGATATCTGAATCACGCCCTTTTTTCTTTCAGTATTTGTAAAGATAGGGATGTATTTCCTGTTTGGAGGGTCGACATACAAATACATAAATGACTCTTTAAGAACACACACAAAAATATAATCAGCAAATCCAGAAATGTATACATTACCGTACTTTCCTGTCCCGTCACACTGAGAACAGTTAACGTTTTTGTATTGTTTTTTCCTCTTGAAGCATCGTACCGTCTAAGCACAAAATGCATCTTAAAATAACCCCGTTATGCCTCCATGCCCCTCCCCCCCCAAAAAAAAAAAAAGAATCATAGAAATAAAAAATGTAATGATGAAAAATAATGGTCGCTCATGAGGTCTGTGTAATCAGACTAATTGAGTGCTCCACCGTGAAGTGCGCTGGAGACCCGGGTTATGTCGCCGCGAAATCTATTTTTAGCGTTTGCAATCCGCAAATAGAATTCACAAGCTGTACAACCACGGGGCGGATTGCAATGGGATTGTTGCATCGCAAATTGACAATAGCCCTGTCGGGTGTTTACTGCTTGTTGGAATACCTTTTTTCTATTTGAATTATCTATATGTATTAAAAACGAAGAAAATGTGCTCTGACAGTGACGTAGGCCCGAGCACATATCTCGAGGGGGAAAAAGCAAGAGAAAACACGAATAGACAATGTTTGTACACCTAAGTGTGATATACGTCTCTCTCGCCTCCTTGCCAGTCTGTTGTCTCTTCATGAAATAAAACTACTGCATGGAGTATGTGGAGATGGACATTGTGGGGGGGGGGGGGGGGGCGGATAGAGCGAACACGGTATGCAATTTAAACTACATTAATTGGCTTGATTGCATACATAGTCAATGGTCATGCAGAGTATCCAACTATTACAAAAATACCAGAGGTCAAACTGTCACAGGTGTAATGACAGAGGTACATAGGCCCTACCACATGTATGTATAGTAGAAATCAGCGGTTGATTCGGTAGTGTACTGGTCTTAAAAACTAGTGCCGGGTTAGCGAAAATGCAGATGGGAAAATTATAAGTCAACAATGATTGGACTGATGTTTAGGTCGTGTTTTTTGTATTACTTTTCCCCCTTACATACTTCCTTCTGGCGCTTAACTTCAAACAATTTTACCGACAAATTTAGTGATGAACTTACGCCATCAGCTGCTTTTTGTTTGTTTGCTTTTTATATCATATAGATAAAGCCATTATAATGTCGACAGCAAAGGAAACTTTACTACATAAAATCAAGGAAATTTCAGAGACGGGTGGGGTCACAGTATGAATTAATTTGACCATGTTCGAAGCCGCCATGTGCAAAACTGGATCTGCTTCACAGAGTAATGAATAGGAAGACAAGATATTAATTGATTCATGTCTCATTGCATTGCATTGTATATATAACCATCAGCCACTCTCTAAAGATGAATTATGCCATGTTTACTTTTCGTCATTTTTACCTTAAGCAATACATAATGTCATTGACACGGGAATGTGCGAAGAGAATTATTGGGTAGGATAAAGATTGATGAAATGAAAATCTAAATTATTCGACTGGGCGTGTCCAGGCATTAATCTGACATATCTGATTTACAAAGACTCATATCTGAAGATTACAACATGTCAGTTTAATTTGAGGAATGAAGCGGAAAAGTGATTGGCTTTCCACGGGGGGACAGTTTCAAACACTTCCACGTCATTTCTGGATGGGATGAATTTTTGTTTGATATGGTTCAAATTTCATTTCATGTGATTCATCACATAAAATATTAAGGCAAAAACATCCAACATTATGTCAGAGTTCAAAATCAATCTTCAGATTGCTAAGAAAGACGGCGGCTTTAAACTACGATCATGAAAGGCACAATAATACACCTGTTAAATTCTTTTGACCATCCATACAAAATTGACAGCTGCTTGAATAATCATAACCACTTGGAACTCCTGCTCTTGAATTTCCATGCCATAATTAGGTCACACGTGTCACACTGCCCACCAAACAGACGGCACACACAATAATGGGGGAGGGGCGGCTTCTCACTTTGGAACAGGTAAAGGACAATAAAGACAGATGTCCATTTTGATATTCGCGTGTGCTCTTCTGAAATTCGTGGTTCGGGATACACTGTTTTAGATCGAGATATGAATCGTGATATGAATAGAAAGTGAAATTAGTCAAGCCTTATGTGAAGCAACATTTATTCGACAAGAGAAGGTACCTATATCAAAGTAGCAAAAAATGCAAATCTAAAAAAAAAAAATCAAAGGCAACATGGAAGAGTGAAATCTACATGAAGAAGAATGTGGGATACGAAATTTGTTAAAATCAATGCGTTCTGTGCATAGTAAATGTATTTTTTAACATAGCGTAAAATGCATCCGCACACCACCGTTGCAGATGGGATTCAAATCACGATGCATTAGCCAGTATGCTGTGAGAATTAGAAAGCACACGCAGGGCTGGCAGAGCGCGTAGAGTCCTCAGGCTCGGGTTTTATTTTTTACGCTCTACTCCGTAACACACGATGCAACGTCAACACCAGCAAGCGTAAACCCCACAACACACGAGGGCTGACGACGATAATCCTTCACATGGGTTGATTTTGTTGTTCGTTCATATCATTACCCCAACTGCCCATAACATACCTTCGCGGCGCTTCCCGGGTTTCTCACTTTGTAAGGACACTGCCAATGACATGAGCTGCTGGAGACAGTACTCCGTTGAATTTCGTTCTTCAGAGTGTACATACCCAGGCCCAATTTACCGGTGGTGGAGGAGCGGTGTTTTGCAATCTACAGTGGATAGGAAGAGCTCCTACAGACAGATTCGGCGGTAAACAACTTAACAAGGCGGTGTTGAGGCTTGGTAGCTTTTCTTTAATGCATTAGTTTGTTGGGGATATCTCATTCAGTTTGGGCAGCGAAGGAAGGATAATTCAGCCGTTCGTGTCGCTACTGAAAGACTACTACAAGTATATTGGTGAGTGCCTGCATTTTGTTTTGTTTTGTTTTGCCTCTAATGAAGAACTCAATTTGCAGTATACGGCGTACTTGTGTGTCCGTTTTCCTTGGAATTGCAGACTGAGCTTAAAGAGTATTAACACTTCAGATTTCACTCAAGATTATGTGCACATGAATTCATTGAAGTGAGAAGGAAAAAAGGAAATACCTAAAAGAATACACATAGACACAAATAAACGAAAAATGTACACTCTAGTGTTATGGTCGAAATATTAGTAGAAGGAATTACTGTGAAGCGGTGGTTTTTGATTTTTGATTTCTCCATGACGGCAAATTTGACTGAACATTATCTCACGTTTGAATGACAACTATTCAATAGCGTGAATGGATAATGTAGGCCTAATGCATACGTATTTATGTATCCGGGGGATGTACTGTATGTACGAATAATAAGTAATGCGGTACATGTACACGTTAGTTTCAAAATGTAGGATTTCTAGTTTATTCATAACATTCCGATTTTTCTCATGAAGATGTGATTATCCATAATTTTTAAATTGTATATCCGCCATAGAATACAGACATGGGTATAGACCTGTATAATAAAGGCATGAAGACCACTTGGGGCATTTTTCATGTGTGAAACATGCAGGAACATTCAAGCAGTCTCGGTCAGGGCTTCCCACTACTGATATACAGGTCCATGTTCTGATGCAGCTTATATACCTGAGGCATATACAATTAAGGGACAACTCCACCTTCATAATAAGGATTGAGAGAATGCAGGAATATTAGTAGAATACATCAGTGAAAGTTTGAGGAAAATTGGACAATCCGTTCAAAAGTTACGAATATTTTAAGCATCTGCACAGTCACTGCTGGAAGAGAAGACTACTACATTGTATGATGTCACATGCGTACAACTATATAAGGAAAATAAAAAGAGAATTTCACAAAACTTTACTTTTTGAATAAAGTGCACATTTCTTCGACTTGCTACTGACGTATGTTAAGGGTAATATTATTCCCCCTGCCTTCTGAAAGAGAGAAGTCCAGTGTTCTTTTGTTATGCGAGAAAAATGGAGATATGTTGAATTTTCTTTATTCTTTCTTTATATCATTGTACTCATGTGATATCACAAGCTACCCAATGGTAGTCTTTTCATCCAGCCGTGACTGAGTAGAAACTTCAAAAATTCATAACTTTTTAACGGATTGTCCGATTTTGCTCAAACTCTCACTGATGTGTTCTACTATAAAATTGCTGCATTCACTCAACCCACACGTCTATGAGGGTGATGTTGTCCTTTAATACACACCTGCAGGGCGACTTAAACAGAGGTTAATGGGGCGCCCGTATCGTCCACGTGACAAGCAATTCACCTGCCGTCCTATTCACCAACATGTCGAATGAAACAGGGGTACATCTTGCAATTTTAGGGTGAAAGAATATTACATTATACTTAACCTTCGTGAAATAGTTATGGAGCGAGTCTCCAATTTGTGCATATTCTATATGTTTCTTTTCCTTCTTTTTTTTTTTTTTTTGCCAAAAGCGTCAATGAGAATAAAAAGGATAGTTCACATTGAACGTAGAAGTTATGCTAGATCACAGTATAATGGGAATTGGGATATAAGTATTTCGTTATCTGCACGATGACTTCATAGCGGATGCCGAGCACTCTAAAACCATTGTGAAGAGCACGTGCCGACCTTATCTCAAGACAGCATCTTCGTGTCCTCCCCTCTTACCCTCCTATAGAACAATAACAAGGAAGGCTGATGAAAATAATGGTTGTATTTAATCGCAGGTAAAGGATACTCATTTCAGTACTCAGTAATTGGAGATTAAAAAGAAATGTTAATAAAAAATCAGCGCTGTCATTTGTCTTCACGTTCGCAATGCATATTGTAGGCCTATGTTAAATCAACCACTAAAATGTTCCATTTATCTCTGACTTGTTTAATTATGTTAGATATCATTATTCCTGTTGTCAGCCATCTGTAACCATCAATATTGTTTTGTAATTGCTTGGTGTTCATTTCCTTTTCTCTTATTTCGAATTCGACGGAACTGACGAGTACTCTTTTGTTTCAGTCAACACTTAGAATTACCAACGCGAGAGGCTGGTATATACTTCGGTTCCCGTATCACTCACGAAACTCACACTATACTATACAAGGCAATGAAAAGAAGAGTTAAGATTAAAGGGATGATATAGTTCTGGTTGAGGTGATGATTCAGCTTTTAACGTTTTGCGAGATAGAAACCACTCTATGAAATGTTAAAGAACCTACAATTCTAAGGGGAATTGAAAGTTTATTTGATGAAAATCGGTTTTGAAATGACTGGGATATCCAAAAACAAGGTAAAACAAAGAGATCCTAAAGTCGTGGCCTGTCACTTTTTATTAGTATTGCTTTTTTGGATATCTCAGCCATTTTCATCAAACAAACTGAATTCCTCTAAGAATTACATGATCTTTCATAAGATGTTTCTCATTTTCTCACAAACACACACACACACACACACACACACACACAAAATCCATTGCCCAACATCCAGCTCAGTGTGTACGTGTGAATCTATTATCATGTGTGATTACTGTAATTTTACCTTCTTTGTTTCTTTATTGTTTATTGATGGGGGGGGGGGGGGGGGGGGTGGAATCACCCGGGCTATGTATTTCCAGTGAATATAAGCTTTACGCATGTATCCAAAACTTACCCGCGTTAGCGCTGTAAACCGGGTTTCAGTCCGTTAATATTGCTGTGTGCACGCTCTGTTTTGTTGTTGTTGTTTTTTGTTCTCTTTTTTGGGTTGCTGTTGTTGTTGTTATTGTTGTTGTTGTTTTCATTTCTGTTGTTTCTGCTTGTTGCCCCGATAACCAGTATCCCCTGCAACTAAGAGCGCTGGTAAAATTGCTATTTTGCCAGTTGACTACATGTATTCAAATGTTGTAAGTGATCACAGTATCTCTCATCATGTAGTTCCATTTATCTCACTACTGAGCCACATCAGGGTCCATTGCATAAGCTATGAGATACTGCGATCATCGTAGTCCGGTGTCCATTGTGCGCCATGCGTAGTCCTCGTCATGCCCAATGCCCAGGGCTAAAAAGGGTAATCACTGCAATCTGTAATACGAAATATCTTCTTTGGAACATAATGTTCCTCGGGGCAAGTGGAACATTTTTTTTTAAATCCAAAGAGACCCTCTACATGACAGTATTTAGATAACGATTGAGTGCTTTATGCCTTTTCCTGAACCTAAGGTAAATTTTTTCTTACTCAATATGCATCATTGATGAATTAAGATATTTGGTTCTTAATCTAAATGAATCCTGAAAATACCTGTATATCAGCAGGCAGCTGTTATTGCGCCCGTTTCTTTAGAAGGATTGATCGACATGGTTGATGTCTATTGGTCTACTTTTTATAGATTTCAATCACAGAGCATGCGCAGAAGCAATAAGTTTTCGGGTTTGAAAGACTAGCTATACGCATTTGAGGTGGGCATTGCACTATACGGGGGCGTCGATCCGGAGGAGGGATGGGGGCAGTTTCCCGCTAGTGTTAATGTTGGGGGCAAATGTTGGGGGCAGCTCCCCCCCCCCCCCCCCCGTAATTCCGGGAAAGTGCAAAAAAGAAACCCGATAATACAGGTAGACTGCTAAAACATCAATGACAAATTGTAAGCAAACGTTCTCTCTAAATTCCTTAGATTGGAAATCAATCTATATAACACTGTATGAGATTGTGGTTAGGGACAAATCCAAAATTAGACTTAAAAATTAGATTGACTTCTAACTCTATCAGATTGAGATTTTCAATCTAATTTTGGATTTGTCCTTCATCTAAATCCAAGGAATTTAGAGAGCTGCATTTAGCTATCTAAACGTATTAAATGCTTTATAATTTACCAACTATTACACCGACAGAGTGCACCAGACCGTGTTATTTCGAGTCCTAAAGCCAAAGTTCCCTACTGAGGGAGGTGGTGCCCCCTCCAACACCCTCTCGCTCCCGTCCACCTCAGACAGACTTTGTCCACATAACAGTGAAGGAGGACACACGGAACAAGAGGTGAGAGATGCTGTGATTTTAGCCATTCACATTTACTTTGAACCTACTTCTCTTACTTTTTGATTAAAGATTTTTCAAACATTTCATTTCACAAAAAGTGTGCACCTGATGTTTGAATTCAAATTCTAATTATGCAAAAGCTCCTCCGCTCAGTCCACCTCCATACACTTAGTGCACTTCATGCACGTCGTGGGGATTAAAAACAAAAAAAAAAATCTAAATACATGTATTCCACAAGAAGTGTTCACCACATCGTTCAATTTCAATTCTAACATGCAACAGCTCCATCATAAAAGGAGTAGGTTACGCATCCCACATCCTATATCCCGCCCCCGTCCACCTCCAAAGACTTATACCTACAAAACAAACTATTTGTATTGAAAATTTTCTAGATATTCCACCTGAAGTGAGTAGTTCGTTTCATTTGCAATAAAAATGTACAAGCTCCCTCGTGTGGGAGGGGATACTATACATGCTGTAACATGCTATTTGTGATCACGTGAGCTTCATTTCTATGACTTAGGAACCGTGTAATCATATCTAACTATTAATCAGATTTTTTTTTGTATCATGATTGATATTTCAAGTTGTATAGAGTGTACATGAATATTTATGAGGCAAGCGAGAAAAAGCTTTGTGGCTGGTGTCCTTCAGCTGATATTATTGTTTCTCTTTAGCCTAAAGCTTTGTAAAAAACAACAACAACAACAACAAAACACTAGATTCAACGGTACGTCAGCAAGCAAAATATTCAGATGGCCATGTCAGTGGGGTTAACATTTCAGCTTTTGCACGAGTATATACCACGCCATGTGACTGAAACGTAAGCACTGGGGTCAACAAGCAGCCTTTCGTCAAGCCGCTTCCATTGTGCGGCATGTTGATAAAATTTAGCCTGAAACAAATCGAACAGACGCTAAATCACATCCTCTGTACTGGTAATTAAAACACACACACACACACACACACACACACACACAAACGGTTCGGATCGGACAGGATGGGATTAGCTTTGCCATATCATAAGTTTGTCCATCCCAAGCGTATGATGACCGCTGAACCGGTTCCAAGTGGCGTCACAAATAGAGCTTTCCAAACCCCATTCGTGCGTATGACTTTATGGCGCATAATGTTACGTCAGTGGATTCGGACGACCTATAATTATTAGATGTAATTCTGAGAAGTTAGAGCTGTCTACCTGTTGCTGTACGGTGACCAGCTTTGTGGTTGTCATCTCGTCGCTTCTTTCCTTGATATTCATTATAATTACTATTTATTCAGCCAAATGAAAATGACAATAGCGTACATTCACTTGGAAATGGCTCAGTTGACATATTATATAACACATACACAGTTGACGTATAACACAAAATGAACAGGGAAGCAATACATGGGCTGGGGCTCACAAAAGTAATTATTTTATACTGTTGCCCTTAGGCATGTGAGCCCTAATGTATTAATGTAAACATATACAATGGACCTATAAAATACACATTATTATCAAAACAGACCAACAATAAAAAATATCATATTAAAATACAGGATATTAATGAAAAAATACCCCCAAATTATCCAATCGTCATTTTAGAACCTAACCCAAATTATACCTTCACTCTATCTGATAAAAACAAAAGAAAAGGGGTGGGATGATTACACAACAATTCTATAATCATAATGTGCTGTAAACACACAGAAAATTATATCGAATTCAAGATTATACAATTTGTATAGTTAGTTTATATATTGATTCCTATCGTAAACTTTATAGTCACATTCCAACCTTGAGTCGTACTTTTTATTAACCTTTTTCAATTTCATTAAATAGTAAAGATATGGATAATATGATTGTATGGTGAAGACCAATGAGCTATTACCATCACGACAGGAGGATGGCTTTGATGTTTATATCACAAAAACAACACAAATCAGAGAACAAGTCGGCGCAGAATAAACGCCTGTCATTAGTTACTAGTATTCCATCATGCTAAAAAATTAAAAGAAAGCAAAAACAAGAAACATATTTGGCATATAGAAACGTAATTCAGAGTTATCCATTGTCATTTCTCCATTAATCTTCTTCATGCAATAAACATTATAATTTATAGTAATTTAAGTGCCGGAAACGTTTTACTCAGACTATACTGGTCCTGCCACTCTATCATGTAAAAACGAAATGCAAGCATGAAAGGCTGGTTAAAAGCCTAGAGCCGATTGCACTGTTGACGCACAATTCAAGAGAGTACACAGGACATGTTTAAAGAACATGCAGAGCGGGATCTGTGCCTTCAATCTGTACGTCGTGAATGCATGCTGCAAACCCGATATTGGTGATTGATACGCACACGATCTTTATCAAAGGAACTGAAGACCAAATATACATGTGGATTAAGTGAAGGCAGCAATATTAGTAGAAAACATCAGTGAAATTCGAAGGAAAACCGGACAAAAAGAGTTATGAATTTTTGAATTTTCGGTGCAGCTATTGCTGTATGATTAGACTACTCCAGGTTGTGACGTCACAATAACACGGTATTACACTATGATATTGATCTAGAGTATAGTAAGTATTTTAGGCCTACTGACTAGCCGTGAGTGACATTCATACACCGACAAATGTTTCACCATTCAAGAGGTTTCAATAGCGTCTCTATAGGGGGTGGGGATTTTTTTTATAACCCTATCGTATAAGGAAGAAAGAACGATCTCTCGATCAGAATCCCAATGAATTAGTTACTACAACATTGTACAATTGTGCTGACAGGAAGGATTACTTTCACATCTCAACAATATTACTTGACAATATCTGGGACAGACGTTACTTATATTTCAATGACAGAAAAAAAAAAGTTGTCATTAAGAAAGCACCCTCCTTGCTATAATAGAGGTGTTCCCCATTTTCCCCCTTTATCCTGCCATGAAGTTAGTTGTGTTTCTTACCTTTGTAGTTAGTTTAGGGTTTTTTCCCTTTGTAAAGCAGCAGTTTGAATCGATTAATGGGATCACAAAAATAATTGATATTGCCGCAGACGTCGATAAGTATATCTCCCTTTTTACGTGCATTTATTGTAAAAATGTATTTTAACAAGTACAAACATAACCCCACTGCTTAATCGAAACAGAGATAGACGCGTTATCGCAACATCCTGTAAAGTATTTTTGCTAAACAGCTTTGAATTTGTAAACATCATGCTAAAACATCCGGGAAGTAATAAAAAATACGATAAATCCAAAGGGAAATCATTTGATCGGTTGTTTGTGTACACAATATACAATTACAAGAGCCGAGTAAGATGTCGGAAGCTGTCAACGACTTATTTGTTAAAAATATGCCCAGATCTTGCCAATAATATAGTGCAACCTAAAAAAAACATTTTGGTTGTCGTTTAAACAAATTCATCGTCGTTATTCTTCTCTTCAGTCTTGGAAGAAGAAGTAAAGAAAATAACAGACAGTTTAAATACGAGATTTTTTTTATATTTATTTTGACGGTAGAAAAAAAAATCTTAAAGCTTTGTCAATGAAATCCTCTTGTCTTTAACATGTATTTTGGACATTATCATTACTATATCCTTATAACTGCAAGGCATTGTACCAGCAGCATCGTAATTGCTGAAGGTATTCTTGCGTTCAAGAAGGATAATTGAGAATATTTGAGCAATAATATTTGTCTAATATCTCTGTTAACATGTTTTGTGTCTGATATACTTGAAAGAATAGTGTACTCACGATAATTGAGATTTTTAATGAAAATAAGGTAGATTTTTACCAATTCCCAGTTTGGAGGAAAGAAACATTCTCCCACACATGCTTTACCAACGTTCATGGATAAGATCGCCAATGCAATCGACGATCAATCTTACACTTTCGCATTTTGTTGGTCATGTTGGTGCTGTCCAAGGCCTTTGAGACGATAAATCATATTTTGTCATAACATCTTTGCCATTATTGAATCCGTTTTCTGGCCTTGGACTTGATCAAAGCTATTTGTCAAACGGAAAACAATTGTTGCTATTAATGAACATGAATCTAGACGTCGAAATAGTGGAGTGTTCCACAAGGTTCCTGATAATCGGCCCACTTCTTTTGTACTCTATATTAGTTGATTTCCCGAACTAATATTGTCCGATCTGATTTTTCTTTTATCCTCTTTGCAGATGACTCTAACATATTCTTTTCCCATCGTTATTCCTAAGATGCTCCTAGAAGCTGTAAACAATGAATTGAAATTCGTCCAAGAATTTCAATTCATTGATACAGTCATGATTACGTACAAGCAAGTAAAAATCTCTAAAAATCGAGAATTTTCAATACTTCGTATTCAATAACAGCAATCAAATAAATACCCTTCTTGGTCACATCACAAGCAATAATTTTAATCTGCAGCACATTGATTGTATTTGATTTCTTCGTCTATACATCAATGATGAACTCTCTTGGCAACCCCACAATTACTTTCAAGAAATAAGGGAAATTTTTCACAAACTCACAAAGATTTTTCATATTAACATATAGATTAGTACCTCACACAGTGAGGTACTGTAATTTACCCTTAAATGTGTATCGTGGGGAAATAGAGCATCACTAAAAACTCTTCTTGATAAGATTCTTCTCATCAAGAAACGTGCCACTAGAAATAACAAGAATACTTTGCATTTAATTTTCCTTTGATTTAAAAAAGAGCATTTTCAATAAAGAGTATTCAAAATTTTCCACTAACCCTCTCTTTGGTGTATACCATAGTCAAAAGAAATATATGAATAGGAATTTCATGCTTTTAACACGACATGTACTACTAACCGGAACAGTTTTTCCCCGAAAACAATCTAGTACAATGGTCCAAAAGTCTGAAATGACCTCCATGATAACGTCACTATAAGCCCTTCTCTTCCCATATTCAACAGCAGACTAAAATCTTTATTGTTAAAAAGGTGCGACAGCAAAACCATTTCATCCGCTACATGTTGATAACAAGAATGTTGTCCCACGGTGTTCATGCAGAATGAGATTCCGTTTGTCATTTCTGATATTCTTTTTTCCTTAACCCTAAATGTAAAGAGGCGTTCATTAAAGGGTTGCTGTTCGTTATTCCGAAGGTCCGTTATTCCAAAGGTTCGTTAATCCGAAAATGAAATAGGGTTCGTTATTCCGAAGGCTCGTTCATCCGAAAATGAAATAGGGTCCGTAACGATCGAACCTTCGGAATAACGAGCTTTGTTTCATTTTCGGATTAACGAACCTTCGGAATAACGAACCTTATTTCATTTTCGGATTAATGAACCTTCAGAATAACAAACCTTATCACATTTTCGGATTAACGAACCTTCGGAATAACGAATCTTTGGACTAAAGAATCTTCGGAATAAACGAACCTTCGGAATAACGAATATTAAAGCATGGACCTACTACACATAAGGACTATGAACAGAAGTCTAATGATCCCGTCATCACCGCCGCCACCCGATTATGTACATCTTAATGAGTACATTTAGATGTCCATTGTCACTAACAAAAGAACCGATTCCCTCGATTCGGCCTCATTGCCTTTTCAGACTCTACTGCCCTTAAATAAACACCCTGTGAATGACGGGGAGCAGCAAACCTCAAAATATGTGAACGTTTGTGTCACAAAATGAGTAATACGGAAGTGGACATGTTATCTACCGTATACTGTCCATGTTTTCTTTGAAACAATGTGCGAAAGACGGGAAAAATTAGATTGCAAAGCACAAACAACCTGCCAAAATATTTGCTTCTCGTAAAGTACGTGCAATTCGCAAATGAAATTGGCTGAGCGACGATTTCCCAATTCACACTACAACTGCACATGCACTTTTCTTGATTTTAGAGAGTTATTATCTTCTGCGCATGCAATTCTTATATTTCTCAATGCGCCATTTTGTTTTTATCCAGGCTGACAGTCGGCGGTCGTGATGAGATCAAAGCAGGAAAGCATGTTTAAAATGTTATTGTGACGCTTTTGGTAGAAACAGGTGTTTGAATTAATTAACGAGCGATGTATGTCCATGTGTAGCAGGTCCATGTTTTTACCTTTTTTTCATATTTTCCCCCGGGATCTTCTTGTTGTTTATCATCAATACCAAGCATAAACTCAATATATCTTTATCCTCGCGGATGATTATGTCTCAACTTTTTGTTCTTTATTGTGTAAAAATTCAAGACGCATTCGACCGAAGGAAATGACTACTGTACTGTACTACATGTACTTACAAACACTGCTTTTAGTTGGTCCGTCATATTTTACACTCCTGTTTGTTATGGACCTAACATGCATGGGTTCCGTTATTTATTTAAGCATAGCCTTGTATTATCTATTTGTTCATAAATTATATCACTGCAATTATTTTTGTAACTAGATTCTGTGTTTTGAATTGGATTTTGACGATTTTGATATTGTTTGGTCTAGTGATGTGTCTTATATTTGGTTGTTATGAAATATGAGAAATAAGATTAAATTCATTTCATTATTACATAATTGAAGCATATAATGACATCATTCATAATAGTGACGTATAGTGGAAATAATGGTATTTCACTTTACTTCTTTACATGACTATAGTAGCGAACCCTTTGTGTTATTTCCGGCTCTTTTTTTCTGGAAAAACAACCCCAAAATGTGTTTTTTGTGTGTGTGTGTGTGTGTGTGTGTGTACGATTTAGGGCTACCTTTTATTTCAGCGCACCTTTCGGGGGAAAAAACTGTTTTCTCCAAAATCAAACTGGAATACTGTGCTAGTCGAAGGCAACTGTGCCATAAGGTCCTAGGATAGGCAACATTCTAAACAGTCATCAGCCCGTTTTATGTCATGGCCTGGCGACTTGGGAATCCCTGGACGATAATGAAATAAATCATAAGGAATTCGCTCAAGTGTTTGTTGAGACATTGACGTTCATTAGCAACTCACTTAGCTCATAATTTCATTCCACACCAAATTACTCCTCGTTTTACAGTGTGTACGAATCATTATATTTTTTGTTTGATGTGCAGCGACATGAGAGAAGATGATGTTTAGTACAGCGCCGGGTGGACAATGGTGGATACGGCTGATGAGCAGGGATTATACTTTTAATGGGAAGCACTAATACTATAAGTACGCACACATTGCGTATAGTCTTCACCAAAAAAAATGATGACGTAATCTCATAACCACCAAAGACATGGATGAGTTCAGGCCAACCTTCCCTTTTTGTGAATGTCCTAAATGATGCAGCCGCGTAACTATGTACTAAATGTTTTCAGTCCAAGTTGACATTGGTCTCCCTAAAGGCCTTTCTCGGTCGTTCTTTCCCCTAGAAGTTAAAGCTCTGAATGCTGTGAATACAATGCTACGAAGATATGAATGAGTATCTGTCACACTCCTATCCATTGTCTATAGTCATCACCGGTTTCTATTATCATTAGATAATCGTGCCATGTTTGCTTGCTCATAGATCATTAATAATCATCATTATTTACCTCCCTGCCAATTCATTCCTTTTATATACTAGTACTATGTATATCAATGACCAAACTCTATTCACAACTTACAAGTTCTCTGACAAATGATTTATAAGTATCGTGTATGTATTATTGAATGTGGTAAAATGATAAGTGTAATACAACTTTTACACACAGTGCTACTTGACGTTGATCATATCTGCCAGTATTTGAAAACATCTCTCCACATCATAAGACCGGTATCTTCTGAAGTATAGCTCAGGAAACATGTAATAAGCCGTGGTCGGAGGGGGGGGGGGGGGCAAAACAAAAGGAGGAATTACTAAATGCCAGAAGTATCCGACAAGACTGAAAATCAAATCAATGACTACAGGGATTCGTCTACCACGCAGTCGACTCGGATACCCCCACTTTTTACGCAACCCTTTTTGTGTGTGTGTGTGCCATAAGTACGTATCCCTTTATTTACATTTTGATGAAGTTCAGCCGTGTTTGCCACTTACCACGAACTGATATTTGACTCTCTCCGCACAAAGGAATTGTTTCCTGTATCAATATTCCAACAATATTATTGGACTCGACCAGTGATACAAAATTTAAGTTTATAGCCACAAACTGACATTTTCACTTAGTACTAAAGAACCCAAAACGATTATCCTGTTATTTCAGGCAGCTAATTGTGAATTCCATTCTGTTCTTCTTGCCAGATCATGTTAACGGTGGATACTGTTGCTGAGAATTATTAAGTACAGAGGTGAAGGTTGAGGTTTGAATTTTCTTCAGTTTGTCTCCCTCTAACAAATGAAATTTGTAAGATCGCAACTGCTGATGGTACAAATTTCATTTGTTAGAGGGAGACAAACTGAAGAAAATTCAAACCTCGATATTGTTGTTGTCAGTAATAACCATCGGTGGTTGTGTGAGTCTGGAGGTAACTAGGGGACCAAACCGGGTCTTGAGGGCTCGTCCACAATGTGGAACTCATGTGGATAGGTGCTGCTCGAGCCTTGCGCATATACTCTTTCCTTGCGCCTTGGTGATGTGCCTGGTTGCAGCTTGCAACGGTCGAGAGCAAATGTCTTCCATTTTCAATGCTAGCGTCTTTAAGGGATGTTTTCAGGCACACCTTGTAGCTTTTCCCCTACCCTCAAACAGAGCGCTTGCCCTGTTACAGTTGTCAGTATCAGCTATTGCTTGGGCAGTCGACTATCGGCATTTTGACATGTCCAGCCTACCCGGCTTGGGTTTTCTGCAGGAGGACGTCGATGCTCTTTTTAGGACCTCCGTGTCGGATACTCCGTCCTGCCACAATGATGACGAGTAGTCTGCGGAGACAGCTCAGTTGGAAATGGCTGAGATGTTTGACGTACCTACTGTAGACAGTCCACGGAAGGCATCTGTTACCATCCAAGGACGACCATATTGTGCAGAGTCGGGAGAGACATGAGAGAAGGCGGCCTTGCTTAAAGTCCAGATGTTACTGGAAAGGCCTCTGACCCATCACTGACAGCTAGAACTTTCACCATTATGCTGTCATAGAATAGCCAGACAAAATAAATTTGCTTTGATCGCCAAAGATCCTCACGACCCTTCTCTGCTGACTGTGTTGGAGACATTGGTCAGATCGTGATGACATCAGTAAGATGTCACGTGGATGTTGTTCTTGCCATATTTCTAGAGCTTGTGTTGCAGCAAAAGATTACCTCTGCAGAAAAGAACTTGCTCAATGTGTTGGGACAGGCGACTGAGCTGTTCAGGTATACAGCAATCTTGCTATAGCAACGGACAAGGGCTGGGGGAGATGTCTCCTGCCGTCTGTAATCGTGTGGGTATGCTGGCATCTTTCATTATTTTGTCGTCTGACCTAACCCTCATTCCACTCTTGCACTTCGTTATGTCAGATGTTCGTTAATCCGAAAATGAAATAAGGTTCGCTATCAAGGTTCGTTGATAGGAAAACAAAATGAGAATCGTACTTCCAAAGGTTCGTTAGTACGCACCTTTTTATTTTTGGATGAAAGAATGCTATTTCATAACAACTACCGAACCTTCGGTATAACGAACCCTATTTTATTTTCGGTTTAACGAACATTTGGAATGACGCCACAAATGCAGGGATTAACGAACATCTAGGTACATGTAGACTAACTAACCTTGGGAGTTACATACCTTATTTCATTTCCGCATTTACGAATCTTCGGAATAACGAACATCACCCCGCTCCACATGCGGGTGACATGGACTTGAAGGGTTGAGTTAAATTTGGCATTATGGTAAACCTGTACTTGCTCCGTATGCCTAAGCAAGTGTTGTATGGCATAATTAAGATTTGACACAGGAGAGTGATTGCTTGACTATAATTATACCTTCCTCATCTCATCGTCTGTAGGGAAAATGTCAAGGTCCTAGTTGATGTCTACCTTAGGAAATATCAATTGAAAGTATGAATAGAAAATGACATTTTGATGAACGTACAGTGATTTTTTACCTTGAATTTTGGTCTACTACTACCATGTTCATGCAAGTAGATGTCAATTGAACTCTTTCCTGCTCATCAACTAATATCACCATTGGACATTCCTAGCTGAAGTAACGACGCAGGTAGATACATTTTGGCAAAAGTAGTGACCGTAGACCCTGACGTTACACTTTTAGGCATTCATAATGCCATTTAGCCAATATTTTGTGACTTTTGACCGTTGAAGTAGAGGATAAGTGTAATCAACATATCTACATTTTAAGTAGCATACCTTGGCCTGGAAACTCGATTGAGCTGGTTTTGTTTTGTTTTTTTCTGAAATCGCGACGAGATGTGGGACGGACGGACAGACTGATGGACAACCGGAAACATAAATCTTCCGCTACCCTGCAGAGCGATGGCATCATTTTGATCGATGTGGGCAATGTTAGTCACTCCCAAGGTTCGTTATTCCGAAGGTCCATCATTCCGAAAGTATGTAATTCCGACACACGAATTTCGTAGGTGCCTATATATAAACGTGGATGTTCGTTAACTCGAAAATGAAGTAGGGTTCGTTATTCCGAACATTTTGTGGCGTTACTCTGAGGGTTCGTTTATCCGAAAATGACAAAGTTCGTTAATCACAAAATGAAAGAAAAGTCGGAACTAGCAAATATTCATACGTTTTCGCATTAACGAATATTCGGAATAACGAACCTTATTTCAATTTTCGGATTAGCGAACCTTCGATCGGAATAACGAACTGTTACCACAGATGGAGAATTGATACCTTCTCTTCTTAAATTACTGGTTATTTGGCATGAATTTGACACGAAATGTATGAAGCAGCTTATCAATGACCGAAACCTTTCCCACAGCTTTGTATACATTCTTGTGTTGAAGAACGCTCAAACCCCTCTTCCTTTCCTCCTGATGCTTGTACGTGATTACGAGACATTTTCTCTGTGCCACGGTGTTATCAGTATCCGACTGATTTGTCAGTATAATACTATCACAACCACACGTGGTCAGCGTCCTTATAATATTGAGTCATCGTTCTTGCGGGAAAAAAAACCACCCAAAACACCTATTAATATTTAGCATGATATGTGACAGTATAAAACTGATCTTGATACAGGACTGTACCTGTTGTAATGCCCCATGTGTTCTACAAATTTTGTTCAGATTACCTTAACTCTCTTTACCTCTTTATGGTCTCAAACACAGCAAATGAATCATCTCCCCCTCTCCGATGAAGAGCAACACCAGGGCTTTGGCATAAAGGTGACCCACCAGCTAGTTGTATTCGCCATCACACATACCTATGTCGCTTTAATCCTAGTTTTGTCTCGAGCATGAAATGAAATTCGCATTTCTCATCAACTTCCGAATCAAGAAGACCGAACAATACATTGCGACGAAATTGCATGCCAAGCAGCAATGGAATTACGCGCCATCTTTTCCTGCACAAAATTAATGCCGTGGAATGCAAACGCAAGATCGGCTCTGACCTTTACAAGATTTGATAAATAGGGAAGCACTAGAAGGTAAACATCGCCGATGCCTGCGTGCACTTCGCTGCACTACAAGTCTAATCGATAATCCAGCCGTCTACTACTCGCAGTTCGCCGCTTGGGATCTGAGTAGAAATAACTTATAATCACAAAGCGGAGCACCTTCTGCGCTTTCCAAGGTGCAAGGAAATGATGTATTCTAAACCTGCCCTGTCGGATATCACTGTCATGCAAAATGTCAAACATACGTGCTTAGCAACAATATCAATTATCAACATGTCCATCGAATTCTTCTATAGGAGCACAACAAAAACTCGCACTTGCCAATGATTTTCAGAATGTTCAATTTGACTGAACCACGTGAATGTGACTGATCAAGTTCCACCACCTCACATGTACATTATTATGATTACACGTAGGCCTTTAAACGGTATTCTGCATTATCATATTTCGCAACGAAATCGTCATGTCTATTACAGTTAAAAGATATTCAGTTCCGTTACTCGACATTCATATTACATTTAAAACGTGCTGAGATGATATGCCAAAGTTCGTTAAAAAGTTGAGAATCAACAACAATATTACAATATTACAATATTGTCAAGTTCAAAGATTTTATTGCATTTTTTTTACAATGTCAGTAGACTTGCACTTACTCAACATGCGTAAGGCAACATAGGGGCCATAAGGTTCAGACCTGTGATACTGCATGAGACACAATTTTGCATTCTTTATTATGACCATGAACTAAGATGCATCATCAGCAAGCTAATTTCGAAACCGATGTAAGGGGGCGCTTCTAATTCCTAGCTTGCACCTGCAACTGATACAATTTCATAAGACAGATCATTAAATGTGTTTGGTAAGTCCAGAGAAATGAGAGTATGCTTGTTTAGGTTATAATCTATATGAATACGCATTCTGTCATAGATATCAAAACAGATTTTCTAAAGCAACCTCTGCGAAAGCCATTGTGGAAGAATATTTGATATAAAACACTGCATAGCACAATCCTTTCAGAATTTCTGAAAACAAGAATTAGAGGTCAAGGTATGTATATTACGTACAAATTTGTCATAAGCTGGGCATCAATTTGTCATATCTCAATGACTATAGCCCATTTAGCTTTATGAAGGAGGATAGCCTAATTTTTTTTCTGATTGATTACAAGATATTGTTAAAAGGCTTTACAATAGAGGTCATGGTGGATTTTACAATAAACAACAGAGTAGGCAATTGTCTCTAGACATGAATTTTTACCATTTACCACTTGTACAAAATATGAAGGATTTGTAAAATCAATTATTGACGAAACTTCTAATGCGTTTTGAGATAACAAAATATGCTGCGCGCGTAAAGCTGGTGATGATACGCTTGAAACTATGCTCAACCCTTTTGAACTACTTCAAAACGTACATTTCATTACTCAATTTTAGTGGCATCTCGAAATTGTTCTTTTATTATCAATAATACTGTTCTCAATACGTAATCGAACAACATCACATCTGTTTAGATATGCTTTTAGGTTGTATACTCTATAGGCTTGATCTCATGTTATATTCGCATTGTATGTTTCTAAAATGTACATTATCGTACTTTTTCCACCTATGTTAAATACTGTGAAATCCAACAATAATGTGCGATGTAACATCTCTTCAATTCTTATCTTTTCTTTTAGTGTATTTTTTGAACCTTTGTACCGTATAGTATTCTCATATATTTTGCATAGACAATGATAAATTTCCTATATAAGATATGGGTTTTAAAAAGTCTGCGGATATACTTTTTGTATAATAGTTGTCTGAAATACACGACCACAAAGTGATGTAATGTATATATTTTTAAAAATGTTATAATAGATCAAATACTTACAATACAATCCAGACCATGTCAATAACTTTCAACGGGTTTGCCTTAAAGAACAATACTTTAAAGAGAAGTATATCAAAATTCTTAAAGTCTATATTACTATAATGAATTACGTTACGCTTCAGTGAAGTGATAGATGTTGGAATTGATATTGAAAACTTATGATAAGAGGCATGAAATACTCAAGACAAGAAAAAGTGGAAAGTTGTTCGTAATGCCTGTCAGAGGTTAGATCATATGTCGTCCAAGTCAGTATGACCCAAAATGACAATTTATGTAATAATTGTATTTATCTATTTGATGACTATAACTGCGAACAATGTACTTATTTCAGTGTATTTGTTTTTATTGTAATGTTAAAAAGGATTAATTGAAGAGGTCAGGGAAATTGCTGAATATATTGTACAAGTCAGGAACTCAAACTGATACGAGGCCTATATATAAATTGTCTGCAAGAATCTTCCGCTTATTGAAGGAGGCAGACTTAACCAGAAGAAGAACAAGAAGAAAAAGAAGAAGAAGAAGAAGAAGAAGAAGAAGAACAACAACAACAACAACAACAACAACAACAACAACAGTTATAGTCGCCGGTGACGGAGAAGCTGTACGACCTAGAAAACACTTAATCTAAAGATATGAAAAACGGGAAAATAATAGGGTAGCATGCTCGGGTAAAAAAGAAATTGAAAGCTCCAAGCGCTGATGCTAATGCTAATCATTTTGCTGCAGGCCCACAATTCCAAAGTTCTGAGTTGGTAATTAATGCAAAATGCATTGTTTAGAATCATGATCAATTGATAAATGCTTTGTTTAACGAAATTGATGATCCAGACTAAGATTAGGGAAATGCAGAAAAATTAAATAAAAAAAAATAAATTAATACATCCGTGTACATACATAAATCGGTCAGACTACATCCTATAGCCCTCTAACAATGATCATTATTCGGCTCCTTCAGATGACTTGCATATTTCATAACTTTATACGAATTATTGAGTTGAATCCTTCCATGTAAGATTACTTCATTTGGTAATATTTATATAGCCCATTTGATAGTCATTATACAAATCCATGTTTTGATTCTTCGGCTTGTCTGCATCCTGCATGCCTTCTTCCCTAATGTACATCCTCCGCGTATTTGGCGTCCAATATTACAGCATTTTCTGCATCATTTGAGTAGCTTCAAGTGCGCATACGTGCACAAAAGAATGTAGGCCTACTTTCATGGTGGCCACTTCGCTGCAAAACAGCTCAGCAACATGCAGTGAATGCAGTGAGGACGTCCTTGCATTTTCGCATGCAACCCTGGCTAAAGCATGTACATTTCAACGCGTACTTTCACACACCAAGAAACAGCTGGTGATTTGCATCGCTGAACAGTGAAGAATGGGATGTAGACGGTTAAAGAGGGAAAAAGAATTCATCGTGGAGTTCCCATAAAATGTAACACATGTTAAAGGGTCGATTATACCTTGCACGAGCCTAGAGATAAGCGCAATATTTTCAGGTATCCATTCAATGTAATCTAATATAAAACAATAAACTGTAATGTATGGCTGTGGTAAATAAAAATGGATTGGTGGTACGTAGTCCGAACATAGCATATCGCACAGATTTTGAAATATCCGGTTCGTAACAAAGTGGAGTAATTCATTTTAAATGTGGCTGGAAACACATACACAATATCTTAAATTCCAAACATGCATCTATATTGATCCTTACAGTGTAGATGGAGTAAAACTTTCACAGCATCATCTTACATAAATGACTGGCAGAGTTTTATTGTCAATCAGTTGTTTGTTATGTTTTTTTCGTTTTTTATATAGACTCTAATGGGCAAGTAAGTTAACGTATAATCCTTGTGTTGTGACAAAACGTTTCGTCATCGATTAAGTGTAAACTGATCATATGCGTAATTTGGAAAACTCACTCTGTATAGGTGTATAATACCTCTCCACTCGTTTTATAGAAATTTGGACACAAATGGTCAAAACAACTGAAGAAAGTATTTAAGAAATGAGGTTAGATCATCAAAATATAGGTCTATATACTGCTTATCCTGCATGACTAAAGCAGATTTCAAGTTCACACCAGTATATAACAAGGTGTTCATACGGTTACAGCTCGTTATTTCGAAGGTTCGATATTCCGAAGGCTCTTTATTCCTAAGATTCGTTATTCCGAAGGTTCGTTGTTCCGAATTTCATTTTCGGATTGACCAATCTTCGGAATAACGAACCTTCGGAATAACGCCACAAATTTTCGGATTAACGAACCCTTTTTCATTTTCGGATTAACGAACCTGTAGGTATAGGGAATTTGCGTGTTTCGGATTAACGTCCCTTCGGAATAACGAACCTTCGGAATAGCGAACCTTCGGAATAACGAACAGCACCCGTTCATACACCCATGTTTATGATTTCAGCCACATGTATTAAAAAAATCCAGCAGAAAGAAAAGGAGCCAACAGAGCGTTGTCAGCATTGGAAAAAAGCTTTATGTACCGAGTGATAGCAATACACGGAAGGGGAGGCTAGACATGATATCGACTGGTGTTTATCACCCATGTAACGAGATACACCCTCAGTTGATATAAAAGAAAGCGGAGTGCAACGGTTTCCCCTTTAATCATCTAATGAACATCCATGCATGCCTGCTAGCTTGGGTTCGAAGGAGCAACAGACAAGAGAGCGTCGTGAATCCATTCGGCCTATACGAGCAATATGTACACACGGTAGCCTGTGCCTCTGCCTTTGTATCTATATCTTCGGTTGCCATCAATAATTTACATATTATAATCGCTCTACAGATGTTCATCAAAATAGAGTTTCCTGAACGAGCCAGGCACAAAGATGTACAATATTGGGTACCTGTGACGTGTTTTTCCTCTTTGAGTTGTCATCATTAATTTTATGTCTTACTTGTACCATAATAATCTAATGACATTGATGTCTTTTATACTCTAACCAGTGTAATGTGCATTGTTCTTAATACAACAGAAAATGAAAACACAGAGAGCTTATACTCTGACTTGCATTCTGGCTGTTCGCCTGACATTCCTGATGATATTGCAATGATCTGTGTCGTACGGAGCAGAAAAAAAAAGAGAGAAAAAAAAACCCCGAGGGAATTGAAAGAAAGTAAAAAATCATTTCTCTAACATACTTGGAAAACATATGTGTGCTTTCAAAATATGGCACGACGAGACAACAGTGTGGGGATTGAACAAAAATTGCTGAAAGGTAGCAAGCGACCTAGAGCAGATTACGGAAGCTCCCTAGAGTCAACAGCAGCTTTTGTCATACTTGCTATGACATTGCAGCGAGTTCGCATAAATTGGTGTCTCACGTGAATGCATAGTATAGGAAGGACTTCAATCCAATCATCTAAACCGGGACTAAGCTCTCTGGTACGTAATCAACCCCATGTACAGCAGTATTTTAGTTGCTGCACACACACAAATCTAGATTGCCGGGGGGGGGGGGGCATTCAGTGTTCGACACAGACCGTGGCCCGTCTTTGAATTTGAAATTTTGATGGCCCGAAAAAGAAATGTAGTGGCCCGACATAAAGGGATAGCATAAGAATTCATTTTAAATCTTCACCTGCAGGATCGGGTCACTTTTTGGAAACCCACCGGGCCATCGCTGTCCTGCATAGTATATATATATATATATATATATATATATATATATATATATACTATATGACTGCTGAGAAGTCGCGCCATGCTTTAGCCTTGTTATCAATCTGATATTGATTGCTGTAAAGCAAGAGCAGATTTTAACTTGATTTCAAAATTTTCACATGCATAACTGCTTAACCCATTGAGGACGGATTTTGCTACAACACGCATTTCCCATATAATTAAGACACCTGCCCGAGTATACTCGGGACTCATCCTAAGCGGGTTAATAAAAACAAGTGAGAAAACAATGTCACGCTTAAAAAGGATCTTATCTGAATACGAGACTATTGTTTTAGTGTGTAGGCCTACACCTAAAAAAAAAAACTCCCCTTGAACTTATCTGCAAAGGACTGAAAGTGTATGAACAGATATGAAGACTTACAAAACTTACCAAAGCTTTGTCAACAACTCATGGTTAATATCAAGCAGAAAATGTATAAATTCGTTTGATTTTACTTTCTTGTAATCTGAAGGAAATCTGAAGGAAATCTGGAAATGGCTACTAACAATGTATACGCATATACCACAGTCATAAAATAAAGTATTTCACAGTTTACTGGGGATACTGGTCAATATTGAAGTACATGTTCGTCAAACTGCATGCTCAAAATCAATTTTCCACCATAGGCTTAGAGCGAACAAAGTTCCATAAAGTCTCTTTTATTATACGATCATCTCCTGATCTCTGCGTTTTCATCCATCGGCCTCAGTATATCCTGTCAAGATAATTATGCGTTCGGATTAGATAAAGAGGGTGATTAGACGCTTTCAATCGGCATTTTCAGAATCAACATAATGTGTGTGAATTTCACGTGTACCAAGGTATAAGCCTATGCACGCCTACTCTCGCTTATACAACTGCGGTGCGAGAAATGATTCGGTCATCCCCACCTAATACTTCGTGCTTACAGTGGTTGCTCGCTGGGCCGTGAACTCTAGGCTAATCTACATTTTAGATTGTGAGTTCTGTATGAAAGTTGTTCATTAGCATAATCAACCTTATTGAAAGCCATCTTTCCGTTATAAGATTTGCAGCTTTAAAATATTTTTATGTTTTTGTTTTATCATAATGTAGAAAATCAGTTCCAATTGTTTGTAGATAAGATAAATATCTTGTGACCTTCTTTGTTGGCTTTATCGTCATCATCGAGAAAGAAGAAACCACTGCTTTATAAATAATGCGTTACTACGCCGATTGCGGAATAGATGAAAGGGTTGGAAGAAAGCCTAGCCTGCCATCTTGATTCAACGATGGATTTCAGGCAAATGAATGGTACTATGAATCACGAAATGCAACTAATCAAGTGAAAATGTAAGAGCACAAATTGTTCGAACAACAGTTGGAAACAATATTCTACGTGCATTTTCAGCAAGCGTGTGGTATTCCAATTCATGGATCTAGAGAGACGCTGTTCGATGTCTGTACCCATTGTAGTTTGATGCGCCAAGCTGTGACAATAAAAGGCGTTAATAATCTATCGTGAAATGGACTCAGTGTTAGTGTAATGTAATATGAGCACTAAATGTGTCCATTTTTATGCCTCCGCAACGAAGTGGCCGGAGGCATTATGTTTTCGGGTCGTCCGTCCGTCCGTCCGTCCGTCCGTCCGTCCGTCCGTCCGTCCGTACGTCCGTACGTCCGTCCGTCCCGTTTTGTTTTTGTCGATATCTCAAGAACCGTGTGGTGGTTTTACATCAAACTTGGTATGAGGGTATATCCTTGGGGGATAATACTTTGTGTGGATTTTAGGGTCACAGGGTCAAAGGTCAAAGGTCACAGGTTATTTTGTGAAAAAAAATTGAAATTTCATGTTTTTCTCCATATCTCGCAAATGGTTCAAGGTATCTTCATGGAACTTAGTATATATGCTTGTACCGATGGGCAGTGATTATCTAGGGAAGTTGGGGGTCATGGGTCAAAGGTCAGGGGTCAAAGGTCAAGGTCAACTCTTCAAAATATCACTACTTTCCTTAGAATGCAATATGCCTGAAGGTTTTTTTTTTAACTTGATGTATGGCATGTATTACCCAATATATATTTTTGGGGAAGTTTCTTGCCAAAAGGTCAAAGGTCAAAAGGTAAAAGGTCAAGTGAAAGTGCTAAATTGCACTTTTTCCTCCATATCTCTAAAGTAACTCAAGGTATCATCTTGAAACTTACATATTTATGCATGTTCAACCTAACAGGGATTCTCTTTGGAACTGTGAGGTCAAAGGTCAAAGGCCAGGTTTAGATAATGCTATTTTCCCATTTGATACTGAAATTATACTTTTTCTCAATACCTTGAAAATTACTCAATGCATAAACTTATAAAAGGGTCAAAAGTCAAGTTAAAATCATCAGTTCCCCAAATACCTGCACTCTGACATTTTAATCATTCATCCAATTGAACCTAGTTCTAGGAAAGTGAACATTCATCACATTTGTGTCAAACCTGTCATTTTGATATTTTGCCAATTGTGTGAAACTGTCATCACACATTGTCAAGACATTGTACTATAGACCTATTAGGAGAACCATGCATTATGGCGGAGGCATATCAGAGGCCATAGCGATATATCTAGTTCTGCAATAAATGAATGGATGAATGCTTCTATTTGGCAGGATCGCAAAATATCAAGTCTTGGTACAGTGTACTATTGTGCGATCTTGATCTATCTCTTGGTCTACTTCATCCGTCCTTCAACAAGGGCAACAGTCATCCTCTCTCTACTATACCTTATAACGACATGACTGCAATCTCTTCACAACGTGCGCCTATAATGAAACATTAATGAAAATACTAATCACACACACCACACAGCAGCAAAATTAGCTAAAACACCCCGTAAAACACATCCTCAAAAGCTCAATGTCAAATGCACACCAAGGCAAGCATATACCTATGCAATGTATATCATTGGACCAGTTTACTTGCCATTTCTGTATGTGATTTTAGTAGTCAGGCCACTATAAAAATCTAACTCTGTTAATGATGAACGGTGTTGCGACACGGATTGTCGCCCCGACAAGGACTGTCGCCCCCGGCTCGGGGGCGACAATCCTTGACGGAGTTGGCGTCAAGGATTGTCGCCCCGTCAAAGATTGTCGTCTGGCGACAATCCGTGACGAGGGCTGGCGGCAAGCATTGTCGCCCGCCCTCGAAGCACATTTTGCTGGGTAATGTCGTTCTTGACATAGTCATTGAAATACCAACACATAACTTACATGGCTACATCCATGCAAACATGCCATGTAAAAAGTCATGGTGAGGTTTCAAGGAAGTGTGTATGTGCGCACGCGCCAGATAATTTAGTGTCCGTTTGTGCGTGTGTGTGTGTGTGTGTGTGTGTATGTGTTTATTATGTCAGCTTTTTGCGTATGTGTTTTGGCTGCGCGTGGGGAGGAATACCTAATAAGCTGTTGCTGGCATAAACGTTGATATTGATTTTATCAGCAGCTTTGACTTTGATGAGTTTGTTTGACGGATTTGTATATGAATTCGGAGTGGTGCTTGCGTGCGGGCGGATGCTGCTTTTATGCAGACGGTCCATTATGTCTTATGTATCGACATTGGGAAGTCGTTTCATCAGGAACTTGAAGGAAGGTGGTATTGGTTCGGGTGTGTGTGTGTGTATGTGGGGAGGGGGGTTACATTTCGTTATTGCAAAAGTTCGTTATTCTGAAGGCTCTTTAGTCCGAAGGTTCTTTATTCCGATGGTTCGTTATTCCGAATTTCATTTTTGGATCAACGAACCTTCGGAATAACGCCACAAACGTTCGGATGAACGAACCCTTTTTCATTTTCGGACTAACGAACCTCTAGGTATAGGGAATTGTGTGTTTCGGATAAATGAACCTTCGGAATAACGAACCTTCGTGTGTGTGTGTGTGTATATATATATATATATATATATATATATATATGTGTGTGTGTGTGTGGGTGTGTGTATGTATATGGGTTGGTGAATGTGGATGTGGGATGATAGGTTTTGGTTAATCAAGGGTTGGCGGGTTGGGGATTGGATTTGAAGAAGGATAGTTATAAATGGTATGACAGATTTTGGTAGGATTTAATATTTAGGATAGATGTAGACCCTAGATTTGTTTCCTTTTTTTTTTGGGGGGGGGGGGAGTTGGTCGGTTTTTTATGACTGATTTCATTCTAGATTTGTATACTGTATTTGTGGGGTTTTTTATGTATATGCCCTTGTAAGTAAGAAGGTGGTTACATGATCCAAACCAATATATTCAAGGGATATAGGTTTGGCAGGGCCCTACATGTCCAAACTTTCTCGTGAAGAAATTGTTAGTAGTAAGTAGGGTTGGTCTATAATAGAGTTATCTATGTTGAAGTGAGATTATTTGTAGTATGAATTGACAAATGGATTTGTTTGTGTTTCGAATTGCCATTTGTAACTTTTTTGCAACTCTCCGCAAGTGTTCCGAACTATTCGGAAGTTTATGCAAGTTGGAAGAACAAAATTACGTGCCAATTCGTAAGAATATCCGCAAGTGGACGCAAGTATTCGCATTTGGTAGTATCTCTCCGTATCGCCCGCATATTTTTCTCGTATGTTTTGTAAAAATGTTCTGGTGACTCAAGGGATCTGCGGGAGTCCGCAGAAAAAAATGACTTATTTGGACGTAACGCCGGACGCAGAGCATTATGTGACTGGGGCCTTACGAACGCTCACACGAACGCTCACACACAACACAAATACGTAGAGCCTACGTAGCCCACGAACACCAAACCCTCAGATACTCATGCAGGCACAAAACTGCGCCCACAAACACGCACCATCACATACCCTTTGATATACACATACGCCACTATACCCACATACGCACGTACGCATACAGGCACACGTATACACACAGACATACAAACCACTACCACTATACAACCACCACACATGCACAGTTCTACATATTGTGTTATTATACTCCAAACACACACACACACACACACACACACACACACACACAGCTATACGGAAACTCATACACGAGTCACTTATTGTATGCACCTATAAATCATACACAGCACATACCATGCAGCTCACAACAAACAAACAAACACACACACACACACACACACATACGCATATCTTACCAGTCATACCCATCCCACCGAAGCAACCACCCCGAGCCGGGGGCGACAATCTTGACGGGGCGACAATCCTTAAGCCGAGCTCACACCTTTGCGTTTCGAGCTTGCGTTCAGCTGCGTACTGCCCGAACGCAGTCTTACGCAGCCCAACGCAGCACTACGCAATGAAACGAGCTAATACGAGGTCAATACGCAGACTAACGCAGAGGCTTTGCGTTCTAGCTTTGAAATTTTTTCAAACATCCGCAACTGAACGCAAGATCAAAATCCGTACGAGCTAAGACGAGGGGCAACCAGCAAATGCGAGCAAGGACGAGCAAGGTACGAGCGACAACGTGGTGCTTAACGCAGGCCAACGCAGTTTTACTTTGAATTGCGTTTCACTGCGTATGGTTGCGATACCTGCTCGCTTCACCTCGCATAGCCTCGCTTTAGTTCGCATTACCTCGCTTTAGCTCGCATCACCACACGCTATTTCTGGTACTCTGCTCGCATTAGCAAGGACCATTGCGGATGTAGCTCGCTACATTGCGAATCTAGCTCGTCCGTCGCTCGCTCCCCCTCGTTCCTCCTCGTTCCTGTTCGATGCTGCTCGCTTCAGCTCGCTATGACTGCGTATACATCTGTGAAAACAAAATCTAGTTAGATCTAATTGATATAAATTTAGTTGACGTAAGAAACACAAATAGCTTATCAAATCATGAAGCTTTTGTAATGATTGTATTCTTTCAGCAACATCAGATCCAAACATATCAGTTTTAAAAACACCTCAAACTGAGTTTCCAGCTGTTTTTGTAGGTTTTGTGGAGAATCTTTTTTTTTTCTCGAATTGTATTACCACACAATGTATATCGCTGAAAAGTAATCAAAGAACACACACACACACAGTAATATGCTCTGTTCAGTCCTAAACAACTGCAGGTAATTAGCAAGGTTGTCATTCCTGCTATACTGACCATAGGCAAGCCATTTTGAAATAACCTGTAATGAAAATAATGTCTTGACCCAAATCGACATTTAGGGTGACCCTATAGGAAAAGTTGACTTCAGACAATGAAAACAACATCAGAATCGATTTTATTGACCCAGAAGACCTATGATATAGATTTTTGAAAATGATTGTGAAATGTTTAGCTTTTTAAACGATACAAGTGACTTTTGAATTTCAGATGGCGGCCATATTGGATTTGGCCAATATGGCCGGAGGGCGCCCTTCTTGGCGCCCATCAAAATTTGAAATAAATGGTTTTGGCAACATGTGTACCAAATTTGGTGCTTTTGGAAGAATTTGAACCAAAAAGTCCTTTGTGCCCCCCCCCCCCTAACTGTAAAATGTCAAAAATTTATATACCAGTGCAACTCTCTACGAGCTTATACGCAGCAGGGCGAACTGATACGCAGCGGATCGAGCCGAAACGAGCAACAGTCGAGTGGATGAGCAGTGAAACGAGGAGAAACGAGTTAATGCGAGCTGCTAGCGAGCTAGTGCGAGATGCTAGCGAGCAACAAACGAGTGGCGAACGAGGTACTCGCGCAACGGGGCGAGCAATCTTCGTATTGAATCGTACTGTTACGAGCAAAAGCGAGCTGGAGCGAGGTGAAAAGCAACCTAAGGCAACCGTAGGCAATCATTTTGTAAAAAATATACGAGCTACAACGCAACAATGTGACTGCTACAAAATATTTTGCCGCGGAGTGCTGCGTTAGGCTGCTTTAAGGCTGCGTTCGGCTGACGCAGCTCTACGCAGCTAAAACCGCAAAGGTGTGAGCTGGGCTTTAAGGGTGGGATTTCACGGAGCACGCGAACGATTTGCGAAGGACGCGAATGACAAAATCCAACATTCGGAAAAGTTTTTCTCCGAATGTGTTCCGACAATGAAGCCGAAAACTATATTCTTCTTCTATTGCGCAATTTGTGCGAAGTTTTCACGACATAATATGTGCGAATGTCGTGTGTATCATTGCTAAAGTACAGCATGTTACGTACACGAAGAACACGCGACGGAAATGCGAACAACGAAAAATTTTCATTAACCATGGGAGAAAATGTACCCAAGGAGAGGTGGAAGCTGTCTTGAGTTGATTTTTTTTTCTTTCCTCTATTTCTCCTTTCTTTTCTCTCATTCCTCTATCGTGTGCTTGCCTACATTTTTTTTTCTAGGACCTATCTCCACTAGGAAAGCATTTGATTTTTTTTTGCAGTTCCTCCAACACATAATCTCTATAGTTCTAATGAAATTTTACATACTTTAGATTAATTTTAAGTGTATTCTGCGATTTTTTTTTTGTATATCAAACATTTCTTTCTCTTTGCTAATCTTCAATTTCTTTTGTTACTATAGTTGTTAATAATTGTTTGATGTTTAGATGTATGCTACGATTTTTATTCGTAGAAAACGTATAGGTCATACATCCCCAAACGTGCGCTAAACGTTCGCGAGAATGTCTCAAAAGGTACGCGAACAGTTTGCGATTACGTCGTAGATTTCGCGTAACATACGCGAGACATTCTCCACAGTTTCGGAGTCTGTTTCGAGTTTCACGAACATTTTGCGAACATCGCGCGTGTCTTGCGAAGGTCTTGCGCGTATGACGAGGCTTTAAAGACACTTTCGAGAACAATTCACGAGCAAATCACGACCAAGTGTGCGGAAAAGGTTCGCAAAAAATTTCAAACTTTTTGACATTCTCGCCAAAGTAAAAACGACATTCGCGAACAATTGACGACGCTTCCGAACCCTCACATTCGTTTGGCGATCTTTTGCAGACTGAAATACGAATGCTGGATTTTGCCATTCGCGTCCTTCGCAAATCGTTCGCGTGCTCCGTGAAATCACACCCTAAGATTGTCGCCATATTGGGAACTGCACAAGCGTCACGGATTGTCGCCACACAATCCTTGACGGGGCGACAATCCTTGACGCCAACTCCGTCAAGGATTGTCGCCCCGAGCCGGGGGCGACAATCCGTGTCGCAACAAACAGTCTCCTGCTATTTTTCCCCGTTTCATGATTGTACAATTTGGTTTTCAATATATAGTGGATAACATGTTCACAGATGGAACCTTCCGAGCTATTTTATGTATTTATGTATTCATCTTTTTCATGTTATTATAGTACACTGTAATGCAGACAAAGGACAAAATTAAAACCAATCAAATGTTTTATTGTAGGTCAGATATCTTGATCAATTTCAGCAGAATACGCCGTGTTTAAATTTCTCTTGGAAGAGCTCGATCTTGCATACAGTACTTGTTGATGATTAACAAAAACAGAACTTCTTTGGTGATAAACAAAGAATATAGAAACACAGTTTCTTATTGTCATCATTGAGAGACGGCCATCACTTTTTGAAAAAAAAAAAACGATAAGAAAAAGCAAAGTCATGTTTCCATTATAATGTAGGAAATCATTTGTCCTTCACTCCTTTTGAATAAAAACCAAAGTAAATTTATAATGAACATCACAGCCAAGTGACTAGGAGGGCTCAAGTACATGCCACTTTCTTCAAATCAAAATTTTCCATCATTGCAACTTACAAAAATGGAAATGTGGTCCAGCGATATTCAGTCGCTCACAATTCAATCCGATCCACGGATGTTAATACCTACATCTTCTTTGTTATGTTGTGCCACATTTTAACAAATATAATCGGAATAAGTTTATATCACTTCATTGGCACCATGCATGTACCCAATGTACTTATTGTTGTCCGATGGGAAAATCACGTATTCCAAGCGCGCCGTATCCGTATGGATGTTCTAAGAAGATGGTTGATACCCTGACGCTAATGCAAGGCTGGCCTGGGCTCCGTTCTTCTTCATTTTCCCCGCCAGAAATAACACTGTTACTGATGTACAGATTGAGGTTAAGAGACACCGTTTTGATACGCATGATGAATAGCCTTGCGAACGCGAGAGCGGGGATATATTCGGGGGGGGGGGGGGGGTTGCCTCGGACTTGTATTACATATCGGGCGTAGGCAATATACTACTATACAACCTGACACAAATGTCATCCCTCAGAAGCATAAAAAAAACGAATAAAAAAAACAAAAAACAAAAGCACGGGTGCCTGAATTTCGATCTTTTAAAACGTCACGATGAAAACTACCCACATGGAGTTAACGGTGTTAACGAATATTATAATATATATGTCGAACAGGGAGTAAACTGTACAAGCGGTCATCCATTGCACCCACAAAAATTTGCCAATACGTACCCTAAGAAGACATTCATGTTAGTCCTGTATGGATGATAAGATTGATAGACATGATATATACTTAGTTGTGCACAGCCTGGCACTCTGATTAAGTCAGCCTCCTGTACGAAGACATAGAGTCTATTAATTCATTCGTCTATGATTCTTCGTTCAAACTAAACTTGTCTTCTCAAACCTATAGGCGGTAAACAAAACGAGGGCAAAATACGCATGCGTATTGGTCTTTCACGGTTGGCTTTGTTCAACGGGGAAGAAATACAGATGATGAATTGACTAATGTTCAATATCGTAACAATGTAATACAGGTATTGTCATTGCTGTCATTTGTATACATTTCATGCATGGTTTACTAATAGAATAATCTCAATTAAAGTATATTAAAATCATACACTCATTTAGGTTTATACATTCTGCATATTTTTTTTTAATTAATACCGGTAGACAGCTTAAAGTACGCGATATCTAGATAACATGATATAGGTTAATAATTGAAATTGGCATCTTGCTCCTACATTGCCTAACCACCTGACTGTCGTTAACAGTACAGCGAATGTAGACACATATTGGTCGAAAACTTGCATTGATATGTGTTGTAACACCATGTAACGAAAATATCTTTATGCATGCGTGGATGAGCAGTTCACTGTCTCCGTCTGCAGCCGCGGTGTAATATAAGATGGAGAGGTTCATGAATTATTTTCTGCCGAAGGCCCGCAGCGAATTGCGTGTATAAAAAGCGGTCTTAGCTATTTGCACGCACACTGTCTCCTGTATGCCTCGAATGTTCCCATATAGTGCGCAAACTGATTCGTTATATAAATCTAAACTAAGAAGATCTAGACAAAAGATAGAAAAGGAGTGGGACGAGAGAACGCGAATAAAAAACGCACATATTGCGCTACCTCGGAATAAGAATATTATTTCTTTTTTGGTTGCCTATCCGCGACGTGGATTGAATGCATGTTTATTCATACTTGTTTTACTGAATCACTATTTCTGGTTTTACAGACTGCTTTGACGCATGCATTCTGTGTGAGGTATATGTGTTACGGGCTGTGTTATCACTGTCATATAAACTCCGCGAAATAGGGTAAATACCTCACCCATTATATTGACCAGCACCTTCCTAGAAAGTGCAAAAACAAGGTTTTCCATGGATGCAAGCATTTTTTCATTCTTTGTTGCATTTCATACTCTGCCCTGCTTTTTCTATTATCACAATTACATTAGTCTTCAATTTCCTTCGTCGTTAGCTGTGCCTCCAGGGCTGCGACTCTCAGAATTACAATGTAATGCGAAAGCTTGGTGTATGTATTTACATGACAGTACGATGGTGGTTGTCACTTGCCTCTGAACGATATGTGATTATCAATTAAGACGAGCACATGTACACAGTTGTCATGCACATAGATCGTAAGTTACCTCGAAGGCTCAAGCAAAGTATTCATCCTTCAATGCGTTGCTATAAATGCACCTAAATGCTTTGGTATAATACTCTGCTGCTCATGATGTTTTGTTGCCTTTCATATGTAGTTTATATACGTCCACTCGCGATATTTAGTCTCACATTTAGGTTTTAGTAATGTTCAAATTTCGTCTTTCACAGAGCACATTTTTTTTTTTTTTTTTTTTTTGGACAAATCTTCAGTTCCGGAAATGAAATAAGGATCGTTACTCCGAAGGTTTGTTAATCCGAAAATGAAGTAAGGTTCGCAATAAAAAAATGAAACAAACCTCATTTCGTGACAAAATACGGTGTTGTTAAAAAAAAAAAAAAGAGGAAGGATATTACGCAACACGCACAGAAATGTATAAAAGCACACTCAAACACACAAGATACACATTCTTATTGATGAAAAAGAAATATTTTCCTCTCTCTCTCTCTCCACCGTATGTCAACCTTAGCTCTTCCACATCACCATCTGGATGAGCCATGTACTACGTTGAAATAATTATTATAAGAGGTCACTCAAAGGGAAAAGAAAAAGACACACTTTTTTCAATAAGTCTGAATGATCCTTATTTCGTTTTCAGATTAACGAACCTTAATTCATTTTTGGATTATCGAACCCTATTTCATTATCCGATTAACGAACCTTTGGAATAACGAATCATACTTTATGTTTTGATTAACCAACCTTCGGAATGACGAACATCATCCTTTCTAATGAGCTAAGTCTGTAATTTTGCAATTTTGCTTTACAAGGAAGCGAAACAAAACTTTTTGTCCATTGAATCCCCTTTGCTTAATCATGGTAGGAGACGGGTCTGTTTTTAATGTTTTGGTAGCGTCTGATTTGCCTTCATCTCGAATATAAAGGGTATACTTGAGAGAGTGTCATGACAACAAAATGTGCCACTTTGAGCTGGCAAAGCGAGCCCTTGACGTTTCCTAATTACATTCACACTCTATATTTTTTTTACAGTCCTTACAATGTGTGTCCTGTAATATACCTATTGTATACCTGTAATGGTACTTAAATTTAATCATTTTTTCTTGGCTTTCTTTTTTTTCACGAAAATTGTATTATTTGATGTAAAGGGCATCCCCTGACCAAAAAGTTTAGGGGGTGGAGGGATCTTAATTCCCCGAATCTGCATTGGTGACTATCTATTTGAAGTATTGTAATCTTTAATGTTGCATCTTCGTCTTCATTCACTTTTCTGTTCAAGTTTTTCTATTTGTCTCTTTTTCCGTCCTTTTTCAAAACCTTTCTTCTTTTCTTCACTTCATCGTGTACCTTCTGTAGCCTTGAATTCATTCCATGACATGGCAGAGTATCCCAGGTCCTACTGCTTTGTCACGTATTATCTCTACAGCCCTATGCCATCCTATCAGATCCCGATCATATCTACTGAAACTGTATCTTCCGCGATCTTCCGCGATAGTGGCAAACACTCTCATTCCTCATCCGTTATTGATTTGCGGCTTGTGCCTGGCCTGTGGTAAAAATTATAATTGCAGGGTGTTCAGGGATTCTCATTACATTGCACTGCTGTACCAGCCAAAACGGCGCAGACCAAAACCCGGACCTCTTCAATTCCTGGATACTATAGAAGCAGGAAAAACACGTTTGCCTGAACGACTGCCGTAGAGACATTGTGCAAAAGTACTACTGTATTGCCAATAAATCTTGCTCAGACGATGTGTCAGGTGCGTTTTGAAAATAAGTAATCAGATGTCATGACGATGTGACAATTGGAGTGAGCGGAGAAAGGGAGCTCTCTTTGGAGTGTCTGCGGGCGAGCGAAGAGGTCCTTTCTGTCCATATTCTCCCTCTTTACGCGACAGGTGACGGGATCACATGGCATTTGGCACCCCCCCCCCCAAAAAAAAAAAAAAAGGTTTCCACTATGAACTGCATGCACGTATAACAATCTAAACACAGAACGGAAAATATTTCATAATATCTACTCAGAGAAGCCGTATCAATTTTGTTCCTGCTACAGCAAATAATTATGAAGAAGAAACACCCTCCGTCGCCACACTTACGTTTTGGAGTATCAGAATATTTCGTTATTAATGATTAAAAAAATATTACGCGTTATGCATACCATAAAGTTAATGAGTAAATAAGACAGATACACTTTGTTGTACATTTTGTACGAGGAAGCAAGTGTCCAAGTCGTCATTATTTCTGTTATTAGTTTTATCATTATTATCATCGTCATTTTTAAGTAATCACAGTATCATTATATGATAAATGCTACTATGAAATGTTTAATTCATGGCTACCACATCACACTTATGTTTCATTCCCGCTTTCGTTTTCACAATCAACTGATACGGTTACCTGCATAGAAAATTTTAATGTAAGAGATAAATCCTTTACTACCGGTTGCCTACAGGCTCCTGAGGCATCGGTTGCATTATTCGTTCGACTTATTTTGTGCATTTACAACTCATGCATTTCTACAGCCCGGATTTCAATGGCATGTCCATCTTTCAGACTGGAGAGTTCTCGTACCAGGGCCGGCGGAACCGGGGGGGGGGGGGGGGGGGGGGGCACTTTTTTTCACCATGCATAAGAATACATGGTGTGTCCCCCGCCGCACACACACACACACACACACACACACATTTTCTACCCCGGAAGTGGCGCTAGATAAACCTTGTGGTGTGAGCGAAATAACTTTTTTTTTTTTTTTTTGCTTGTCAGCCGATGAACCCGAAAGTGGCACCAAAAGTGCCCCCACCCCACTTTTGAAAACGTGGCGCCGGCCATGCTATGGATATACAACGTAGGGATATAGTCATGTAGTATACAAATAATGACTGCTATGAGGGGCACAGTTAAAATTATGGGCCCAAGGTGCTGTGAAAACCGTAACCGTGCCTGAAGCGAAGCTGAGGGCATGGTTATGGTTTTCACATCACCGAGGGCCTACATAATTTTAACTGTACCCCGAGTATCAAGCAGTCATAATTTGTTTTATATACCGAAAATTTAGATTCCGAAATATAGATACCGAAAATATAGATTCTAGTCTCTTTTACAGCATTCGTCATCAATGCTGATCGACAGCGCGGCGGTATATGTGTACAGTGTACGGGGTTCGACTGTCTCCAAACCAGTCCGCTAGTCTCTTTTACAGCACGCTGATCGATTGCGCGGCGGTCGTAATATCATTGGTGCGTACTTATGAGCGATCTATTTGTACGGGGTTGCGACTGTCTCCAAACCTATTTACTAACTGTACCCGAGCCCCCGGTCACAGTAACTCAAAAATATATAGGGCACAGCTATTTTCATGACTCCCCTTTTAACTAATCAGATGAGAGGATTCTAGAAATGAGGTATATAAAGAGTGATATGTGCCTGAATACTCGTATATTTATAAGGCTTTAATGTATACGTTGTATATCGAAACAATATTTTTAACATGGACCTACTACACATGGACTAGAAACGAAGGTCTTTGTTTGATCCCATCATCACTGCCACCACCTGATTATGTGTATCTTAATGAGTACATTCAGGTGCTTTGATAATGACGACTGTGCAATCGTGCATCGTCACTGACAAAAGAACTATTTCCCTCATTGTGGTCTTATTTTGCTGAGGTACCTTTTCAGACTCAACTGCCTTTGAATAAACACCGATGACAGGGAGCAGCAAACCCGAAAACATGACAGTTTTCCTGTCATAAAGTTTAAAATTACTGAAGTGGACACTGTCTTGTGGACAAGCATGTACTACATGGCTTAATGATAGGACATACATGTCATCTGCGGTTACTGTCCATTTTTACTCTGGAACAATGTGCGAAAAATGGGGGAAATTAGATTACAATCACAACCAACTTGTCGAAATAATTGCTTTCTCTTGTAAAGTACGCGCATTTCGCAAATGAAATGACTTGAGGGATAATTTCCGAATGTACACTACAACTGCACATGCATTTTTCTATCTTCTGCGCATGTAGTTTTTAGATTTCTCAAAGCGTCGTCTTGTTTTTATCCAGGCTGGTTGTCGGCGGTTATGATAAGATCAAAGCAGGAAAGCACGCTTAAAATGCTTTTCTGACGCCTTTTACAGAAACAGGTGCATGAATCAATTAACGAGTGGTGAATGTCCATGTGTAGTAGGTCCACAGTTTTAACATCGTATCGATATACGAGTTATATGCATACGACTTTTATTCGTGAATGACCATGCTCTTGTATCTATACGTCTACTATAGTAAGTAGGCTGGGCTTATACGACATTCGCGGTGTTAGTCAGAGTTAGCGCGACTCTTGACTCCCAACTGAATGCGCCTTTTATTAGTATAAACGTATAAACGCAATGCGCAACGTACGCGTAAAGTCCGTATACAGTACAGACGTATATATCCATTTCGAAAAGGAGAGACTCATGAATCATGACAGTGCGCGAGGTCTGATGCTGCCATATGATTATATCGGGACGTTGTGTCTGAATGTTCTCATATCAATACGACGTATATATCCAGGGAGGTTTTCCACCTCTCTGGTATATCCATATACGTCGTATATGGATATATGATATACTATAACTCGGTGTGTCTGAAAACGGGCAAAGTCTCATAGATTGCTTTCATACGCTACTACACGAAGCCCCAACAAAAATTATGTATATATATTACATATATATATATATATATATATATATATATATATAATCCATATAGATATATTAATTTAAATGTGTGTATGAGCGGCATTAAACGTATACTACGTATATACAATGTTTCTGCATACACATTATTATATGTGCATATGATTAGACACATAATATTATATATATTCATATATACGATGTATGTCTTTGTTAGTCTGATGCCTTTGAACTTTAATAACACATTCCAAAATACAAAAAAAAAAGAAAAGTCAAGAATCACACCAAACACAACACTTTATGCAAATATTGCCAATTTCTTTGTCGTATTTCGAGGAATACTTCAATTGATCTCCTGTCGTTTGCATAGTCAATACGGGTTTCATTAGACCCTTTTACTTATCATATCGCTTCAAAGGAGATGATAGTATCATAAATTGTTTAGCTCATAGTGACCATTCCACACACTAATGTTTTATTCCCCCTGTCGTTTTCACATTCAACGGATTCACCACTAATGATGGGGGAGAGCTGTCGAGACAGCCAAAAGCACAGGGGGAAAATATTACAGTTTAGCATGTATCAAAGTAGGGCCTATAAAACAGCTTCCAGATCACACATTTTGTGAACATTAATACTGAGGGGGGAAAAGTCTTCCCCAAATACTGTATATTAGTGAGCAAAGCCATTTCAACAAAACTTGTTACAGGATTCACAGAAAAAAAGAAAGGTAAGAAAAGAAGATAGATGTTATGCGAGGCGTGTGAAGGTCTGTGAACTATTGAGATTTGTAGTCGCATTTCCACTTCAACATCATGTCCATATTACCCTTGACGAAATCGATTACACAATAAAAAGGAAAAGAATACCTGCAAGGCACAGTGTTATGGTACTGACAGCTTTAGGCAGCCGAGCAATGTACGATTCTTCACCTACCAATAATAATAGTAAATGCAATACATGTACTCCTATACGGCATAGGTCACTACACAAACGCTCTTACACAGCGCGTGCAGCGCGCTCGTTACGTGTGAGAGTTTCTGCTTTCACAGTATAAGGACTCCCTGCCCTCTAACATGAATCATCATACATCGGAGGGTATTTCGACGTCAGTTTGGATCTCTTGAGCCAGCAGAGATGTACCCTGTGCCTCCTATCTGCATTATAATGCATCTTAGCCACCGTATCCACGCGATGGAAAACCTCAGTGTCCTTCTCGTGTTTTCGCAAATCAAAAACGACGCATGGAGATCGGGGAGAGCATTGAGAGACGAATTCGTCGTGCATCGCTAGGTATGAAGCAGAAAGCAGTGTTTTAGTGTGATCTATGGCAGCCATCCAAGAAGGAAAAGGTGTTGTATCTACACCATGAATCTGCGTCAGTATACGCAGCTTTCGTTTGCACTGGAATATACAATGTGCTCCATTCTTCAGCAGTGTTCAAAAAAAGACCGCTCATTGTCAAGACCATAATTTTTAAGCCAAGGAGTATTCATTTTTCTCTGATTATTGTGGTGGGTAGCTGGATATACAGCGCATGTGCCGTTTGCTCCTTATATATGTTTTATTACAACATGATTTTAATCAAGTGAGCTTTGCGGGAGTAAAAGCGACGTATCTGAGCAATTTTTGAAATGTCAAACTAATGATTTGTCTAACGCTTGATCTCTCATCAGTATTGTCGGAAAACGCGAACTCCATGCGCAGAAAGCTGGTATCAGACAAAATGCGACAAGTAACCCACGTTTTTGTTGTTCGTTTGTGTGTGTGTGTGTGTGTTTATTTGTTTTATTTTGTTTTGTTTTGAGGGGGAGGTTTATTGATAGTTAAATGAACAAAATATGGCGAGGGCAGCATGTATCTGAGACCTAAAATGGCACATCAGAGCTAAGAAAAGCGAAGCTTGTAATTAGGTCAGCTACGAGCAATAATAGTGACAAAAATTATATCGATGATTCTAGTCCTGTCATGTACCGCTTAGTCAGTGCTACGAGCGTTCAACCAAAAGGCCGTGTCCTTGTTATTACAATGACATCGCCAAGTTTCTATTATTATATCGCTATTGGCCTTGGCCAAGTGAGTATATTCAAGTCCAAACTTCTGCACTCGGACCCCGATCTTGCTGTGTCCAAAGACTGATTCAATTTTCCACAACGCTTCTATATCGAAGTGGCCGTAACGAGGATTCAATCACAATGAATGTAACCATTCAGCCGTTTTCTGACTGATCTTATTTACAAACTAAAAACCACCCCAACCTTCTATTTCAAAACATTGAAAAGAAATCTTTGCGCTGTTATTCCTGAATGCAGATTATGATTATAGCTTTAGGTTTTGGACTTCGGTAGTGTGCAGTTTAGATGGCTTTTCCGAAGAATATGCATGGGTTTAAGAAAAAAATGACCCTTTTTTAAAGAAGACTTACCAAACTATATTCCTTACAAACAAAGACAGTCCTTTATGGCAAAACACACGTATAAAAATAAAAACTAAGACTTTGACACACAAAGCATATACAATTCAGAGTAGTATGACGGGCAATGAATAGTAGTAACCTCATAATCTCGCGTTTATTATTGTTCTCGAAATGTATTTGAAGCTGAGATGATCATCTGTCCACAATGGCAATGCATCTTCAAGAATTTTTATGAGGATGTTTTAAGACATCCACTCTGATTCTCTGGGAACAAAAAAAAAAGCACAAGATGTGTGGTTTTTTATGTCTTGTTACAATAAGATCATGGCTTTTACTGCAAACGTTACATTTCAGTCCCTTGCGTCGTTGTAAAGTTCACGGATCTTCATCAGCCTGAATGAATAAACCATAAACCTAACAGGTTCTGGTCGATCGAAGTAGAAATTGTACCTCATAATAAATCGATTGTGCATTCATTTTTTTTGTTTTGTTTTTTGCAAACAATAATGTCTGACTCGATATATTATTCTTGTACTCAATATGGACTTTCGAGTTGAATTAAATTAGGTGTAAGTGATTCATACATAATATCAATACAAAATTTGTATGGTTCATCGAGATCTTCGAGAGTTAGGGGTTATAGAATTTTCATTTTTTTTTCTCTTCAACGGAAAAAAAATAAGACTCCTAGTTTTGCAGATCGATTTGTGATTAAGGATTGATGCTGTGTCCATCACTTGTTGATTGATGTGTATACCTCATGCACGCTCCCCTAATTCCGTCTTCAATGAAGTTTCTACATTTTTAATGTTAAATGTTGTTCTTTAAATACACCATGTTTGCTGAAAAGAGTTAGTAACGTTTCTTTAATTTGTTCCTTTTCCCCCAACCCTCTCTTTCTACTTGCAGGCCGTGAAAGCTGTGACCTATTACCGCATGTACCAGCAGGTCGCCAAGTGAGACGGGCGAGGCTCTCATGAGCAACGTATTTGAGCAATTACGGTACCCGCCATCTTGGATATGCCATGTCTAACAAGAAGGGCAGGAGTAATCCTCATGAATAAAAAACACGTTTCCCGCCTCCTAAACTCTTGTCTGTACGCTGTGGCCCAGCGGGATGCTCTTAGTGAATGCAATTTGTTTCTGCCGGTCGACATGATCAGGTGAACAAGAGGCGCGTTAAGTACTTCGTGTTCTCTTGCTGCGTTCTTAACGCGTCTTGCCTCGCGGCCACGGAGCAAGCTTCCCCACCCTCCACAATCAGTCCATCACCCCCGCCTCCACGTCGCGACGGCATCGCCCTGCTCAGACATTAACATGGTCTGGATTGGAAACATATTAGTGGTAATCTAATTTCACCTCCTCTGATATCTATCAACACCTTCCTATGAGTCACAATAGCGGAGGTTCAATGAAAAGAATGTTGGCAATTTAGAGGGTGGCTTTTGATGCAAAATATAACGCAGTGGGAGAGAAACTACCAAGAGCGTTTCGACAGGTTTTATTGATAGATAATTCTGGCAAATATCTAAGGGACCTTTAAAAACAACGTATACAATGGAGAAAAGGAGCTTTTCATTACCAGATGATACTTCCCTAAGAAATGAGAAGAGATTTATGGAGGGTGTAGGTCTGTGTCGCTCATCAGAGGAGGAGCATATTCAGTGTATGTCCAGCAGTTCGTGCGAACTCTTGAAACGTGACGGCATAATGGAGCTTCCGCGTACGTCCCCAAACAGTCGACGCCGCGTGGTTGTATCCGACGTCATGCCTGCACAAAGACAAAGTAGTCGTGAACATTCTAACCACCACGTCAATGAGTTGCCCGAGTTGCGAGAGGAAGAGCCTCTCGGTGCTGACGGTGGCGTTATGCAAGAGCATGAACTGGAAGCAATCAACGCTCACCTACACCCACCACCTGGTGTCGCTCGACGATCGCGACGCAGTTCGGCCCCGACGCTTCTCGAACCGATCCAGGAAGGTCTATTTGGGCGTGGTCGGAGAAACAGCACACCTTCAGTTATGCCTGTGACTCTTAAGCGTGATACATCACTATCCCCTGCGCGTTGCAACGACTCTCCTCCGTCACGTTCTCCTCGTCTCCCGTCGAAGTTTGGCCAACCAATGTTTGGCATGATGCCGGAGGAGGACTTAGCAATTCGACTTCAGCGTCGTCGTCGTTCTGAGTCGGACCATGAGTTGGGAGGAATACAGGCACACACGCTCTATACCACTGAAAGTTTCTTCCCACAACCTCGTCGCAATAGCTTGGCGACATCTACACTCAACGATATCGCGTCGCGCTTCGAACTCCTGGACACAAGAAGAAGAGTAGTGGAAGAAAGCGAAAACCGCGGACCCGCTATGCCTTACGCTGGTAACCATGGCGGCCTCAGGTGTGAGGGAGGGGCCCCACCCCCTATTAGTGTCACCGAAACTTACTGATTATTGCAACGGACACTTCGAGTCAATGTTTGTATAATATATTCCTGGACTTACATGTAAAGAAGCAGGTGCTCTCAGTAACCCTCGCATTTACCAGCGACATCTGTAGACTTTTGATTATCAAGCTATGTACGAAATCCTTTTTGTGTGTTGGCTCAAAGGCAAACTTAGAGACCGAAATAAAAGGGTCTGTGGTAGTCTATATATATATATATTGTAAATAATCCAATCGGATTGCATGGTTAATCATTGTGCTTGCCATGGCTATATTGGATCGCCCCCATTGCGAAGAGAAAATGACGTAATGATGATATACGTTCCACGTTCTTCATTACTCAGATTCGAATAATCTGAGGCTGTCATTCCAAGGCGATATTAAAAAAACAAAACTGTTTCCCCATCGATATTTCCGTTGACATCAGAGCGGGAGTAGCGGGGCAGAGTTTAGAGTGTTGTCGAGGCTGTAAGTAGTGCTAACATCATCGTTCAGAACAAATCGGATCACTGGTGGATTTAAAGAATTCAAAGCAAATCTACCAAGCTGTATCCAAGAGTTAGTGGTTTAACGTCTCTTCCTTTCCAAATGATTGGCTAACCTCGAGATCATTATCTCCAATTTCCTTAGCTTAGTTCATAGATTTCCATAAGTATTGAAGAATTTCAGTGAACGTGCTCAAAGCTTATTCATCCATCATCCTAATACACGAAAGATGAGCAGATTGTAAGCATTTAGCATATGCGCGGTATAAACTTACAAAAATTGTCAGTGTTCGTTTCAGGCACTAATCATGATTCCTACGTTACCTGATGATTTTTGGACAGGGCAGAGATATCCCAAGTGTCGCGCTTCGTTTTCTTCATGACATTAGTCTGAAAGGTGTCTCTTTTTAACTAATAGCGTTGGTGCCTCCTCGTGCTTGTAGACAACAGATAACAAGACTAATTCGCCTCTCTTTACACCTTTGGGCGAGTTTCTAATGTGCTATTGCGCAGAATCACATGCACGATGAACGCCTACATCGGTGTATTTGTGTTTAGAACGCCAACGATTTCACTCAGATGATTATGACACAGATATTGATTTCAGCAGTTGTATCATGATTGTACAGTTATATTTTAAGAGCATATGTGTCATTGCGCAATTTTAACCACAGTAACGAGACAAAGACAAATCAAGGGTTCCGAAATACAGGAGGAAATTATAGGAGAGTTTTTCGACAAAGCTTATAAAGTCCTGATAAGATATCAATTTTTGTTATGGAGTTGATTTTTTATAGTCACTGAATATGACCATACTTTTTTAAAACTTACGAAATATCAAATGATCTGACGATAGTAATTGACCTTCTTTATTTTAGTCTTTATAGTTTTGTGTTTGTGTCATTATTGCTCTGCCATGGATTCTTTGGACTTTTCGTGTAAATAGCTATTTTATCATTCAAGAACCACGCCATGAGAACAATGCACAACACGTATACCAGTGCTATGTTGCTATCTAAATATGACGTCATTTGCGCTGAAATAAGTTGGTAGAGCAAAACAATCAAGCGATGAAAATTAATCATTTATTCACAACTCATGAGACTAAATAAGACAGAGAAAGAACATCACATCTTTAAACTAACCATCTTCATTTCGAGAAAGGCCGCTGTATATCGCTTCGCAAGACGGATAAAGCAAAGCCACTTTTTTAAAGTTGGTGAGAAGTATGTAAACCTATCGAATTCCCCTGTCTTGCTCAGAATTTAATTGACATAACACACAATACAGGTTGCACAATTAGATATTACAGTTAACAGTATGATCAATACGTCCTAGTCGCCTAATGTTTCGAAGAAGTGAAGAGATGTCGAAACTATCTCTTGAGAGAGAACCTGTAATTCATGCAGAGTGAATGTTCATGCAAACATTGTCATGATTGTGTATCATTCAAAATCAAAGATCAAACAAACATGATATCCAAGAGGTAGTGACTACGTAATTATCACCTGTGTTTATCCCCGATGCCATAGTGCAGTGGAAGAACGTCTCATATCCATGGATATTAAATGCAATTTCATTCTCAGAATTATTATTACAAGTTCTAATAAACTGATTACAAAGTAATTGAAACAAAAAAAGTAAGCTGTTGTAAGACTCTTTCTTTGTTAGCGTTTCGACATTGATACTCGGAAATCATCATTGTGCGTATCATGCAGTTCGTGAAGAAAATACTGATGATCTACAGTCAGTTTTACAGAGATGAGGCGCAAGTTTGGTTAGGGCTTATACTTGCCGAAAATTTCTAGTATAGTTGATGACATGGTAAAATATAGTAGATCCATGGGATGGCTAATATCGATATTCCTGATGGTACTAAGTGATGAAAGTGTAAAAAGACGAAAACACGCAGTTACCTCGCAGATACTGCATCTATTGCAGTTTAGTACCTGAAAAAAAAAAAACCTCTTTTGTTCTGAAACGCAATGAGATGTCGTACTTCCACTTCAGCCTAAAATTCTAATTTCATTTCCACATGTGATAAAAGCCCATAACAGGCAGCGTAACATAATATCCCCCTCTCCTTTTGACCCAATGAAGAGCGATGCCATGCATTTGCACATGTTCAAATTATATAATGTATAATATACATATGTTCATATATTCATATATATTCACATGTATGTATATATATATATATATATGTACTCATATGTATATATATATATATATATATATATATGTACTCATATATATATATATATATATATATATATATATATATATATTGTGACGAACTCGCCTTCTTGTCGTGAATTAAGAGAGTGTATTTGCCTGTTTGTACAAATGTCTCCGCGAGCCGTGTCAGGATGGCCGAGTAGGCGGGGTTCGTTTTGTTGCAGTTTACAACGATCCCTTTTAAATTACTAAAACTACTAGTCTATGTCTACCATGTAACATGTTGGGTCAGAAGCAGTTCACCAACACAAGCGGCATACATACAAGTTCATCATCACTTAACGTATCTCACTCCCAAGCGTCTCTTGTTGAGGATGTTAAATTGGTACACCTATTTTTGTTACCAACATTTGCTACCAAGTTCTACTACCAAGGTTTGCTACCAAGTTCTGCTACCATGTTGTGCTACCATGTTTTGCTACCAAGTTCTGCTACCATGTTTTGCTACCAACTCGTGGAACACATTTCACAACTATGTGGTGGCACAAGGTAATGTGATGACTGGACCTTGGATTGGGCACGGGCATATGCGACAAGTCACATTACCACTATTCCCGAAATCCAATAGCGACGACTGGAACTTGGATTGGGTACGGACTATGCGACAAGTCACATTACCATTATACCCGAAATCCAACGGCGACGACTGGAACTTGGATTGGGTACGGACTATGCGACAAGTCACATTACCACTACCCGAAATCCAATGCTGCTTGCTGGTAGAACTCCACTGCTTGTGCCACCACCAAGTACTACTTGCTTTATAAGTCAAACTCAAAGAAAGAGTCTAAAGAGTCAAATGTTGAATGAATGTATAAACAGTTTACTTGGTGCTTCCAAGCAGCAATGAAACAAAAGCAAATGAACTCATGCAAACACTTACTGTACTGTTAGTGCTACGGGCTACTTGCTGGCGACGTAGTCGGACAGCGGCCAGTTTATATGCTTCCTTTCCTCAAGAAGAAGGATAGAGGATGCAATCCCGCACGGCCTTATAGTGCAGAGCGAATCCTCCGGATATCGATCAAATAACCTATTATCATGTCATGGTTAGTAAATTCGACATAATTATTGATTCTAAACATATTTGGGGTTCATCGTTCCATCTAACGGTATGTACCGACGGCTAAAACAAACATGTAAATACTACGATGGTGCCAACTCATAAATTTCCAACAATATAACTAATTATTTAACATCAATGTTTAAATCATGATAATTAATTATCCCATAACAACGACTATTGAGAGTACCGTATACGGCACTACTGTTGAAATAAATAGGACGCCCTCTTTTACTGTTAAACGTACAATCGATTTTAACAAGTTGTAATTGGAAACAATTAATTACAATCGATTTTAACAAGTTGTAGTTGGAAGCAATTAATAACAATCGATTCAACCAAATTTTGTTACATGGCTGCCCTCCCCATGCAGGCTTCGTCCCTGGAGCCGAATTTAAGAGAAATATAGAACAGATATCAGGAACGTATAACTACGAGATCAATTGTGGGTTTGGTAACTACAAGTCTAGGTACAGTCATATGACAATGTTACAGCTACAGTTTTTCTTTGTCAAGCTGTCCAATATGACTACTTGTCCATAACGAATTCCTCTTTGATGACCTCCACAATCTCCCCATGTGGAGCGAACAGTCTCTCTGTCGTGCGGAGGAGCCGGTAGCCTGGTCGAAGGGTGAATACTTCTGCTCTCGTCTCCTGCATATCCTCCCTGCAATCTTTGCGGACTCCGTTTATGTAGTGCCGCAGCATTCCCTCCGGAGGGGTCTGTGTGGCCACGGTGCAATGCTTCTGGACAGGCGGTGGACTCTGCGGGCGACGCGGTCGGGCCGATGTGCAAAGGTCTATCACCTCCAACGCCGGTGTAATAGCGGTGGATGGTGCTTCTTCCCTGCTGCTACTCGGTCCGGGCTGCCCCTTGGATGCAAAGAAGCTGACATGGGGAAAGTCTTCCCTCTCATCCAGACACGGAGTGCCCGAATGATTCCGAGTACGCGGGGGACGATCATGCCTCGAAGGGGAGCGGCTCCGGGATCGAGGTTGGTGGTTGGATGGTCTCTCCGGAGACCGGGTACGTCGCACTGGTGAGGGGCTCTGGGTACGAGGAGATGTATATTTCGAGGAGCTGATAGGCGGTCGGGGAGAAGGACGAGAAGGACTGGCAGGTGGTCTTGGAGAAGAGCGAGGAGGACTGGCAGACCTCCTTGGGTCCCGGGAGCATCTCGGAGGGGAACGGTTGTGCGAATTATTGAAAGGACGTGGATACCGTGGGCCATTAGCGTTTCCCGAGAACACGGGTGTGTGGTTGTAGACCCGTGATGGCGCTGTGGCGTGGGTCCCGGCATGCTTCTCAAGAGTAGTCTTCCTACCCGTCGTAAAACTACACTGGTCACACCGGAACTTTTTCTCATGTGCCTCAGTCACGTGTCTTTTGAGCGAGGCTATTTTGCTGTATGCTTTGTCACACAGTCCGCACTGATATGCTTCTCTCTGAGACATCCTGAATGCCTGAAAAACATAAATATTAACAGTTCATTAGTTTCATCAGATATGTTGTATTTCAAGTTCACATGAAGGACGCATTACTATTGTTCAGTATTATCGTGTGACTCAGGATATGTCCAGGTTTCTAGCTGTTTTCCTATGTAAGGCTTAAGTCTGTCTACATGTACTACCACACACTTGGCACGGGGGGAACGTTGGACGCGGAATGTCACTGCAGAAAGTCGTGATACGACAAGGTATGGTCCTAGCCAACGGACTTGCAGCTTTGGGCATTGTCCTTTCTGACGTGTTTTCTTCCGTAACCACACAAAGGTCCCTACTTCAGGACTGGCGGGCACAGCCTTCCTGTCATAATAACGTTTCTGGTGTCGTCCCGCTGTGCTCAGCTTCAGTCTCACACGTTCATGTGTCTGATCCATGCGTCTCCGTAACGCAGAAGCATACTCTGTCTTTTCTGGAGCCACTTCTCCGGGGGAAAGCAACGCTACATCCAGCAAGGAGAGAACCTCTCGTCCCAGCATCAACATATTTGGGGTTTCGCCGGTCGATGCTTGAGGACAGCTCCTGTATGCCGCAGTTGCAAAAGGAAGGAGTTGGTCCCAGTCCCGTTCGTGGTTTTCTGCATCGAGGAGAGTTGCCAGCACGCCAAGGAGTGTACGGTTAAACCTCTCTACCAGTCCGTCTGACTTCGGGTTATATGCTGTTGTACGAGTTTTTTTTACTCCTAGCAGCCGGCAGACTTCGGTAAAGACTTCAGAAATGAAATTCCTTCCTTGGTCAGAATGAATGTGCCTTGGTACGCCATACCGACAGATGAACTCTGTCACCATGCGTTCTGCTACTGTTTCTGCCTTTTCGTCTGGGATGGCGTAGGCTTCACACCATTTGGTAAAATAATCCCCGATGACGAGGACATACTTGTTTCCATTGGTGGTGACTGGCAGTGGTCCGAGTATGTCTAATGCAATCCTCTCCATAGGTGAACCACTGATGCGTTGCTGCAATGGGGCCTTGACACTTTTTGCAGGGGACTTCCTTCTGGCACAAATATTGCACTCTCTCAGTTCTGATCTGAAGTCAGCAGCCATGCCAACCCAGTAGTATTTCTGTTTTGCTTTCCCCAGACACTTGGACAACCCAAAGTGGCCACTTGAGTGGATAGTGGACACTACCTCGGCCTTCAAGGGCTTTGGAAGGATCAATTGTTTGGTTGTTTCCTTTCCGTCCGATGATTCCCAGCGGCGATAGAGAGTATCATCATGGATCTCTAGGGCCTCCCAATGATCCAGTAGTCTTCTTGCTGGTTCCGACCATGCTGCAGCCTCCTGAGAAGTAGGAAGGAGGCCCGCCTGCTTTGCCTTGTATATTGGGGCAATGTCACAGTCCTCTTGTTGTAAGTTACCAACAGGTTTGTCCGTCGGCCTAGCAGTAAGCACCCTTACTTCAGGTTGTCCATCTGGTTCTACACGCCCACATTGCTTGCATGGGCGACGGGACAAACTGTCTGCGTTCCCATGGCTGCGGCCCTGTCGATGCTGGATGTCAATGTCATACTCTGAAATTTGTTCAAGCCAGCGAGCAAGCTGGCCCCGTGGATCCTTAAAGTGAACCAGCCATTGGAGGGAACCGTGGTCTGTCCGGATGGTTACATGTCGTCCATAGAGGTATTGCCTAAATTGTCGCAGGGAGTATACTACCGCCAGTAGTTCCTTTCTTGTTACACAGTAATTCTTTTCTTCTTTGTGTAGGCTGCGACTCGCGTAGGCAATGACCTTTTCTACGCCCCCTTGTACCTGGGAAAGTATGGCTCCGACACCGGTGTCACTTGCATCCGTGTCAAGTATGTAGGGACCATCTGGGTTAGGGTATGCCAAGACTGGTGGAGATGTCAGTCTCATCTTCAGTTCTTCGAATGCAGACTGGCATGCATCGGTCCAGTGAAACTGTCTGTTTTTCTGCATTAGCTCATGCAGAGGCTTGGCAATGGTTGCGAATCCTTGGACGAAGCGACGATAGTAAGACACCAGGCCGATGAAACTCCTCACCTCCTTTGTCGTCTTAGGGGTAGGCCACTCCTTTATGACCTTCGTCTTGTTGGAGTCGGTGCTAACTCCGTCAGCTGACACGACATGGCCGAGGTAGTTGACACTTCTCTGAAACAGATGACATTTTGATGGCTTTAACTTCAGGCCTGCCTTTCGTAGTCGTTCGAAAACAATCCTAAGCCTTGCCACCTCCTCGTCCACAGTTCTTCCATAGACGATAACGTCATCTAGGTACACGAGAAGGACCTCCCAAGTCAGCCCTGCCAGAACCCGATCCATCAGTCGCTCGAAGGTTGCCGGGGCGTTTGTAAGTCCGAAGGGCATCACTCGCCAGGCATATAACCCACCGTTGGCAATGAAGGCCGATTTCTGCTTGGCATCTTCATCTAACTGGACTTGACAGTATCCACTAGCTAAATCCAATGTGGAAAACCATTTGGCTTCGCTCAGGGCGTCCAACGTGTCGTCGATGCGTGGCAGAGGATATACATCCTTTACGGTTACTGCATTTAACTGCCGGTAGTCCACACAGAACCGTTTACTACCATCCTTCTTCGTGACCAGAACAACATTTGATGCCCAGGGACTGGCAGTGGGTTCGATGATACCTTGTGTCAGCATGTCGTCAACCTGTCTGGCTATCTCTTCTCGTTGTCCGGGAGCATGGCGTCTTGAAGCCTGGCGGATTGGCCTAGCATCACCTGTGTTGATGGTATGCTGCACGAAGGTTGTCCTTCCTAGATCTGCTGGGCCTGTAGAGAACACATCTGAGTATTCCCTCAGAAGCTCACATACCGAGTGATGTTTTTCTGGAGGTATCTCCACCAGACTGCGTTGGCACAAGTCTTCCAAATGTGTGGGAACACAACCCTGGGATATGCCTTCTTTGGAAGGATTGGCCTCCACGTCATTCGCGGCAATGCTGGTTAGGTTGGCAACCACTGTTCCTGTTGGCAACGTCAGTGCCGTCGTTGTTGGGTTGTACACCCGGACTGGTAGAATTCCCGAGTCAGTCGAGATAACTGCCCGAGCAACCAATAAGCCTTTTTGCAGTAACTCAGTTGGGTTGTCTGGTGGCTCCAATAATGCGAAGCCCTCGGGGATACTTTTGTTGTGTTTTGCTGGGAACCCTAAGAGTATTGCTTCGTGACAGGGGGGTATGGTGCTTGTCTCGCTGACAGCAATGCGACAACAGAAGCTGTGGTGCTGGCTCTCCTGGCTTACACACGGGAGGGATACCCATGGTGTGTGCAGTTGCATGGCGTGGAAGTCCAACGTGGTTCGCAGACCCATCAACAGATCTAGGCCTAGTATACCATCAGCTTTAATATCAGCCACCACCAAGCTCACATGGAAGATGTAGGAGCCCAGCTGTAATTCCATTGTTGCGTGCCCTTTTGTCTTTAGCTGAGACCCATCTGCTTGGCAGACAATGTTTGTTACTGCTTCAAGTGGCGTTCTTCGCTCCGGTCTCATCTGAAGGTACACCGCTTCTGAGATATATGACTGAGATGAGCCACTGTCTATGAGAAACATCACCTCCTTCCCATTTACTTTCGTCTCCACAAACAGGCCCTTCAGGAATGTGGATGGTACGGGCTTAGCTCTGGAGCTAAGAGGTGGTAGTTGAGATGACCCTGTTCCCTTGTTAGCATGGGTGCGTCCGGCTCTGGCAGGACTCGTATCTTCCTTGGATGTGCTCTTTCTGTCGTGAGCCAGCTTACTGTCCTCTTTCTTCTGCTTTCTTTGGGGGAGTGCATCAGGCTTCATTGTCGCCCCTTTGGTAGGCAAGGGTGTTGGCTGCTCGTTTTCTCTTCTTCTAATCAAATCGCTGACTGCATCGATCATGGGGATGGCACTGCTTGCAGTAGTTTCCATGGGCATGTCACCTGCTGCCTCGTCCTTTGTGACCGCATTGTCTTGTTTTGCATCTTGTGGTGACAACATTCGGCTATACTGTCGGCGGTCATTCTCCATTCGCAGGAATGCCTCCGTATTCAGAGCTGCTTGAATTGCTTCATCGAGCGTAGTTGGTTGGGCGCGGAAGAGGCCAGCTCTTATTTCCCGGTCAACTAAGGCATCGAGAAAGTGACCCCGAGCCAACCTGTCTTGGCCTGCTTCCCCGAACTCTGGATAAGCCATGATTGTAAGTTCGCGAATGCTTTGCCCAAGCTCTTGTAGGCTTTCTTTGGGTTTGCGTCGCCTGGTGCGCAATTCTGCCAAGAACATTTCCGAGTGTCCAACAGGGCCAAACCGGTGCTTGAGGCGGTTAACCAATTCTTGATACGTCAAATGACGTCCCGTCTGTTGAACTAGGACTTTGACAGCAGCTCCTTTGAGGCTGGCAGCCAGGTATTGGAGAGCCTCTTCTTCTGTCCATTGATTAACACCAGCGCAGGCTTCGAAATGGCTGAGGTAATCCAGCACTGGTCCCTTGCCATCATATCGATCTGGTGTCACAGCTGGCTTGTGGGCTCTATTGCCTTGTACAACATAGTGGCGTCCCTGGTCCCACAGCTCTGGGCGTCGCCACGGAGTACTTGTCGCTCGGATTTCCAAGGGAGGTGCTGGGCCAGGTGGTTGAGTCATTGTTACTCGTGACAATCCTGGTTCAGTCAGCTGTCGTTGCCGCATTGTCGGTAGATATGATGGCCCTGCTTGGTGTGAGTTCGAAACAAACTGGTGTGGCATAACATCTGATTGTTCCCCACATCCCAGTGCTTGTTCACTTGTATGTGGTGGAGGCGACTGCTTCTGAAGTAGCTTCGATGAAGGCGGAGCCGACCACTCTACATCCACATTTGAGTCTCCAAACAACTGAGGTTGTACTACTGGCGGGCGTAACGGTGGTGACGGGTTAGGGCTCCCTCCATGAAGTGTCATCGGTGAGCAGCGTGAATTAGACATGACCGAAGTTGGTGCTACTCCAGTTTGTTTGCGTACCGACTCAGATACCTTGATGATTAAGTCGTCGATTTCACTTATTCGGCTCTCCAGCAAACGTGAAAGTTCCAATAATGATGTTCCGTGTGCCATCGTGGTAACAGATTCAATTACATTTACCTATCTTAAAATTATTAACTAGGGATCCCACTCCTGACACCATGTGTGACGAACTCGCCTTCTTGTCGTGAATTAAGAGAGTGTATTTGCCTGTTTGTACAAATGTCTCCGCGAGCCGTGTCAGGATGGCCGAGTAGGCGGGGTTCGTTTTGTTGCAGTTTACAACGATCCCTTTTAAATTACTAAAACTACTAGTCTATGTCTACCATGTAACATGTTGGGTCAGAAGCAGTTCACCAACACAAGCGGCATACATACAAGTTCATCATCACTTAACGTATCTCACTCCCAAGCGTCTCTTGTTGAGGATGTTAAATTGGTACACCTATTTTTGTTACCAACATTTGCTACCAAGTTCTACTACCAAGGTTTGCTACCAAGTTCTGCTACCATGTTGTGCTACCATGTTTTGCTACCAAGTTCTGCTACCATGTTTTGCTACCAACTCGTGGAACACATTTCACAACTATGTGGTGGCACAAGGTAATGTGATGACTGGACCTTGGATTGGGCACGGGCATATGCGACAAGTCACATTACCACTATTCCCGAAATCCAATAGCGACGACTGGAACTTGGATTGGGTACGGACTATGCGACAAGTCACATTACCATTATACCCGAAATCCAACGGCGACGACTGGAACTTGGATTGGGTACGGACTATGCGACAAGTCACATTACCACTACCCGAAATCCAATGCTGCTTGCTGGTAGAACTCCACTGCTTGTGCCACCACCAAGTACTACTTGCTTTATAAGTCAAACTCAAAGAAAGAGTCTAAAGAGTCAAATGTTGAATGAATGTATAAACAGTTTACTTGGTGCTTCCAAGCAGCAATGAAACAAAAGCAAATGAACTCATGCAAACACTTACTGTACTGTTAGTGCTACGGGCTACTTGCTGGCGACGTAGTCGGACAGCGGCCAGTTTATATGCTTCCTTTCCTCAAGAAGAAGGATAGAGGATGCAATCCCGCACGGCCTTATAGTGCAGAGCGAATCCTCCGGATATCGATCAAATAACCTATTATCATGTCATGGTTAGTAAATTCGACATAATTATTGATTCTAAACATATTTGGGGTTCATCGTTCCATCTAACGGTATGTACCGACGGCTAAAACAAACATGTAAATACTACGATGGTGCCAACTCATAAATTTCCAACAATATAACTAATTATTTAACATCAATGTTTAAATCATGATAATTAATTATCCCATAACAACGACTATTGAGAGTACCGTATACGGCACTACTGTTGAAATAAATAGGACGCCCTCTTTTACTGTTAAACGTACAATCGATTTTAACAAGTTGTAATTGGAAACAATTAATTACAATCGATTTTAACAAGTTGTAGTTGGAAGCAATTAATAACAATCGATTCAACCAAATTTTGTTACAATATATTCATATATGTATTCATATGAATAGAGTAAAGTCACACGAAGGTGTTAGACATTACATGAAAATGGAAAAATGGCATTTTACAGTTCAAATACAATGTACACACAAATTGGAACTTCGAAGATGGGCGATGGTATCACTTCATCCTATATAGTAATTGTTCCAGCAATGCTAAATACACAAAAGCTTAATCAAAATATGTTTTGATCGATATCTTAACAACAGTTACTGTAACCTCTTTACCCCAGAAAGTCAACGTGCTGGGTTAGTGCAAAGCTACATTGATTTGATTGGGATACATCTTATCCTTATTCAGTTCATGTGATTTAAAAAAGATCAATAAAAATAAAGACCGTCTTATAGATAGGTCAGTCTGACACGTGTCGTGTGATGACTTCATTACCTCTGCGAGGACATGGAAATGTAATTGTGACCAATTTCACTGATTCACGAAAACCAATGAACTTGAAAAATTCCATACATAAAGGTAATACTAGTTATAATATCTGTCTGATATTATTGTTTATAGCAGTCAAATTAAACATGTGGAATCGCAGTTTGATGCCGATAATAACAATAATTATTTTGACAGAAAATAATTCAAAACATATTACTGTAACCAATCGAAATAGCTGCGTATCATTTTTTTTTTTCTGATCCGGTCTCATCAAATCTTTCCTGGTTCAGTTCAAATTGCTATAAAAATTTGATTCCCGTATTCAAATCTTTTGATTGATAATGTAGGCCTACATTTACCAGACGTCTATCTCCTTCGTTCCTTTCTTTGACATAATTCCTACAAACAATACAATCAGCATAATTCAGAATGGATTTGACAAGTTTCATTTTCTGTTGCCTATATCATATTTGAAAATGACTTTTTTATGAATGACAAATACAAGAAATAATCCAAATGAACATGAGACTACTTTCAAGGACAATTTGATTTTTTTTTTTGCGTGTCAAACAAAAAGGAAAATACTTATAATTTCTTTAAAGTTACGAAAATTACATATATTTTGATTCAGAATTCTCCATTGAAACAAATTATCATACCTGGGTGATATTAAATGCAAACCCTTAAACTTAGATTGTCATATTTTGTCATTAATTTGGTAACATTTACACTGTAGCATTTTGTGCCAGTTGAGGTTAATCTCTGATATATTGCCAAGAATACAAACAAATGGATTCTTGTTTGCTTCTATCCAAAAACAATATTTGGAAGTGATTATACCTGTGGTTTTCTCAACACTGATTTAATCACTTGTTGAAAACTATTAGATTCTTCTGTTTGTATCGGTGATGAGATCTGTGTGCTATTACCTATATTTTGTGGTCAGAGGTTAGGGAATGCATTTTTAATGCTTGGATAATTAAAGTGAAGCAAGCAGTTGTTTGATTCGACACTTATGCATCTAATATCTTTCCGCTTTCCATTTTCCGTAACCTGCTTCACTACAAAAGACCCTTTCTGTAGTCAAGTCGAAAAAATACTTTATTTCTATACTGGAATATTGCTGTTGTACCAAACAATTTCATATCTTACATCATATAAGTTAAACATTGTTACTATGTGCCCTACTTCAAACCATAAGAAAATGAGGTCAATATTAAACGCACATTTTCTTTTTCTTTTGCATATTTTTTATACATCATTTTTTCTGTACAATTTAATCTCAAACACATCAGCGCACCACCATTTTTTTTTTAATCTGATTATGTTGAAGGTTAAGGGACTACTGTAGCTGTATACATTGTACAGTACTTCTCAATTTGACTAATGATAGTTACATTTCCTTACATAGCCGATTTTCTAATTTTCCGTCAATCAAAACTTTTTTCCGCACTTTATTTTCCGAGCTAAGGATTTCTACCACTTTATAACATTTTCAAACATAAGCGCCAAGACATTTTGTGGCATCCTCTATGAGACATGAAACACTGTGTTCCGGGCATCGATATTTAATATCTAATCTAAAAAATTTGGACTTCGACCGATTAATTTTGGGACCTGTATTTTCGCCTAAAATTTCTACTTCCTTCATGACTTGTTTTACAGAATTAACAAAATCAGCGAAATATGTATTATCATCGGCATACTGAGTTTTCTATGAGTAACCTTAAACTCTAAAATATTTAATTCAGTTTGATGTACTTGAATACCTTTAATTATCGTATTTTGTTTAATTTTGTCTGCTAAAATTTCTGCTACGATGATAAAGAAAGGGTAGGTAGTGGGTAACTTTTGCATTAATTTTGCATCCTCCTTGGTCAGTACATTGAATTGTAATGTGCCCATGCAGTCTTTGCTACGAGAGTTGATATCATGTTTTGAGTAGAATTTGCTATAAAAATCATATATTTTTTTCCAAAATGTTTTCATAGTCTTTAAGAATCTTACTATTGATATCAAGACAATCTATTTTTCTATTGCCTTTGGCATGTTCAAATTGAAAAAAAAAATAGTAAAAAGCTACTCTCCATGATCAAGCCACCGCGCTCTTGATCTGACATGATATGCAAATTTACATTGATATCAATACCATCTGTCTTTTTTCGTGTTTCAAACGATGATCTTATCTATATTTTCAGTGCGTTTATCTTTGTTTCATCTCTTACATAGCTTTCTTAATCAATACTCTCAATATATATTTTTTCGTTTATTAGAAATCAAATATGTATTTAATGCTGAACTCTTTTATATACACTAACCATGCTCACCATTTCTCACTTGCATTGATTACCAAGATTGTTGTATTCTGTTTTAACCTTTTGATAATGTCCTTATGCCATGTTTATTTTTTCATCTTTAAGAAAGAAATAGTTCAGTTTCCAAAAGCCTTTGCCCTCCCCCCTCTCTCTTTGTCGCATGAAACTTAACATTGTCACCGCAGTATGATTGCATGTTAAAAATGGTTTGATATCTATATGTAGAGTTTGTGTCACAGAAACCAACCAGTAATCCAGTCGTGAGCATATCATATTGCGTGACATGTGCCTCAAGGTTAATTGCTTGATCTCTCGAAATTTGTTTTCTACATACTAGCTATGTTGTTAGAGTACAGAAATTTAACAAAAAGTGGGTTTTTAAAGTTTGGTACGTATGAATGTTACGTTTAATTTGTGTCCATCTTTGCATTTTCTACACAACTCCAATCTCCCCCTATCTGCCTATCCGATATCATTAATTAACAGTCAAAAGTTAATTGATAAACAAGATAACTGCTACAAAATCTTAGTGCAATGGATCCACTGACGCCTTCGGAATATGTATCAGTGACATCAATAAGGAATTCTGAATAACTGAAATAGTTACTGTTGAGCATTTCGTTCCATGATAGTACAAGTATACTCCAAAACTTTTCCATTCATTTGAAAATACCTTTTCCCTGTCTCGTGACAAAAAGATGTTTTTGTAAGAAAGATAATGTCTTTTTTTTAACAATCATGCATTAAAATACTTTTTTTATAGTTTGAATGTATCACATATCCCCTCCTTACGTCACAATTACGTTCAAATCATATGAGTGTCTCATATTTTCTAGCTTCTATATAAAATGATTTATCTCACTTCTTCTTCAATGATTTTATTTTCTTTCTCTTAGATTACATGTATTTTGCTTTCCCTGCAGCTTTAAAAGGAGGAGTCTCCGGTAATGTTAACGTGGAATCATCGTCGTTGCTGTTAGTGTATACAGACACTATGTTTCGTCACCATATTCTCCATCTGTTTGCTACGCTCCATTCTCATCATCGTGGACATGGTGGAGCATGGTTCCACTCACATTTTGTCAGTGACGGCATGCAATATACTGTGTCATATGAAGCGCTCGATGCTCCTGCGCTGTACAAGGCTGACCACGTTCTCGTATAGGCGATCGTAGATCGAAGGCCTCGGACCTTCCATGATCACTGGACTACAATACTTGTTGCCCTAGCTTCTTGATGAAATCCATGAGACGAGTTTTCCTTATGTTTGGAGACGCTGTTTCCACGTATATGACTGTCTACAGGGCCTTCAGATGTCGCATAGATTGTCGTGATGGTGAGGCGTCGGCGTTGCAACATTATCACGACATGCTAGGTAATGCTGGCGTTTGTTCATTTTGTGCCTATAGTGTATTTACAAATTTGGCATTTTACATCGATGGATACGCGATGTCTCGATTTACTCAAATAATATAGCAAAAACACATCAAAGCATATATATATATATATATATATATATATATATATAAATATATATATACCATAAGAATAATGAAGAATATCGGGAGTCTATGTTAAGGGCAAAAACGAAGAGAAAAATATGTGAAATGAATAGTATTGAAAGAGGTGTTAAAAACACTTGACTTCATTTATCGTAAGGGAACAGGGCATAACATAGGTCACAACATGATACATTCATAATGGTTGGCAAACCGAGGAAAGAATATCTTCGGTGGCGATGGTGGTTTTGAAATTGCTGTGTGGTCGAGGGTACAAATGAAATAAAAGAAAGAATGACACCTCCTTGTTGAGCACCTTTGACAGTGTGTTGACAGTAATCATTGTAACCGCCTTTTTAGTGGCCTTGCGAACAACTTAAGTACAATTATATATGTTTATTTCTTACAGGAATGCATACATACTCCTAGAAATATTTGGCCCATGGTAGCCATGGGTCTGGGCTCCAGTATATAAGGAATCTCTAGCAACTCTATTACCTTCATAAATTTACCATTCTCAAATGCCTCAACAGAAGACAACATGGTTTTGTTATGATTTTTATTTAATTCTCCTTAAAATTCAAGCTGTTTTTGTTTTACTTACGCTCTCTGTCTATGGCTTCCTGATGGCTATCTTGACAATCTAAACCATTTAATATTCCTAGCCTCTGAGATTGACTCTGGTCAAGTTAGTCCACATGCGAGCATTATTTTTTTTTTAAACTGACTTCAAAGAGAAAAGCCCAAACAAACCCCTAAACAGATGAAGACTGTATCGTCAACAGCGTGGAGATGAATGGTGAGGTCTTCCTCCTTGTCCCGGTCTCTTTGATGAAATGACTTTTGACATATCACATGAATATTAAAGTTCATTCATTGACAAAAGGGTAAATCAACAACGCTAATAACTTTGGACGGCCCTTAAAGGACAATATATTGATGCTTTCGTGGAATGAAAACTTTTTGTCCGAAGTGACTACTGCATTTGCATGATAAATGCAAAAATTAGTCACACGTCTCTATTTGATCATTCGAACCTGCGTCCAACTTACAAATGACGTCTATTACGGCTATATATACACAAATACCAGTAAGAATTCATCCTCTATTAATATATCTATTTGTGAAGACAGATCAAATGTGATCGGAATAAAACCTTTAAAGAAGGAAGTTAAATTCAGGGTGTACTGTGTAATAGTCGTTCATTTTTAGTTTCTCCCCACATCTCACAACATAGAAATTCTTCATCAGTAGAATTGATCTCAAGAAATGGAGGCTTATATCATTTACGATTAATGGCGTTCGTCCTCATGATCATTCCTTAATTCTCATGATAAGCCAATATCACAGTCAGCACAATTACCTCTTCACTGTTCATGCATGTCGTGTTTGAAATTGCCTTACCGCAAAATACAATCGCCATGATTTGGCATAATGTTCATTTGATTTAGGAGAGCTATCAGGGCATTGACTTATTGATTGTATTCACATTCAATATGTATATCAAGCATTAATCAATAATTTAACTGATACCATTATTGCGTACTAGAATGGAAAAAGGAAGTGATTTTCTTATACTCTTTCTATTGATTGGAGAATCCATTGTACTTTCGCTTCACGAAATACAAACGTACACTTCGTAATGAAAGTGGGCGTTTAGTATATGAGTATGAGACGAAACAGTTTTACATGTTCACATGATATGACACTTCAACCTTAAAGGAATGCATTTGTGTTTCTCACTCTATAACAGCCATTTTGTTAAAACTGTAAAACCCCTTTCATAGCTAACTCATTGCGTGTGTACCATTAGTAATGGCACGTCAAAACATCCATTAGGCCTATCAATGCATAGAACTTTCCCCTCGAGGAAGAAAGTAATAAATGCATTTTCTCGATCAAAATTTCGCCTTGAGAGTTATCTCGCATATCTAGCAGCGTTACATCGACTGAAATGCTACAAAGCGAGAAATATAAAATGGATTCAGTCAACTATGAAAGACGGGAATACATTTCATTTGAATTTCATTGAATCATCCCTCTGACCTGCAAGCGCTCATTGCGAAAGGAAATTTAAAGGAATTCACTGCTCAGATACTCACTATGTATTTTTATCAAGTTAATCGTGAAATTATCTCCCTGATTATGTGTATTGATATGTCTGCGTTTTCGTGCCTGACTGCACAGCGGGGTCTCTTACTTGGACCTGGATTTTTGACCGTAAAAACGCGACTCTCCGAAATGTGGAGGGGCCTTGAAAAATGTCGTTGTTTGAAACGAAATGACGATCTCTGATGCGTGAATAAGGCGTATCATTCTTTATGAAAGGTAAATTACTGCTTTCTGTAGTCATAATTGTATCACTGCAATGTATAACTCCTACACAGCCCATGCATTCACTTTATACTGGACGAACTTCACACGCGAACAACACTTGCATCCGTGTATAAATTTCATTTGATTATACATCACATAATTAACCTCCATCTTGAAATTTATAATTCAGTTTCCGAAAATATCTGATATAACGTATTTCAGGATACTGAAACATCTTTCTCATTTTCCTTTAAATTCTTGAAATTTTTCAATGTAGACGTATATCAACCTCCATCCAGAAATGTGTGATTCTGGTCCCGAAAGTAACTGAAATTAGTGCATTCCAGAATAATATCTGTCTTATTTTCCTTTAAATTCTTCATATCATTTTATAGACAGAGCATACCTTGTCTTCTTTGATGCGACTTGCTCAATTTTTATAGAGCCAGTTACTACAGCTCGGCTACATAAACCTTTTACTTCTCTCCTCGTTCATAATATATATATGTATATATATATATATATATATATATATGTATATATATATATATATATATGTATATATATATATATATGTATATATATATATATATATATATATATATATATATATATATATATATATATATATCATATACATATTCATAAAAGAAATGGCTCTAATGTTGGTCGCTGGACATTCTTTTACCAAAGAACACGCCATTAGTGGCTACAAATTGCATTTTGATATATTCGTACGATTTCTTCGATATTCGTAGGATGATCTACAACTGACAGACAACATGGACGACAGCAAGACGTCAAAGTACAATCAAACAAAACAAGACAAGTTAAACAGACAAAAACACAAAGCGCGTTAAACACCGCATCGTTTCTAGAGATCGAACAATTTGTCTGTGCTTTATCTTCTGTTTCTCCCTCACCATCTTTTTTTCTCTTCGCGTCCCCGCAGTTTGCTGCAGGATCTAATTATGGTTCAGCTTTCCTGATTTATTAAATCTCTGAGAGTTTCCCGGGGGAAATACAGGACGGTTGCTTTCACAACGCCGTGAACCAAAGACAGACAATTTTGATAGCGTCACAGAGAGGCTTGGGGATATCAAACAATAAAAAAGGCTAACAAACGGGATGTCTTCTTCTTGTAAAAGCATGTTGAATAAGTAGCAACATATACACATAACACTGCCTTGAAAGAACTTTATACGAAATGTCCTAGTGCCATGTCTACGTTTTGATTGCGATGAAATACAATGAATTCATGGTAAAAGTAAACAAAGTGAGCATGTTTGATCAAATCCATGATATTCCATCCTCCTAACATTTACAATGTCTTTGACGGTCAAAACATTGTTCATTTTCGTAATATCATTCATGAAATAACAGGCCCTTGCCACTTTCACCTTTTCTCTCCGCCCGTTACAAAAGATTTCAGATTCCGCTTTCAATTAGGTTGACAAAGTTGTGGCTTCCACGATCAATTGCAAATATTTTGCCTTGTTTTGTTTTCTTATTCTTCAGTTTCTTACTACTTCAAAACTTTCGCTCAATTTTCTGTTTCCCTTTTTATTCTAAGAACAAACTAGCCTGTTAAGAAATGATCTGAATTCTATGACATTATCGGTAAATGGATCATTCTCCTGTGCAATTATTCTGAAATTTTAAACGATTCCCCCGGTGAGAATACTTGGCCGTATTGATAATGTCAGTATCACATGCTACTATTTATAACAGGCAAAGTTTCTTGTTTGGCAAAGTGCTACCATCTTTTTTTTATATTGGGAAAAGGAAGCGGGTGCATATGGGTCAGAAAAGACATTTGTTTTCTGGAGTCGTTTCGTTCGAAATCACTCGTCTCCAGCGGAAAACACGCATGGGACACAACTGGTGGTAATTCACATTGCAGGGTGTAGCGAGTAAAAAACGTGCATGTCGTGCCTATGAACACCACCGAAAAGCTATGTTACATGCAGAAGAAAGGCATTGTGTTTGCTCATATGGTATATGTTTCTCCTTTAAAAGTTAGATCATATATGTCCGTCGGGCATCTGGCTACTTTAGTTACAAGTGAAACTGCCCTATATCAGTATGCAGCGAGAAACAACTCTCCCTTAATGGGGTCTGTGTGGTTAATGGACACAGGGCCTATGACAAGTTTGATGCAGGTTGCTGTGTAGTAGGAAATGTATGAGCGTTAGGGCAGACATTTACTTTCTTGCCTTTCTCGATGGTCTATTTCAATACTTTCAGTAATGGAGATGACAAAGCCGGCTTATAGCTACGCAAAACAAAACGGAAAGAAAAAAGGGCAAGTAACGCACAGCTTAACGTATTAAACATTCGTAATGTTTCCAATGGATGAATAATGATGATGATAATGATATAATGATAATGATGATGATGATAATAATAATAATAATAATATTAATAATAATAATAATAATAATGATAATAATAAACAGCTATGGGGTATTTGTGACGCCCCTTACCATTCTGTTTTAGTGCTCAAAGATCACGAGAAATTCCTCACACAGCATAATGTAATTAAAAACAGAAAAGAGACAGGAAAGAAAGAAAGAGAAAAAGAAAATATAAGTTTTTTTTCGTGCCCTATATCTCGCTTTCGATTAAAGATCTAACAGAATGGAAATAAGAAAAAGTCATGGATGTCAAAACACGTATAGCCTACAAAATAGTGTTGTTCCAAGAGACATAATCAAAGAATTATGAAATTGATTTTGTGAAAGGAGAGTAGGATAATGGATCAAGGGATTATCATGCATCGTACACCAGTGACAGAAGACAGATATTGGCTAATGTTGAGCCAATGTTAGCTCACCGACTGCCACCATTGTTAACCATTGCCAACGTTGGCCAAACTGAGTCTGTCTGTATTGGTCAGAAATTAATTGCAACCACCCCGAGCATTGCCAACGCTGTCAACCAGGGACTTTGGTCTTTAAATCTTATATTTGCGGTGATATAAGACATGTTGTTAGCCAGTCAGGCATTACGGTACCTACTCGTAACCTTATACATGCCTCATTTTGACGTCTGAATTAAAGAACTGTTGCATGACCGCATCCTATATCTGATTTCTAGTTTCTTGTCCGTCTACCTCTTCTTCATTTTGTAAGATAGAAAACAAGAAAGGAAGGAAGAAATTTCTAAATGTTTTTCCTAAAGAGAATACAATAAACTCAAATCTAATATTCCCTGTGGCTTCTTAACTCCTGTTAAAATGAATGAAAGGTAAATGGGTAACTGTATAACTTGCACGCTGTATCAACTCACACATGTTATACAGTACCAAATATAAGAGATACAATACATATATCACCTCGCATTATACAAGTGTATATATATATATATCATAATGTGAGAGATCGATCCTGACCGAAACGTACGCGGTGTCTCATTGTGAAGCAAGTAATTATGTGGTAGATATCATCTTGTTTAAAGAGAAAAGTATAGAGCAACATTCGCCTTAAACTTGACTTCTTACACACACACACACACACAGACACACACATGCACACATGCACACATATTATCATTATTTTTTCGTCTCGTGCAAAAAAAAAAAAAAAAAAAAAAAAAGAAGAAGAAAGAAATGGGCTCTTTATTAGTACGGAAGATGCCATCACCGTTTCCTCTTTTTTTTTTTTCAAAGGCGAAACAGGCCCTAAGATAAATTGCAGCTTCATTTCGTACAAGAAGAAATCTCATTTCGTCTAACATTCGTTGTTTTTACCACAAAATGCTATCTCGCCTTCAGTACTTCCGAATATAGAATAATATAATTATTTTTTTCTCTATAAGGCTCAGCAAATTCATACTTGGGTTCAAAGGACGGGGGACAGGAAATGCTTCATGAATATCATGCCTCCCATTCTTGCTATAATTTCTACGAAGGGCATGCAAATTACACTAGGTACTCTACCTTTTTCACGTAAAAGAGGGAATACAAACTTTAAAAAACTCGCTCACTCTGTACCTTCGCAATTACAGACTAAAACAAGTATCTCATACATGAATCATAAACGCTCAACGACACTTACGTATGCATAGCGTACTCGAATTTTGTGTGCATTTGCGTGCGAATAATGTGACGTCTTAATGTTAAGTGTACGTCCGTCTTTTAGCCTCTACTGGCAACGCCGAAGCACGACAACGTGCCCACATTACGCCGATTATCACATTTCTATAGTAGGCCTACATGCACAAATAATTTGACGATGTCGTACTACTTAAAAATAACTGCCGAGTGTTACTAATTGATCAAGAAGGGGGATAGCCCTAACCATGTTCCGACCTCCCCTTGGTCGCTTCCCTGTCCCATGGAATCGATACCAATCGTCTCCCTGATAATAATATCTTTTTTTAATCCCACAGAAAAGAAAAGCATCCATCCATAAAAGTCAGTCATAAATAATTCCTCCCGACACAATTATGCTGTGCTATGACTGACAAAGAGTAGCAAAATCAAGCCAACAAGAATTCACATGATCAACGGATACTGAACAGTAACGTTGGTTTGTATACTAGGGTTGCTCAGACAATAAACTTTAAGTAACCGTATAGGGCCTATACCCTTTCTCATGTGCATGGTTTGTGTCATATTACCTTGGTAATGACTGTGCGGTACATTCAATCATCCCGAACTTACACCTGCGCTTCAAAACTATCAACTTCTCCCAACCATCCGACAAGAATGATCTTCAACATCAATTCATACAGAAAAATACACTCATAAACATGCGTTGTTGCATAATATAAAGTAAACCCACGCGCGCGCGCACGCACACACACACACACACAAACACACACAAACACACACAAACACACACACACACACACACACACACACACACACACAAATATAGACATTACATACAAAGCCATAACACTCTGCGTCACTGTCACCTTCCCCACGTGTCAAAAAAAAAATGATGATAAAATAAAATTACGCCACTGGTGAATGCCGCTTCTTATTGGGTTACATGACAAGCACGATAAGGCCAAAGCGCATTACAATTATTCCAATTACAGGGTACGGCGACAGAGTAGCCGAGTCCGGTGTAATACCAATGCTATAAACAAATTATTTTCGACCTTCAGGTAACCTAATCGGTGTACTTTGCAGTGGCGTCGGAACGTTTATACTGACTGGAAGGGGGTGCTAGTGGTTTGGTCAAAGGGAATCCCCCCTCCCCCCCCCCCCCCCCCCCCCAATTCCATGGGGAAATTCTCGGGGTGGAAAGTCGATCGTGTGTTTTTTTTTTCAATCTCGAATACTTTTTCTTGTTTTACCGTACAATTTCTTTACGGGCCAAAAGTTGGTGGTGCAGTTACCTCAAGCCCCCCAACTCCCGTTCCGCGCGCGGCCCCTGCGTTACCTTGCTACTCCTGGATATTTAAAGGACCTATGCGATGCAAATGCATGTCAAATTGTGTTGTTTTATGATTCCCTGACCATCAGTTACGTCACCAAAAGAGTAACTAATAATTATGTGCCTTGCATTTTGTATTTTTTCTTACTACTCTTCAGATTGGCCGGATCCGAAAAATCGATGACAATATCATCTGTCAATCACTGTTGTATTGCTAATTTGATTAACAAGACATTGGAATGCACCTCCCTAAACTGAGCATAACTTGCGTGTTTCGTTACTCCTCATAATATTATTATGATTAACAAATGACACTATGCGTTTGCATTGTAATAGGCCCTTACAAAGATCTTCACTGTATGATCATCCATGCCATAGTAGCAGAATGACGGAACACGTCATTTGTGTGCTGTTCATGAAATCCCGAAATTATACTGGATAATACGCATCGAAAAGTGATATGCCATCCAGAATTTGTATAGAAGAAAAAAAAAATGCCCGTTTGGTTGTTTTGTTTTGTTTTGTTTGTTCTTGACGTTGATTTGGGGATCATTTAGGTTGATGTGTGTAGATCAGAACCACTCTCTGGATAATTTTCAACCAACATCAGGTTAAACTTAAGGCCCATATTGCAGTCTAAGTCGTAGCAAATTAGGCCTAAATCAATTACTTCAAAGCACTATATTTCTGTAAAACTTCACCAGCGGCCATAGCTAAGAGTCATCAGCTACATGGGCAAAATTGGCCATCAACTATAGTCGCATAATCGACATGAAGACATTGAAGCGGCTGCACCAAGAATCATTTGCCTTCACTCCACACACCAAAGGACCCGAGACCTACGAATACATAGTCAGGAGGAGTCGGGAGGCTATGGATACCTTGGAAATACCAAGGAGGTTCGAGAGATGGAGTTACAACTGACTATAATTATTCAATCAGCTGTCAGTTTTCTATGGATGGACAAAAGAATTCCACAGGCGCATTTGTGCCTTTGATGTTCGATGCTTGAAGCCTCCATCTTTCTGAGCAATCTGAAGATTCATTTTTAACGCAAACATGATATCGGATATATGCTGCTCGTTTATATATCAAATGCAATGAAATTTCACCTAATGATAAAGCATATAAAACAAAAGTCAATTCCGTTCGAAAATATGTGCAAAAGTGTAAATCTTAGCTGTATTTTGTGAGTGTTTGAAATTTTACCCTCATGGAAAGCCGGTTTTATCACTTTTCTCCATATTTCCGCCAAATGAAACTAATATGGTATCATCTTCAAGTATAGTTCTTTATAGATTAATGTCAGATTAGCGTACAGACACGTACAGTCGAGTAATTTTGATATCTATTTCAGCAATATTTGAGCAATTTCTATTCGCGCACCCCCGTGCCTTTACCATTGTCTACCGCCCATCGTTTGTAAGTAGGGATAGCGAAAAGTAATTACCATCACAAAGACATGTCCTCCATAGAAAGTGGCTGGTGATTATGCAATGAGACACGAGTCAATTGTCTTCGCATCTGAGCGGCAGATCCAGTTTGACACATACTTCAAATATTTTTGAGTGGCGGCTTCGAGCATGAGATCAAAGCAAATAAGACTGTTGTGACTCCATTTCTCGAACCTCCTTGGTAGTACAGTCAACATCGGGAAAGAAGAGAGGAGATTCACCATCACACTGACGACACACAAAACCTTCGTTTGGGAGAAAGGGCTGCTCAGCCATTGTCAAGTATGCACAATAACATGATGGAACAGAAAATCACTTGGAATACATGCATTCCAGGGCTGTACAGTTGCACAGCAGCATACTTGCAGAGTTGTAAAGTGGTACAATTTTGTGCGTTCTGATTGGTTAAACTCTTACACCAATCCCATGGCTGTATAATTACACAGCTGTACTCGTTTATGGCTCCGACGGCCCGCCATAACCTTATCACATCCATCACAATGACATACCAGACAGGTTCCTGAAGTCTGCACAGCATCTGGCAGCTTATATTCCATGACCACATCTAGCTCAATCAGCATTTTACCGGTCATATCAACACGTATACATGCTTCACGTACATCAACAATCAAAACACACAAACGCGCGCGCGCACACACACACACACACACACACATATATTATATTACAGTGTTTATATACACAGTATATATACATACTGTTATACACCTACAAACACCTACATCTCTTTGACAATACAATGTTTGATAAACTCTGACTTTGGACACAAGGTACTGCAAATAGTGTTAACTGTACTAAGAAATACAGAGAGTGTAGATTTGTATGCATTTATTCAAATGATCTTGTATGGAAGTACGTAAATGAGACTTTCCTTTGGTGTGTGCATACTACCAAATTTACATGTAATATTGTCAACATGAATGAATTATTCATCTGATGATGTATCTGAGATCTTACCAAAGGATTACAAGCATCTACTAAATTGTAGTAGGTAAGTCATATTCTTGCATTACCAATGAATATACTTAGAATAGAACCAGTACAATTTCACGATAGAAAAAGAAGAGCCCCATGTAATTTGTCCAATACATCTGATGCATATTCTTATAGTTTTCATATAGATGCATAGCTTCAATGAATTAGAAATGAATAAAATACATTTCTTTCAATATTGCACTTCCATTCAATTTCTCCTTTTTCATTTTTCTCAACATAAAAAATATATTTGAATTTGTTGCTATATTCTTATAATATCATCTCAGTTTTCCTTATTACATCATTTCCTTGTCATCAGTTCGCTTTATCAAGAATGAGGCAAGTGATATTTCTCTCTTTGTTATCATGTTAGTTTTATAAAATGATTAATTTCAAGTAGGCTCACATTCAACTACCAAATAAGCATGTTGGTAAAATTCTATTGCATTTTTGGCACACCACACAAACTGGTTTCCTTGAAATGTGAAACAAACTCGTCATATTTCTACAAAGAATAATAAACTTCAAAAAACAAGCGACTTGTTTTTATACCATGATGTGACTTAGAAGATAAATCAATTAATGACATGTATGATAGGCAATAAAATGTTAACTTTCTGAACAAATTAAACAAGCTCACATATCAGATAACAATCTATAATTATTTGCTTTGGTTACCACCACGTGCAATATTTTCATCAGGAAACCTACTCTTGAATGATCACATACATTGTATATCTTAATTGCTTATGGAGTTTGATATGCAAATAATCACAGATGTTAAGGGTAACATTTCTTACATAATCTTAATCCCCACATACGATAGCTTGCAGCTTTTCAAATTCAGGTATAATTTAAGGATATGCAAAAGGTATCAGGATATTTATTAATTGGACAAATTACAGGCACATAGGCTTCTAGAACAATTATTGTTCTAGAAGCCTACGTACCTGTAATTTGTCCAATTAATACTATTACTCCCTGGACAATCACCTCAGACCCTTCCCGTAACCCTAATCCTAATCCTAATCCTGAAACTAATCCTGACCTAACCTAAAGTCTAACCCTAAACCTAACCCTAATCTTTACTCTAACCATATCACTAACCAGTATTTAGCTGTGGGTAATTGTCCTAATGCAGGCACAGAATGTAATATTAAGTTCATATGAGACAAATAATTTTTTGTTTTTACTTTGAATTCACATGTATATGATACACATGTATTTGAAATGATCAAGCATCATTTGTTCCACTCATGAAATGCAGTGCAAAGACTGCCAGAAGACTTGTTGCAGCAACAACAAATCTACTCTCCACTGCCAAAACACAAATAAAGGTAAAAAATGAACAAAAACATTCAAAGGTAAAAGACATATTTGCCTGGAACCTTGTAAGGAAGTTATTGGCTTATTTCAATCAGTACTGCTAAAGATAGACAATAACACAAAGTGAAAATTAGTACACAATCATGAACACAAAAATGCAACAGTTTTATCAGTCCACGTAATGTATGTTTCACACTAAGTCTTGAAATTGTATAAAAAGCTGTGTTCAACAGAATCTAAGGGCTGTTATTATCTTTTCTATTTAGTAAAAAGCCATTCAGTTGCAAAACAACAAATTTTCATTGAACATTAATGATTTGACCTTCATGTTGGTACATAGATGTCAGTCCAGTGTAACATACCTTCACTCAAAAAATTTCATTTCGGCAAAAAAAAACAAACAAAAACCCAAACAACAACAACAACAAACAAGAATTATGCCAAAATAAAATTTTGGCATAAATTCTAACATATTGCTTGTTTAGAGCAATTTTGGGCAAAAAGTAATCTCTCAATCAAGTGTTCTCAAAGATCATATTGTACCTGGTGGTAATGCACACTGAATACAGAAATAACCGAGCATCCCTGAAATGTACCCTTTTACCTTGAATATACCCGTATGTATGACATCTGTAACAAATGCAATGGAGACTCCAATGTTCCTTCAAATTTTGTGTTTTTGTATACATGCATATCTATGCCCATACGATGTACAGTACAATAAAACTGATAGCATGCATGACATATAGGCAAATAGTGTAAATAATTGATCAAGCATTGAATAGTGAGTGCGCCTGCATCATGTTACAAAGTTTTGAAGTTGTGTAAGTAGTAAATGAATAGGAAAATGCTGACAAGCTTGAAATGCATCGCCTGCCTGATCCAAGCCAATCCTTAGCCAGTAGGGCAAATGTATGGTACAAAGCTACAGCTGCCCAAGCCTTAGCACACATATACTATGCACAAAGATGTACACAAAAATATGGAAACTGGTGCGATGGACGGCTATCAATCTAAGTAGAAGACGCTTAAACTATTTGGTGCAGATTGGAATATTCCTTTTATCATTATTTCTAGTTGTAAGGAACTTCACACTCTCATACTTTCAGAAAACATTCACAGAACAATGCTCTACCAAGTCACAAAAAGTTGATTATCAGGGTACTGATATATTTAAAGTTATTTTTTCCCATTTTCACACAGGCATGTCTTTTCTGTCTCAAGTTGGTTTTCATTGTTTCCAAAAGACATTTTATGAAAGTGAATATGTAAACCCTAAGAAACTTTTAAACAGTCACCATTGACACTTTGGCATAATCATGCATTGAATATTGTGAGTGAGTGGTTTAAGTTTCAGGTTAATCTGATAATCCCTTCAAAGTGAATGCCTTCAACTTTTAAATCCTGTTTATGTTCCACAAACAATAAATGGCGACTTGATGCACCTGACTAAGCCCCTACCTTCAAAGCCAGTTTTCTCAAAAGTGGCATTCCTACAAGTTGGACATTTCATAATTTATTGCATGTTAGGGACATCCAACATGGAAAAATCATATATCATTTGAAAGATTAACACAAATTGAACATGAAGAGTGCGCACTCATACACAGAATTGGTTGCTATGAGAGTGCGCACCCTTTACAATGGTGTTGCCATGTAGACGCAATGTAGTCAAAGCACGCATAAGGAGGAGAGTATTGACAAGTTTATTACATAACAATGACGTTCAATTACTATGTATTCATGTTCAATTTGTGTTATGGTACCCTTCATTCCCTGTCGAGACTCCTGAAGAAGGTGGAGGCCACCGAAAATTTGAAAACAATAAACTCATTCTTATTGGCGAAATAATGCATTACTAGTTTATTTCTTGATTCTTCATTTTATTGGAGGCAATGCGTGAATTCTCAACATGTTTGGATACCAATGAAATAAAGAAATGATTTCGGTCTTTTATTTTGCCACTAAACACACAGACCTAGACTTGAAGCCCACCTTTTTTTTTTCTTTTTTTTTTCTTTTTTTTTTTGTCAGACAGTTGTTTGACTTATAGTCAAACCACTGAAGTGGCAATTCGTCTATACTGTAGTAGCCACTGCTTTATGTGGTCACAACCAATTTCCTCCTGAGATATATGATAAGACTTTGCACATAATGGCCACCACCTAAATACATACATGTGTACTGTGGCTCTGGGCAGTATTCAACAATACATAGCAGCTATCAACTCTAGACTGAACACCTCATTTACATGTGGGGACCAATTCATTCATTGACAGTAAAATCAAAGAGATATGTCACGCTATCTTTTGGCAGTCATCTGTACCTGAGATACACCAATGAGTAGTATCTTATCATGTCCCTTTGTATCTACCAGAGGTATACATGTACAATGAGGGAGGTATGAATGTAAGGCATATCACATACATTACATGATAACATCAAGTGGCTGCCCACTGGTATATAGCATCAACACTTTTCATTGAGATGCTGCTTGGTAAAAGTTTGACAGAGTACACAGATAGACAGATAGAGATTCAAAATATATAATTTTAGGGAATCCAATACTGCATGATCTAAATCCATTGGGCAGGCAAGTAAAGAGCTAAACTCTGAGCAATTTCCATTACTGTTTGACCTGATTTTCATTCAGTGCTCTGCTACAAGTGCATTTGCACCTTTTTATTTTGAAATGCCCTGGCTCCAAGTCAGAGAAAACAAGGAAAAGTAGAAATTATGCGGTGCGTAACATATGTCCCCGCCGGAAGTAGCATTTTGTAACAAAATGTGCAATATAGGTAAAAAATCAAGGTCAAAGGTCAAAGAAGACAAAGGTCAAAATTCTGTGTAGAAGTTTTGAAGCCCTCACCTAGTGCTATCACATAAAGCAAACGGAATCGAAATCGGGTTAGAAATGGCGAAGGAGTAGCATTCTGTAGCAAAATGCACAATATAGGTCAAAAATCAAGGTCGAAGGTCAAAGAAGTCAAAGGTCAAAATTCTGTGTAGAAGTTTTGAAGCCCTCAACTAGTGCCATCATATAAAGCAAACGGAATCGAAATCGGGTTAAAAATGGCGAAGGAGTAGCATTTCGTAGCAAAATGTACAATATAGGTCAAAAATCAAGGTCAAAGGTCAAAGAAGTCAAAGGTCAAAATTCTGTGTACAAGTTTTGAAGCCCTCACCTAGTGCCATCACATAAAGCAAACGGAATCGAAATCGGGTTAGAAATGGCGAAGGAGTAGCATTTTGTAGCAAAATGTACAATATAGGTAAAAAAATCAAGGTCAAAGGTCAAAGAAGTCAAAGGTCAAAATTCTGTGTAGAAGTTTTGAAGCCCTCACCTAGTGCCATCACATAAAGCAAACGGAATCGAAATCGGGTTAGAAATGGCGAAGGAGTAGCATTTTGTAGCAAAATGTACAATATAGGTCAAAGGTCAAGGTCAAAGGTCACGACTGAAATTCTGTGTAGAAGTTTCAAACCTCCCATGTAGTGCTATTATATAAAGCAAACAGAATCAAAATTGGCTCATAAATGACAGAGAAGTAGCAAATTGAAGATTTTGATCACACACGGACGCACACACGGACACACGGACGGACGGACGGACGGACGGACGGACGGACACACGGACGGACACACGGACACACACACGTACGGAGCCCGTTTCATAGTCCCCTGCTCGAACTCGTTCGGCGGGGACAAAAAAAAGAAACGCATAAGCAAAACACTGTGCATTAATATCCTCACGCTCTCCTTAGGAAGACCTATGTTTCATTAACCACAGATGTTAGCTTTTTGATAGTTCCGCTGGTTCCATCCAGCTCCACAAGGTCACCTGGTATAGATCAGTAAAAAAGATGACAATAAATCCCCAACTTCAGGTTGGCTAAAAATGTTCAGGTTATTACTGTCACATTTTTCAAACCACAAGCCACCATCACACAGGCTGCTTCCATTTGAAAGTACTCTCAGTAACAATGACAGATCTATAACATATCAATTCAAATTTCAACTGCACTAAATGCAGAGGTTAGGATGACTTCCAGCAAATTATTCTTTGAAAGTTTGAAATTTTTTGGGGGGCTTCTACCTCTGTTCCATTTAACACAAGACCATCAGAATGCCTTACTATCACTTTTAGAATAAAATAAGGTAACAGTTCTTGCTTGAATCCATTGCGAATAGAATGTGCCCTAGACTGCATTTGTGCATAAATTTTGTCTCGTTGGTAGCCTCACTTTGCTGTGAACAATCATGAATGCACATAGGATCAATAATTAGTTGAATCAAGAAACTGGAAAACAAACTCTTTGTTGCGACGTTTCGCCAAATATCAATTGGCTTCTTCGGGTGAATATTTCGCCTGAAGAAGCCAATTGATAATTGGCGAAACGTCGCAACAGTGAGTTTGTTTTCCAGTTTCTTGATTCAACTAATTATTGATCTTGTACTTCGACTGGATGAATGAGAAGAATTTACATCAGTTTATGAATGCACATACTACATACAAGTCTGTAGAAATAAGTGATTCAGTCATTAAAAGTTAGCAACAATTGGCTCCACACTAAGTAGTGCTACCTAGATATAATTTGATGTTGCTACACAAAGCTGTAATTTTTGTTATGATGGAGGGTAAAAGAAAAGAGAACAGATAATTTGTTACCAAAAAATGATAATCTTATCATAATGATAACTTCTAATCTTTTATCATATGTATAAATATCAAGTAATTCTAAACAGATTAAACAGGCAACATTGAGAAAGTGCATTTTGAGCACCTAGTGTAGCTGCTGTCGCTACTAGATGATAGTGCTGTGTGTACATGAATGTGTGACATGATTTTAACCAGGCATGCATGTAATCTGGATCTGAGAACATTTAATTTACATTTCTAAGAAATTCAAATTTTATTGAATGATCAAAAGGAGTACATTATTTGTGTGAATTTGAACATAAAAAATGGCGGGAAAAAGGAGGCTTTGACCTTGCATTTTCAATGCTAAAAAATGGAGTGAAATTGAAACTGGACACTCTCATGTATTTGACTCCACACTCCTAGTATCATTGGACGTAGATCTACCCCTGAACACTGCTGGCAGTGCTGCTACTACGATAGCAACCAATGCTTACATACAGTTACAGTTGACTATAGCAGACCACAGACAAGTTAACAATGAATAGAAAGTAACAGTGATTTTTAAAATTTGATCACAAATCATACTGAGGGATTATTTTTTAAACAAATAGGTTATGTTAAATGTTTAATTTATATGTAGATTCTTGTGAATTCAGTTAAACATCATCTGAACCTCTCTTTAGAGATATAAATCATATCCAAACCCATTTAAAATGAATACCATGATAATGTTAAGCAAAATAATATCTAATCCATGTTTACAGTGTTTGCAAATCAGAAATACAAACAGAATGAATTACCTTCTATATCACCCCTGCTAAAATTGCTAAACTTGCGTCTTTAAGTAAATGCTGCTGTAGTGCAAAGAATTGTGACATTACATGTGAATGTACCTCTTAAAGGGAAATTTACCTCAAATACATATGTATATACAGTGAATGCAAAAATATCAGTAGTACACATTAATGAAGTCCAGTGGCAGATCCAGGGGGTGCACTGCGTTTAATTTTCGACTGCAGTGGCACCAGAAAATTCTGTGCCCCCCCCCCTTTCTCCTTGGATCTGCCCCTAAAGTTTGTTCTAAATTTTGGTTTAAAAAAATAATAATAAGTAAAACAAGGAAAAGTAGAAATTACGCGGAGCGTAAAATATGTCCCCGCCGGAAGTAGCATTTAGTAGCAAAATGTACAATATCGGTAAAAAATCAAGGTCAAAGGTCAAAGAAGTCAAAGGTCAATATTCTGAGTAGAAGTTTTGAAGCCCTCACCTAGTGCCATCACAAAAAACAAACGGAATCGAAATTGGGTTAGAAATGGCGAAGGAGTAGCATTTTGTAGCCAATGTACAATATAGGTCAAAAATCAAGGTCAAAGGTCAAAGAAGTCAAAGGTCAAAATTCTGTGCAGAAGTTTTGAAGCCCTCACCTAGTGCCATCACAAAAAGCAAACGGAATCGAAATCGGGTTAGAAATGGCGAAGGAGTAGCATTTTGTAGCCAACGTAAAATATAGGTAAAAAATCAAGGTCAAAGGTCAAAGAAGTCAAAGGTCAAAATTCTGTGTGGAAGTTTTGAAGCCCTCACCTAGTGCCATCACATAAAGAAAACGGAATCGAAATCAGGTTAGAAATGGCAAAGGAGGAGCATTTTGTAGCCAATGTGCAATATAGGTCAAAAATCAAGGTCAAAAGGTCAAAGAAGTCAAGGGTCAAAATTCTGTGTAGAAGTTTTGAAGCCCTCACCTACAGACTGTAGTGCCCTCACATAAAGCAAACGGAAATAAAATTGGGTTAGAAATGGCAAAGGAGTAGCATTTTGTAGCAAAATGTACAATGCAGGTCAAAAATCAAGGTCAAAGTTCAAAGAAGTCAAAGGTCAAAATTCTGTGTAGGAGTTTTGAAGCCCTTACCTAGTGCCATCACATAAAGCAAACGGAATCGAAATCGGGTTAGAAATGGCGAAGGAGTAGCATTTTGTAGCAAAATGTACAATATAGGTCAAAAATCAAGGTCAAGGGTCAAAGAAGTCAAAGGTCAAAATTCTGTGTACAAGTTTTGAAGCCCTCACCTAGTGCCATCACATAAAGCAAACGGAATTGAAATCGGGTTAGAAATGGCGAAGGAGTAGCATTTTGTAGCAAAATGTACAATATAGGTCAAAAATCAAGGTCAAAGGTCAAAGAAGTCAAAGGTCAAAATTCTGTGTAGAAGTTTTGAAGCCCTCACCTAGTGCCATCACATAAAGCAAACGGAATCGAAATCGGGTCAGAAATGGCGAAGGAGCAGCATTTTGAAGCAAAATGTACAATATAGGTCAAAAGGTCAAGGTCAAAGGTCACAACTGAAATTCTGTGTAGAAGTTTCAAAGCTCCCATGTAGTGCTATCATATAAAGTAAACAGAATCAAAATTGGCTCATAAATGACAGAGAAGTAGCAAATTGAACATTTTGATCACACACGGACGCACAGACAGACAGACGGAACGGACAGACAGACGGACGGACGGACACACGGACACACACACGTACGGAGCCCGTTTCATAGTCCCCTGCTCGAACTCGTTCGGCGGGGACAAATATCCATATTGACCTATTACTGGCATAAGTTAAGTATGGTCAGCATCAAGGTTTCAAAAGTGTGTGTGTGTGGGGGGGGGCCACTTTTGGGTTTCAAGAGCTAACAAGAAAAAAAAAGGCCTTCAGCACAACTGCTGGTGCCACTTCTGGGTTTCTTCAGATGACAAGTAAAAAAAAAAAAAGTCTTCAGCCCAAAAACAAAGGCCTTACCACACTCGAAGGTTTCATTCTATTATTTTCTACTGCTACTTCCGGGGTAAAAAAGTGGTTAGAGGGGAGCCAAAGTGGTAACACCCTATGTAGTCCTTTGTATAGGTGTGAAAAAGTTGATAGTATGAAGGACAAAATAAGACGAAAACAAATGTGTATAGAATATTCACACCATCTAAACCATTCAAATTACACCTTACACCATTTACCTGTTTGAATGAATCAACACAACTACCATTATATTGTACGAGTCAGAACAAAAATGTAGCATGTATCGTCTTTCTGACAGATGATATGGAAAATTGTTGACTCCAAATGCATTCAATCTTACCTGACTGGAATGAAGAAGTAGCACCTTTTGCATTGACAACGCATGGTATACCATACTCTCTTGCAACCACAGCACCTTTAAAAAAGAGGAAAAAGTTCTGAGTCTCGGATGTTTTCTGTGACAAATTGATTGTGAGATGAAATGATAAATGTCAGGAAGGGATCATCACCAAAACACAACTGAAAAGCTAGAAATGTTCTCGGCATTAATTTTTTTTTTTTTTTTCATATTGGCGCAGACGCCCATTTTCTTTCACAAACACTTTCACAAACAGTCACTAGCATTCAATGTATAGTGTAGACATGAATATTTGTGTGCCTTTTAATTTTCACGAATTTAGGCTCTCCCAAAATTAAAATGCACATGAATATTTCTGGTTTTACAGTATCACATATATCACTGTTGGCATTGACATTAAAAAAATAATCAATCTGGGCATGAGCTGAGCCAAGGTTTCTTGCTAAATCATCAAATATTTCTTTTATGGTTGCCTGATACATACAAGTAAGTCGCCAGATTATGTTTCATCCACTTGAAGTATAGAGAATGGACATTGTAATAAATGTACAATGGAGGAAGGGAGTGTACAGGCCACTATGATGCTTGGTAATTTTAGAAACTTATTTTGCTGAATGGCTCGTAGAAAACAGTTACCTCACAGCCATGAGAGGTCTTTGCAAATATTGCTACATGACCTTATGGGTGAATGCTTTCTGAGTGACAAGAGAGCAGCCATTTGTTGATCATTTTCATAGACCCCCCATCCCAAGAGATTTTTATGACAGAAACACAAATCTTAGCAGGTATCTCATGAGCATGGCTTGAGCTGTGTGTTTCCTGTCTGTACCATGTGGAATGAGAGCTTCTGCTGAGTGTGTGGGTGCAAAAGTTTGCAATTAATGTGTTCACACCCAGTCACAAGAAAGTTGTATGCTGTGCATGATGGACGACACACGAAGTCGCCAGATGATGAATCATCGCAATAGCTCGTTTGGGCCTTTAGCTTAGGTGAGCTAAAAAAAAAAAAAGCATTTTGTCAAGTGCATTTCAGACCCAAGTTTGATCTCAATTGGAGAGGCAGTTGGAAAGATATTTCTTTCACGTAAATCTTTCAGGGAAACCCATGATGGGTAGTGGAGATATACTGAATGGGCAAAAGATGAGGGACAGATGCCAGGGGGATCTGCTAGTCCCACCTATATATGCCTTTGTCAGGTGCTAACCCCCCCCCCCCCTAAAAAAAAAAAAAAAAACATTTGAACTTTTTAAGGAATTTTTCAAGCATGTGACAAAGATACTTAAAAACTAGGCAAACAAGGAAAAGTAGAAATTACGTGGTGCGTAATATATGTCCCCGCCGGAAGTAGCATTTTGTAGCAAAATGTACAATACAGGTCAAAAATCAAGGTCAAAGGTCAAAGAAGTCAAAGGTCAAAATTCTGTGTACAAGTTTTGAAGCCCTCACCTAGTGCCATCACATAGAGCAAACAGAATCGAAATCGGGTTAGAAATGGCGAAGGAGCAGCATTTTGTAGCCATGCCATGTACAATATAGGTCAAAAATCAAGGTCAAAGGTCAAAGAAGTTAAAGGTCAAAATTCTGTGTACAAGTTTTGAAGCCCTCACCTAGTGCCATCACATAAAGCAAACGGAATCGAAATCGGGTTAGAAATGGCGAAGGAGTAGCATTTTGTAACAAAATGTACAATACAGGTCAAAAATCAAGGTCAAGGGTCAAAGAAGTCAAAGGTCAAAATTCTGTGTACAAGTTTTGAAGCCCTCACCTAGTGCCATCACATAAAGCAAACGGAATCAAAATCGGGTTAGAAATGGCGAAGGAGTAGCATTTTGTAGCCATGCCATGTACAATATAGGTCAAAAATCAAGGTCAAAGGTCAAAGAAGTCAAAGATCACAATTCTGTGTAGTAGTTTTGAAGCCCTCACCTAGTGCCATCACATAAAGCAAACGGAATCGAAATCGGGTTAGAAATGGCGAAGGAGTAGCATTTTGTAGCAAAATGTACAATACAGGTCAAAAATCAAGGTCAAAGGTCAAAGAAGTCAAAGGTCAAAATTCTGTGTACAAGTTTTGAAGCCCTCACCTAGTGCCATCACATAAAGCAAACGGAATCAAAATCGGGTTAGAAATGGCGAAGGAGTAGCATTTTGTAGCCATGCAATGTACAATATAGGTCAAAAATCAAGGTCAAAGGTCAAAGAAGTCAAAGGTCAAAATTCTGTGTAGTAGTTTTGAAGCCCTCACCTAGTGCCATCACATAAAGCAAACAGAATCAAAATCGGCTCATAAATGACAGAGAAGTAGCAAATTGAACATTTTGATCACACACGGACGCACACACGGACACACGGACGGACACACGGACACACACACGTACGGAGCCCGTTTCATAGTCCCCTGCTCGAACTCGTACGGCGGGGACAAAAAATCAAATTTGTCCTTACCATGGGAAATGAGACCTCCACGTTCCGTCACCAATCCCCTTATAAGGGGGAAGTAAGGACTCCAGCCAACATCAGTGAACACCACAATCAGGATGTCTCCTGTCTACAGAAAATATTGGACTACAATTAAACCTCATGCTATGCAGGAGATCATGCTATTCATAGTCATTTCATGTTTGAATAACTGTATTACCTAACACTATGGATGACTCCTGTCAATTCAGAACAGAACAATTTTAATGACAGGGTTAATTTCATATATGGTTCCAAGCAAAACTCCATGAAAACTGTTACCTTTTTCCTATATATCTACAAACAATACCACAAGGGTGCCTCACTTTATCTGGAGAAGATATTAACCCGTTGAGGACGGTTTGATTTTGCTACTACATGAATTTCCCATAGACACTTGCCTGAGTATACTCAGGACTCGTCCTCAACTGGTTAACAATCAAAACCTTTGGATCTTTGGGGCATTGCCTCGTGGCTCTGCTTCTTGGTTAAAATCTAAATAAGTTTGTATATATTCTATTACCTAAAGACGAGCCATTTTAAATATCAATCACTTAATCTTTCTCTTCTTTTTTAAGATGAACATGCACATATTATATTTTTTGTTTTCTTTTATTTGCCCTCTCTCCCACCACACTACCAGCACCACTGTAATAATACACTAGTGTACATCTTATTTTTTTATATCAGTACACAAACAACAAGTTTGGGTCCTACAGTTGTATGTAAAAAAAAAAACCCAACAACAAACAAACAAACAAAATTGGATATGCAGGCTTGCAAGAGATGTTGAAATGATTATGTGGATAATATTTAGCAAAAAAAAAAATAAAGAAACAAACAAATAGATACTGTGAATACAATACCTGGATCAGACCAGCATCCTCTAGCTTGGTGACAACCTTGGCAGTCCCTTGCACTTTCCCCTGGCACACTGGAAGACCTGAGTTTAGATAAAGAAATGGATTAATAGGGGATATGGTGTCTTAAGGGTAGAAGGAATAAATGTTAGTTTTAAATGAAATGTACTTCTCCCGCAACCTGTTGATGAGATGTGCACAAAGGCATATAATTCTTCATGCTTTCTAAAGGAAGTAGATCAAGTGTGCCTTCAATATCAAAGAAGAATTAACCTTTTCTTTTTAATTCTGTTATATTTTCAGATTTTTCAGAGTGTTTTACAAATCTTTTTGCATCATTAAATCAACATGTATCTTGAAAAAATAAGAACTTGCTAATAGTATGTGTTCTTCTCCATAAGGATAATACAATCCACAGCATCAACAACAACAAAATCAACATCGTATTTGTGTTAAAAATGAACATCACCGAGGAGCAAGTCTCCTTCATCTTAGGGAACAAACACTAACCTGTCAGTGTCACAAGGGCCGATGTCTTTGCTTGTACTTCAATCTAAAATGGAAACAATACAAAACCTGAGTTTTGACAAAATTTGCATGCTACTAATGCAAACATGCTGCATACCTAAATTAGACTACAATCTGAAAGATCAGAGATAGCTATGATAATCAAAATCAGGGGCGGATCCAGGAATTCCGAAAAGGGGGGCCTTTACAAAATAAAAGGGGGCGCATGTGCCCCCCCACCATTTTTTCTTTTCATTTGTTTTGTTTTAACAAAAAATAAAGGGGGCGCACGCCCGGTGCGCTCCCGCCTGGATCCGCCACTGAAAATGTAGAAGTTCTGCAAACTCATGCCGTGTACTTTGACTGCAGTACATTCCCTTCTTTATCCTGCAAATGGATTTTAAATGACTGTATAAACACTGACCTATTACTCTTGCTGTCAAAGTGTAACTATCATAATTCATTAGTTTTGAGTAATGTATTATTCTTTCATGCATACCCAACCAAATAAAAATAATCTATTGTCTTACATTCAAATTGAATGCATAGCAGAAATTTTACAAGGCAGAGTTGCATAGATGTTATATTAGGAGTAAGTTGTCATGGCTCAAGTAGTGTAACACATGCAAATATGTATGACACACATCTTGTTTAGCCTATTGAGGTGTGTGTATGCATCAGTTTTCACTGAGATAATGACTGTGTATTCTTCACACTCAACAAAGTGCAACACAAACTGAAAAAAAAGACTAGATATATCGCTACGGCGACTGATATGCCTCCCCCATAATGCATGGTTCTCCTAACAGGTCTATAGTACAGTGTCTTGACAATGTATGACAGTTTCACACAACTGGTAAAATATTAAAATGACAGGTTTGACACAAATGTGCTGAATGTTCACTTTCCTAGAACTAGGTTCAATTGGATGAATGATTAAAATGTCAGAGTGCAGGTATTTGGGGAACTGATGATTTTTACTTGACTTTTGACCCTTTTATAAGTCTATGCATTGAGTAATTTTCAAGGTATTGAGAAAAAGTATAATTTCAGTATCAAATGGGAAAATAGCATTATCTAAACCTGGCCTTTGACCTTTGACCTCACAGTTCCAAAGAGAATCACTGTTAGGTTTGAACATGCATAAATATGTAAGTTTCATGATGATACCTTGAGTTACTTTTGAGATACGGAGGAAAAAGTGCAATTCAGCACTTTCACTTGACCTTTGACCTTTTGATCTTTGACCTTTTGGCAAGAAACTTCCCACAGAATATATATTGGGTAATACATGTATACATCAAGTTTAAAAAAAAAAAAAAAAAAACTTCAGGCATTGCATAAATATAAGGAAAGTAGTGATATTTTGAGGAGTTGACCGTGACCTTTGACCCCCTGACCTTTGAACCATGACCCCCAACTTCATTAGATAATCACTGCCCATTGGAACAAGCATATATACTAAGTTCCATGCAGATACCTTGAACCATTTGCGAGATATGGAGAAAAACATGAATTTTCAACCTGTTTTTTCACAAAATAACCTGTGACCTTTGACCTTTGACCCAGTGACCCTAAAATCCAAACAAAGTATTATCCCCCCAGGTTATACCCTCATTCCAAGTTTGATGTAAAACCACCACACAGTTCTTGAGATATCGACAAAAACAAAACGGGACGGACGTACGGACGGACGTACGGACAACCCGAAAACATAATGCCTCCGGCCACTTCGTTGGCGGAGGCATAAAAAGTATACAACACTGTTAGCACTAACACAGCATTTAAAAGAATTACATATCAGTACTTTCTGGGAAAATCATAAAAGGTATTTTTAGACGTGTCTGCATTCAAGACCAAAGATGTGGAAGTGAATAGCAGGCACAGGTGAGACAGATTTGAATGAGGATGAAGAGAGTGTAACTCACTGGCTGTGGACTTCCTTTGAAGATCTCTGGGAAATTGATGGCATTCTGGGATGGGAGAAGTTTCCTACGACGTATCGCTCTGTTCATGGCAGAATAAGTGGGATAACATTGAGTATCAACTTCCTTTTCTATTTCAATTCTCCTGATCAGATATCCGGGTATTAAATTTCTCTGTCAGGGAACCTTTGTTAATGTGCAACAATTTGCCTAATTTCACTACCACCATCACTTCTTACTGGTATACTGTTAAACCACAAACTTTTGCAAACGGAGCCAACAGCCTTTGTCACATCATGAAACTTTCCTAAATTGCCACACGCAATCAATGCATTGTGTAGAAGAAAAAATCTTGCATGCATTTCATTTTTCAAGAATTTTGACTCCTCATGAAAGTCACAAAAGTTTCATGCATGCTAATATTGGGGTTAACTGGGATAGGCCCTAATTGGGGAGATGTATACAATTTTGCAATCTAAGAATCAGAACTTAGATTTTAAAGAAGATAAGTATGTTGATTTTAAAGGACAAGTTCACCTTCATAGGCATGTGGGTTGAGTAAATGCAGCAATATTAGTAGAACACATCAGTGAGAGTTGGAGCAAAATCGGACAATCCGCTCAAAAGTTACGAATTTTTGAAGTTTCTGCTCACTCTCACGGCTGGATGAAAAGACTACTATAGCTTGTGATGTCACATGAGTACAACGATATAAAGGAAGAATAAAGAAAATTCAACATATTTCCATTTTTCTCGCATAACAAAAGAACACTCGACTTCTCTCTTTCAGAAGGCAGGGGGAATGATATTACCCTTAACATACGTCAGTAGGAAGTCGAAGAAATGTGCACTTTATTCAGAAAGTAAAGTTTTGTGAAATTCTTGTTTATTTTCCTTATACAGTTGTACGCATGTGACATCATACACTGTAGTAGTCTTCTCATCCAGCAGTGACTGCGCAGATACTTAAAATATTCATAACTTTTGAACGGATTATCCAATTTTCCTCAAACTTTCACTGATGTGTTTTACTAATATTGCTGCATTCTCTCAATCCTTACGTATATGAAGGTGGACTTGTCCTTTAACTACTGGTATTAGGTCATAACCACAACAATCCATCTCCTTTGCTGCCATCTCTGCAACTGTAATGAACAATTATATTCTTCACCTCAGTAAGTATTCAAAGGCAATAAATTTCTAAATATTGCAATTATAGGAAAGGCTGCAAACACTAATAAATACATTTGACCCCCTCCCCCCCCCCAAAAAAAAAAAAACACACATATTCAAATCAATATATTTACGTACAAGTGTACATATACAGTACTATACAGTAATGGGCCAGCATTTGTACTTTAAAACTTCACCTTTTAATAATGATATAAGTGACCCTTTCAGAGCTGTGATATTCACTCTCTTCATTCTACTCACTTTGAAACCAATAGTGGAGATCTATGCTTCAGAAGTAGGCCTATCTCTCGATGGGTCAAAAAGAAGATTAGGTCCTTGTCTGGCAGTCTTCCCTGGAAATAAAAGCATACGAGTTTTTTTTTTTTTTAATCAATAAATACAATAAACGCAAAATAAAAAGGGAACCTAAATCACTGCATCACGGGAAATTAACTTTTAATCATTATTGAGCATGTTTGTGTAAGCATATCTACAGTATTATCATATATTGATAATAACATTATATTACGCTGTTGTCAAACAATTGGTATATCACATTAATTACTTGCAGTGTCTTTGCAAACAGTTTGGTAGTTCCTATACATATAATGAGATTTAATGATTATTTCTTGACAGAAATATATCATTCATATCAAGTGACATTATCAGTACTTAAAACCTCTGCAAAAAACAAAAAAACAAAAACAAAAACAAAAACAAAAAAGACAACATACTAACATACAACATCTAATGGACACTGTCAGTGAGAGATATGATATGGGCGATGGTTTGGTTGAAAATTGGAAAATAGTACATACTAAGCACACTGAATCAAATTTTAATAAAATCACATTTTTCACCTGAAAGACACAATATTGTAACAGACAGCAGCCGGCAGTTCTGGATAAAACTAGTATCAGTCCCATGCAGTAACAATTTATCTCTTTGTTGAAATTAAGGACTGAAAAACCTGCTTAAATTTCTTTCATCTGTTGTGTGCTTTCTATAGATTATGGCTTATCACAAATATAACACTGTCATCTTTTTTCTAGATACATGAAGAATAAGTATGATATTACAGGTGGTATTCCTATTTCTGCAAAATAATGACAAATCTTATTTTTGAATTCTTTTCATGTGATAAGAGAAATCAAATTACAATTACCTCCTCCAGCATCAAGTGGCCAAGCTTCCAGTAACCTTCTTTCAGGTGATTGTGCATCTTGACTGCCAGAGACTGACATAAAAGACACAAATATTAGGCAAACTGATGACTGTCTGAGCATGTTGATTTCCACACATCACTCTCTACTAAGAGATAACATGTTGTATTATAGAATGGGTAGCGAGAATCCTGCGATCTGATTGGTCGAGAGCTATGCGTTGATTTTTACTGGCCGCACGCTGAGTCACAGTGGTAAACATGTTATCGTGCACTTTTCAAGAGTACGCGTACTTGTAACAAAGGTTCGCGGCACTAAGCAAGCGTTCGCGCACTCAGGTTGGCCATGCGTCCAGTAAAAACTAATTGCACGGCGGGCCGTGCGTCCAGTAAAAACTGATGCATGCTCGTTTACGGCAAGCCAAAAGTAAATGCATCCAGTCATTTTGTCATCAGGTAACATGATAGAAAAATGGGTTTTTGGCAAGAAAATTACCCATTCTATAAATCAGATGACGCACATGTCTTTTTGTGCGTCAGTCGGAATATAGTGTGCATGCGGTAACTATGGAATTAAGCCTAAATCCACTCGGCTTCGCCTCGTGGTTAAGCATTCCATAGTTACCGCTTATGCACACTATATTCCGACTGACGCACAAAAGACCTGTGCGTCATTTGTATACTATACAACTGTTTGCTTCTGTCAGTCCTTTCCTTGCAAAGTTATCACAAAACACTTTTAACAAGGACAGCAAATTCTGTGCTCAGAAACAAGAAATAGAATTATTGCAAGTAGTTATGCAGCATCCAACATTTTGTAGCAATTTTTCCAGAGCCTATGGATTTTGCCTTTCTCTGTCTACATAGCCTTTCTCTAAAGTCCCCTTTATAGGTTTCTTCCAGCCTGTGAAACAGCAATGTGGTGGAAGTGACAGAGCTACAGTATATTCCTCTGATCAACCAAATTAAAGTTAGGCCAATTAGCATTTTTATGACAAAATGTAATCATTACACGGAAATGAGTTAATTCAAACTTGTGGTTTGCACTTTTTGCTGACAAGTAATTTACATCAAGATGTCAAAGTTTTATCTTGGCAATTATCGACATATTTCTGTCCATATAAGAGTGAGTAATAGAATGGAGAAATAAAGAAGAGCTCTCTACCTTTCCCCACTCTCTGTGTCCAACAGCTTCACGTGTCTTGGGTATGAAGTACCGAAGAATCATTCTATACACACACACATAATGCATAGTACAATTATAAACTTATACCCTAAAATACATTTTCTTTGTGTCCCCCCCCCCCCCATAAGGTATGGAACATCGAGATACCCAATAAAATATACTTGTATATATTACAATTTTCATGATATCTGGTAATATATAATAAGTTATCACTCTGCCTGACAGTTGGTCAAGATTGTGAAAATGATTCTGACTGCTCACAATAATCTTTGCCAGTTGAAATTTACACACTGTCAGATCTTAGCATGATGCAAGTCAGAGAATATGAGACATCTTCCTCCACAGACCACACACTAAGTAGATATCGCAGTTTCTTCACTGGTAATATTTCAGTGCTCTCCTCTGATTTGATCGCTTTCATTGAAGGGCTCTGTGCATAGGTGGGTTACTGTAAAACCAGAAATGTTTGCACACAAGAAACTTTTATGAATTTCACAAGGACCCAAGATTTGTGAAAGTAAATTGAATGTGAAAGTGTGTATCTACACAATGTATTGAATGCAAGGGTCGAATCGCAAAAGTTCCATACCGCAAAAAACAATATCAGCTCCAATTTGCAAAAGTTTCACGACACTAATGTTACTGGTCTTACAGTACACTGGCCATTACAAAAGATGCTTAACTCCTGGAAATTGAAAAAAGTCTTCTGTGCTACCTATGCAATTTGAAACTACATAATTATTTCAATCAGGTTTATAGATAGAGTGATAAATAGATTCATCATGCTTTTCTGGTGTGACATGCTCTATCAACTTGTATCTTTCTAACTGATGAAACCATATTCTGGCCCCCACTCATGTCCAGGTCAAGTTTTAGGGTATTATAGTAAGTTAATATGGAAATGGCATTAATATTAATGGAAGCGAGAGAATATTAAGAAGAGGGTTGAAGGTTGAGGTGTGAGTTTCTTCAATTTGTCTCCTATAAATCGCACGACCATAATTACCTCTCCATCATGGTAACTGGCACCTTGAGCTGCTTCAGGGTATCCCCCACACTCAGTTCTTTCTTGGTTCGACCAACATCTCTACCTCTGAGCAGGGACTGTAGACAGGGGAGTCAAAAAATGTAGATGAAAGTGGGAATGAACACTAGCATTCATACATGACATGCACATGAATTAACACAATTTTAATTCAATTCAATTCGCGTTTATTTCATTCAAACAGATAAAAAACATTCAGACAAGGTATATAAATAAACTAAAATTGACAATACAAGTGTAACAGAATGTGGAGACAGCAAGAAAAACAAAGTTTTTATGAGCAGCTGCCACCATAACAAAAGCATTTATAATAAAAGTCATATTAAGTCGAACAAATAAATGTGCACAGAAATTAAAACCAAAGTAATTAAAAATACATGTTTTACAACAGACACATAAAAAGACAAAAAACAAACAATCAACAAACAAACACAGAGTAATACTAATATCCGAATGCGTAGATTACTTTTCTTTTTCCAATAACAATAATTTAAATCTTTGTTTAAAAACATTTAAAGATGGACTCATTTTAATTGCCTGTGGCAAATTATTCCAAATTAAAGGTCCTCTATACAAAACAGAATATAAACCAACATTTGTTTTATTAAGAGGTAAATGATAATTCAGAGGATTTTTCAAACAATACGAGTCAATAACACTATTTAACTGAAACAAGGACGAAAGACTCGGGGGAATGCAATTTTTTAAAACATAAATACATAAATACACAATAATATTATGATTATTCAATTCAAAAATATCTAAAACATTACATTTCATAAAAAGAGGTTTAGTGGAGGCAAGATAATTGGCGTGACATACAATTCTTACTGCTTTCTTCTGCAGACAGAAAAGTCTGACCATAGAATAATTTGATGTATTTGCCCAAGCAATGTTACCATATTGAAGTTTACTTAATATAATAGCATTATAAATCATACATAAAATATTGTGAGGAAAATATCTTAATTTGTATAAGATACCGATACATTTAGAAATCTTATTACAGACTGAATCAATATGTTTATGCCAAGATAATTCATTATCAATAATGACGCCAAGAAATGACAATGAACTCGTAATTCTTGTAAGATTGTTATTCATATAAATTGCTGAATTCTGTATATTAATTTTCTTATTAGTAAAAATCATACATTGAGTTTTCTTCACATTCAAAACTAATTTATTCATAAGAAGCCAATCATGAATTTTTTGAATCTCTTCATTAAAACGTAACAATAAAATATTAGTATCATCATCAGACATAAGCATACTGGTATCATCTGCATACAAAATGAACTGTATTTTAATCTTTAACTAATTTTGACAAATTCTTATATGATATCTCAACACTGATGATATACTGGGATTCCTGTTAAAGTGAGGTCACATACAATGAGAATCCTCTTTTCATGAGGGAAGTTGTCTCATACCTAGTAACTTCTCATGTTATCCCATCAGAATTCAAAGTTTCTTTTATTGCGAGATAAATTTCAGGCAAAAAAAAACACCAAACCACCCAAAACAAACACAAAGATTAGTGCAGATATGAGGAACATTTTTGGTGCCGAACCAAAATCAGCGAAAGCCAGATAACCTTGTCTGCACTATCTTTGCATGTTGCAGTGACTACCGCCAGCGTCAAGTGCCACATACTAGTGTGCTTCGTATTATCTGAGTTCCGATTGGCGTAGTAGATAACGATGTAACAAAAGGCACCTACGTCCCGTTGTCACATGATTATTGTCAAATCTGAAACATTTGACAAGGAATAAATTTGTTTTTTTCTCAAATTAATGATTCTTGCATTTTTCATGTATAATTTTCAGTTATACTAAAAGGCTTTTTTTTCTCTTGCTGATAATACTCCAAGCACTTTCCTGTTGTATTTCCTGTTTTCCTGTTCATTCCTGCTTTTTTGTTCATCAATATTGCGTTGTACTTTACATGCAAATCTATAACAGCAGATGTTGATACAGTGTACATTTGAAACAACATCAATATTCTGTAGTAAAATTTTGGCCTCATGTATTATCTTTTAGTGATCGTGAATTCTGTAATCTCATTGGTCAATCAACCATTGAATATATCCCGTATTCCGTGATAAGGTCATATTGTGCGCATGCGCTAAATCCACCACTGAATATATTCCGTATTACATGATATGACGTCATGATATTACACAGCTAGCTGCACGTGTACCAAAGACGCTTAGGGAAGTGCGTGCTAATCCTGTACAAAACAAATGGACAGCGTGCGGTCCTCAAGTGTATTACGCACATAACCTGAGACCACTAGACGCTTGATAAACGACAACAGCAACCTCAAAGACAGCGTGTCTCAGGTGATGTGCGTCTTTGCCTGAGCGAGCTAGCTAGACGCGCTGTCTTTGCCTTTATATCTGGATACTGCAGTATATTATGGCGTCTACGTATTTGTATGCACGCATACAATAATCAGCTCGCGAGACGTAGGCCTAAGTCAACATGGTCATGGCTGACAGCCGGCGATTTCAACATCATTCACGAGGGGAAATCAGCGAGACGAAGGTTAGCACTTACACTTAAAAAGATGAAATCGTTACCACCTGCTTGTTCTTACGAAAAACAGGAAATATCTACGGTCTGATGCCATATTCCATTCGGCCTCCGGCCTCATGGAATATGGCACCAGACCGTAGATATTTGCCCGTATTTTGTGAACAAGCAGGGGGTAACTTATAGTATTACATGATGTGAGTCATACTGCCATACTGCCATATATGCCATACTGTCATATGAGAACAAACCAAAAATGCTTTCTTATATGTGCCTTGCTTGGAAAGGGATATTCTCTTGTACCACAAATTACCACTGACCTGGATAACTGGAATGACTGTCAGAGGCTGCATCTTCCATGATGGCTCCCTAAACTCTGACTGTAGAGGGAGACAATGACAGATAATAGGAGAAATATAGACAAACACACAGACAGATAGAGAGAGAGAGAGAGAGAGAGATGGATATACACAAGACAAGCAATGAGAAAATAGTCTTTGAGGAACTGAGAGTACACTAGTATTGAAAATTATATTTCAGTTGATTTGTCCAAAATTTTGCTTGTGGCATCCCTTTTAATGTCCATTGAAGTAGTGGTATTCTCCCTGAGTTCTGAAAAAAAACCCACAATATTTCACATAATGTAAATGTTGAGTATTTCATAATGATAAGACTTTAGCAAATTTTCACTTTGAACTGGCTTGAATAATCCAAACCAGTTTCAGATCAAATCTATGAAATTGAGAAGTAAAAGTACAGTCACTTATTTCCAATGAGCAAGATAACAAAATGTGTAACTAAACATAGATATATTTGCAAAATAATATGTCTACATATGTTAACATATATCTTAGTGTGTTTACTCTCATCTGTGAAATTAGACAAGGAAGGTTCTCAAAAATTTGTCCAGTAAAAACAACTGTGATGTTTCTTTTGTACAATTCCTTGCAGCTATGCAGATGCTTTATCTTTATTCCACCCATTCATATCAGCTTCATCTTTTGCTATAAACTACTGCTTGGGAGTTAACTATCCATTTTTATCATGACGTGTTCCCTAATTATTATTTTGAACAATCTTTTCAACAAAACCACATCTAAGAAGGTGATTCTTATGCTCCATGAAGCAAGTTAAAAGATGATTGTTCCAAATAATTGTAAATATAACTGTGACTGTAATACACATACACACACACCACATACACACACACCACATACATACACACCTCCATGGACTAGCAGAACAGTTAAATTTTTACATCAACCACCTATGATCAGGAATGCCTATGGCTTGGAGGGACTATCTGGTGATTTACTGCAGCCACAAGCAACATACTGATGGATGAGCAGACTTCATATTTGTGGGTCAACAGGTTTTACCCATATATGCTGATGAAGTTGTTGTTGTTTGTTTTTTTTAACCACATGATATGTATTAGTTTGACAAGGAAACTCTCTCACCTCACGGATGCACCTGTGTCCCTGCTGCTGAATGAACTGTTTGAAGACAGCACCAGCTGTTTGACTCTCTGGTGACATGAGCCATTCTAGCGCTGACTGTGGCTCCCATGCTGGAAAGGAGTCTGCCTTTCCCTCACTGATAACTGCCTTGGCTATGTTCTGATCAAATCACAGGAATAGAAGAATGACACAGGTATAAGCTCTAAAATTTCACTCATGGAGTTTTTGTGATGAGTATTTCCTTACAAGAAAAAGAAATCTCTCTGAATAGCATTGTATTCAGAATAGCATTTTTCCCACTGTGAATGATTAAGCCGTAAAAATAGCATTTAAAAGGTTTGTTACATTGAATTTTGTTGCACAAAGTGGTTCCCAATTATTGGGTGAGCACTGTACTAAGCACACGCCAAGAGCAAGACAGTACAAGACAAGGTGCCTACGCTAATGTAAACTTGAAAACACATACACACACAAAAAAAAAAATAAATGAATAAATGTATCTGACTGAGGACTTCAAAATGTGTGATACATGATGATATGCCAGAAATAATGTGCGAGGCAAGTGAGTAAAACCCATTTTTTCTTGAATTCACCAAAATGCCTGTGATTTATGTACATGCATGAATGCACCACAATGTGTAGTCAAACCTCTTGTCTTTGCAAGCAGATGTCTCATTGGAACAGCTGTGGAGTAGGGAGTGCCCTTCAGGTGGGCATTCCAGGAGGTGTTTTGTCCAACAACTTGGTCAGATAAATTTGCTCTCAGCCAATCAGATGCAAGGATTTCAGTAGCTTTTAACAGTTTGTCAGACAAAATATCTGATAAAACGCTTCATGAAATGCCCCCCTGGAGGTACCGTAAGTTCATGAAAACACCAGTTTGTCATAATGTAATGTATTTCTATTCTTTTTCATTCTCCAATCAGGCTCCAATATGGCTTCATTCACCAGACATTTAAAACACCCTCCCTTTTTTCTATTACATGTACCTTTAGTATCAAACACATAAACAGCATAATCTCTGTTGGTCTTACCTCCAGAGCCACAGGAACATCAGCACTTTTGACATTGGGACAGCTGGAAAGCATCATAGCCACCTCTGAGTAATGCACTGTCTGCCACTCTAAAGGAAGAACACAGAATTGTCTGTATAATATATTATACAAATATACTTTGCCTTGAGAGTTTCTGGTTAAAACTATGGGTAGAGGTGACTGAAAAAAAAAAAAAAATATATATATACATATATATATATATATTTCCAAAGGAAATAGTATCATTGGAGGCACATAGACCCATAGTTTTAACTGGCAATGCAAAACAGGCAGATTATATATTTTTTATATTTGAGCAAAAAAAAATTATACAAAAGAAGGGGAAAAGTGAAGCAAGAAGTCTAGTGGTGGATGCAATGCTGTGGAGGAATCCTACAATGACAGTATGAAGCAGGGCACAATGTTACAATTGCTTAGGATTCAAATCGGACCATCCTTGTTACTGTCATGAAGAACGTATATCTTTTTTTAACCTTCAAAAGTATCTAATAAAATGTAATACCACAAGGGGGTGCTGCTTGTGAATCTGGAGACAATCTTGTTCACTAGCTTGTACCTAACTTGGGATAGCACATTGATTAGAGTTACAATATTGTGGTATTCATGTTTCAAGCAGTAATATCAAAGGAGTAAACTCATCTGACAAACAAATCTGGGACTTGGTATGTCAAGTAGAATTCTAAAGAATCCTAGTAAAATTTACCACTGTGCAAATATCAGTTTGCATGGTAACTATTTGTCAAATGTTATTACAGTAACATAGGATGTTTAATGACTTCACTGTAAGGAAGTTACTGGATATATATTCACAACAGCACCTGTGATGATCAGAAATTGTGTTATAGCATTGGCCACATACCTGACACTGTTGTATTGTCCTGTCATAAGCATTTTATGAAATGCGTTATGTATCTATTATGGTATACACTCACTATTATGTTATCTCAGTTCTTTTTTTTCCAGAGATTGAACTGAGAAACATGGATGCCCTCCAAGCCTGAAAAAAAAATTATCAATGACAAATCATCAACGGCATAACCAGGATTTGATCTTGGGGGGGGGGGGGGGTGGTGGTGGTGTTAGTATGCGAGGGAGCGAAGCGACCAAGCCTGAGCGAGTGAAGCAAGCAGGGGGGGGGGAAGGGTGTGGGAGGGGGGTGTCCCCTTCCACGGAGAGAACTTTTTGCATTTTTTTTTTCCACCTTCCAAATCCCGGTCCAAATCTTGGGGGGTGGGGGGCGACCGCCCCCATCGCCCCCCCTTGGCTATGCCAGTGCAAATCATTATATTTACTAAATACATACACATACATATGTACATAACATGTACACACTGGTCCCCAGTTTAGCATTGACAGGAATAGCTGAGAATCATAATATCTTGATCAAAATGTATATAACGGAATTTGCTTATGCTTGTCATAGCATATATGTACTGGCAATTTAAAAAATAAGCGCAACAACCAACCTTATTTAGCCTTAATTCCAGCTATCTTGCATTTAGAATGTACATATGAGTCATATCATAATTTCTCTTCTACTTTGATTTCCAAGAAGAAATGTAAATAAAATTTTACTTAGCATAGTCCAGCTATGACTACCAAAAAAAAAAAAAGTGAATTAAACATTATCTTACAGTTACCTCATAGACATCTGGTATTGTGCTGGATATTTCCTGGTACATCTCAGAGGCTGTGTTGTAGTCTTTCAGCTGGTAGGTCTCCAGCTTCTTCTCCAGGCGATCCACATCTCCCTTTGCTGTCCATATGATCTGGACAAGAGATTTGGCATCAGGTTCATGTGAAAAAACCTTTAGCACTCCTTGAACATTCCATGTAGCTTCTTCATTACTTTAATTTACTGCTCATGTTGCATATAAATTGAGGTCTATATTGGTTTTGGTCAAACACAGACATACACATTGTACTACATTTTAACCAATGCATAAATGGATTCTAGTATTGTTGGGTCTTTTTCTTAGCATCAGTTTCTTTCACATTATCATACAGTCAGGCAGCTTCATTTCAATTTTAAAGAATAGCATAGTGACTGCATCACATGGCTCCACACCTTTGGATCTTTGAAGTTCCTCATATTTGAAAATAACTTCCTTACATAATGATGTCTTTTCAAACACTGCAGTCCTACCCATATTTTTGATACTTGTTTGTAACAATATTATTCTAAGCACAATCCTATATCACTGCCTATCTGCCCCATTCCACATTACAAAGAAGTGGACACTTTCGTGTCATTGAGGCTTTATTGGCATAGGGCTAGGCCTGCTTTAGTTATTGAACTTCACTCGTGTGAAGGATAGCATTAATTGTGTACATATCTGAATGCCTCCAAAAAGATATTTTTGCTATAACACAGATGTCACATAGACATCTGCCCCAATATACTTGGGGCTAGTCTTCAACAGGTTAAGAATTAAATCTTTACCTTTGACTTGAAGCTTGTGCACCTTATAGTTGGTAACAGCTTCCCCTACTCATGCATACATACAAAGTGTATGCCAAGTTTCATTTGGATACCTCAAATGGTTCTTAAGTTACGCTGTCCACAAAGTCAATTACAGACAGAAGGACGGACCGACAAACCAAAAACATAATGCCTCCAGTGGCACTTTGTGGCAGAGCCATAAAAATCTACTATCATCTGTCATTCATTACTGCTTTCTTACTAGCAAGATGGATTGCACCTAAACCAATAATACATAAAAAGATATGCAACTGCACAAACAAAATCATATATCTAGATATATACAACATAAAATTGACTGGGTTATTGGATGGAAGAGGGCATACTCCACACTTCTGAGAAATGTCACATTTAATGATTTCTACATGGTTTATTTCACATGTGTGACTTTTTTATGTTTGTTACTAGTATATTTTACTTAATTATATAACTAGAATTTGGTACATTTCCTAGTCAGACTCAGACCAAACCATACCAATACTACAACATCTTTCACAATATTTGGTTTGCAGACAGGAAAACAAGGCTGTTTATTGTGTGTGTTTCATTTTGCTAATAAGGTTTATGTGAAGAAAAAATAGAACGTAAACTTGAATATGCTTGTCCATCTTTATATCAGCAATGTATCTAGATATCAACTACCACCTGGACAAATACCCCTGCACAACCCTTTCCTGCGGTAACTGTCCTGGGGTAATTGTCTAAGGGTTGTCCGCAGGGCAATTGTCCATGGAGTAGTTGTCCAAGAAACGCAAGGTACACAGACAACGGCACTAAAAATAACTTGGCAGCTTGCACATATCTGGCATCTAAAAGCATAATTCTTAAAACATGCAAGTAGGTACAAATGTTTAGTCACCAGAATAATTGAAAAGCTGGTCAAAATATTGCTTAAGTATGCATAAATAAGCTCTTTTTACTACAACTATAATCACAGAATAATGTATCAAATTTTGACTTTGTGTACAGGATAGCAGCTGCAACACAGAGTGACTTCAACCGACTGAAAAAGTAGGAGAGGGAGAGAAAGAAGATGCAGACGTTGACAGAGCATGAAGAAAATAGATAACAGTGTGGGAGAAAGAGCATGTCATATAACAAGTAAATAATGTATGAGGTGTGCACTTACATATCATAACAAGCTACCCTTCAGGTTGGCTATGGAAACTGTATAAGATTTAGTCTACGAGATCTTTTAACAAGACTGATACATATACATATATCCATGGATGAGTATACTTGCAAACTGAAGTATTAAGTCTTGTTTAATTTTGTAGCATATCCTAAACGTTTAAAATCCATCATCCCCTGAATATGAAGACCTTCATGTCTTGATAGGGAATTCCATCCATCTCCAGGGATGCAGCGGGAAAGGTAAGTCTTTAAGTCAAAAGTCTAGTTCTAAAAACAGCATTAGTACACATGTGTATTTATAAATCATACAACATTCAGCAACAGCACTTTCATAAATGAATACTTCAACTTACAAACATTTACTCACCCGTAACATCTTCAGTGTGTCAATAATCTGCTGGGTCACTCCTTTCCACTGCCCATGGTAGGACTCAATGTCTGCTGTTGTAAATTCTTCCAGAGTCTGAAAATGAATGTGATGTCTCCAGCTACTAAGCACAATATGGCAATATGCAGAAAGAACAAATGAAACTTTTTTTTACGATAAAAGATCATTAATCTATATTCCATATGCAACAAAAATTCATAAATATAAATTTTTACAGAAAATAGGTGCATATTCAACAGTACAATATACCATACACCAACTTTTATGCAAGTAATAGGAAACATTAAAAAAAAAAAAATCAAAAAAAAAAAATTTAGTAGATGAAAATATCATGACAATGGACTGAAGTGATCATAAAATTACCTTTTAGCATCACATACTACATCACCATCAACACATTGTGAAATGAGCACTAAACAAATCACTGGCACAGACTAATAATGACTTCCAAAGAGAATTGGCTTGATCTGTATTGATTAGCTAGGAATATGTATGAAAGCTGTGAATACAAAGTTAGTTCCCAGTCAGCACGTCTCAACGTTTTAAAACATATTCTGAAAGGGGATACAAAACTCTTCTCTTTGTTCCTGATAGCAGGACGTAGCTACCACTAACCTGACCAAGAAGGGCAATCTCCATCATATCCTTCTGCCCAACCGTCATTCCAGCAACTTTCTGTAAACATGGGAAATGATATGAGTGATAAACATATACTTCAAGTCTAAATGAATAATTGAGATGTGTTATATACAGACATTAACATTTCAAAAAGGGTTAGGGTTAGGGCAAGGCTTGACATTTGCAATGACACAGTGGACAGAGTCACATGAAATAGAAACGAAGCCACCACTTTCTAAAAGTAACGCATTGGTGGCCTTATCAAGCCAAAATGTGTGAGAGTGTACATGCTTCTTTACTGGTATGTGTTCTTCTTATCCAGACAAGGGGAGAATAACTTGTGATTCAGGGCTTGATAACTACATACATTCAGCTAGCAGCCGTGACCAAGGTTGCCATATTGCTGCTAATTTTTGTGGCCAAATTCAGCCAAGTTATTTTTTTCTATACGTCAGATAAAGATTTCATGGCTAAATGTAAAAATATAAGTAGGGAAACCCCTTCAGTGTGTTATGCGATCATTTATTAATATATAGTGCTACGAGAGAGAAAAAAAAATATAAATATGTATATCATTATTATTTTTATTATTATTATTATTATTATTATTATTATTATTATTATGCCTCAATTCAATGTTGTTCAGTATTGAAAATGTTGGACTTAGTGAACTTCATCAAACTGTATGGTACCTAAAGGCCTTTATCATACTTGCCAATTTTCAAATATACTTCTAATCATCATGGTTTAACATTTGGAAGTTTTACTAAATCACCTTAATTTCTTAATGATTTTCTTTTTTACTTCTCAGTCAAAGTACATGGTATTTCAAGCACTTTATTATACCTGCTAACTTTCACATTGATAATTACAATGTACTTTGGTTTATTGTATTACTTCAATGTTTCATTAATTCTTCATGTGCAACAGTGTAAACCCCTGAGTGCCAAATTATTCTAAAACTGCAATGTACGCATGGTTGGGAAAACATTCTGCTTTTTAGATCCATGTATTGTAACTCCTTATGAATTTCTGTTACACTGGATAAGCAATTAGCAAAGTTGTACAGAAAATGCAAAGTTGTGCAGTATGATGTATGTTTTGTGATAAATGTCTGATTATTTTTCTTTCAAATGGCCAGTAGCTTAAAATAATGGCGTGAACTTCTGCACAAAAACAGTGAGGGGAAACTTTGAATTTAATTGCAAATCAAATAGGGGCCACCACTTGGCTTTCACTCAGCATAATGCAAGCTATGTGTGACTGGAATGAAATCGCCACTGAAACTTTCACTATACTGCAGTATTTGGTGATTGATAAATCGGTTTTGGCGGGTTTAAGCGTCTGACTAAAATATGGGAACTTTGCCTGCCGGTGACTGAGTCCAGCATGCAAACATGGCACATAAGGTTAAATAATTTTTTATGTTTTTTGTTATCTTTTAATGCCACTAACACAGAAAAGTTAATGTGAGGGCCTTGGTTTGGGTGTGGGTTAGGATTAATTAGGGATAGTAGAGCCCAATCACCAAGCTCACACTGGCACAAATACTAATACTGGAAAAGCAAAATGACAGAAGAAGGCCCAAGACTCGAATAAAGGATGAATGAATGCTTGAAAGATCTGACAGCATGTATGACATAATGCATCATCTAGCATCACAAACAAGTATTGATGTACAAGATTCCTTTATTTTCTGTTCATGTCGTGAATCAGGCAAATTACACGACTTCCACATGAAGGAGGTGGGAAGCAACCTACTGCATTTAGATTCTACAGACCATACACCAAACAGTTGATGGATCTATAAAGTTGTTCTAGCATGGACTTGCAACACATACCAATTCACAACCCTGAAACGAATAAGCGTTTAGTTCAACCTCTACAAATCAAAAACATACTGATGCACACGATGGTAGATAAGTAAATGAATAAATAGATATATAATAGATGAATAATTGCTTTGATGACAAAAATTATTTTTTGTTCAAATTTAGGAAGTCTACACATACTAAGCATACAACATCATTTTTATGGAAAAAAAAAGGTAGTTTTCATTTTTGAGTATTTATTTGACTAATGATAAATACAAAACAGGGCAAATATTGTACACAACAAAATCATAAAATGAAAGCAAGATATCATTCAGAGGGGTGAAGGTTCAGGTGTGAGTTTCTTCAATTTGTCTCCCTCTACAAATGAAATTTGCTAAGATCACAACTGCTGATCTGTAAATTAACAAACATGTTGTGTCACTGCCGGCAACCAGGGACAGCCTGGTGGTAGTGTCGCTGCCCGGAAAGCAGTAGATGACAGGTTTGAGTCCCACTGCTTCCTTTTTTTCTCACATGTTTGTTAATTTACAGATCAGCAGTTGTGATCTTAGCAAATTTCATTTGTAGAGGGAGACAAATTGAAGAAACTCACACTTGAACAAAATCACTATTGGTAACTCTGCATGAAATAATCCAGATTACCTATGGTAATTGGTTGTTGTTGTTTTTTTATCAGCTTATCATTTTGATATGTGGGAGCAAACGCAAGGGTTAATTTACTATGTCCAACACCATAAATATCACTAGTGATTAGTAATTAGCATATATGCAGATCATATCAAAATTTTAAAGCACAAAAAGGACATAAAAAGTTAGAGGTGTTTTTTTTTTCCAAATACAAGAAATCAAATAAAAATTTTGACCATAGCAAACAAACTGTCAAGAAGTAATTCAATGCAGTGTCGGTGTTATAGGATTGTGTATGATGCTTCCAGGTCCCAGTAGGCTGTGGAAGAATATCAGGACAATAGCACAGTAACAAGTGAAGTGGGAGGGAAAGGAAAATGTGAATTTACACAACACAAAATTGGAAAAAGAAGTAGTCATAGCGCAAAGGTAACTCAATAGAAAAAAATCCAAGTGTATACTTCCTACTTCAGAAAACAAAATATTACATAATCTAGTATGTGATAATGGCATGACATGAGAAAAACAAGGACAACAGCTGCACATCTTCAGGTCACAAAATGTGCATTCATATGCTGATTTATCATCCAGAGGGCACTTCTAAAATTGGGATCAGAAATATTTTTGTAAAGAAGTGTTTCCAGAAAGTCATTACTGCAAAATTCAAACCACATCAAATGAATGTCTTACAAAAATTGGTGTTTCATGCATGCAGCAATGCTTCAAGCCACCGCTGATACAAGTGACTGGTGCCTTTCAGCTCAGCAAACAGCAAAAGAATTGTAAAAAGAGCAGCGCTGCAAAACACACACACACACACACACACACACACACACACACACACACACACATTTAAAAAAAACACACACACTTTGTAATCATTGTTATGGGGGACTCACCGTAAGGCTAATGAAGATCTTTCCACAGCATGTTGCCAAGGATTTGAAGCAAGGAAACACTGAGGGTGGGCCACCAGCCCTTTGTAGAAACAACTACCAAACAAAAAGATAAGAGAAGAAATGCATATTGTGTGTGGGAATATAAGAAATCCCTTGTTATTGTAAACCACTTTGATTTGTAAGCAGAGTGTGGACAGGTAGGCCTCATTCTTGATTCAACTCTATTACTCAAACAATGTATGCCCACATGCACTTCAATACAGGTTGAAATGCTGCAGATAACAGGCAGACACACCCCTAGCTCACTCTCCACTGTTGCTCTACCCTTTTCCTTTGTTTTGCAATTTGGCATCCTCAGCACAATGTGGTGTTGCCTCTAATTCCTCCTTCCACTATTGCTAGTTTTGCTCTTGTTTTCCATCTTGCTGCTATTTTTGCAAATTGCAAGCCCCAGGTCATTGAAGCTTGACACATGACTAAGGCCAGACAATTTTTTTTTTTTTAAATCTTTTGACAGTTAGGGTCAATGAACTTGGGAGTTCAACCTGCACATATTTGAGGTTTGCCTATGCGCTCTAAAGCACATGCTCTGCTCTGGCAGGCACCGCGTAGCTGGAAGCTGATGATTTATATAAAAACAAAAGGCTTCTATATTAGGACATTGAGCGATTTTCAGCATGAGTGTATCATGGGTGGAAATGAGCTGATTGGTGGAGGTATGCGCTCTACCAGTTCCATTCTACTTAAACATATTTGCTCCTGTCTGGTGTTTTCATGTGAATACAAGTGCTTCTCACTGGCTGATAGCCAGTAACATCTGATTCTTGGGATCAATTTAGGTTTGAGGGGAAGACAGGAATATCGATCAGCTCCTGACTGGTGTTTGAGTATGAAAATTAGTGATTCTCACAGGCTGAATGCCAGCGACACACAATGCTTGGGATCAATTTAGGTATCAATGCAATGTGGCTGTGGATAAGATATTCTCACTGGCTCACCTGTAGACTCCAGTCGATAGCTGAGGTGAAGACACTGTTTGTCAATGGAGTCACTGAACCTGGCATCATTTCTCTGGAGAAGATAACATAAGAGAACACACTTTGATATCATCAATGCTTGGTGAAAGTCCCCCCCCGCCCCAACCACCACCTACATGTCAGAAGTACAATATGTCACATTTACACTTGTAAGTAAACGCCCACTAGTCTAATATCATCTTCCCTTGACATTATTATTTATCAAAATTCTCAGGTTTACCAACAACAAAAAAGTAAAAAGGGAGAGACAAATAATTGTTACTCTTTTTAATTACCAGAAGGGCTTTCAGTGTTCAGAATGGGCCTTTCAGTATGGCAATTCATCTAGACACATCTGCAGACACATGACAATGGGCCCGGCCTTCACACACACAGACGAATGTATGTATGTATGTACGTATGTATGTATTAAATATATGAGGGCATGAGCTAATGATAGTCCAAAAAAAAATGTTTGACTTCAGTACTGCCAAAGTGGAAATTTTCACACAATTTGTACTTGTAACATGAAACTAGTGCCAAAATAAAAACTTGTCATACGTAATACAAACTTGATTCCTCAAAAAGAGAATCAAGTGAAATTCATCTTATAGGGGCAAGTGCAGAAGTTACTCGCACTAAAATTTCTGCTTCTACAGTAAGTCATCTCTGCAGTTTAACAAGCAGTGGTTGATAATTGAATGAATACTAATATAACTCAGAGCACATATCATGACATTTTTCATGCCACTGTATCAAAATACACTCCAACCTGTCTTCAGTAATAACTACAGGGGAATATGAAATGTGCTTTTTGAAAATAGGTTTCTCGACAGAGATTTGATGCAGGAACCAGTTTTGATACATATTTTTAATATCCCATAAGATTACATGCACTCAACAATAAACACACCTACAAATCATTTACACAGGTCATCATCTACAGGTCATTTACATCGAAAGAAAAAACAACATCAAAAGATATGTAACAACCACTGTGACTTTTTGTACTGTCCTTACCAGATATCATAATATCACATTTAAATCTCAAGTATTTTCCTCCCAAAGAACTCCAATATTTCATTCAACAAAAACTGCTGTACCTTCATATACCAACTGTAAGCTAGTAACTTGCTTTTTGTCATTTTTAGCTTTCATGTGGTTTATATATTGTGTGAGTGTGGGCTTTCATGTTAACTATTTTCCTTTTTGGCTGCAAGAGAGAACAAGCTACATTAGACCAATGCATTTTAATACAGGCTCCCTGGCATGATGTTATGTGGTGGAAGCCAGTATTTTGTCTTGTTTAATCATAATTTATTTTCAAATTCTTTAAAAAAAAACAAAGCACAATCTCTATCAAGCACATAATAAAATACAAAATAATACGAGATTTCAGTGAAAGAGTTCACACAAAACTATTTAAAGAACAGACCAATCATGAAACAAAGATGGTATAATGTATAATGAACATATTTGCTTGGAAGCCTGTACATGTGTATACCAAAGGATTGAGATTTGAATGATGTGTACTACTAATTGCACGAGCCCCTGCAATAACAGCAAGTCAGAAATGTGTTATATAAATGAATGAGTGTTTCATTGATGGGGGTATCAAGAGAGATGTCTTGATGGAAGAATATCATCCTATTGACACATGTACTGAAGATTGAACTATTTGGTTAATAGACTCACTGGATGTTGCAGCTTGTTAACCATTCATTCTCAGTTGAGAGACCGGTATCAAACTCATGCATGAGGTCATAGTCAGTGAGCATATCAACAGTTGTGATTGGACGAGCCTGCACAAAGACCATGGAACACAAAGGAGCAATGATGGTTGAACTTGTTTTGGATGAGAACTTTTTCATGTTCCCGACTGCTTTATGTTCAAACCTTGTATACATACCTCCACTCGCGGAGTCAATACTTCTGCTTAGCAAAAAAAAATTGGCGGATTTGAAATTTGCCACGATATCACTGTGGCGCTGAAACAAACCAAGTTACTTTGTGCTTGAGGCATAAAATGCAGCACTCCTGTTCACTGTGTAGCTCACACAGGTAAGGATTACAAACATGACGGATCAAATATACTTGAACATTCAACTTCACTCTTTGTTTCATACTGACATCGGCAGAGCATTTTTCTTACAGCCATAATTACTTCAAGTGATTGATACTCCAAACTGCAGTATTTCCCTCAAGTCCAGCTTTACATTCGGATAGTTTAAAAACCAAAGAAGCATTGTCGTGTACACTTTGCCCTGATTCTTTCCTGTCATAGTATATGCCATTACCATGCCAAGGAGAATCAAAGCCATAGTTCATCTACAACTAAAAGGATGGTATCGTTTTGGTTGAGATGGAGCCTCAGGTTTCTGACTTTTCTTTTTTTGAGATAATGAGAAACCTCTAATGAAATATGAAAGAGTACATAATTTTAAGAGGGATTCAAAGCTTATTTGATGAAAAATGGTTTTGAAATGGCTAAGATATCCAAAACAAAGGTATCCTATGAGATGGAGCCCACCTTATATTGTATATCAGGATCACTTTGTTTTACTTTGTTTTTGGATATCTCACCCATATCAAAACTGATTTTCATCAAATAAATTTTGAATTCCTCTTACAATGGAATGCTCTCTAACATTTCATAGTGGTTGGTTGCTTAGTATCTCGAATTAAGTGAAAAGCGCAATACTCATCTCAACCAATGCTATGCCAGCCCTTATTGAATAAGACAGGCTGTGAATAAATAACACATGATCAATAATTATTTGACTTCAGCAAAAACACTTAGACTTTCGAGGCATTTACCTGCAACAAGTAGATGATTCCCTTGCAGTAAGCCCACTCAATGTCCCGAGAGTCACCAAACTTCTCTTCCAGCTAGCAAGAATTTCATAGACACAGGTCAAGGGATACTGGTAAATACATGTTAAACCTTTTTGCAACATACAAGAAAGAAAGAGAGCTCCAATAGCTTTTAAGTTTAATGTATCATTTTCTCGTCAGAATCATTATCAAATACAGCAGGACATAAAACAAAGAAAATGCAAAATGGCTTCAGTTGTATTTTAATGCTATCAAAAAGAACAAGAGCTTGGGGCTTTGACCCTCATCTGAGCTCTGTGACAAATTCAAACTTGATGCAACTGCCCTGTTCTATGGAGGGAATGAGACCCATGCACTGGTATGTAATTTGATAGTGGGGTTGGGCTGGTGCCTTTTTGCCATGACTGCAAGAAGACTTGCTGGGTCACACAATGCAAGGGAGTTTTATGAGAAAATTAGCTCATGCCATCAGGATTGAATGGACAGGGCAACAACATATAGAGGACACTGAACTTGTTTAAAAGGCAGGGCTTACCCAAATCGTCACCTGTTGTAAGTTCCCTTGTATAATTCATATTTTGTTGAATCAAATTAAATTTTAAAATTCACCCACACACAAATATATCTATTCTCGGTACTTTTTTCTTTCTTCCTTTCTTTCTTTGTTTTGTTTTGTTTTGTTTTGTTTTGTTTTGTTTTGTTTTGTTTTGTTTTGTTTTGTTTTGTTTTGTTTTGTTTTGTTTTGTTTTGTTTTGTTTTGTTTTGTTGTGTGTTTTTTTTTTGGGGGGGGGGGATTGGAGCTCCAGGGTCAATCAAATTTAGTTGTGGCAGGATCAATTTTCATTATCTCTCTATCACAGGGTGGAAGTTCTTGAGTGGAAATAACCCTCTGTGTTGGCAATGCTGTGAAATTTTCTGGCAACCCTGGTGGACTGTAATGTTAAACATTGTCATTGGGATTGTAGCAGATATCAAAGTCACTGGCATAATTTCATGACTGAAGGTACGGGGCAATAATTCACTTTAATCCTTTTTAGCCAGTGTATGTTTCTACCCATTTGTACAAATATACTATATTCAAATAAGTCCGCTACATTTTCTTGTGACCATGAAGGGACCATGATATCAAATGTCGTCACTAGGATTGTAAGTCAATACTGCTACACAATTTGTTGTGATGTTTTATAAAGTTTTAGAACAAGGTAAGAGGTGATAAATCAATTTCCTCCTTTAGTTTGTGTATACGTATCTTCTTATAAGAACTGGTTCATTGTTTTGGGTTCCCGCAATCTTGCCCTCACAACACCATTCATTTGTAGCTGGAGTATAGTGCAGATATCTTGCAAGAAAGAACATATCAAAAAGTATGTGGACCATTGTTAATGTCACTGACATACTATATATCAACCAGGAAATGTGTACAAATGTACCAAATGCTAGATCTCATGTTGTACTTTCCAACAGGACGAACCAGAAGCAACCCAGTGGACATGCTTGCCTCTGGCAAATGGTGCACCCAGTCTTCCACACACTCAAGGCGTTGACAAAGTAAACACTTCCCGACATCGAACCAATGACTTGTTGCCCGACATTGAACCAATGACTTGTTGTTTCTATCCTTACCTTCAGGGCTATTTCAGCCAGATCCAGAGCAACTTGGTCAGAGATACAAGCCTTCTTTGATTCAGGTGAAGTAATATCCGTTGTGACAGTTCCACCTGCATCTAATGAGGATCGTCAATATTAATGAAGTAGAATTGCATTGTATTACAATGACTCTTCTGCTACAATTCTGAATATGACTGCAATTAATCTCAAACAATGATCAACCTCTCAGAAGCCAAACACTTGGCCTTAATAAGTCATAGTCAAAGGCTTATTTCAACTCGACCATTACGTCAAGAAGTATAAATATCATTAAACGGAAATATATATACAATTCAATAAAATTGATACATTACCAAATAAGAAACAACAATGATCCCACATTACACAACATATATTTGTACACAACGTACACTGTTAAATCTTTATAATCTGAAGGTGATGTGTAATTTACGAAAACAATAGGAGAAGCCTCTTACAAGCTTCTAAATGTGAACTATACAGCTTTTCAACTAAGCAATGACTTCGTAAAATTACAAATTAAAGTAGAACTGGCACTGATTTTTTTTTTTTTAATCAATTTTTAAGGTTGATAGTAATTCTATGGTAATAGAAGTGCAGAATTAGCATTCTGATTCATGTGCATATGTGCACTTTCTGCTTATATTGTTAAATAAGCGTTACTTTAAAAAAAAAAAAAAAAAACTTTCTTTCTCCCTACAGCTTTCAGCCTTGTAAAAGGCCTCTTTTCATATATCATTCTTTATCACATAAATAAATTATGTGTACATACTTCCTACCAAGACATTATTTTTCAAAGCTTTTGCTTGTTTCTTTTGTCTAACACAACTCCATTCAGTGACTCAAGTAAACTACTAACCTTCCATCAGGATTGCTTTCTGCTTAGATCCAACTTCTATCTTCTCTATGGCAAAGATGTTGTCTTTCCTGCGCAGCATGATGGTGTCCGGATCAGCCATACCAGACACAACAGACTGAATCAATTCACAAGTTTGGTACGAGTTGAAGTTTGTTGCAGTAGTAGAAGACGGAACAATAACAACAAAGTGATTGTGACAGAGAAGCAAACACATTACATTTTCGTATGAACATCATCACTGTAATGACCCAGCTACAGAGCAAACAGTGATACCCATACACACTTTGTGTGGGACAGGGTAATAGTTAATGTTTACCTAACTAACACTCAACTAACTCTGACTGTAATGAAAGAATAATTGTCAGATGTAATTGGAGGTGTCATGGTTGTCAACATAATTTCTGCTGCCCCCCCCCCCCCCTCCAACAGACCAGACCTTGAGGGTACATTCTTGGTGCAAGTAAAACACTGAAACTGATAAACATAAGGTCAGCATCACATTAAGAGTTTTCCACGGTCAATGTTAGACCTACCTCTCCAAGACCATAGTTCGCATTGATGAGAACAATAGCTGGATTCCCATCCACTGGGTCTTGTCCAAAGAGTACACCTATTTTGTTTGAAAGAAGAATACATCATTTTACAATTTCACATTTTAACTGCTTCTCTCTAATTCTCATGCCGGAAGCACACACAAGGAAATAATGCAAGACTTAAACGATTGTGAGTCATTTTTGCGAATACTCTGTTTCTCTATGTTTATTCATCCATTCTTCTTTACCTGTCTAGATTCTTAATCTTCATTTCTTATCACCCTCCGTAATTTCTAAAGAGTCCAAACATTCTATGAGGTTGATAATTCTTACTAATGCTATGTAATGTGCATTATATATGTACACAATATCAGGTCTTCTTCAAAATCAACATTGCAGCAAGATGATGCAAAAACAAACAAACAAACAAACATGTAAATGAGATACAGAATAGGATGTAAGAACATCCCATTCGGACCTCCCAACCTTTCTGACTGAAAAATAGGGATGACTTCATAGCTCAAACATAGGAAAGAAAGAACAGTTTCCATAGGAGTGTGTAGTGAAATCATCAATAAAAATAGGAAATTCCTTTTGAAACGAGAGCTGGGAATGGTCAAAATTCAGATTCTTTCCTCAAAATTCAGAATGGTTGGGACATTTGTCCCATTGATAGATAACAGTCTCTTTCTCTGTCATAACAATGAAATCCTGCTTCAGGGCATTTTCAGCCAACAAAAATCAGCACAGTAGTGGTTCAATGACTACAAGTCACTTAGAGGGCTCTTTTCATACCTGATGCCTCTGAGGGAACCATCTCCATGACAACAACACCCATGGTTGACTCCACCATCTGACCTCTCTGCCTGATGGAGGAAAGTATTAGAGATCTTCACATGAGGTAAACTACATCCAGAAAGCACAAATACAGAATACAAGTGTTCACCTTGTCATCCTGCAACACATGGAATGAATTTTCTTTACCATAGAATAATGTAAAACATATTGTATTAATGGAATCCTCACAAACAAAAGAATCACATCAAAACATTATTACTTCTTTCATCACTGTCAAGTCCAGCAAAATAAAACAGGGGGTATGATGCTATACACCAAACCTTTTTATCTGTGCAATAGAAAACAGAAGCATTACGATCACAAGATATATATAGCATAGTTTACAAGTAAAGTTACATCACAGCGCAGTAGAGTACATTTACATAGTAGCTGCGCTATACAAATTTGTCAAATAATTATTATTATTAAAGATACTAATGTTCTGTAACTAACTGTAAGTATGGTTAAACTACTGTTTACATAACAACAATTAACAAACCAAGTGTTTAATGAGGCTTGTAGCTGGCTTACCTGCGATACTGTACAGCTTGAAAAGAAAACTGAGATGCCCAGCACTGTTGTACTGCTTCAATTATCTGCAGTGTAAATTACCAAAGTCAAAACACTTGGTTTTGTCAAATCTTTTTTTACATATTACAAATATAGATTCTACAAAGTAAACGTGGATTAAACAGAATTGTCTACATGCGACATCTTTGAAACAAGCCAAGATGTTGTCCAGCGATTGGCACATAGTCAGTGTCACCTTGATATACATGTATATCCTGTCACTCAGGACTTGGATGCACACAGCAGGCATTTGTATTGAATACCAAATTATCAAATACTTGGTCGTTATTCTAATGACAAGTTATTACATACATGATCGTAGTTTGATTGCCCTACTTCCAATTCAGCGCATAATTTAGTGTAGGACAGTGACCCATACAGAATGTTCTTCATTTGTACTTCCTATATCTGTGTTAATATAGTAAAAAAAGTCTTTTCTTCTTCTTTTTCAGGTACAAGAAAATCATAGAGGTTGTACAGAATGGCCCATATTCACGAAGGTGGTATAAATGAAACCATGGTTTAAACCATGGACAAAAACCATGGAGCACCAAGTGTCACACGGAATATTTCATTACGAAATTGGTCATTTTGTCAACAAAATGACCGTTTTTTTACTGAAATTATCATTTCGTGGACGAAATGTTAATTTAGTTACAAAATGTTGTCATTTCGTTAAAAATAATCATTTCATCGATGAAATGACTGATTTCGTAATGCAATATTCCATGCGACACTTGGCGCTCCATAATTTTTGTCCATGGTTTAAACCATGGTTTCATTTGTACCACTTTCGTGAATTCGGGCCAATGTGGCAAGTAGGGAATTCTCAGGCCAACTAATGCAAGTGTGGTCACTGCTCCAAAGACAACTAGAAATGTCGCTACAGCGACTGGTTATACCCCCGCGAAACAACATTTCATAAGCTTTGGTAAAAAAACTGAGGAAGTAGTTAAATCCGCAAGATCTTTCCTTGATCTTCTGCCATTAATATGCCGTTACCATGGCAACGTACTTTCGGGTACTGTCGAAAAATGCGTCTTGCACATCTACAACCAAAGGCACACATCTGTACCAAGTTTCATGGAAATTGGGCAAAAACTGAGGAAGTAGTTTGCAACACAAAATTTTCCATCATTTTGGCTCATAATATGTGAGCTGTTACCATGGCAACATACTTTTTGTCACTGTCAAGAAATGTGTCATGCTGACCTATATCCTAAGACAAACATTCAATATGAATTCCATGAGAATTGGAAGAACACTGATGAAGCAGTTTTGCCATGAAGCATTTTGCCCTATATTTTACCAATAACATGCCGTTACCATGGCAACGCACTTTTTGCCACTGCGGAAATATGTGTCTTGCACATTAACATATTCAGATGAACATCTGTACCTAATTTCATAAAAATTGATCAAAAACTGTGGGAGGAGTTCGCGACGCAAGATTTGTACCCATTTTTTCCCATAATATGCCGTTACCATGGCAACGTACTTTTGGGTACTGTCAAAAAATACGTCTTGCACATCTACAACCCAAGGCACACATCTGTGCCAAGTTTTATGGGAATCGGTTGAAAACTGAGGAAGGGCGGGGGTATAAAAAGGTGGATTGAGGCATGGCACACAAAGCAATCTCTACAGGATAGCAGGGTATTAAAAACCAAGGGCAGTTAACTTCCAGCCTTGCAGAGAGGAAGCATGCTGCTGATGAACTCTATACAGCACTAGCAGAGCTACAAGAGAGAGAGAGGGAGTGAGAAGTAGGTGAAGGAGGCACCAGATGTTTAGGAACACCAGCAACCTGGCTGTTCAGCAGCAGGCACAACATTACAGGCAGTGGAACTCAGGCCTGGATACCCCCAAAGAAGCTTCTACCACTGTACCTATTTTGGATAATGAACCAGCAAGTTTCCCTTAATAAACATGTATGCCTTTCCAGATTCTAATCAAATGCTCCATACCTTGTCATAACCTTTGACCCCAAGGATGGTGGTCAGCTGACCAGCTGCAGACATCTCAGAAGTGTCTTCACCTGGACAAGCAAGGAAGAACATCCATCTTACCGTTTCTTTGAATTCCATCACGTATATATGTGACCATGCATCACAACACCAACAAAGTTGAGCATCCTGATTGTACATGAGGATTCAAATAGCTGAAATGGGTTAACCTAGTCAATCTTTAGTTTTGTCTTGTTTTCTAAAAGAGCAATTCCTCTTCTCAAAAATTCTTAAGTTTGGGATCATGAAATGAATCAGAAATTGTACTTTTTGCAGTTTTTCTGGAACACTTTTAGTAGAATAGTGTGATTAGGTATGTCTTAGAGGCCCCTTCTTTTCATTTGTTTAAAAAAAAAAAAAAAATTCACACTCCTGCATTGAAAGTTGGCATCAGCCACGAATAGAATAATAAGTTTGGAAAATTTCTGCTCAATCTGATAATCCCTTCATTGTGGTTGGTACAGAGTTTTAAACCCTGTTTTTGTCCCATTCTTGCACAGAGTACAGCAAATTTGAATAGACCCATAACTTCAAAGCCTCTTCCAGAAAGTGCACACTATTTTCACTATTTAGATAGATTGGGAAAGTCCACTTGTGTGAGTTATACATCATTCTAAAGCTTAGAGTCTGCTTTTTCAGAATCTGCCCCTTGAATAAAAATACATATCTGGCAACTTTTTAGGTGGTTTTGTGATGATCTAAGGGACACATATATCGTGTATACGTCATTGTTATGTTGGGACATTCCTGACTATGGTGATGACTTCAAAGAAATTTTGCCATTTACGATTAAGTTTATCTCAGAGTTTTCTATTTCTGTTAAATGTTCAATTCATCATGGGAAGCGGGGCAGCTGTAGGCTTCCCCACCCTCATCCCCTCCCATCCACAACCAACCCATACACTCTTTTGTCTGGGAAAACCCAACAATTAGTATATGAACAAACAAACAAAATCTAATCAAATTCATGAAATTCTTCCGTCGAGAACATCTCGACGGAAGAATTTCATGAATTTGAATAACAAAGCAGTACCCGCTGCATGCTGTAAGGATTAGAACCAACACTTGCTGTCGGGCTAAAGCTCGGTGGTCTAGTGGAGATGACGCCTGTCCGGTAATCAGGTCGTAGGTTTGAATCCTGCTCGAGTATGTACGCCCATGATATTTTTATCATGGCTACTACTAAAACACTGATCAATTCAGTGCTTATTTACGTCGATGTAGGGCAACTTGTCAATCAGTTGCAATGAAAATCTAATCAATCATAGGTCTACTAAAAATTATGAGCTGATTTGAATTAAAAAGTCATTTTTCATTGGCTGTATGTAAAAAGCAATGCACTTAGGCAGAAGTTTGATAAATGAATATAACTTTCATGAATATTGGTGTAGTCATCGGTGACACAACATTTGCTCCTGCAACAATTGATCTGGTCTTACTTTGATGTGAGGATTAAGATTAGGGGTAGGGTTATGTTTGTGGGTAGAATTTACGTTTGGCTTATCGTGCACATATTTCATGAGAGCAATTGTCAACGGAGCAAATGTCACGGAACTGTATTCATCAACCTTCAATACAGAAAGACTTTGTATTATATTATCTGTTTTGTGTAAGCATATTTTCTCCTTTAAGTCATGAAAATGATGAATGCCATTAGGCTTTCTGAGGACCATGGAAACTACAGATTGCAGTAGTAATAAACACATCACAGAAGCATGTCTTATCACCTTTACAGAGTGACAAGTATTTTCTTTTTTCAATCTAACTGACTGACCTGTAGCAGAGGACCTGACTGCAAATCTTCGCTGCCCAACAGTCTGACCAAAGAGTCTGTCCAGCTCCAGCCTCAGGGCACGTCTTACCTCAGCGCATAGCGGTGTCCTCTCAAACAAATCACATACCCTAAATGAAGACGAAAAACACACCCTGAATAAAGGCAGCCACGGAAACATGCTATGCTTACTTTATATGTCTCCAAAAATTAGATGGTATGAATATACGAAATTATGAATTACAGTAGGTTTGTTTAGACAATGATAAGGATATAATACAAATGCTATATGGAGGATGAGTTACTGGATTAAAACATAAAATCTTTGCTGACGGATGGGCTTTCTCATTTGGAGCTTTGAGAAAGCAGAAACTCAATGAAAATAGCGTATTCATTGATACACATGTAATGTTTCAAGCCTTCCTTCACAGTCACCAGCTTAAAAGACCAAAGAGGCACAAAATTTAAAATAACTGTGATTGTTCACTCATTTTTGGGAAGTCATTCTAACAGACATTTAACCCTAACTGCACTGTGTGGGGGGGGGGCCTCGGAGGCCCCCCCCTCGACATTTCGCACGATTACTCTGCAACACGCAATGCTCTCGCCGCGATGCTCCATGACTTTTTTCTTTTGAGTTTCCCGCACATTTTGACACAAAATTTGTGACGCCTGGGGGTACGGTTCTGAAGTTACATGACTTTTTGTACATGCACGTGAGGCCAAAAATGGCTAAAAAATGTGATTTTCACATGGTTCATATAAATATGCTTATTTTTACTCTCAATGGCTAAAATCAGTTTGTTTTAGGAGTATTATGCTTCAAAAAGTGTCTGTGACAAATTTTGTTACAAAAAACAATAAAACAAAAGGTCAAAAAAACAAAGAAATACATAAGAAATTCATGAAACAATAAAATAAATAAGAAATAAATTGATACCGAATTTTTTTCAAGTACATTTGCTAAGAATGCCACAAAGAATAACTATACCAAAAATGAGCACTTTTGGAGCTTTATCTACTGATTTAGATGAAAGATTCTGATTTCTCGCATAAATTATCATAATTAATAAAAATAAAATAAAAGAAGACTATTTTGGAAAATTTAAAAACACGATCTTGTAGATTACATCGCACACTACCATTGTGCAAAGTTCCACGGCGATCGCGCGATCCACGGCCGAGATCTTAAGGGGGGCCCTTGAGGCCCCCCCCCCCCCCCCCCCCGTCTTTCGAGCTACCAAAATAGCCCAGTCTTTTTAGGGTTAAGGAAACAAAATTTGCTGGTTTCATTTAAAATAGTGAGTCTAATCTTACAAATAATATTTTTTTTAAAGTAAATTCCACAGGGCATTAGTAAGAATCATTCACCTGACAGTAGCTTTTTAGTAGTTCAGTAATGTGTTTTGCACTGTGCAAGAGTTACAGCAGGCAGATAATTTTTCTAGCACCTAACCAAGTAATGTGCATTACTTGATTTTATAAAATGGTGACATGATATAAATTCTGTGGCAGACATTTTTACAAGATTCCTAGGTCCACATCAGCTTCAAGCTGTCTGAACCACACACATAAATAATCGCAACGCATTTTTAATTCACAGGCAATGCAGCTGAAAGTGGATGAGTGATCATTAGTGTAGGCGCAAACTAATGCCTGGTGAAATGTTAAGTAGGGCTTTCATATCACAGAAAAGATGATATCTCTAAACCAATCATTTGATTAGGATCTTTATCACTATTTTATGATGTGCATTATTTACCTCATTTTATGAATCCTCAATTCTGATTGGTTGAATTTGGGGTCATAAATTCAATAATTACAAAATAGTATCCAAACGGCCCAATAGTACTAGACTACCCCATAGTGCTAAACCACCCTCTCCTGGTTCAATTGCCACATGTAGTTCATATATTCTAAACACTTGGTTTCCACAGCACAAGAAGTCACCTTTGTCCATGCAATCTCAGTGCAAATTTCCATGACAACATAGCCAAAAATTTATTTAAAGTATTATCGTGTGTAAATAGGCTGACATGATCGCGATCGACGGAGTAAAATGTAATTCAAGTGTATTTTATTACCTCTGCCATGGGAGGAGGTTATGTTTTCATTACCGCTGGTTTCTTTGTTTGTTTGTCCATGTGCAAAATAACTCAAAAAGTTGTAAACGGATTTGGATGAAACTTGCAGGAAAGGTTGAGAATAACATAAGGAACAGATGTATAAATTTTGGCAGTGATCAAGAAATTTTCATGGATCTTATGAAGGATTTGAAATATTTGGGCAGGTAGATTCAATGAACTTGGGAAATTAAGCTGCACATTTTTTAGGGTTTCAAACGTGCACTGAAGTGCATGCTATAGTTTCTGCTAGGGCGAGACGTGCCGTGCAGCTAAGGGTTGATGATGTAACAAAAGGCTATATATTGGGAAATCGGGCGATTTTAAGCATGCACGTATGGGTGGAAATCACTGATCTCTATGGAAGAACAAGGTCATTGGTGAAAAGTAGCTGCTTGGTGGAGGTCTGCATTCTCAGAGTGCTTCTCTAGTTATTTTATAAAACAAATATTATATTCTATTTCAGGATCATAGCATGGAGTTGATATCACTTGGGGAAATAATATCAAACAATATCAAATTAAATTCTCGCTAAAATTGCAAATTTTATTAAAGGTAGTTAAAAACCCAGCTCTGTATCAACACTGTTACCTGTTACATGTGTCTTCTAGGTAGGCAGATTGAACTAAACTGGAGACCTCAGTCAGATCACTTATAGCCTCTTCGAGTTGAGGGTGTGACTACAAGACATAAATTTCCAGGAAAGTAAAACATCAAAATATGTCAAGAATTTGGTTATAATAAGTATACATGCAAAGCCTATTGCTTCCTTTTACATTCCTGCAATTTACAATTTTAAGGGAAAAGGAATGCACTTTAATACATTTCTAAAGAAGATTTAGATAGACTGTATAAGTCAGTTGCCCTTTACAGACATAACATATCCATGAATCACATGAGATCAAATAAAGTCAGATCTTTCTGAAGAACTGGTAATTTCACAAACACTATAACTTTGCAAAGTGGTAATGATTGCACTTGTTCCGAGTTGAATTTTCTTAAAATTACTGTAATCTGTGCAATGGCCTGTTATTCATGTACCAAGTGGTGAAATTCCTGAAAATCTTTAAAGTTCATCTGTAAACCAGGACTTTCATTACCTTTTTTATTTTTTTCCAGTTATCCCTCTACAGTGAATTGTTCTGTCATATTTCCACTCCATAAGATGCTAACTTTGTGGAGAATGAATAACTGCACAAAATACTACTAAGTATCTGGTGTATGCTCTATGTACATATCATAGACTGCAGTAAAATGGACCAAGCATTGAGCTAAGCATTCAAAGCATAATAATAAGTAGGTATTTTGACCCACACTCTCTGGGCAATAGAAAAAAAAAAAAAGAAGCTTCACAGTTGCAATTACCTTTAACTGGAGCTGGAATGCAGCACTTGTGAGACAGAATCCTGGAGGCACAACATACTCCAATAAAGAATGACAAAAACGGAAAAAAATCACAACAGAACACAAAGAAAATTAGTGTGGTATAATTATGAATACATGAATTAACAGCTAGTTAAATCATCAAGACTAATGAGGGCATATCAATCTTTAGATTTCTTTTTTATCATGCATGGCCGTATCTACAAATGCAAAATTAGTAATAACACTCCGTCTCCCTTTTTATATGCCTGAAAAGTAGAATCTGCCACAAATCTGCATTACTACTTACAAAGCCACCTGTCTGCAGTGTAGCTCTACAGCCTTAGACCTACTGTATGTTTAAGACATAGTATAGATTAGTGGGCTATGATACTCCACATATGTGAAATATATATACCATATTAAAGAACTCTGACAGTCACAGGGATGGTAGGAAATTACAATTAATTAGCTGCTGCAATGGCAGTCACTATTAGTGTTATCTAGGAAGTTATTTATTATCATACCAAGTCTTTCATTCATGCAAGAGGGGTCCAGTTAATCCAAAATAAGATAAAAATCTCTGTAATGTCTACAATTGTATATTGCGTTGTCGAATTAACGCTTGCATCTGTCCATATTCTCAGTGATTCCTTCTTCTTCTTTCTTTCTTTTTTCAAATTCTGTAAACCTCCCTTGCTCATCATTGCAAATGTTCTCAAAAAGAAAACCATAATAGGTAGATTAGAAAATTGCCCAATTGTCATACCAGGTAGTTGTGGTCTCAATTTAAATTTGGCTTTTATTTTTCCAACTGATGTACACTGTCATCCTACCTTGGGCTGTGAGCTCTCACTCAGGTGGGTGAGTATAGCTAGCTGACTCCCTTTGCCCCCTACAAGTTTGGGGGACTGGCAGCCAACTGAGTCAAATGGAAGCACCAACTGATCTGCGTCTTCCTTGCTAGGTTCTGATATTACGCAGACAACAAGAAGAGTGCAAGAAAAAAAGACGAGAGAATTAAAGCAAACATGCAGTCTGTAAAAAACAGTATATATATCACATGAATTTTTCTCACTCATTTTGGACACAGATAGGTAAAGATGACATGATGTAAGTTATATGAGAGATAAGGTTTGGAATAAAAGGAAATAGTTTCAACCCATTGTGGGAAGTTTAACAGCCAAATGCTATTTAACGGTTGAAGACTAGTCCCGAGTATACTCAAGGCGGGTGTCTGTGGGAAACGTTTGTTAGGAAAAATCAGCTTGTATTCAACAGGTTAATACCAGACTGACTTTTTCATGGACAATTTATTGCTTTTAATTGGTTATAGGCATTAAAAACCAGTTAATTACAAATAAAATAACCCTTCCACGACTTAAGTTTTTGTGGAATTTAACCTCACATTTTTCCAAATGGCACCTGCATGCACACAAACACATGCTACACTGTTCACCCACATGCCAGGATGGCTGTAGGCACAGTGATTTCAAGAGGGGCAGCTGCATGCAGTTTCTATATTAGGGGCCAAGGGACAGATATGAGAACATATGAAATTTCTTTGAATATTCATACCACATGCTATGGTGCAAATTCTAAATAGTTCTACCAAACACTTTGGCCAGTAAAGGGAGGACCATTTTTTGAATGGTAAGAATAATGGAAAAAAAAAAGGAAAATGATGAAATTTGAAATTAAACTAGCAGTGCAGGATTTGATGCATCCAGGTCGAGTTCTCTGCCTTTGTATATCATATCAGGCTCCATAATATGAGTGACTGTACACATAAATTATTGAACCCGTAGTGTCAGGATTCGAAACCTCCTAGCCAAAATTATTTTCACTACATTTTGGCAAACATACACATGTATTGTTCTGTAAAACAACAATAACACATCAACTTTGATGAAATTAAATTAAAATATATTCACTTTTCCTCATTTCATTTTATGATTTCCAATATCAAATTATTTTTTTTTTAATGAAAGACCCAGTAGGAATATATTTAGATTTGCTTGTAATATCTCTATCAATGTTGAAATTTTAGATTTGATCAGTATCACCTGACTGCTTCATAAAATCTTCAGAATACTGTTTAGTGGAACTTCTGCAATGAGTTATTTCATCTTTCTCTGAGGGGGATATTACAACAAGCATGTATCCTGAGGAAACATATCTGGTGATTTCTGTCGATTTCCACAAGAAATACAACATCCCACCTGGCTCCTTGAAAAGAGACATGGTTCTGTTGCCATACTCCTCTGGTCTACCACCATCATACCTGTACAAAATTAAAGAAGTGTATATATGTGCACTATATATCAAAATCTTATGCTGACAAAATCTCATTTCTCACGATTCATGTCATCCATTCAAACAGTTCAGATTCATACTGAATTATTCAAATAAATCCATACAGTGAAATCAATGTTGTATTCTCAGAATGCATTGCAAGTGATGAATTTTTCAACATGCAACCAAAATGGAAAAGCACATTTGTACCCCCATAGAACTTTCATATCAAAGTATAATACACGATGTAATTACATACATTCATAGTTGAATACTTACAGCAGAGGAACCCGTATATGCGTCATACAAGTCTATATGAGGATTCAACAAGTTGTTCCCCCAAAAAGTGGAATAGATATCAAAATCATGTTTTCTGCATTACTTCCATCTTGCGAGCAATTTGACCTGCTGAATGGTGTAAAATACAAGCAACACTTCATAACTCATCACTTCCAAAAAGGGTCAAACGGGTACATGGCAAGAGCTAGAAAATAATGAAAGATTTGCTATTCCAAAACATTAACATGTAATTACTGACCTTATCATTGATATTTTGTACATTTCCTAAAAACATGCCAGCAATAGTGAAAATAAAACATCTTCCTTTAATAAACAAGCTTCCTTTCACCTGTGCAGAATCTCAGAGATCCCCCAGCCTTTGATGCCATTCACTGTGAATTTAGCCTTCCGCTCATGAATCTTCACTTCCCAGCGTGGTCCCATGTAGAAGACAGGGTTTGACTCTGCCTCCACCCTCACCCAAAAGGTTCTGCCATCTGCACGGTGTATTAATGGATGGATGCAAGACTTGCATGGTCACACACCTAGCTGGCACAATTCTAATGATACAAATTCACAATGCAATCTAACCCGTTGAGGACAAGTTGCTTTTGCCATAAGATGCATTCCCCATAGACGTGCTTAGGATAAGCAATACTTCTATGTTTGAACACATTTCATTCTCACAACTGAAACTCCAAAACTCATTTGGTCATAAAAATTTTTTGATCTTGGACTTTTGTCCACGAGACACATACTTAATCTGAAGTACAGGGAATTTAAAGGAAAAAAAGAAAAGAAATCAAGCTATATTTGCTGTTGACAAATCTGCAAACATTTAGATGCATTTAGATTTAATAATTAGTTAGTAGAATTACACCATTTCCCAAGCAAGAGTTTAAAAAAAAAAAAAAAAACTTCGTTATACAATCTGCGCTGCAATATATTAAAGTTCTCTTGCACTTGTTGGGAGCCTACGCAGAATAAATTCTATTGAATTAACCAATTTTGTAGCTTTTTAATGAAGTTGGAATGATTGGTATTATGCGTTCTCAAGCATGACAAAGAAATGAGTACATTAAATTTGAATAATTCCTAGAACTACATGTCTCATCAGTTCTTATTCATACTTTGTATTTTCTAACTTCATACTGCTCATGTGGATGAAGATGAACAATTCAGTATTCACTTGTACTACACACATACCTTGTAAAACTAGCCAGTCTCATTACAATATCACACCAAGAATAAATTGTTTGTTTGTTTGCTTGTTTTCATTCTTTTGGCCATATTTGAAAACGCAATAAATGATATGCAAAGTGTGTGATGTACTGAATGCATATCAAATGCACAATATATGCTATACATGGTATATGACTATTTAAAGTCCCAGTACACAATAAATGCCATGCATGGCATGTTATATATTAAAATGTTACAGGATGTGTAACCTCCCTTTGTGGTGGCACTTGCCACAGAAACAAAGATAGATTTTTTTTTTCTTGTTTCGTGTATGAATAATGTCATGTGTTATGTGATGCTCATGTAACAATACACCATACTTGAACAAAATATTAATGTAAATATAAAGTATCAGATGATGGTCTAATGAAAATTTTCACTCTCACCTTCAACTTTGAATGTAAAGCTGTATTTGTCAGGAGGCTGGTTACCAGGCATCAGCTTGGGTAATGAGATGTCCACTGACTTGAGAGGGCATTTCACTCCATTTGGCATGAACAAATAACCAACTGACAAGCTAAGAGAGGAATACCGATATACAGAAGTGTTACATGCATGAAATAATTCACTAATATGTGCTTCACTAATGAAATGAAATCAATAAATGTGAAGACCCTCTCGAACAAAGAATACAACCCTGATAATCACTTGTATGCTTATTTCTTGATCAATATTAGATACATGCATGAAAACATTTTTTTCTGTTTGAAAAAAATCAACAAAAAGCAATATCAAAGACAGAATATGCATAGTGTGTCTCCCAAAACAGTTGCAATCAAGTTACTACTGCATTCACAGTCATACTTGTTTCTGGGTCTAATGCTGTATTTTGAGCTGTTCTTTGTGTCTACTTTAGTTAATGGATTCTGTTAATGTAAAAGGTAGCTGCTGCTATGTCGGGTAAGCCCAGTGAAAGCTAAGATTTAGTCCCTGATGACCTTCATACGCTCACAAATGTAAGTGTTGCTGACAAAGAATGGTTTAAATCTAAGAATAACTGAGATGATTGAGAGGATGGTTCTAAAACTCACTGTGATAGATAGCCTGGGATAGAAAATACACCAACTTGAAGCGAACATCCATCCTACAATGGGAAGAATTCATGGAAATGGTGTCAGAAACTGGTTCCAGTCATCAAGTTTGACAACATTTAAAGATGATTGCATCATCTAGTAACTGTTTTATGCACGATACCACTAACTCAACAAAAATAACATTTAACTGTGACATTCATTAATGTTGCAATGGTAACTGCAATAACTTTGATTTCCAAAAAATTGAAATTTTCTTTGTGCTTAGCCCTAGCAGCACTTAAGTAAGTTGTAACCAAGATTGCTTGTTACATTGTCACTATCATGAAAGCTTAAGATGGACAATGATCACTCTGATCGAGGCTAGAAATGGTCTTTTATCTATTAAAAAAAAAAAAAAATCATCAGAATGACAAGAGATCTTCATGACCATAAAGTCATTACCTTCATTATTCAAGTGTTCTAACTGTATACAGTAAGCAAAAGTTTGATAACATTGTATACATCTTGGTGTAAGGACAATACTGTGTTACACACTACTAAATGTATTTCAATCAAACAAATACAGACATTTTAAAAAAAAAATGTTCAGTGGTGTGAAAACACAGTAACGCAATTTAGGTAATAAAATTCATTATACATCTGCAGCTTGTAGTTAAATACAAGGATCAGAGCTAACCTCTAAAACAGCAAAGTGAAGCACATAGCAGTAGAAGGCAGCCCAGTCACGAACACCTATGAGGGTGATGAAAAAAGGAACAAATGTTTTAGAGTCTGTTTGAGGTGTATTCAGAAAGTTTATCATAAAAGTAAATGAATTTGTGAAGACATGTAGGGAAACATAACAAAATATTGCAAAATAATGGAAAGTCACTCAGTGTGAACATGGGCATAAAAAGAACATTTTGAAAATTGAAAGTGATCACAAGCAAATTCCCCACACAAACCTTATCTAAAGCGAGATGTGAAGTACACTATACATGATGGTCAAACTCAAACAAAATGCACACAATGCATGCAACTGAATTAATTAATTATAATCTTGTGGACTGCTTTAACTGATGTACCCGTGATTAGTTTCTGCATAAAACATCTTTGCAAGTTCATCTGTTTAGCTTGTTTACCTTGTGGTATTTACAAATTCTGACTACAGGAAAAGCAAGGGAAGCTGTTGTTTGAAACATTCATCACTGGGCATTTGGGCCAGAGACATAAATTCAGAATCAGCAAACAATTGTGCATTTTGCATTCAGCATCAATCACCTGCTTTAAAGGCTGCAATGACAGTGTTCCAGCATGCCAAGTGCAATCTTCACTGAATATGAACTGTATGTCTCACATTTTCACACATGGTGGAAAGGGTTGGCTTTCCGTGGTTTTTTTTTTTTCCCTATTCATTTTATATTTTTAAACATTGCATTGCCTTGTTGTAGAAAAGCAGTCATTGGCACTAATGACTGACAGAGTCCAGACTAATCATATCGTAAAACATGCCACTTTGTATAAGAGACAATGTAAAGCCAACAATCATATTTGCAAGTATGCGAAAAGTGTCATGCTCCAACCAATATATTCAATGCCACTAAAATATATAGATGGGCAATTCCACGGTAACTAGGACACAGGTGCCAAAAATTCAAAATGATATTTGTTTCAAACACCATAAATTTTCAGACAGTACTTGAGTTGAAGTTTTAAGAATCATTATGTTTTTCAATAAAAGCGGCCATTTTGATTTTCAAAATGGCTGCCAAAATATGCCTTTAACTCAATGGTGAAAAGAGTGTATTGTCGCATAACTTACTCTCTGTATATCTACTTTATTAGTACTCTAAACAACAATCTTTCATATGTATGCAGTTACCAGAGAAGTCTTTTACCACACGATAGAAAAAAAAGCTGGTAGCTTTAAAGAATTTGATAAAAACTGTTAATTACTTTGATAATGATGGATGTAACGTCAGTTACCAAAAACAAGGAATTTTTAAGTTTATTCATCAAAGGAAGTGAGCTGTATGATGTAACTTGGGATTTCTAATGTATGCCCATATGCCTTTATTTTAATACCAGAAATAAGGATACTTGGCATACTGGAGAGTCAAAATGAACACTACAAAATGTGTAACGTCAGTTACCGAAACGTCATACACGAGTATGTAACGTCAGTTACCATGACAGTAATTATAACTGAGGCAAATTTTTTGATTTTTGGCCATTTCAATACATCTGGGAAGTCAACTTACAACAAAGAGCAGCAATCCCTTTCATAGGAAATGATGTCATTACCATGGTATGTCCATGGATATATATATATATTTTTTTTATTTCTAAATTCATTTATTCATTCATTTACCATGATTATCTTTTTTTTGGGGGGGGGGAGCTTGAGCTTTCGATTTTTGATTCAGCACAAGTTTAAGGTTAAATCATCTGGAAGTTTAGTTTGCCACATGCAATATATATGCACTCAAATTAGTACATTCCCAGTCCTACAGGATGATAAAGCTACCAAAGTTTGTAGGCCTAATCAGTGACATGATTGCATGTTAACCACATTTTCTACAAAAAAAAAAAACCCAAACAAACTTCTGCACAGCTGTATACCAACAGTTTAACAATCTTCACCAATGTTTGCTTTTGCTGGCATTTTTTTTTTCAGGAAGCTTAGTCAAGTTTCTACCTCAAGGCAAATGCACAAACAGATATTTCTTCTCTTGCACTTAAATGTGTGGTGTAGTTAACATGGCTCATCTTGTATTATGGTACGTAAGGCATGTACTCATTATTGTTTGAAACTTAACACTGATGTTGCTCAAAGTGAGAGAGGATTCAGGGTTTTTTTTTAAAAAAATGTTCATACAGTGTGTATTTGTTGATTACTTTATTCTATTCATGCAGGGACATTTTGTAATACAACACATGATAATTATGAACAGGAAGAGTTTTTTATATTGATTTTAGTATTCTTTCGTTGCAAAGTCCGATTTTTTGGTATCTCGAATGGATTGCAAGCCGTGATATATCAGTGAAAAGGAAAAAAAAAACAGTTGAATTACTTCAAGCTAGGAATAAAACAATAATGCTCTTTTGACCAAAAAAGCATTTATTTTTCTTCTTCACAGAGAAATATTAAAAGTGCGACACTTTTCATTTTAAATCAATTGATGATGGAGATCATCAGGAGTAAAATAAAGAAAAGAAGGAGAAATATATCACAATAGATTTCATACGTATTTGTGCATATTTATGAGTTGATACATGTTTTTTTCCCCATAACCTGGAAAGATATTTTGATATTTTTTTCAAGCACAAAAATATCCATGTTTTGTGTAGTACTACAAGTATTATGGGTGGAGCACTCTATGTAGATAAAAACTTTCCTGTTCATTAAAAAACAAACAAACAAACAAACAAACAAAAAAGCCCTTAGCCATGTCAATATATTCATACTTGGAACTGCTTAATCTATTAATGGCTCTGTGCAATCATAAATGTTGAATGAAAATTAAATCTTCAGACAAATGTCAAGAAATATCCTCTTGTGCATTTACATTATTTTTGCCCAACTGTGCTATGGCATTGGGGGGTGCCCCCTAAGGGCCCACCCAATATTATTTGTGTCTTTAGATTTTGTTTTAATTTGTTGCTGTAGTTGCCTGGGATTGTCACTGGTACATTGCAGCAGTGTAATAACCTGTTAAATAAATTAGCTCTCTGTAAACCCCACGGCAAAGTATGTGTAACGTCAGTTACGTAACGTCAGTTACTGACATGTTTACCTTTAAGTTTTCATAGAACACAAAGAAAATGGACTACTGTTTCATTTCATTGTGTATAGATGTTATGACTGATGAACCAAGGTATGACTCCATATCAACCAAATCATTCTGAATGGTCAGAATTATGAAATATCACATAGCTATTCCCAATCATGATTTTGCATGTGTAAACCCAATGGCAAATGTAAGCGTAACGTCAGTTACGTAACGTCAGTTACCGTCATGCCTTCACTGAAATTGGCATGGTGGTAAAAGGAGACAACTAAAGTACACATTATTTGGCACACCTGTTCCTAAGAACCTAGGTGTATTGCCACATTAAACACATAAAGGCTAAAAGTCAGGGACATGAGATATTTCCATTTACATCTACACCATAATTTCCCATGTCCTTTTTCCGTAACGTCAGTTACCGACACATTTTCACTTGCTATGTGATAAGAAATGCAGTTTGAGAGAAAAACTTTCCACCTATTTCTTCATTCTCATGAACTTATTCATCAATGCTAATTGCAAGCCCAAGGTGCTTTCATTCACAAAACTACAAGGCAAACAATTTCATGAAAATCCTTACGTGTAACGTCAGTTACCGTGGAATTGCCCAGATGTGTACTTTAACAGGCATTAGTTGTATTCACAAATACATTGTATGCTGACAGGGAGTCCCCCAATCAACAGATGAGAAAAACAATTACCAACTGTCACCTTCAATGATTTACCATCTGCTATGATAACATAGCAGAAATATTACCAGTGCACAATATTCATATCTGTCTCCTAATATTTTTTTTTCAAAACACCTAATAAAGATAATAAGCAATGATTTCATTTTAACAAGCTTACCAAATGAGTGGTCTCGTAACCCCCGCATGGTGATAAGTTTTTCCTCCTGACCTTCAACCTTCACCATACCCCTGAACACGCCATACTGCTCATAGTGTGTTTGATGCATGCTGGGAATGACATGACCAAATAAACATAGGTAAAATCATGACATTTGAGACAGGACCTGCTCTGATTATTCAGGTAAATGTTACCATTTGTGATACCGCACATCATCGGGTACATGGGTACACACAAACCACAAAGTCTCTTAAATATGAACTGGAAGGAGTAAAACATTTTTTTTTTTCTTTTCTCTTCTTGAGGTGGGCTGTCAAGTGTACTCTTGAAGGGATAACATGGTTGATAATTTTTAGTTGTAATTACAAACATACATATATCTCTGCAAGATTATTCAATTTGATGCTTCTTTTGAAACCATCTTTTAAGAAGTCACGGTCAAGGTCACAAGGTTTTCTGGTTTCTTCATACCTCACTGGAAATTTTGTCAATTCAAAATAATGGCAGAGCAGCTTTGAAGTTGTTTCAGTACTGTATTGTCTTTATAACCTGACCCTCTCAGTTACATACTGAGAAGTGAAGGAATGATATTGCTAGGATGTCCCTGCAATGTTTCCCAATGTTTGAGTTATCTTCTAGCTGTCTTTGGATCAAGGGTCTAAATGTTGTCAGTACAATATGACCAAAACCTACATACATTACGTATTTACAGCATGAGTTGCCAGGTTTTAAGCCACACTGAATCTATTTCCTGAGTCAGAAAATCTCTCTCATGACGCACTTTAGCAGAATGCTGATACCTGTACTTATAGAGACTTCTATAAGGAGGAATGAGGACAGCATTACTGAAAGGTATCAGCGCAAAATCTTGCTTGCTTACCCTTTCAACTTGTGAAAGAACTCTCTGCTCCATATTTCCCTTGCAACATTTGCACCATTCTGCCAGGCACTTAGGTCAGTATCAAAGTTGAAGATAGGAGTAAAAGCTGCCCACCTACCAATTCACATACGAAAAAAAGATAATGATCTGTAATAGATGAGTACCACAACAAAAACTTAAAACAGGCTACTTCAATGACCAAAGTAATCTGAAGCAAAATGTGCATAGAACAGGCACCTACATGTACATGGAAACTGGTGTACAAGCCTGAAACTGTATGCAAAAAATGAGAGAGATTAGGTGTTCTGCTTTCACCATAATTTGTCACTGCTTGAATGACTATAGTGTGTACCATATGTTTTTATAATAGGTTTTCCCAGAGAATTCCATTGTCTGTCATTCATTTTCACATATCGTTACTCAAAACTGTCTTTAACAAATTTATGAGATTGGAGTCAAAAGGGGCCTGAGCTTTCGATCCGAGAAGAATCTTTGTCAGAGGCAAAATGACAAACAGGCACGGAAAGCAATCACATTTATTTATTTATTTATTTATTTATTTATTAATTTATTCATTTATTTATTTATAATCTTTTGTCAGGGTAGTCCATTCACCATGATGAACATACAGTTGAACCTCTCGTATCCGGACAAGTCGGGACCCGGGCTCATCCGGATAAGGGATTTGGCCGGATACGGGAGACTCAATGCTTTATACATGTACATAATATACATACACATGTACTGATGTAGCCCATTGTAGTACCACATGTAGTAATGCGTATACTGCAACCTTTTCATTGCTACACTCAGTAACAGACCCCAAAATAGAGGTTCGTGTTTGCAAGAATGAAATCATTTTCTTTTATAAATTCTTGGGATGATTTATACCTAAATAATCATTAAGAAATGTATCAAGTACATGTAATTCATGTGTGTTTGTGTAGGAGTTCTCTAGGAGTTGGGAATCCCCCTTTCCTCCCATAATTATATATTTTTTTTAAATCACGGCGAGATTGCATCCGTATAATAGAGAGATCCGGATAAAGGGAGGCCGGATAAGAGAGGTTCAACTGTACATATGTACATTAAATAGCAAAACGTATATGTGACCGTGCACCTCAAAACAAACAAGAAGTCGCCAGACATGAATTTTTAGTTAAGACCATATTCTGAAAGAGCAGACTTTAAGCTTTAGAATGATGTATAACTCAAATCAAACGGACTCTCCTTACCTATCTAAATATTGGAAAGAATGCACAAACTCAGGAAAAGTGTGAACTGAAAAAAGAGGCTCTGAAGTACAGTGTCTATTCAAGCGCTTAATCTTTACCAACCCGTGCTGGCTGTGCGATGAATGGGACAAAAAATAGGAAGTAAACCACCAGAGTAACAACAATGAAGGGATTATCAGATTAAACTGAAATTGAGCATGCCTCATTAACACATTCTGTCCATAATTAACGCCAACTTTCAAAGCAGTAGCACTATCCTTTAAAAAGTTATTAGAGTTGAAAGTGAAGACTGTGGACAAAGGTTTTTCAGAAATGTAAAAGGGACTCTATAGACACATCTAATCACACTATTCTACCAAAAATGTTTGAGATAAACTGCTAAAAAACACACTTTCCTGCCCGTTTTATGATACCAAATTTTAACATATCGTAAAAGAAGACCCGCTCTTTCAGAAAATATGAAAAAGTCAAATTCGGCTGGATTGATCCATTTCACTTATTTTCACTCTTCACGCAAAATCAGTGTGTGCGACTTTATGTTTGTTTTGAGGTGCACGGTCACATACAGAAGATGACATAATACAGTGTAGATACATACCAGCATACTGTACATTGCAAAGTAACATAAAAGAGTACATGCCACAGCAAGAGTTCATCAGAATGCCGAAATAACAATTAAAAACGCTATTATACAGGAATGATAAAGCCCAGAATGAATTTCGTGTGTTACTTACAAATAGCAACTTTGCTTAAACAATCTCTTTAATAAATGAATATATGGAAGAAGCTGATCTAGTTGAATGATCTAGCCTGTTCCATTCAAGTACAGAGGATACGATTGGGCTGCACTTGTGACAATCAGAGCGAAATCTTGGCACACATAGATTTCCACTGTCTATTAGCCTTGTATGATGTTCATGTACATCACTAGGCTTAACTAAGTGCACCTGAAGGTACGAAGGTGCTAAGTTATGGACGCATTTATATATCATCATAACGCGGCTGAAATCAAAACGTTTGTCTAGTGTCATCCATTTAAGACTTTTGAATAAATCAGCCGACGGTGTGTCATATGTTTTGTCCAAAATTATTCTTGCTGCCCTCTCTTGAATTTTTTCTAGCTTAGTTGTATGGGATTGAAATCTGTTTGACCAAACAACAGGACAGTAATCAAATTGTGGTAACACTAGACTATTATAAAGTAATTTTAGGGATTGTTGGGGCAAAAAGGCCTTCGCTATCTTTATCATGCAGACACTTTTTTGGGTACGTTTACATACATTTTCGATTTGTTTAGACCATTTCAGTTCTTCATCTATTAAAACACCTAAACATTTAGTGAACTGAACTCTTTTAATCCGACTACCATCTAATGAAATACTGAAATTTTCAATTTTCCCGAGATTAGCACGGGAGCCGATAATCATGACAGAAGTTTTGTCAGTGTTAAGGACGAGCCGATTTTTCTTAATCCACCCCATTACTTTATTTAGTGCAACAGTTATCTTTTCTTCTAAAACTGTTGCGTCATTAGCACTGACAGTGAGAGTCGTATCGTCAGCGTACATATCACCTTCTGAAGTACACTCAGGTAGACTGTTGACATATATTGAAAATAAAAGGGGACCAAGAATTGACCCTTGAGGTACACCCAATTTAATAGTTGAAGGGTGGGACTTGGCTCCTTTGAATTTCATCACTTGCTGTCTGTCACTTAAATAGGATTTGAACCAATCTAGTCGTCTTGCTACACCCTATACACTTTAATTTACGTAAAAGTAGGTCATGATCTACAGTGTCAAATGCCTTCCGAAGATCTATGAAGGCAACTCCAGAAATTTGATTATTATCTATATTCAAAGACCACTGATTCACAAGTTTTGCAAGAGCAGTTGATGTGGAATGAAATGGTCTAAAACCAGATTGATTAGGGTGTAGTAAATCATTCGCATTTATGAATTCGCTCAGTTGTTGATGTACGGTCCTTTCGATAATTTTACTCACTGTTGGTAAGATTGAGATGGGGCGGTAGTTATTCATCGAAGAAATATCTCCTGCTTTAAATATTGGTACTACCCGAGCCTTTTTCCATTCACGTGGAACAACTCCCGTAGACAGGGATTTGTTGATAATATCGCAAAGAGATTCTGCAATAGCATTCTTTGTCATCTTTAAAAGTTTGCAGCCGATGTGATCTTCTCCGGTTGCTTTATCTATGCCAAGAAGCTCGATCTGTCTCAATACAAAATCTCTCGTTATCATACTTGAATTAAATTGAGAATGAGATGGAACAAAGCCTTTGTCTTCATCTAATATCATTTGAGAAGTATTCCTCTGCAGGTCTTTTGTAATTTTAGTAGCATTAGATATGAAAAAATTGTTGAATGCTTCAGCAATACTTGCATTGTCGGATACTTCTGCATCATCAACCTTTATGGTATTGGGAGAAATGGGTGATGATTTAGGCGTAAGTTCCCCCAAGCTCTTCCACATTTTCTTACTGTTGTTACGATTTTGTAAAATTTGGTCAGTGTTATACTGTTTTTTTCTTATTCTCATGAGATGAGTAACTTTGTTTTCACATAATCATAACAGTCTCTGGATCATTCATGACCCTCCTCTGCCTTTTGTCTGTCCACCCTCTTTTAATCCCCCTCCCTTTACCTGTTGGGCTCCTTGCCCATGACCTCCAACTCTCCCCTTTTGTTTTCTTAAATGGTCTGTGTCCCTAGCCCTCCCCTGACTGTTCTTGTCGTGTGTAGTCCTTATGTGATTGCTTTCCCTGCCTGTTTGTCATTTTGCCTCTGACAAAGATTCTGCCAGGATCGAAAGCTCAGGCCCCTTTTGACTCCATTTTACTCCATTCGCTTGCCACTATTGGATAAGCAGTTTTCAGCAGCTTTTTTGCTACAAATTGTGAGATAGTGACAACCAATTCATATTGACATATTCTTATTTATTGAATGTGCACACATTTTTGTAAATGGCTATTCAACTTTGTCTCCAAGCATCTGTCACCATTCTATATAAATATTCACATACAACTGTATGGGGAAACAAGTTCATGATAGAAGCATTCAAATCAAGTCTGTAAGATGTCCATTTGAAAAATAACATTACTTATACCACATTTTAGATTTAATGTTATCGGTAAACACATCTCATTGATTACCAGATAGATATATAAAAGAGAGTCTTTTCAATCTAATCTAGTCATGTGAACAACATCAATCAAAGAATCATGATGCATTAGCAATGAGGACAGGGCCTTCCTAGTCACTGCTTTCAGATCCCAGAGAGACTACAAATGCAGTTCTAAGATAACCTGGGCATTAATTACTATCAGGTGTATCATTGCTCCCTATTTGTGGGAGGGCAGAAGAAACAATCTACAGAAAGGCAGGGTTCGAAATACAAAAATGATAGTCAAAATGAAGGCCTCTTTACTCTTGTCCCTGTATCTGTGTGTCCAAGTCCAAGTTATTTTTTTTTCTTCCCATTATTCAATCCCGTATTCTGTTTTAAATACATTTTTTTTTCTTTTAACATCCGTTAGTGTGCTTTCTCCCCTCCCCCCCCCCCCACAATTATCATTTCATTTTCGCATATTGTATGTATATATTGTACATAGTTTTCAGGCTGAATTTTCCAGTCTTGTGTATCTGGTGGTTTTTTTGTTTTTTTTTTTGTATCTGTAAATAGGAGTTTCTGCAATTTTTAAGCTTTGCTTCTCAGCAGGACTCCTATCTTTTCCACCTCATGTACTAGCATATGTTAACTCTTTTTAGCTATCTGTCATGTTTGTGTAATCATTGATTTCTTGTCTTCACCCAATACTGAGGTATTACAATTTCTGTACTTTGTTTTCTTGGTGGAATTGAACAAATAAATTGAATTGAATTGAATTGAATTGAATTGAATTGAATTGAATTGAATTGAATTAAGACTGGAAATGCAAATCCACCAATTATGCTGCTGGAGATGAAGGATGATCTGGCTGAATCTCTCCAAGAGAAACCCACAGTGAGCACATCAACCATTGTCAGGACACTAAATGACATGTTCACAACTTATAAGTTATTTTGGATGTAAAACGCTCCCTGTGTCTTGAAAAAACAAGCAGATTATCCAGGATTCGTTTCTGCAGGCTAGAGTTTTTGCCCGCTGCATCTGTGCAGATGAGTGCAGGGTTGTAACACCTGGACCCAAAGATTGAACGGGAGAGCACCACATGGCGAACCAGGAAGGAGAGTAGTACATGGGCAACAGGGACAAAACCACAACCTTACATTTGCAGTCTCAACTGTGGTGAGTTTGGTGCACCATACCACGATATGTCAAACAGTCACAGGGGAATTTTCAGGCGTTTCCTCTGGAAACTGCCAGGCATGCAGTGTATCAAGTTCTTCCCTCCTGTCACTGATGTCTTCATCACCTACAATGCCTATCAACATAAGAGCACAGCTACCTGAATATGCCGAAGAAACATACCCCAGGATTATCAATCCTACTGAGATGGCACACAATGTGTTCAAAGCAGCAGTTGAAATTTGGCAACTGTGAATATATATACATTGTTAGTGACAGGTGGCTGCTCTGAACAGAGTTTCTCACATGGCTTTCCTCGGGGGGGGGGGGGGGGGGGGGGGGGGTAAATAGCTGCATGCAGTAGGTGGCCGCTGAAGACAGATGGCCACTAAGGCCAGTTTGATTGTTAATTGCAAAAGTAACTTTTAGAAAAATAATGTCGGTAACTTTGCCAAAAGATTTATGGCTATCGTGAGCCATCCAAATAATGGGCATACACTTATTAGTTGACATACAAAAACAAAGCAATTCTCACTCACATGAAGGAGAAACGAACATGAATCAGAGGTCTGTCACTTTTTGACTTGGTGTTCTCCTGGAAGCCAACCCTGACAAATTAAATGAAATAATAAAAAGATATGTGGAAAATGTGAACAGTAAACTACCAACAAATACAGGCAGCATATCATTAGTAAGTGGTCAGGAGCTACACTTGACTCATATTATGTGTACACAACAATTAGGATAAATAAAATGTAAGTTATATTTGGGGTTATCACTGTATTTTCATAAAATCTTAGCTGGGCCAACTGTGAGGTGGAAATTTGAGTATTCAAATACCCTCTACATTTTGGCTGTTTAAATATTTAATACTGATAACTAAGTTTGTTGAAAGTTTGAGTCTTTACGATCACTTCACTTTTAAAAGTGAAACTATTCAATAAAATTATAGTTTGTTTTCTGACAATTGTTTCTCATTTTTTGAAGTTTTGAAAGATCATTTGGAATCCTCTCATTCACATCTATGCAGTTTCCCAATTCTTTATGAAAGAAGTGGTATAGAAATCAGAATGAAGACAAAAGTTAAGGAAAAAGATTTTAACCTCTTATACTAACAAGTGATGGTAGAGTTCTATTGTTATCATTCCTCTACTCTTCAAAATCCAGTTATCCTATTTCCAGCTCATCAGCTCATTACTTGCATATCAAATAGTGACTTAGTTTTATTTCCCTTTCATACAAAATTATGAAATAGACCACATTATACATAGCAGATTATAAATTCTTTTGAAACAGAATTTGTCATGGCTTAGCAGTACTTAGTTAGAATTTCATTGTTTTAGTTCTAACAGTAATCATAGTCAGCAGGTCAAGACATAATTTTCTATTAGTTATAAAATTTTTACCTTTAGAGTGACCTTCTCAAGTTCTGAACTCTACAGAATTAGTCTGCTCTTTGCCCCAACCCCACCCCCACATCCCCAAAAAACCCAAACAAACAAACATATAAACAACAATTTAAGGCAAGAGTAGAGATAAAAATCTTGTGTTGACGACATTCACTACAGTGTACACCACTCACTTGCACAGTCCATTGAAAGAAATCCTCCACAGTCTCATAGGTTCAACAACCTCCATGTGGAGACCGCCAGCCCGAAATCCTGACCCTTTATCTCCCTTCAGGACCACACAGTCTGGGTACTGAGGCAGGACCAGGTTCCCGATGCCTGGAAGGCCAAGAATAAACCAGCAGCTTCTGCATCCCCTTGGATGGAGCTCCACCTTTGTGACCAACCATTCCCCTGTAGGACTGATGCCCCATGCATATACAGAATTGAAACCCTGGAGAATCAGATTGATAGAAATATAAAATATTATTACCTATGTACCAACAGTTGCAAGTACATCCTATTTTCTAATGAAATACATTGGAGTGTGGCGTGCAGAGGTAAATCGGTACAACAATGTTAATGATGAATACAATGAAATATATCTACTAATTCTAACAACTGGAAACTTCTGCAAAAAGAGACCCAGTGGGTCTAGTGCTCACCTTAGTATCACAAGTTCATCTTCCTTGCATTCTTGCAGACTATTACCTAATATACAGGCTTAGGGGGCTTTGGGGAGCCTAGGGGTGAGGGTATGGAGTCCATTTATAAATTCTGGCTCACTGACAATAATACCTGCCAATTTCATAGAAAAATTGACCATACACATGCATCTTTAAAAAGAAGATTAAAAAGTGAAATTGGGACTTAATTTGGTACTAATCCCAAGAGGGCTACTCATAGATCGGCCATAAACCAGCTTGAAAGTACACTCATTAATGTATTCACTCAAAGCAATTCTGGCATAATAGAAGATTCTTTAAGAATTCTACAATCTTGGGGCGCTGGAGCTAAATCTGGAAACTTTTACACAATTATTTTCTGATTTTGGGGTGGGGGCACCAGGCTACTTTCAATGGACTTGATTATACATGGAGGAGAGTATCGTCCTTTTTTGTTTTTAAATGTCTCCAAGAATTCTTTGCAAGTTATCCTTTGCACTATAGCTCCATTGAGCACTTATTAAAATACCGGGTATCCACATTGCAAAATATTCAACACTAACAGCACTGCTAAAAGCCCTACAAGATTACAACCCGAGTTGCTACTGATATAAATTGTTTTTATTTGTATACTACTTGTAAAATATTTCCACCTGCTTACATACCATTACCTAGAAAACTACACTTTCTAGGAATTGCCTTCAAATTTAATGCTACTGAGAAAATAGGATGGTGGTGAAATAGCTTCATTCAGGTTGCTCATGCTACATTTTCTGGTGAGTGTCACGTTTGTCACTGCAAATTTACACTCTCTTCCACATCGCATGACTGTCTCAACAAACTCTCAATTTTTAGTCATGTTGTGATGTGATGACAGACATACATTTATGATACAATATATCAAGACATAGTGTGCCTCAATGCCTTTGTGTGTGAATACTTTAAAACTTCTATAGAATATCAATCCAATTTCATGATGTGTTACAGTGGAAACTCGATATAACGAGATGTTCCGGACCGAGTCATTTTCCTCGTTATAGCCGATATCTCGTTATATCAGTAGACATAAAAGAAGGCATAAAATAATGACATTAATTTGCACATGTGGGACTACCCATCATATTTCAATCAATACTGATAACTTGATATTGTGTGTGAGGGAATTACTCACCTTTATGGGTAAGAAGATGTTTTTCGCCAAGGAAATCCAATATCAAGAATATGTTTCTTATTAATTGTAGGTGTTTGAATTTGTAAATATATATAGCTTGCGATTGTATCAAGATCGTCTGTGGATTGGTATGTGGTTATCGTATGGGTGTGTGTTGTGTGGAAAGCTTGAATATGGTCTGCACAATGCTGTGTGTGTATGTGACACATTCTGTATGTACATTATGACTGCGTGTGTGTTAAGACGGGGAATTCCCTAAGTAGAAGGCCAATCACAGCATCAGATTGCCTCACACCTGCTAAACGTCATGATGATGTCATGTATACATATGGCCGTCCCACCACGTTTTCTGCATGTATCAGTGTGCGTGCACACACACTTTACACGTACAACATGCAGTGCTAGCTGGAGTGCACTGAAGAAAATGATTATGTGTGTACAAGACAGTTTTTGGCGCATCAAGCTTTACAATCTCGGAAGATGATAGCACAGGCGAAGTAAAGCTTTACCGAAGGCATTTTGCTTTACCTCGCTATAGCAGGTTTGATTTACTGTTTTTCTTTGTTTGGAAGTCACAAAATTTATCTCGTTATAGCAGTTATTTCGTTATAGCCGATCTCGCTATAAGAGTAGCATTTTACATGGACTTGTGTGGAAGGAAATTTGGGACCGAGAAAATTTCCTCGTTATAACCGATATCTCGTTATAGCAGTGTTCGTTATACCGAGTTTCCCCTGTATAAGCAATCAAGTTCTAGAATTTTCCCTGCCTTTTGAATGGTTTGCACTACAATACACCGATTGCTTTAATTTCATTTTCTTTCTTTTTTTCATGGATGTGGAGGGCATGCAAGGTCAGCCACATATTCAAACTTGTTGATCACCAGTCCAGGTTGTATCATGTTTTGATCTAGGTAGTGTAAGTCAAAGACAACTGCAACTAAGAATCTGACTACACATGAGTACAGTACAACAAGGACTTGAGCAGGATTATATGGACAGATTGACCCTCCTTGACACAGCTAATCATGCAGCATTGACAAAGAGCAAACATAGACTTTGATCATAAAACTAATTGTTAGAGGTCACATAAATGGCTGTAGTCTCTCAAGTTAATTAGCGATAAGTAGGGTATCTTCAAGGGCTGATTACATACAAAACATTGTAACATTTCTGATATTAAAAAAAAAAGGAATGCAAAGGAATAAAACACTGCACTTACATGGGGTTTATCTGGAACATCTGTAATAAACTCCATGTCCTCCTCTGTAGCCGTAGCAGCCTGTCCATAACCCACACTGGCTGCTTCCACCTTTCCTCCGTGTGCCTTCTGCCTGTGGCTCCTCCATTTTCTCAGTAAGATTGAGAGGTATATGAACACTCTCTTTGAGGTAAACCATCTGCCCGGCTGGGAGTATATGCCTTCTAAGGGAGGTGGGGTGATGTTGAAAGCATCAAAGAAGAAGAGGGCCAGGAAAGATGCAAAGCCTACACAAATTGTTATGAATGGAACTGATACAGTCCCATCATAACCCTGTATCAGCTCCATATGTCCAATGGCAGTCAACAGTATCTGTCATATGCCTGTAATAACAAGGACAGAGAATATGAATGAGCTCAATTGATGGAAATTTACCATCTCATTTAAAGGACAAGTCCACCTTCATATACATAAGGATTGAGAGAATGCAGCAATATTAGTAGAACACATCAGTGAAAGTTTGAGGAAAATTGGACAATCCGTTCAAAAGTTACAAATATTTTAAGTATCTGCGCAATCACTGCTGGAAGAGAAGACTACTACAGTGTATGATGTCACATGCGTACAACTATATAAGGAAAATAAAAAGAGAATTTCACAAAACTTTACTTTTAGAATAAAGTGCACAGTTCTTCGACTTGCTACTGACGTATGTTAAGGGTAATATTATTTCCCCTGCCTTCTGAAAGAGAGAAGTCGAGTGTTCTTTTGTTATGGGAGAAAAATGGAAATATGTTGAATTTTCTTTATTCTTTCTTTTTATCGTTGTACTCATGTGACATCACAAGCTATAGTAGTCTTTTCATCCAGCCGTGACTGAGCTGAAACTTCAAAAATTCATAACTTTTTAACGGATTGCCCGATTTTGCTCAAACTCTCACTGATGTGTTCTACTAATATTGCTGCATTCACTCAACCCACATGGCTATGAAGGTGAACTTGTCCTTTAAGAGAAATATTTGTTCACAATTCTGTGACCCTCTTTACCCATTCCCCCGCAATTCTCTGAGAGCCTTTAATGCCCCCAAATGAGATTGTTTTTGTAGTTCACGGAGGACGGACAGGTCGGTAGGCCACCTGTGCGAAAGCAGTCAAGAGGTAGGTCCTACATGTACTGTAAAAGTGGTTATTTTCGCGCAACTAATTTTTTGCGCTTGGCACTGTCAGAAGAGAATCACATTTTTTTAATTCCGCAGAATCAAGACAGTAAGTTTGGGAACATATGGCAAGCAAAAAATATTTGCATGCTTTTATTTTCGCGCTAGTTTCTGGTTGCGCGGAATGCACGAAAATTTCAACACCGCAAAAATGTCTACTTTTACAGTACTCCCTTTCCATGGTCAACTACATGAGCCATCGAACAATGGAAATATCCATTGGGCGCAAGGAATAAATAGAGCATGCTCTGATGGCCTCATAAACTCTTTCGTTGTACACAAAAGATGCACGTGAATGGGGTCAGTAAAATTAAATACTTACTGAGCTCAACCTTGAAGCTCCGTACATCTTTATACGAGTTTTACAGCAAAATAAGTGCACACTACATTGGAGAAAAGGCTAATAATACTGTGATAAATGCAGTTTTCATACTAAGAAGAAAACAGATATTGTTAGAAGAAACTCTAATCTTTCTATTAAAGCCATGATTGCAACTAAACACACATGTTCAAATTCTCACTTTTGTAAATCTGCATCCTAGTTCATTAAACTCTTGAAGTCAAACTGAATTTTGAGCAGCAGTACACACAGTTGCATAAACGAAGGAAAAAGATCACTAGATACCAACTTGCAAGTACAGTACTCTCCGCATAATCGGTTAGGCTCGGGCAGAGCGTTTCTTACCCGATTAAGCGGAGTACCCGATTAACAGAAGAACACGTCTCATTCACAATTGACACTCACAATGTGTATGTACACACATTGTACACTGCACCAAACACCTACACTGTATGCTTAACACGCGTACTTGCACGGCACATCATTCATACCTTACACTAACTCAGTCACAAGTAATAATTTACACTCTTTTTATGGACAAATATGTCTTCTATGTTGTCGTTTGACTATGGACTCCTCGCTAACACGCAGGCGTTTTCTGAAATGAATACGTTTCTTTGCGTGCACTAGTCACGTAGAACATTGGGATGCTTTTTGAGAAGTGACTGGGGAAAAGCAAAATTATGGAGCTGGTGCATGGCCTCAATTTCGTTGCAAACTTAGCTCGTAATTGTGAATGTTGTTGCGGAGTATAAAGTAAGGGAGGAGCGCAAGTATGTTCAACTTCTACTGTCTGTCTATGCAATTGTGAGTGCCAGCTACATGTGTAATGTTCGTTTACGTGTGGCAAATCGGACTGGCACATGTGTTTTCATGTTTAACCACTCCCCAAATGATCGGTCTTCTTTGCAAATGAAGCAGAGAATGCGATTAGCAGTGGAAATTTTGACATTTATGATTTCTTAAAGTGTTATATCTGCGACAAAATGTGCTTAGAAATTAGGTTAGAAGAGAATTTTTACCCATTTATGCGGAGAGGCAACCCGATTATCAGGTAATTTTAATGTGCATTGGAACTGATTTTGACATTACTACCCAATTAAACGGAGTACCCGATTAAGCGATACCCGATTACACGGAGAGTACTGTACTACTGGATATATTCAAAAATATCACTGAAGGCCAGATTACTGATGCTTGGGGTCTACATGTACTTGCTGTTAGAAATGACCCCCCCAAAAAGGCCTTATTAAGTGCTGAAGAATTTTCAAAAAGGGTCTTATATGTAAAAAATCAAATAAGAGCTAATTTGTTACATGAATAGCCACAGGATTTACTATTTAAAAAAAAAAAAAATTGTGTCTCTCTTTTCATCCAATTTTCAACTTTACTGTTTAGGCCGAAGTGTTATAAAACAAACCTGATCACTTCAGTCCAAGAACTTGCCAGGGAGTTCTTCTAATCTACTTCTCAAACTCTCCCAATGGATTCTTAAACGAGATATTCCAGGAGTTTCACCAATCAAAATTTGCTTGTGTTTTATGAATCCATACCAAAACATCTAGAAACAGGCCATAGACAAGATCCCTACAGAACTTAAGTACATGTAGTTCCTCTCCATTCTAAAGTAAAGTCAACTGAGTGTTAAGTGTCTTCCTTTGTCTTGAGTAAGGGTCGATATGATTTTGTACATTGTATAGATCTAACGTTAGTCAAACACTAGTAACAGTTAGCTATTTCGTAATAAATGACTGCCTCGATTGACTGCCGTACAGCAAGCTACAGTCAAATCATCGTTGAAAGTTTACATATATGCAAAGAACAGCGACATCTTTCTCTCTCTTTCCAAACCAAGTTACGTTTACAATAACTAGTTTGTAATGTTACCATCTAATAATAAAAACTAAATCTTATTCTACAGCTAACGTCAGGTTGCGCGATCGCGGAGCCGTGCTTTGCACGGCGTCAGGTCAGGCTACGCTTTAAACAGAAGTGGCCAGCAAATGCCTTCACCAGCCCGACCAGATGTCGTGAGACCTCTGTGCAGCGACAGGCCTGTGAGGCTGTGGCCTGTGTATCATAGAACTGGGGGCATTTCATCTTCTTCTTCCAAAATTAGTGCATCCCTCTAGCTCTTGCAGAGTATTGTCGCACTTGATGAAGCACTTTGTCCGACAAAGTCGTTGGACAAATCAGTTATTGTCGGACAAATCAGTTTGATTGGATCTCAGCCAATCAGATGCAAGAATTTCAATAGCTTGTAACAATTTGTCAGAAAAATATCCACCAATATGCTTCATGAAATGCCCCCTTGGGCTGAAGTTCAGAACTGAACCGGAGAAGACACAATTATCAACGTATCGGACTAACCCGAGTGTCACAGTTCCAGCATGAATACAGTTCATTGTAGAATGCATTCAAATCAGGGCTTTTACTTTGAACAGCTTACTACTTGTCGTGGTCTTCAATAATTGTCAAATAAAGACTAAAAACAGACACATGATCTTACAATTAACTACAGTTTATAGACCATACCATATAACCTGCAAAGAGTCCAGATGACAGTTTCGAGCCTCGTAACATCCTATCAATCATGAGTGATCGATCGTCATCCGAGCTTGTCGCGCCAATCTCGCTCCTTTACGTTAGCTAGCCCGCGTGCAAAATTTGAAGACCTATGCAAGATTCATAGGATAAGTCAGAAAATAATTTTCAGCAAACATTCAGTGGCGGATCCAGAGGGGGGCGCAAGAGGCGCACGCATCCCCCTTTTGGTAATATTTATCGTTAAAAACAAAAGAAATATAAAAGAAAAAAGGTGAAATGAAACCCGGAAGTGGCACCAGAAATGTTAGTTGCCCCCCCCCCCCCCCCTTTTTTTTTTTTACAGAATTCCTGGGTCCGCCCCTGATAAGTGGATGCTGAAAGACCGGCTGATAAAACTAAACAGGGAATCCACTGGCTTGATCTATGCCTATATTCTAGTCCACCGTGGATAGCTTCTTGTGAAACACCCCAAGTGATCTGTCCAAACTTTACACAATTTGAACAAATGATAAACGAGACGAAGTGACAATGTGTGATGACCCTTCTATTTTGATTTTTTTTTCTTGTTTGTTTGGTTGGTTTTTTTTTTTTTTTTGGGGGGGGGGGGGAGTTATCCCTTCAAGGACAGATCTTGCCCAAGCGAATTATATAACTCATAGTCTAGGCTGCTAGGAATTCATGCAAGCAAGGGTAATATTTTCAAATGCTATGTCTTTGATCTTGTTCAGTGTTGTCTGCGATAACAAAACTATAAACGGCTTTATTGTAAACAGAAGTATTATAACATGCAAAACCACACAGTCATATTTCCCAGCAAAAGATGATCGAAGGAATTTTGCTGTCACTGTAACTTTCCACACAATTTCGCGTCTTTGAGCCCGATAGGGCCTAACAATATTCCTGCGATAACGAGGAATGTGGTCTACATGCATGGTCCTCTTGACAACGGGTAGGCTAAAAGTAATCACTATACCTCTTTTTTTTTAACAGCTAGGAAATAACGCTCATGGAGAGGCAGAAATAAACTCAGTCAAAGGCACTAAAAAATGGTATTGTGGAAGGCATAGCCAAACACTGCATTTTGTGATAAAAGTACAGTATGTACCAAATTTCGTACACTGAAACTTTCAACCAATCAGCGTGCGTAGCTGCAGCTGCAACATCGGATGGTGCACTCATCACACGTGGTATCGCAGCTCTATGTGGTAGGTCAGTGGGTAGACATCAGTGGGTAGGGGTCAAAGAGATTTGGTAGGGGTTATGACAGCGCGCGCGCGGCTTCGCACACCGAAGGCTCTGGGTCGCATTCAACCTCTTTCTTTGGTCGCATTCAAAGAGATTCTCACCAGTGCCGTATATATAATATACTGTATATATATATGTACATGTATATATATACGGCACTGGTTCTCACCAGTGCCGTAGTACAATGTATCACTTTTCACAGACAGACTCGGCATTCTTGGTGAAAGGACGTCATCTCTCAACCCATCAGCCGCCTTCTTCACGTAGTACAACAAACATGACCCAGACATGACCTTCTAACGGGCGACCTCTTCGGTGACAGCCAGTCGATTAAATCCTCCGTGCACCTAGCTCTTAGACAACAAAAGTTTTGAGAATCAGATCATTGAACTCTTTCCTCTGCGACACCACAAACCCACCGTTAATAATAAAGGAGAGAAATGTGTTTGTCACTGTGGTATCAGAAATGTATTGCAGTTTACGTATTTTGATATGCTTATTCGTTTCAACATCATCTTCTGTCCTACAGACAACTTGATTTCCGCCCTGATCGCTTACGTAAAATAACATTCCCATGCACTAATGATGCCTTCATTTACACTGGACAAAAGTAGTACAAGTCTGTATGTGCACATAAGGATTCAAACATTAGTAGGCCTACGTATAATGAAAACAAATTCACATGACAGAAATGATCATTAAAAGGGGTGTGTTTCATGCTCATATTGCAGGCCATAGAGATACATTTCTACATATAGGGATGGCCTGTAAGTCTTAAGGTGTGTATTGATATTGCATGTTCGACACTACGGCAAAGTTTTTAAAGTGAAAGTCGATGTATAGACTACCCGAATTTTACTCTTGAATTCTTCTCTTGAATCCTGGTCGATGCGAAACAAACTAGTCATCAATGATGATAAGACAGAACTTCTGCATCTATCCTCTAAGTTCCTCGAAAGGCCCCCAGGAGTCGAACTGACCGTAGGCGACACAGTCATTGAGGAGAAACGTGAGGTTAGGAACCTGGGAGTCTTCATTGATAACACCTTATATCACGAGAATCACAGATGAACAGTACTTGCCGATCCGCCATGGCAGCTATCAGGAAGATCTCTCCAATACGCACTGTCCTAGATCGTGGCACCACCCTCAGACTTATTCATGCTTTTGTCACGTCAAGACTGGACGCATGTAATGCACTTCTCGGTAACGCACATGCAAAAACCATCACTAAGCTCCAACGGGTACAAAACATAGCAGCAAGAATCACAGAAAGGGCGACCACACACACCAGTACCAAACTTCTCCTCAGAAACCTCCACTGGCTCCCTGTCTGCAAGCGTGTAGAATACAAAATACTTCTTCTCACATACAAAGCACTCACTGGTGAAGCTCCATCCTACATTTCTGACCTCATCCACGTCTACACACCTCCTCGTGCTCTCCGGTCACAACACCAACTACTTCTTCAAGCCCCCCGCTTCAACACTCAATACTATGGCTCAAGTTCCTTTTCTGTCATGGCACCCACCCTATGGAACACCTTACCCAACTCTGTTCGCACCGCACCAACACAAGAGACTTTCAAAACTAAACTAAAGACGTATTTATTTAATCAATACTTTGATCATTTTTCTTAATTTCTTTATTGTTGTTGTAGTCAGTTGTATTGTATTACATAATATGTATTTTCTAATTGTATTGTTATTATAGAAAATTTTGTAAAGCGCATAGAGACTTCAGTGTAACATGCGCTATATAAGCACAATGTATTATTATTATTATTATTATTATTAGGCATGTGTGTACATTTTAGAGCAAAAATCGACGGTCACAGACAAAATGAGAACTCTCGAATACTAGTATACGTACTGGTGGCCCCAAGCTTATTGGTGGAAAGTCCATTCATGACGTGAACAATAATACGCGCGCAGGGGATGCGCATGAATGTACTGGCACTTACCCGCGTAGCTAGGGAAACGATTCATTATGTGTCTGCACTTTCAGCGCATAGCATTGTTTTGAAGATTTCACAGTGAAGCTTCGAAATTTTGTTTGTTTAGCTATATTTGTGGCTTACATCGATCCTTTCAAAACTGGTGAGCGAATTCTTCTTGATAAATTTGACAACGTTGAAAATAATATCCATTTGAAATATTAACACTAATAATCAGGTAAGAAGCTTCGACACCGAAGAAGATAGTGCATGGTGGTGCATGCGGATGTTCACTTCCGCGTATACTAACGACAACTAACCTTGTGCGATTGTCAACCTGCAAACCAAAGGGCCTCATTCGCTTTTCAAATTTACAGTCCATCAGTTATTGAAAACATTATTTAGCATTTGCAGATGAAACAAAAACCTAGCTTTAGTGCTTCAAACTACTTATAAAATGTGAATTAGGGATAGAAACAACCAATGTCAAAATGTTAATCAGTTAATGTAATGTATTGTTAAATATAAAATTGGAATGAGAGTTGTAATGAAATTGTTTCCAGAATAAACCGTCCACAGTTATGGTTTATTGAGAAAAAATAGTGACATTTCCTCACATCTTAGGCTTTATTGCGAAATTTTCTTTTGGTATGAGAGGATGTTTTGTGATACAACTGATATATAGGCCTACACACATTTGCATCAAATGTGATAACTCGAACATTTCTTAAATCACTTCTCCCAATGGCAATGGTATACACAGTACCTTTGTCAACACCAAAGGCTGCTCTGGTCCTGTCTGTGTCTCGAGTACGTATGTGAGCAGTAAAACATTGAGAATATACAGATCAAATCAGACTTTAGTACGCACATCTATGAATGCTGAAAGATTTCTGAAAATACTGAAAAAAATAATTGGTTTCTTATTTTCGGCCTGGAACAGAGTAACTTAGTTCAAAGTATTAAACTGATAGCCAGTTGCAATCCTTGTGTAAGCATCGACTATAGAAATTGTTTGATGGAATTTTCATTCTCATATCAGAACAAAGTGATATTGTATCATATAGGAGTGTCTTCCTTCTAGTTCCTCTTGAGGGTGTACACAGACATTTTATCATGATGTAATGTGTGGTTAAATTCTTATATCCACATATCAAAAGACACTCAGATATTGTATTATATACATATATATATATATATATATATATATACATATATGTATATATATACATGTTGCGAATTCACGTATTGGCTCCAATATAACGAAGAATCAAGAATTAAACTAGTAAGGCATTATTTCGCCAATAAGAATGAGTTTATTAACTGATTAATCTTTAATAAACTCATTCTTATTGGCGAAATAATGCATTACTAGTTTATTTCTTGATTCTTCGTTATATATATATATATATATAGAGAGAGAGAGAGAGAGAGAGAGAGAGAGAGAGATTAGCTAGCAAATACATATTTTAGACGACAGTTCTTCGTTCGTTGGTGTCCATCTCGGATGATGAACATAACATAGTATCATTCACATTTGAAAAGCTATACTATCGTCTAATTCGTGAATCAGGAGTCTCCCAATTGCATAAGTTGTCATATTGGTTCAACTTTGCACGGTTTATCAAAAGGGAATGATGGCTAGTGTTCATCCACTTGCCGAAACCCCAGAGGCTAAGCGACAACGTCGCGCCAACAGGTTGGTCAAGCGTAGAACCTTGGCAGGGGACGAGACTCGGGGAAATCTTCCCGCCGGTGGAGGGAAAGTTTCAACTCCTGCCCTGACAGGTAATATCGCAAAGCCCACCGTTGGACTTCACCACAGTTCGGCTGGAGGAGAGCATCAAGCCCAAACTTCAGCTGTCGATGCTCGTGAGACTACCGATACAGACGTACGTATTTACATTTTTAGGAGAGACAGACAAAATGGAGACGAGAGTTATTCGATTAATGGCCGTAACGAAGGTAGAAGGAGAGGAAAAGTATAATAAAATCATAAAAATACGAAAAGTTGGAAAAAATAAGAACAAGAGAATGTAAGAATGACATGGCAGAAGATTAAAGCAGAAGAAACAAAAGAACGAACAACGAGAATGAGAGACAGGAGGAAGATAGCGAAATACTAGTTCCGACAAAGATGTTGATTTTTCTGTTACTTTTTACCAAGAATATGCGCTCTAAAATGTGAATGACGTATTACACATAGTATACTGATACTTAATCAGCCAGTGGGAGCAGTCGCTTGTCGAAATAGAGGAGCAAGGGACTGAGGAGAGAGGGAGGAGGAAGTGATGAGTAGCATCCTCGACAACTGAGAATTAGTTATGTATATTGTGACCAATACCCGTGTCGCACTACTGGTAATCTGTAATGAAGTCTAGCATTATGTTCTAATACCACTTAGCCATCCTTTGTTTTTCAATGCTACCAAGTCACTACTATCGTCTTTGAGACAAAAGCTTCAGGAAGCTGAAAACAAGCTCCTGAATCAGGCCAAGCAACATGAGGTGAGTGATAGTGTAACACGTTTATTTGACGAAATCATATAAATGGTATATAACTGAAGACTTTGTGTAATGTAAACCTTATTAACAATGCAATTATGGAAATCGTATACAAAAGAAATCTTACCATGATCCCCAGAAACTACACTCTTCCTGCATTATTTCCCTTATACTGTATCATATTTGTAAATCATTATCACCACTGCGGCCCCTGCGTCATATGTAAATATTAGCCACTAAAAGGAAAAAAAATCGCCATTTCGACATTAGAGGGGGAGTTAGGGACAAATTAATGAACACATTATATTGGAACATAACGTTGTTCAAAATCATATTTCCGGCAACATGATGTGCCTAGAATGTTATAGTACATTCGTGTGCTTGCATGTCTCAATTATCATTTGTTATATTTTATACAGTATACATTTTGTCAAATTCACAACACAGTAATTGCTCTGTACAATTGTCAATGCATCTTTTGAACTTCAATGCTGCAATCATTACTTTAAGGTTCTGCGACAAGTGTGCCTAGTTGTTACTGGCGAACCAGAAAGCATCTCTACTGACGGATTGGCAGAGAGACTTCTTGGCTGGAAGGAGCAGCAAAATACCGCCACGAAGGACCTTGAAAATCGCCTTGATGTTACAAGCTCAAAGTTACAGGCGAGATGTTATATTTTACATCGAGCTTATGCTACCATTGATGTATATATTCCTCAGTTCTCTAGAAAGCACCTTCGGTTATTGAAATAGTCAACCACGAAAGTTCGTAATATCAAATACCAATGCTTCATCCTGCAGGGGGTGACTATCAAAGTACATGTTTGTAGTTACAATTAGTAAATTATGCTTCTTATTTTGCAAGTTGTCAAGCTGCTTTGATTATTGCATATATTATGTATATAGATACATATACACTCAACCAAAAAAGTAAGTTCCCCCTAGCATTTTTGGATATATCTCAAAAAGTATTTTACCGATTTTCATCATTCAAACGGGAATGGATAGGGAATTTTATTACTCATAACAGGAATGGCATATCATTGCCACCAGATATCATTATTGGTGTGAAAAATGCATTTTATGTCAAAATGCATGGGGAAAAAAGTTGCACTTTAGTGATTTGCATTGAATTTTACATAAGTAATCAAACAATCACTCATGATTCTGAACTTTGAAGCATGGTTTATTGCATATTTCTCTATCTCTTTCTTTTAATGAGCATACAGTGAAATATCTAATAATTGATAATATTATTTCCACCATCCGCTTCAATGACCAGCCGGCATCTCTTCCTCATACAACTGTACTGTTAACTAAAGTTTGTACTTGGCGCTGCTCAATGTTGGCCCATGCTCTCTGCAAGATGCGCTGAAATTCTTGTAGTGAAGTGCCATCTTTCACCTTCTTGCTCGCTTTCCGCTTAATGGTATCCCAAAGATTCTCTACAGTGTACTGGATTGCAGTCAGGGATACGTTCGATGCCATTTCCCTCAACAAACTGATCTACAACTTGAGCGCATAGTGCAAAATGGCCATAAGCACATTAATGTGATTGACCCAAATTGGAATTAAAAAGCACATGGCTTCGACCAACATTTTCATATTGAAAATGCCTAATGTTTAAAGAGTATGCATAACATCTGTTGAATAGGGAAGTACATTGTACCTGAATAAATTCCTGAGAATTCCTTAACAATTTGAAAAGGTCATTTGCTAACTTGCAAAGGAAATGTACACAATATGCTTCATATAACCTTGGTAGTGCAAGTTTTTTTCACATGCATTTTGACATAAAATGCTTTTTTTTCACTCCAATGACGATATTTTGTGACAATGATATGCCATTCATATCATGAGTAATAAAATTCCCTATCCATTCCCGTTTGAATTATGAAAATCAGTAAAATACTTTTTGAGATACATGTATATCCAAAAATGCTAGCGGGGAACTTACTGTGTGCTTATTATGATTTATAAAACGTGATAAATTTCTTTCTTCGGTCATGATAATAGGACTTTGTAGCTTTCGCTAAGGAAGTTTGCGGTGATTCAGATTACTGCGCCGATGATGCAGCCAGCCAGCTACGAGAGGCGTGGCTCACGCTGCAGACCCGCTGCACTGAAATGAGGACTAAATGCAAGGCCAAGGGGAAGCGGCTTTTGAAGGCTGCCAAAGCAAAAACAAAGGTACAGAACAATGTGTTTTATTATTGATTATCGTTCCCATGCCGTTCGAAAATTGAACTCCAGACATTTTGTATACAAATTCAGAGACTGATTCGATAAGTTGCTATAGCCGAAGAAAATCTTCATTTCTAGCTGTCAGAGAGAACATACATATGGCAAGAAGCACAAACTTTGCTGCTGTTTGTTAATTGAATACGGTTATAAAATTGACTCATTCTTGAATTTGGGTATAAAATTGACTCATTGTATTGCTTGTTTACATTTGCCCAGATAAGGAAGCTTTTCATGAATTCTGTTGAATAGCTAGGGGAAAATATGAAGGATGTCTTCGAATATCTCCGACATTGCTGTTGCTGCCACAATGAATATTATTATACAAAAAGATAATTATAAAATATATCCCAAAGTACATAAAGATAACATTGAAGTCCGTCCTATTAAAGCACGTTTCAACCATCATCATTTTGATACCTTCTCTAATATAGTTGCTGACCAGCTGCGTGAAAAACATTCTTGGGATAGAGTCAGAGGTGGAGACTGTTGAAGACTTAGTCGGCCAACTCAAGTCTAAGTGGACAGAGATGGAGGCTGACAACAGAGAACTTAAGTTAACGGCCAAGGTGGGCCTTGTTATGGAAATTTATGTGATCTGAGCCCTGTTTTATGAAGAGATATAATCAATAGATGTATATTATATAGTTGATTTCTGTCATAAGTCTATGGCAGCCTGTGTGCATGGTAAGGACATTCATAATCGATTATGTCTTTTGATTAAACGGGACCCTGGAATGAAATTCAATATGAAGATAATGCTTTCGCAGTGGATTTGTTTGTTTGGTTGTTTGTGTGTGCATGTATGTGCGCGCACTAGTGTGTGTGTGTGTATGTGTGCGTGTGTGGTAGACAAATTTCACATCCATCGTTCCTTCCTTCTTTTCAAGGAAACATTTAAATATCTGTCGCTTAGATCACACACTGCATTAGATTTATCTATTTATTTTGAAATGAGACCATAACTCAATGTAATCGTTTTCAGACACTGGGATATTTTGCCAGTGACAAAGTAATTACCAAAAGATTGAGAGTATAAACGAGTGAGTCATAGTGCTGTATGTGAGAAGGTGCTAACGTTACATCGAGTCAGATGTGAAGAGATGCTTGCGTGATGTTTTAAACGTGGATCCGCTCTGTGTAGGATTTCAACTCTGTCGACCTTTCTCTTAATTTAGGATGCCGAAAGAGAATATAGCCTTACTGACAAGAAAGTCACCAGAATTGATAAAAAGATAAAGGTAAGTTTGCACCCTCTTTGCTATTTTTCAATGGCAGTAAATGAAGTCTTCGACGACCATATATCAAAACGCATAGAGGTGAAAATCGGAGTCAATGTCCATCACATAATAAGAACAAAGCAATTGGACAATTAAAAAAATAGGTGTATAAACCCTGAAAACGGGACTAGACGTACTATGTGTAATATATGTTCCCTTCTAATATTGCTATATTTCATTCTTCGCACTTTAGTCATGAAATGGCGTCCCCTACATCAATTGACATGTCAATGAACATATCAATATTCTTCGGACAATTTTCAAAGTCTTCTTCCTAATGGCCGTTGAGTTTGAAAGGTGAATTGCTAAACTTACTTTTCATTGGCATTTGATTTGAGAAATTGTATGATAATGTAATTGAAATGAGAATTGTACATCTCCCCTTTTTCATAATCATTGAGGGACAATCTCAAAGACAAGCCTACACCATTTCAAGTGAATTTCTCGAGTTTGAACACTTCTGATGCACTTTCAAGGCCAAGGATACATAAAGGCTGAAGGCAATCAATTTCAATTTCAATTTCGATTTATTTTCAGATTTATCGGTGAAGAAATACATCAAATATAACAGAATGAAATAAAACATGGTATCCAGATAGGAGGCATAATGGAATATTGCAAACATATAGAACATAGTGGTCGATCTATGAAAGTTGTCATCTGAGAATAAATGCTGAAGACATATGATGGAACCTATACTTAGACAGTTAGAAGCAAGCTTATAAAGTCTACACCCCCAGATGCTTGCAATACTACCTATCATGATTCTATGCCCTTAGCAATGTGCAGCACAGAAAAACAAAACAACAGCAGTAAGCGGATAAAGGAAGATATTGCTTCTTTATGCCATTTCTTCTGCCCTTCAAACTAAATCACAAAATTGACGGCGTTTTTTCCTTTGCCTTTTGTTCATCAAGGACCTTGCTGAGAAGATGATCGTCCCGCGCAAAGAGACCACCCAATCTTTGGCCCTTCTCAACAGGATCGGAAAGAAGTTTGATGACATTCAGACGGAGATTGACGCAAAAGAGAAGGAAAATGATAATCTGACCTTGCTGCTGAAATCCAAAGATCAGGAGATGGAGGTAAGAGTAAGAACAATTGGTATTCGTATTACTTTTTTTGTTTTGTTTTGTTTTTTTGCGATATCTGAAATTCAGTGACTGCGTAAGTTCTACATCTCAATTTACATCTCCCTTTCGATGTTCATGCCAGGGCTGAAGATATGCTTTGATATGGGTGCCTAGTATTCAATTCACAAGAATGTATGGTGATATTGTTGTGATGCGTCATGTATACTTGTATTGTTTTCTTCTTGTACGTATCAGGGACGTATATATTCTGTATTCCATGGTTTATTTATCACGGTGTCATCAGACAAAATGACGAATACACAGCATCGAATCGGAGTCTCTTTCTTGGGAAAACGAGGTCGATATTCGGAGCGAACAGATTTTTCGTCACAGTAACTGCTGTCAATTATCGATTTGGAGAAAAAAAAGAAGCCACGCGGGGATTAGTGCAAGTAAACAACATTATCGCTTAAGAACTCCTTTATAAAAGTGCTTTACAGTTAACAAAACGATGAAAATAATAGTAATGGGATGTAAATTGACCCCGAAACTCTGATAGGACCTTCATGCCGAGCTGCTCCCTTTGCGAGATGTCCTCGAGTCCACAAAGACCAGGGCAAGCAAAACCAAGAGGAGAGCGTTTCTCGACAGACTAATGGGTGGGAACTCCACTAAGGTGAGAATCATACAACCCTTTGAATCCGGTGGTACACCGGTTGATACTCATCTATAATTTTATCATAATTTTAACACAAGCCAGGAAACCAGCAACAATCTAAACAGTGGCGTATCTAGGGAAAACGGCGCCCGGGGCAAGCGCGAAAATTTCTGAAAAAGTGTTCAACCCCAACCCATCCCCATGCCCATGATATAATTTTTCAAGCACTTAAAATGTGTCTTTTGAGGGTGATTTAAATGTGATAAGTTTTGATAAATTTTGGCGAGCGAGCGCAGCAAGTGAGCCGAGAATTTGTGTATTTCAGTTTACAAAACATGGAATTCTTGTCATTTTTTGGTTATTAAATCTTACAATTCTAATCAAGATATAGTGACGGCCTTATAGATAACGATTTATACCAACAAACTGAGGACTTGAAAAAATACTCTAAATTAGAACAAGCCAGTGAGCCGAAATTTGTATATTTCCGCGTCATCATTACGTTTTGTTCTGATCTTGCTTGATTTGGTGTTTCTGCGCCCCCCCCCCCCCATGTTCGAAACCGTCAGCGCCCTCTTTTGATCCAATTGGCGATCGCTTCAGAACGAAAGAAATTGCAGCCGCTGCTACGTGTAATATTTTGCCTGCTAAATATAAAATGACATGTGTGAACTCAATAGACATTGCCATTTTGTCCGCGTCATGATCATGGTTTGTTTTTATCTTGTTTGATTTGGTTTTCTGCCTCCCCCCCCCCCTTCTCCCTCCTTCCCTCCGGGGGATGGCTTTTTTTTTTTTCTTCTTCTTCTTCTTCGTTTTTTTTCCCGTTTTTCTCATTTTTGGCGCCCCAAGGAGTGGCGCCCGGGGCACGTGCCCCCCTTGCCCCCTCCCCCCCCCCCTAGATACGCCACTGAATCTAAACAACGACAAAAGAACTGAAACTTACAGTGCCCCAACTCCATTATGCAAGGAGATGGATCAATGGATTGGTTTTACTTTTTTGGAATAGAATTATTCATCCAGTCAAAAAAATCGTTTGAACTTCCCTAAAAAGGATACAAAACAACAGATTTAAGGGTGTAATCATCGATGAGAATTTGTCTGAGAGACTGCAAGTGAACAATCCATGTTGTTTCATGATAAAAGAGGTAGAATAATCAACAGATTAGAAAATGTTTCAATCCCTTTAAAATTTGTATTAAATCATGATATGTTATAAAAATCCTTCTGTTTGTTTTTGGTACATCAGTGAAGGAAATGCAAGCAAGATTATAATCCCTGATTATAATGAACAGAACATTTCTACTTCAGAAACTGAAGGAAACAAAAGTGATTAATAATAATAATAGTATTAACGATGATACTGCTTGATTCTTTTAGCACTGTGGCAGAGGATAGGAGTCTTGACTTTCAATCGAAGGTAGTCAGTTCGAATCCCGTCAAGTGCCTATGAGTCCTTCGACAAGATATATCTATACTCGTATGTACCATGTCGCTTAAAAATAAACTTTTTTTAAAGATAATGTTATGGATATAATTTACTCTTTGAAAAACGGTAATCATTCCACGATTGGCATTATGTGCGGTGAGAATTATTGAAACATTTATCGAGCAGAAGTCATTGTCTTCGACGTACAATGTGATCACTGTGACAAAGAACGGGAGGAGAATAGTGATGATTTAATTCCAAAACATCAAAGAATTATACAGTTTAGGATGGTATTAAACCTTTATGCAATGGTTCATAATGAAAGTCACTGAGAATGTGCAGAATATTGACTATGTATTTCACGGGGGAAATACATTTTTCGACTTAAGACTGGTTTGCTAGTTGTATCTTATCTAATGTGCGTAATCACTGGAAAAAAAAAAACTTTTCACATATCCTGTTTACATGTTGCATCACATTTCGTCACAAGCAACTTCCACCCGATTTCCAGCAATAGACAGACAAGTTGACTTCCGTAGTTTTGTATTCTACTGACAGGTCATCGATGGGTGGCAAAGAGAGATGGCTTTTCGGAAGAAGATTAAGGAACAGAGCATCACCATAAGGTAATACCGAGAGTCAAAACCTTAACACATTACGTTTGTACATTACATACATGCATATTCACATTTTAGAGGCAGGAAAGTCTGTGCATGTATTCATCCACTTCAGATATCTGAATCCCAGAAATTATGTAACCTAACATGGTTTGTGCGACTTTAGTGCAACTGTCTACATGCAGTAGCATATACCCATGTGTCATGACATGACAATTGCCTAATACGCAAATATAACTATCCAGTGTATATACATTTCATTTTTCTCTACTCATAACCAAAAAAAAAAAAAAAAAAAAATAGAGATCTCGAGAAGAAGACGGAGAATCTCGAGTCCCAGATTGAATCACTGTCAGCGAAGAGAACCAGGGCCAAGGAGTTCATTATTCGTCTCAAGGATACCAGGGCAAGGCTTCGGCAGAAGCTAGAACAGCTCAAGGCTGACAAAATCCAGCAGGAGAAAGCCATCGGGGACTATCAGCTCCAGCAGGAGAAAACCATCGGGGACTATCAGCTCCAGAAACAGGAGCTTGGCAATGAAGTCAAGGCTCTCCAGGATAAACTAGAGAGAAGGAGCAGACTTGACAAGCAGATTGAAGAGGAGAAGGGTCATCTTCAAACTAAGGTCAAGGAACTGGAAAATTTCAAGGTTCTGTCTGAGAAAAGGGTTGTCGAGCTGGAGAACACCTGTAGCAGCCTCAGGTCGAAAGTGGCCTACCTTGAATTTGACAACTCGCAGAAGCGTAGGATGAGCTGTGATCTACTGAGAGTTATTACCAAGTGAGTACATTCCTGAAGAGCTGACCTTGAAATTTTTGCTATTTTTTTATATAATTTCAAATTGTGTGCAGGGGTTTCTCTTTTGCAGGTTGTGTAATGAAATGCATTTTATACATTTTCTTGAGAGTCTATCTGAGGACACAAAATCATTCGTGACATGATGGCTTTGACAATATATATATATATATATATATATATATATATATATCTTTTTCAGTTCTTGAATAAAAACCACTGACATGACAAACCTAAACCATGTGCTTTAGTCATAGCGCTGAGAAACCGGTTTCAAAAGCAGCAACCTGGTGTATCCAATAACAGCATAAATAGCCAGGTTGACGCAATATCCAGTAATTTCAATTATTTTTTATACAGTGTGAGGACACCTTGTGACAGACACTAAGTGACGAATGAATCTAACTTTCATGCATTCTTTAGACTTGAAAACCGGCATCCCATGAGCCCAACCGCGGCGCCTCGAGATGAAGAGTTCCTCAGAGACTTTTTGGTGATTGAGAGTACGGCTTCGACCAGCTACAAGACACTCAACACAGATCACCTTGAACCATTTGGTTGTAGCCATGGAGTGCGTAACAAATCTATTTTGAAGACCTTTGATTGCGGCAGCTACGGTCAGATCTCGATCTCTCGCATTCGCTCAAATTCATCCGCTGTTGTTGTGAAGCAACCCATCATTCCGAAGTACTTCATGCCGTCAGTGGTCTCGAGGGAGAAAAACCTGAGTAAGGTCCGCACCAAGAAAGAGGCACGTGTACACCAGCTCCTGTCAGGGAACCCTTATTTCCCAAAGATGCATGGCGTCATAAACATCAGAGACGACATGTGCCTGGTACTCCAGTTTATAGGAGACCCACGTGATGGCAAGGTATACCCTCTTCATAATCTCTTCAAACCACCTAAGATGGTTGTTACTCCGGTAAACATGGTAGAAATCGCAATTGATATGCTCCGTGGACTGAGAGAAATGCACGGAAGAGGGTTACTCCATAACGATATAAAGGGTAACAACATCCTATTGGAGTATCACGCGTGTCGCTGGCATGCCGTCCTCATCGATTTTGGACTTGTCTCGACGATTGGATTCCCATTTAGTATCAGCGTTAGTGTGAAAAGCAAGGATGCCTACCGACGGAAGCAGCTGTATCAATTTCTCGCGCCTGAGTTGGTTCTCCATGAACGTCTTGCTTCCCCACAAACGGATATCTTCTCGATGGGATTGCTTCTTTCCGAAATGGGACGTGAAGCTAATATAAGTGATCTGAAAGCCCTCGGAGTGCAATGCACTCAGGAAGAGCCTCAGCTTAGGCCGTCGTCGGCGGATGTGATCCTTTCAAGAATGGATGCAATCAAAGTTGCAGTGATGACTGCGGTGAAGAAGGCAGCACAACCTAAGGAGCCAATGAGGAAGCTCATGTAAAGATTCTTCCTTCGAGAAATAGAGGGAAAAGAGAGAAAAGGGAGATAATGGTCACTTGCCGCATCATGGAACTCAGAGCCGGCCAATAATGATAGGAAGAGACAGTACTTTTGACGAACACCCAAAGGTCCAGGGTAAGAAAATATACATCTTTGTTCCTCCTAGCGAAAGAATCTGGTAACAAAGATATATGAAATGTAATTTCTTTAGAAGTAAAGAGTAGGGTAATGGCCCTATTATGTTTTATTCAAATCACCAGTGCATGCAATACTACGGTATCACAGTTTTATATCCGCAACTATAAATCCTGCATGCATGTTGAATGATACGCTGTTTAATCCCCTGTTTTTGCCAAAGGCTATACAACGTTAGCAGATAAAAAAACTTTACTACTCGATCTATAACAATGATGTAAGTTCTGATTCATCCAGGTAACGTTCGAAAAAGATACAAAATTAAATCATTGCATCTGGCCTTGCTATCTTAATTCCGACAACGGTTTCACGTCCGACCATGGACGCTTCATCAGCTCGTCTGATTTGGTAGCGGGAAGACATCGTAGCCGATTGGTGCAGACGCACTGCCGACGTTATTGTTCGGAGTCAGTATAGTCGTCGAGTAATTCTCCGGATGACAGAGCTCTATACACCCGGGAGAGGTTTTATCGCAGTCCCCCCACCCTCATTAAGGGTTGGATTCTCGGAGTTGTAGTGGACGATTTTCTGGACACCCGCCCCCCTCCATCCTCTCCCTCAAACCACTGAGGTTCCTTGTCTAGGATGAGCACATCTTTATTTTTGAAGTTGGCCCTGGTCTTTGATGCCACCAAAGCTGATGAAGTGTCCAGGATCGGACGTGAAAGCGCTCACGGAATTAAAACGATAAGTCTAGATGCAATGATTTGATTTGTACCTTTATTAAATCTGACTATAGTTATTTTCGTTGGTAGCAAAAATCAAACTTTTCAATCCTTTACTTATTCAATTGTCGTATGGTAATTTTGTGAAATCAATGTATCAATCTATACTTATACTAAAAAACTTTTCATGAATTTGCATCGAGACTCTCACGTTTCTTCTTTTTTATATGTAGTCTCAACTGGATTTGTGGAAAGCAAAAGAATGCGCTGTCTCAGTGGCTAAAATGAATGGCGAAAGAGCACCCATTCGTGCGACGACAGAAGAGCTAAATTAGGATTATACTGCATCAGCGATCGCCAACGGGAAGCGAAGTCCATGGCGGAGAAAAGAGAACTCAGTCAGGACTTGACGTTGTGATGCCTGTCGACAGTAAACGCATTAGATGACACTACTTTATACGTCATCCACCATGTAAGATAGTATATATGGAAAACGAAAACTTATGTCAAAGGGAAACAATGGGACATGGAGATTTTCGTGGTGAAATGAGAACGGGTTAGATCTGCAGTGCAAGTCGGAAGAACATTCGGAACTATATACTGAAGTACTCGAAAATCCCCGTTGTGACATGAACTTGCTTACAAGGAAAACTTGAACTCTGAACTGTCGGAAGATACTAGTTGGCAAAAACATGGTCTTTGACAGGAAAAGCAAAAGCAGATCAAATACCACGAAAAACCATTATCTATGGGACCCAGATCATATTTCTCTATAGCAGGGAAACATGCAGAGAGACACAAAAGCCAACATCCAATTGGTTATCAAGACGTATTATCTTGGATTTAAAAAAAAAAAATGTTATTGAGGAAGACGCAGTATATACAGTCCTTTCCCAGGTTTTGATACTCGCTGTCATGATAAACAGCCTAACGTTACAGATCAGTATGATAAAAGTTACAAAGAACAATAAGGAGCAATTAGTTAACCAATGACAATAACACGCATGTCATCTTGATATTTTGCAGAACAGAACAAGAGAAGAAAAAAAGGTCATCTGTCAAAATACCTCAGTAGCAAGGCCTTCGCGAAGAGGATGGTGTCTGATACTTCTCCAACTAATGCTGGCTCTACACTCTCCCGACATTTTAATTGTTCCCGAATTCGACTCTGTTAACGAGCCGTTAACGATCGCCCCGTCACTGTACAGGCATGCTAACCTGGAAACATTAAACTGCACATTACTTGAATATGAGACCATTCTGAAGCAAATAATTTTCACACAACAATATACTCTTAAATGAATCCCACAAGGATTGGAACAGATCATCCCCCAGCATTCCCACTGATTCCCACTGATCAGTTACTAGCCATCCCCTTTAAAGGTATATTTTCACATGATATTTAAGTATAATATCTCAATATTTCTTGGTAGTGAAGACTTGGACCACTTGGCTTTCTTTAAGAAACTCTGAGCGGATTTGTCACCAACCTTCATATATCCCTATATATACTTGTATATCTTAGGAAGTGAAATAAGTTGATTTAAGTGGACGCCAACGACGATTTTGTTTTAAAACACGTGTTTTTTTTTTTATCTAGAAAACATCGTGACACCGGCATTTAGAATGATGGTGACGTAAATGCGTGAAACTAATAAGCACGTTAACGGATGATTTTTATAGAAAAAAAGGCAACTCATCATGTATTTGTGTGAAGAGGAGGAAAAGAGAGAGTAAGATAAATAATCTATTAAAGACTAATGTCTTTTACTTGTGAGAACAGAGAAGTCTTGATATGACGCTGCTGATTCAAGGAACATATTTAGCACAGCACTTAGAGTATCTTATGCAATGCAAATGCGTGTTCATTAAATTGTGTTGATATGTCATCATGGTTATCACTCTTTATGTGTCCAAAAGAATATCTATGAACGTGTTATACATTTTACATGATAAAACTTTCTAGCATTTTTCTTAAGATTACTCGGATCCGTCCACACACACAAAAAAAAAAAATCCAGACCAAGATTCTGTCTATGCATTCTGTCAATATCACTGCTATATAACATTACTAATTTGATTGACAAAAGACATTGGAGTGCACCCTACCCTAAATATCACAGACCATATTTAACTTGCCTGTTTCCGTACAATAGCATGATTACCAAAAGACATACAAAACAGATCAATGGTTGTTGCTCCAAATAAAGTCGATAAAGGGTACTTCGAAGTAATACGTGAGTCAGATTGCAATGTCGTGATATCTTTGTTTTGAAACTTTTGAGATGGACAGAAATAGGTAAAAAGGTCTCCACAATTATTCCGTTATCGAAATGATATATATATACCTGTATTGCATCATAAGGGGGATCAACATATTATTTTTGTCATTATATCCACATAATCAATATCAATATTTTTCACAGCGTGATGTCACGTCGCATTATAGAATATTGAGTATTGTTATGAGAAAATTAAATGATTAGATTACACCGGATATACAGCCTAATAGCTAGGGGTTTTTTTCTGTTACTCTCTGTGAATAAGATCGTAGAGCACCTATACCGGTTTTTGAATGCCAAGTGGAAAGGAACTATAGCCTGGGGTTTGAATCCGCGTCACCTATATGGCAGCGGCACTATTCCTGTGCTATTTAAACCAATTCAATAAGGTAGCGGTGGCAGTACCAATGCCTCACCTTTCTCAAGTTCAAACCAAATTCCCTTTATTCTTCTAACTCGGCTGAATGGAGGCAACGAATTATGAGTGAAGAGAGAATGAAAGAGAGGTGAACTCGGTATCATATACATATTTTACAAAATAATGTGAGAACAAAAAGTACAAAGTATAAGCCTCTAGAGTGTCAACGAATGTTGCACATCTCGTGACTCCACTCTTTCGCACTTGCCCATATATGCAACGGATATCCGCCAGTTGTACCCAAACCTTTATTTATAGTCCTAGGCCCTACGTTTGATTCTGTTTTCTTGTCCCCGTGCTATCAAAGTATGTCTAATTAATTTATCAATTTGTTCTTTATCTTATTTATCAGTTAACAATTTCAGAGGGTCGTTTAAAAAGTGCTCCCGTATAAACAGCACGTGTCTTTTCTTGATCGACGTTACATACTCCAGAGACTCCAATCCCAAGCATCTTCTGATCTGGAGATTCTCCCGCGGGCCTGAAATCCCTAGCAAACGGGAGACTCCAACTTGATGTGCGCGAAGTTCCTTGTGGCCGGGGTCCAGAGATGCCAGAGTTCTACAGTTAGATGCTCTCCCGTGCCATCTCAGGCTTATTTTTCAACATACGATGGCACTAAGTAAGAAATCATTTCAAGCGGGAGAAATTAACTCTCAAGTGGGAGAACGGGAGATTTTGCAAAAATGGGCTTTCGGCGGGAGATCTCCCGTCGAAACTGGGCGGGAGAGTTGGAGTCTCTGATACTCATTTCAGCTTTCCATGACACAGAGAAATAATCATATCCAGTGGTGAGCTGATCGATAGAATCCATTCACTTTCCATGCATCCATATAAAATATACTTAATGGCCAGTGAAAATGTGAAGGCGTCGTGCTGGCTGCATGGAACCCCACCGTTCACCCATTTGAAGCGGTCCTACTAATTGACGCAAACTAATGCAAACTAATGCAAACTGATGCAAACTAGTGCAAACTAATGCAAACTAATGCAAACTGACGCAAACTAATACAAACTCAATGTAAACTCCATGCAAACTCGATGCAAACTACTAATTAATGCAAACTAACGCAAATTACTAATTAATGCAAACTAATACAAACCGCTAGCGGTGAAAATTAGGGTGAATTACAGCACCTGGACCTGGCTCTTCCCAGGCCACTCTAGCCCTCTCGAAACAGATATCGATCAAGTAAATCCATCCTATCGAAGAATGACTAACGTCACGTTTACTTCAGTATATCACACATCTCACCTCAACAGTCAACAAAAACTCGAAAAAAAAAAACCATTTTATTGAAAAATCATCAAATTCATATCTTTGACCAAACAGATGTCGTTTAGATTTAAGTTTGCTTTCAAAATTCAGAAAATGTGAAACAGAATGAAGCGCAGAAATACGGACTGTAATGATCGATCATTGATGGCCGACCTACTGATTAATGCAAACTCAACGCAAACTCCAAGCAGGAAGGTCTCACCCATAGCTCCCTGCTAGGATGCTCCAAGACACAACGCTATCCTAGGGTCTATTCTATGTGAAAACAAAGTAATATCGATTACAAAATGACATCCCGAAATACTAATTAATGCAAACTCGACGCAAACTGCAAGACACAGCGCTATCCTATGAGAAAACCACATAAATCGATTATAAATTTCGGAAAATGACACCCCGAAATACTAGTAGTCGAGTAGAAACTTTTTAGACCTGGAAAAGTTTTTAAGAACAAGGTTTTCTTGTTGATTCGTGTTCTAGAAGGGTATTGGAGTAAATTTAGCTTGGTTGCCACCTGGGCAACCTTGGGCAACTTGTTTTATTAGCCTAATTAGCATAATTACGTAATTACCATATATAAAATATGTAATATATTACTAATTCTGATACAGAGAACCAGAAAATATGGGAAATAAAACTTTTTAAGGGTTTTCTATATCGAGGAATCCATTCATAACATTAATTTTCAATTTCAAATTATGTAAGTGCCTTAAATACCGTAATTAGCACAATGAGCGTATTTGCATACGCATAATATAGTGAAGTATATGGTATTATATACCATTGATATGACCTCAAAATGCTGTTAAGCCCAGGTTTTGTTGGTGCTGTGGTTGATTCATTCTTAAGATGGGTACTGAAATTATCTGAGCTTGCTTGGTATCTTGGCAGCCTTGGCAATCATTTTTATTAGTCTCAATAGCATATTCAGCTAATTAGCGCAATCTGTCATAATCTATGTTCTTAATTTCACTGCAGAAAGCCCGAAAACACACGTATAATACGATTTTCAAGGGTTTTTTTAAGACCAGGAATTCATCTGTAACACTGGTTTGTACTTCCAAACTATGTAACTGTCTTAAATATCATGATTAGCATGATTACATAATTAACACAATTATGTATGTACAATGTACAATAGTCCAGCAAATGGTGTCATATGCCATATACTGTATATAACCTGGAAAAGTTGGTATGTACAAGGTCTTTGTAGACTGGGGTTTTAGATTTGTTAGATGGGAACTAACAATGCAGTAAACTAGTTAAACTTGGTTGCCACTCTCTCAACCTTGGGTAATTATCTTTGATTACGCTAATAAGCATGATGTTAGCTAATCAGAATATGCATTGAGCATGTTGCTAATCTTAATCCAGGAATCTGAATACTCGTAAGATATGACTTTTTGAGGTTTTGAGATTCGGCTATGTCTTGTCTGCGTCCTTGTTGTTTCTCGTGTCTTGTCTGTGTCTCATGTCTGTGCTTCATGTGTGTGTTTCTTGTATGTGTTTCATGTTTGTGTATATGCGTTTCTCTTTCTCTTCTTCCAGGTCTGTACATTCCCACATAACTACAATCTCCAGGTCTAGGTCTAAGTGGAACTTTTGTCGATTCCGGTGTGATTTTCTTTATACTTATGGCTAATCCAACATTTGTTTTCAACTCTGTGAACGATGATGAATTTTATGATACAGTTGGGCGCTCTTTTACGTCCGCGCAGGAAAACAAAACTTCCACCTTATATGAAGCATACATATCGAACAAACTTAATGCTTCAGCACAAGAATTTGAATATAATTTTGATCCTGAAGATCCTGTGCAAAGTTCATCATGTGTTTATCTGACTGTAAATCAGTATGAACAATATGTTATGAATAGTGATGATGACAATCTTTTGTTAGCTCATTTGAATATACGAAGCATAAGTAGAAATTTTGATAAGTTGCGATTATTTTTAGAAAACTCTGGTAATAACTGTTCTGTTATAGGTCTGACCGAAACATGGTTGACTCCCAATATAAGTCATTTATTTTCTATATCCGGCTTTGATTTCGTGTACAGAAATAGAAAAGAAAGAATGGATGGTGGCGTGGGTTTATACATCCCCAACAAATTTGAATATTCTATCCACGAAGAATTGAATGTCATGACTGATGTAGTTGAATCTCTTTTTGTTGAAATGGTAAACCCGAATGGGAAAAAATACTGATTGGAGTTGTTTACAGACCCCCTGGATCGAATCCGAATGATTTTTTGTTGTATGTACAAAATTTAATGCAGAACTCTATCTTTACAAATAAACATGTATATTTAATGGGTGATTTCAATATTGATCTTATGAAATGTAACTCCCAACATATTTCGCAAGAATTTGTAGAAACCTTAATGTCTGTTTCTTTATTACCGTTAATTTCTAAGCCGACCCGTGTTCCTGACCGATCTGCCACTTTGATTGATAATATTTTTTGTAATATTCTCCCAATTCCCGAGTCTGGTATTGTTTTATCTGACATCTCTGATCATTATCCAATCTTTACACAAGTGCCAATTAAGTTATCTCCTAGGCAAAATAATTATCAGAGACGTCGTAAGATTACGGCCAATAATCTTATTAATTTGCAAAATAGTTTAAAAGATATTGATTGGTTTTTTGTATACAATAATACCGATCTTGATTTGTGTTATGATTATTTTATGAAAACTATCACTTCTAAAATTGATGAACATATTCCGTTTTGCACAAGGAAAAGTTCTTATAAAAGAACTCCAAGACTCCCGTGGATAACCCAATCACTTTTAAGATTGATTAATAGAAAAAATAATTTGTTTTATAAATACAGGAGTAACCCTACGGATAAAAACAGACAAAAATATGTGACTTATAAAAACACGCTTACTAATTTATTGCGTTTACAAAAGAGAAAATTTTATGTCAACCAGATAATGAAATATAAAAATGATATTAAGAATACTTGGAAAACAATAAAAGATGTTATGAATACATCTAATGATGCATCTAGTATTTCAGAAGTACGATGGGGTAATACCTCAAGCAATGTACCTGCTGGTATGGCCGAAATTTTTAATGATTTTTTTGCATCGATTGGGAAAAATTTATCACAAAGTATCCCTTCATCTAATGAAGTGTTTTCTGATTTTTTAGATATACCTAATCCTAAAACTATATTTTTTGACCCTACGTGTAATGAAGAAGTTATTGATATTATTAATAATTTGAAAGAAGGGAAAAGCCCAGGTTGTGATGGAATCGATAATTATTTGTTGAAAAATATAATTCTTCAAATAATAGATCCTTTAGTATATATTATTAATCTATCACTTAGTACTGGGCTTGTACCAAGTCAAATGAAGACTGCCAAAGTTATACCTATATATAAGAAAGGGGAGAAAAATGATGTCAATAATTACAGACCAATATCGTTATTAACTTTAATTTCTAAAATTTTGGAAAGAATAGTATATATCCGAACTGTAAAATTTTTCAATATGAGTAATATATTTACGAATTTTCAATTTGGATTCAGAGAAAATCACAACACCACCCACGCTTTACTTACCTTTGTGGAAAAGATTACACATGCACTTGATACATTTTCGCATACAATAGGCATCTTCCTGGACTTCTCAAAGGCTTTTGATACGATTAATCACGGTATACTTCTTTCTAAGTTATCCCATTATGGTATTCGCGGAAAAGCCTTGCAATGGTTTACGAGTTATTTATCTGACAGATTTCAATATGTACATGTGAACAGTTTTGATTCTTCTATGAAGAAAATAGAATGTGGTGTTCCGCAAGGAAGTTTGTTAGGCCCACTGATATTTATAGTTTACATTGATGATTTTTATAGATCTTCAGATAAACTCTCTTTCATATTATTCGCGGATGATTCCAATCTTTTTTATTCCCACCCTGACCCTAATACTTTGATTAGTACAGTGAATGATGAATTGAAGAATGTCTCACAATGGATATATGCAAATGAATTGTCACTGAATATTGAGAAGACAAAGTATATGTTTTTCAGTAATTCTTTAGATAGATTACCAGGTAATGTTATATTTGACACTACTCCCCTAGAAGAGGTTTCGTCTATTAAATTCTTAGGTGTTTGTGTTGATAATAAGTTATCATGGAAGTGTCACATAAACAATATATGTAAAGTAATTGCACGTAACATAGGCATAATGAATAGATTGAAATATTATCTTCCTTCTTCGGCTTTGATTACGCTTTATTCAAGTTTGGTATTGCCGTACTTGAATTACGGAATTCTTGCTTGGGGGAATACATATTCGACATTGTTAGACAAACTTTTTCTTCTGCAAAAGATGGCGCTCAGAATCGTTTTTAACCTTCATATCCGAGCACATACTGACAAGCTTTTCCTTGAGCACAAAATTCTGAAAATAAAAGAGTTGTATTTGTTTCAACTTGGTCAATTTATGTTTAATTACAACTGCAATCATCTACCCAAAATATTTTATTCTTTATTTCACCGTAACAGCCACGTACACAATTATCCCACGAGACAATCTAAAGAATTTCATCTTCCCTTAGTTAGAACTGTACACACTCAAAATACATTTGTTTATACCGGACCCAGATTTTGGAATAGCTTAGATAATGATCTAAAAGAATCTGTGAAGTTAATTACATTTAAGTATAAACTCAAAAAATGTTTATTTTCTAAATATACCAGTTAATTCTGTTCAGTGAAAAAACCCGTCATGTTTCACTTTTCCTTGAGATTTTGTAGTGTGTCCACAGACCTTTTCCATCCCTCTCCTTTTCCTTCTCTATTCTTCCCTGCTCCTTTTTCCTCGTTCTTCGTTGTCCAGTATCTGTCTGAGTGCATTTCCTCAAATTCTGTTATTTCTGTGTATTGTGTTGTTGTTGTTGTCGTCGTCGTTATGTTTTTTTTTTGTGGCCGATTGCATATCTTCCTTTCCGTTCAATTTTCCTGGCACACCTGGCCCCATAGTGTCTGTGCTACAAATGTGATATGTTATATAGTTTATACGTTTGCATCCTAAAATCCTAGTAAGTATTGTTCATTATAGTATCAACATCATTATATCAATGAGTAAAATGTACAATAGTATATAGAAGAATTTAAAATGAATATGTCTTATTGGTATAACAAATTGGTGCTGTTGTTGTTTTGTTCCAGTGTTCCACGTTTTACAAACGTGGCTTTTTTAGTGGAACACTGTTTTCCATCATTGTGATTATTTACTATTTTTGTTGCCATGACAAAGTGTATTGTTTCTTTTTTACGACATCATTCGTGTATAATATACTTTATATTGTATTGAAAAAATTCTTTATCAGACGAGTGTAAGAGAAATGAAAAAAAAAATTGTATCACTTTGGATTATGTCAACTTTTTCTTTTCTTTTCTTTGTGATGATGGAAATAAATAAACTATTGAATTGAATTGAATTGAATCTTAGCCGTAAAAACCGGAAGTTACCCTCGAGTCGTCTTCAACACTTGTGGTGGAGACATCATGGAATCAACGTCTCAAGATCAACAGTCAATCTCAGATTGATACAACATGGCTCCCGAGCACGGTGATTGGTTAGATGTCCACGCCTGCGGTTCGCCAAGGGGTAGCTCGTCTCCTTTTAGGGCAGGCAGCTCAGGACGCTTCCACTGGGACATTGGCAACACGTTATCTTCATGAACGAGAGCCAGTTCATCCTTGACCGTAGAGATGGGAGACAGCGAGTTCGTCGGTTAGCTGGGGAAAGCCTTCGGGATGACTGTGTCTACGAGACAACCCAAGATGGAAGAGGCCCAGCGATGGTCTGGGCCGGAATCCATTACGGAGGAAAAACGCCACTAGTGGTACCGGGTGGCACCACTAGTGGCGTTTACTTATCAGGTGAACGCCGCTGTCTGCAGGGAGATATTGGAGTTCCACTGCCTTCCATATGAAAGACATGTGTATGGATTCAATTTCCGACTGCAAAATGACAACGCTAGACAGTACAGGACAGCTGTAGTTAGAGAATTCCTAGAGGTAGAGGAGTAGTTGAGCAGTTGCCATGGCCAGATTGTTCGCCAGATATGAACCCCATAGAACATGAATGGGATGCCCTAAGGCCGAGCCATCAACGGCAGAGAGGTCATTCCTCAAAATCTGCAGGAGTTGGCAGCTGCGTTGAGGAAAGAGTGGGAAGCCATACCTGTCGACGTCATCGACAACCTGGTGGACAGCATGCCACAACGCCTACGCGCACTGATTCGTGCTAGGGGCGGATATACCCGGAGTGGACATACCCGAAATGTCCACCCCAATGTGAAATCTTAAGAATAATGACTCAATTTGATGTGAACTTGTCAATGAAATCACAAAACAAGTTTTCTGGAAAATTGAACGACGTTTAAAACAAATATTCTGTTGATAAAGTTTCTTTTGTAATAGTATCGATGTTGTTTCATGCCCATAGTTAAGAGTAATTTAGACATATACTTGTTAAAAATCACTGTGAAAGTGTGTAAGCGGCAAGATAACAAAGTTAAGTGATTGATATACATCAAACATATTATTTTCCAAGCACATTGTAATAGATATGCCGTTTAATTTTGGGGAAAAAAATATTCCACCTTTATGACCAACAGTGTATATGTATATATATATATATATATATATATATATATATATATATATATATATAATGAGAGAGAGAAACACGAAATAGTACATGATAAATAATAGATAATTGAACATGCATGCAAAGTCAAACTGAAAAGAACAATCGTATAAAAACGTGGCATAAAACCGACTCAATTGGCATGATGTTCAAAACTCCAGAAACCTTCCCTGTTGCTATGTTCCCAGTCTCACCCCCCCCCCCCATTTCAGCCCGCGATAAACTGAAACAACTCAAACCAACTCGCCCTAAAATACGACACAACAAGCAAATTAACACATACAAAAACAATAACAGTGATCGATTATATCACCATCTACATTTCTTTCTACATTCCACCATTTGTATATTGAACATAATCACTTTACAATACTGAGAGATGCAAGATAACAAATATACTGTAATTATATGTCAATTTGCCAGAAAAAAAATATGAAGGGAGGAGTAACGGTAGAGAAAAGTAAGAAAAATAAGAATGGAAAAGGAAGCTGAGGTATAACAGCTCATAAATAACATAATCTATATCAAACATCATCAGCTATTACATCATAAATCCAAAAACTGTAAAATCCCAAGATGGTGATCCCAGGTGATGATGATTATGACCCGTCTGTGGCAATGACTGTAAAAATGACAATGATTATGATGGTGAAGCTGATAATGAAGGTGGCGATAATGTTGTCGTTGAGATGATAATGATGGTGATTAAAAACAAGCAAACGTGGGATCTTCAGTGCAGTTTCACTGTTTTACAATACCGTCCCAACCCGACAACTTTCCAAACCATAAATCACCGCAAATTTGTCCCCTATCTATCACAATTCGTCCATTTGAAAGCCCAAAACTCCACTAAAACACCCGCTCATCACAGAAACAATTCCGACAAACTCCTGCTGACCCCTAACCTAACTCAAATTACTCAATGACAGTAGTATTCCACGTGAAAACAGTGGAAACAAAATTATCAGATAACGGACAGGCAGCCTCTGGTAGCCCATTAAAGGGGGCAACCTCACGGGCGGCCTCGGGTAGTTCAGCTACTAATGAGTTAACGGGTACTATTAAAAAGTCTAATTGCAAATGGAATGAAAGAATTCAGATATCGGTTTGTCTTGCATTTTGCAGAATGCCATCGTTTGCCAGATCTCAACCAACAAAAACATTGATGAAGGGGGTGTTAGGGGTCCCTCAATATATTCACATACTTTCCTAAGAATTTTTCCTTTAATTTCTAGGAATCAAATTCCTATAGAAATTAAAGATTTTTTCCCATTGCGATGAGAATAAAAGTGGGGAATTTCATTACCTTTTCATTGCAGCCTCCTATAGTGAACATCGAAAGAAATACTGAATAAGATGTCACAGGAAATACCCGAAATGAAGGTGGATCAATTATTTATTGTGAAAAGGGGGCAGTCATTTCTAGTTGAACCAAGTTTTGTAGTTATATAATGACACATGTTTAGATGATTATTGTCCCTTTCTTAGTTACTGCATAAGCCTTTTCCAGGCTGTGACTTCTTTATCTGTAACGTGTCTTTCACTCTCCCCCTCTTTCTCTTCACTTCTCCTCCTCTCGCTCTCATCTCCATTTTCCTTCATTCTTTGTTCACTTATCATATACATATATTTCCGTACGTCTTTGTTTGTTTTTTTTTCGCGTTGTTTTTCTCAACTATAATATGTGACTCGTATTTCTTTCATTCTAAATTTGTACAGCTGTGCTCATGTCATCAGTTTTGGGTCCTTCTCACTATCCCCCTCCCTTATATTCCCCCCCCCGTCATATTTTCCTCTTTTTTTATTTGGTTCCCTGTATCGTGTTTTAATAGTTCTGCATTTTTTATATTTCTGTACATTTTCTTTGTTCTTTTCATCAATCGTATTTCACTCTCATTTACTTTATTATAGTTATTATGTATAATTATTTTCAAAGTTACTTGCAACTCTGTTTGCATTATTGAATTGATAACGTGAAATATGACTTGACATTGGACTCCGATACCAAGAATATGGGCTGTTGAGTGAAGTAAAATTTTAACTTTCCACTAATCACAGCACTGCAAACACGTGAAAGGAAGGTGTCTTCGATTAACAGGTTCTGAAATGCAAACTCCTGAGCGCAGTTGGTCGTAAAATATGTCTCCCACAAAATAACTGACAATTGCTGTACCGAAACAATCAAAATCACATTAGCTATATTAATAGTTGCCTTTGTATATTAGTACTTCCATTAATGTTTCTTCACAACAACAGATAAAACTAAACAAATTTATATGCAACTTATTTGACACATCGACAGTCTATCATTTGATTTAAGAGACAATTTAGGAATAGAATATCACAACAATGATATATTTAAAATGTTAAATCCTTCTGTTCGATATCCGCTCCCCTCTTCATCTCTTCCTTTCCTTGTAATCTCAATTTGTGTCATTTATTCCTTCTCTTTCTTATCCTTCCATCACATTTTCTGTCAATCAAGCGGGGCTTTAGTTTTAGTTGTTATTGTTATTGGCTTTTTTAAAATACCATAGTGGTATCAATACTTTGTTGTAGTTGTTATTCACGTAAATAGATATGCTTTTATTTCCATATATAATGTAGTAGATATTGTGTTTCTCAATATTTTTGATTTCAGTCAATTAAAGCAATGATCCCAGGGACATCGATCCGTTTCAATGATGCTGATGGGAAAGGGAAGTAGTATTAGTATGTCTCGGGTGTCATAACTTGTGGGTATTGTTCGAGACAATATAGAATATGGAATATGAACATGAAAATGATAGATGAGTTACGAAACATGAATGTAGGATACAGAAAAAAAGAAATTACTAAAATGAATGAGGAATGAAATAAAAACAAATAATGTAATAGGACGTATTGATGAGTGAAAGGGGTAATAAATGACGTCACTAATTTTGATATTCATAATGACGCCAGGAGCTTAACTAATTTCACATAAATGACGTCATAGGTTGCATTAATGTAATATCGGGGCGTGGCACACTGTAGCTCTGAACCCCACCCCCTGGGTCTGTGCACTCTTTCCTCTGAACCCCACCCCCTGGGTCTGTGCACTCTTTCCTCTGAACCCCACCCCCTGGGTCTGTGCACTCTTTCCTCTGAACCCCACCCCCTGGGTCTGTGCACTCTTTCCTCCGAACCCCACCCCCTGGGTCTGTGCACTCTTTCCTCTGAACCCCACCCCCTGGGTCTGTGCACTCTTTCCTCCGAACCCCACCCCCTGGGTCTGTGCACTCTTTCCTCTGAACCCCACCCCCTGGGTCTGTGCACTCTTTCCTCTGAACCCCACCCCCTGGGTCTGTGCACTCTTTCCTCTGAACCCCACCCCCTGGGTCTGTGCACTCTTTCCTCTGAACCCCACCCCCTGGGTCTGTGCACTCTTTCCTCTGAACCCCACCCCCTGGGTCTGTGCACTCTTTCCTCTGAACCCCACCCCCTGGGTCTGTGCACTCTTTCCTCTGAACCCCACCCCCTGGGTCTGTGCACTCTTTCCTCTGAACCCCACCCCCTGGGTCTGTGCACTCTTTCCTCTGAACCCCACCCCCTGGGTCTGTGCACTCTTTCCTCTGAACCCCACCCCCTGGGTCTGTGCACTCTTTCCTCTGAACCCCACCCCCTGGGTCTGTGCACTCTTTCCTCTGAACCCCACCCCCTGGGTCTGTGCACTCTTTCCTCTGAACCCCACCCCCTGGGTCTGTGCACTCTTTCCTCTGAACCCCACCCCCTGGGTCTGTGCACTCTTTCCTCTGAACCCCACCCCCTGGGTCTGTGCACTCTTTCCTCTGAACCCCACCCCCTGGGTCTGTGCACTCTTTCCTCTGAACCCCACCCCCTGGGTCTGTGCACTCTTTCCTCTGAACCCCACCCCCTGGGTCTGTGCACTCTTTCCTCTGAACCCCACCCCCTGGGTCTGTGCACTCTTTCCTCTGAACCCCACCCCCTGGGTCTGTGCACTCTTTCCTCTGAACCCCACCCCCTGGGTCTGTGCACTCTTTCCTCTGAACCCCACCCCCTGGGTCTGTGCACTCTTTCCTCTGAACCCCACCCCCTGGGTCTGTGCACTCTTTCCTCTGAACCCCACCCCCTGGGTCTGTGCACTCTTTCCTCTGAACCCCACCCCCTGGGTCTGTGCACTCTTTCCTCTGAACCCCACCCCCTGGGTCTGTGCACTCTTTCCTCTGAACCCCACCCCCTGGGTCTGTGCACTCTTTCCTCTGAACCCCACCCCCTGGGTCTGTGCACTCTTTCCTCTGAACCCCACCCCCTGGGTCTGTGCACTCTTTCCTCTGAACCCCACCCCCTGGGTCTGTGCACTCTTTCCTCCGAACCCCACCCCCTGGGTCTGTGCACTCTTTCCTCCGAACCCCACCCCCTGGGTCTGTGCACTCTTTCCTCCGAACCCCACCCCCTGGGTCTGTGCACTCTTTCCTCCGAACCCCACCCCCTGGGTCTGTGCACTCTTTCCTCCGAACCCCACCCCCTGGGTCTGTGCACTCTTTCCTCCGAACCCCACCCCCTGGGTCTGTGCACTCTTTCCTCCGAACCCCACCCCCTGGGTCTGTGCACTCTTTCCTCCGAACCCCACCCCCTGGGTCTGTGCACTCTTTCCTCCGAACCCCACCCCCTGGGTCTGTGCACTCTTTCCTCCGAACCCCACCCCCTGGGTCTGTGCACTCTTTCCTCTGAACCCCACCCCCTGGGTCTGTGCACTCTTTCCTCTGAACCCCACCCCCTGGGTCTGTGCACTCTTTCCTCTGAACCCCACCCCCTGGGTCTGTGCACTCTTTCCTCTGAACCCCACCCCCTGGGTCTGTGCACTCTTTCCTCTGAACCCCACCCCCTCTGATGTGCAAAATGATATAGAAAATATTAATTTCTTAAAAGACACAAACACTCGAGCTGACATGACCCAGTATCAAAAATTTGCCACACTTAGTGGATGGTTGTAAGCAAGAGTGTATCTTGTTTAAACTCCACCCCCTGGATGTGGCACATGGGACATGGTGTTGTCCGGTCGAGTCTTTGTGTCCTTTAAGAAATTAATATTTTTCTATATCTTTTTGTATAGTCTTGTTTACTACGTGATATGGGACACGCCACGCAAACACACCAACACACAATATATTTTGAAATCATTTTGTATACTGTGATGTATACAAAGTGAAGTGGATGTCACATTTCACACCTTCACAACTCTCCCGAAATTAGAAGCCTGAATAAATGAAGTTTATTTTCTATTTCATTTTGTATGCCAGAGTATATAAGATAGATATGTCAAAAGTGCAGAGTGTACAGACCCCAGGGGGTGTGCTGTCACAGTGCTGACTGGATAGGCACTCTGACAACACACACCCTGGGGTCTGTACACTCTGCACTTTTGACATATTTCATCTTATATACTCTGCATACAAAATGAGATGGATGTCACATTTCAATCTGGGCACTCTGAAAATAAAGACAAACAGGTTCTGAAAATATTCTTTTAAATTTTCATTTCGTAACGTTATTTCATCTTTATTGCAATGAACTGTACAAGATATCTACAAGAAGTCCATGAAGCAATCTGCATTTCCACTAAAGATTTTATGCTTGAGCAGGTCTTTGAGATTGAGCGATTTTCAAGTCTTAAGGTGAAGCTGTCGTTATTAGAGGGTAAGTCGTGTTATTCAGCCAAATGTCTCGAGGCAATGGTGAATACCGTTATAGGACATGCATCACAAAGCACGTCGACAGCTATTTTGTTGGTTTCTTGGGAAGAGAATTAAAACCAAAAGAATAGGGTCTAAATTCGTTTATTGGAGAGCCTCCATTCAGTCTTATGGTTTAAGATATTAGTAGATTTATATCGTCTGTCAGGAAATGCCAAAATGGATTGTGGATCTGATCTAAATATCTAACCTTGCTTGATGTACAAATGGTTTTAACAGCAGTTCCACCCGAAAGTATATAAAATTACAATTAAAAGCGAAGCTTATTCGCAGTCATTTGCCTTCTAAGATCATTCAGATTCTATCAAAGGAATAAAGTTATCTGCGATGAAGCAAAGAAACAGCCAGTCCCCAAAAAGACAGCAAAGTCACTTATTAAAAACTTTAGATGCATTACCCGGGATCGTAAAAGTCGTCCCCACCGTGCTAACCAATGCGAAGTGGGAGGGGAGGCCCCGGCCGTCGAAGATGGCTCTATGGTCAGCTCTAGTAATGGGTTGTTTGAGCGTGGATTAGTCTCGTTGGTTGTATGCCCCACTAAGGCAATGGGATGCTCGGCATTCTGGGTCGTAGACTGGACAAGTAACCCGTAGAAGTATTAACTAGAGACATAAAAACATGATATCAATCATAAACTTTTCCGCAATCTACATCTCACTACACTGATCAGAATCGGTATTACTTTTCACTTGTTTTTTTAGTTTTACTTTTTCAAATAAAAAGAAAACCAAACGGAAGTCGAGGATATAGATGATACGGTGGCACATGGCATGTAGTAGCATAACAATTTTCTATGATTTCTGTCCCAAATATGGAATTCAAAAACCAAAAGGCAATGAGAGCTTACAACCAATACATTATCACCGCTTAAAACCGTATTCTGCTAAAATGATGTCCACTTGAGCTAACTGCTAGATTCTATGAATGGTTACGGAACCTGTACAAGAGATAAAAGAGATAAGTGGCATATTGGACACGCCCTATACCGTAACACAAGTGACAATATATTGCAAGCATAGATTTAAAAGACACAGACAAACTACTAATGGCCCATTCGTGGCGGGTACAGGTGGACTGGTGTTTGCTGCCGGGGATGGCTCCGTGGTCGGTCCAGCAGGTGTCCGAGCTTGGATTGGTCTCACTGGCTGCACGTCCCCCATAAAGGCTGTTGGGACACTCGGCATGGTGGGCTTGTCGACTAGCATTCACCTTTGATACGACAGGTATAAAAAGTATAAGTAACCAGTTAATACAGTTTCCACACAAACAATGTTACATAACATAACTTGTAAACATAAAAAAGCATTGGATGCACACATTGTGTGTAGTTTTTTCCTCACTAAGACCATAGATCTATATCGTCTACAGATATTTCGTGAAGCAAATAAATAGATAGATAAAGAAGAGTGTTAAATGTGTTTTACTTATATTCGCTTTGAATGCCGGTACAAAGGAGCCAAAGTAGACAGCTGCCCGACTCCTGGGAGAGATGATGTCCACGAAACGGCCGTGTGGTCCTCCCCGCTCCTCACCGGTATGATGTCGGATGCCTTGCTGCAGGGAAAAATGACTCGTTCCTCAGCATGCACGACTCCTCCATGTAGCATAGACTCCTCCAGCGGTGATACAGGCTGGTCTCTATCCACGCTGTCCCCTTTGATACTTTTCACTGACTCTACCCCCTAGCCAATGACAGGAGTAAAAACTCTCTTCAACGCCCAAATGAGAAAATCCCTCGTTTTCATTGGTGCTCACATAATCAGCAGTTTCTCAATATATCCTGTCACGCGACCCAAAGTGGGTGCGGTTAACATTCCTAGTCAAGGGATTCCAATCATAAGTCTAATTTTATTCAAATGCATGCGAATTCCCGCCAACTGATGTTATTTGGGGCAGACTATACTAGAAACAATACAAAAGGGACAAAATGTCCATTGACAAAATACCGTGTCTTCATTGGTGCTACGAACAAAATCAGCTGTTTCTTAGGGTAGGCCTGGCCTATCACACGAACCAAACTGGGTGCGGTTAACATTCTTAGTCAAATGATTCCTTTCAAAAGCCGAAATATATTCGAATGCATGCGAATTCTCGCTAACTGATGCTGTGTGAGGCAAACTACTACGAACATCACAAAATAGGCAACCTAACCACTCGATCGATGCCTTATCGAGAAAATGCCGTGCTTTCATTGGTGCCAACAAAGTCAGCAGTTTCTCAAAGTAGGCGTAGCCTATCACACGACCCAAACTTGGTACGGTTAACGTTCTTAGTCAGTTGATTCCTTTCAAAACCTGAATCGTATTCAAATGCATGCAAACTCCCACCACCTGGTGCTATGTGAGGCAAGCAGGAGGCAACGTGACCACTCCCTGCCTCATTAACAAAATACCGTGTCTTCATTGGTGCTATCGAAATCACGCAGTTTCTAAAAAAAAAAGAGTCGCACAAGGATCCGAACTGGAGGAGGTTAACATTAATGTGCTTGCTTTCAAAACATGAACGTATTCAAATACATGCAAACTCCCGCCATCTGATGCTATGTGAGGCAGGCTCCTATCTACGGACGGTGCGAAGGGGCAACCTGATCACTCGCTGCCCTAATGACAAAAAAAAAAAATACCGTGTCTTCATTAGTGCTATCGAAATCAGCACTTTCTCAAAGTCACCCAAGTATCCAAACTGGGCGAGGTTATCAATTTTTTAGTCAAGTGTTTCCTTTCAAAACCTGGATCGTATTCAAATGCATGCAAACTCCCACCACCTGGTGCTATGTGAGGCAAGCTACTACTAACATTACAAAAGGGGCAATGTGACCACTCCCTGCCTCATTAACAAAATTCCGTGTCTTCATTGGTGCTATCGAAATCACGCAGTTTCTAAAAAAAAAAAAAAAAAAGAGTCGCACAAGGATCCAAACTGGAGGAGGTTAACATTAATGTGCTTGCTTTCAAAACATGAATCGTATTCAAATACATGCAAACTCCCGCCACCTGATGCTATGTGAGGCAGGATCCTATCTACGGACGGTACGAAGGGACAACCTGATCACTCACTGCCCTAATGACAAAAAATACCGTGTCTTCATTAGTGCTATCGAAATCAGCACTTTCTCAATAGGCGTTTTCACATCAGCCCGATGTTTCGAAATAGCACGCTATTTTCTGACTTGGGAAATTTTCCCGATAGCGAAATAGCGCGCTATTTGATAATGTGAACCCAAATTGGCGCGCTAATTGTATAGCTCTGATCGAGAATATTTCTCGACTCCAACTCGGGAAATTTCTGAAATAGCGGGATAGTAGCGCGCTATTTGATAATATGAAAACGACTCGAGAAATTAGCGCGATGAATCAATTATGCCTAGCGTGTGTGACCCGATCGATCGAGGCAAACTGCACACAAATCATGAGGAATTTTTGAGAGGGCACACACATTACTGATGCTGTTTGCACATACTCAGCTGTCGAATTAGCTATTTTAAAATTTTTAACTATTCGGGCTACCCCCTCTTCGGGCTGATGTGAATAAGAAATGAAATAGCGCTCTGATTCGCAATCGCGAAAAATTTCTCGAGCTTGGATTTTCATCGGGCTGATGTGAAAACGCCTAAAGTCACCCAAGTATACAAACTGGGCGAGGTTATCATTTTTAGTCAAGTGTTTCCTTTCAAAATCTGAATCGTATTTAAATGCATGCAAACTCCCGCCACCTGATGCTATGTGAGGCAAGGCACTATGAACAATACAGAAGGAACAAGATGTCCTCTGGGTGCCTTATATGGACAATTCCCCGTGTCTTCATTGGTGCGATCGAAATCGGCCGTTCTTGAAAGATGCCTATCACTACGTCCGTCTGAGAGGTGTTATTTAAACAATCTATCCTTTCTTTTTTATACCCCCAGATTGCTCCGTATCGTTCAGATGTTACACGCTCTATCGCAGGTTTTATACTGAATTGCTTTGACCATGGACATTCATCACCCGTTAATTACAGTTTCTGTCAAAAGCGTTACAATAATATTTTAAACATGCTTTCCTACTTGGATCCCATCATAACCGCCGACAGCCTACATAACTGAAGGAAAACAGGGAGGCGTTATAGAGTGGCTTGGAACATGAAACACGAAAGCCAGAAAAATGCTACTTTTTCAATTGTCATCCTACACAATAGGCCTACGCATAAATTTGCAAAATCGCGAAGAGATGTCACTTCTTTTCTAGTAACCACCTGCCTGCGCCACCAAACTGAGTGCAGATAACATTTTCTAGTTAAGTGAATGCTTTCAAAAGCTGAATTTTATTCAAATGCATGCAAACTCTGACTGCCTGTTGTTATGTGAGGCAAGCAACGGTGAGCATTACAAAGGAGGAAAACAAGTAAACAAGTCTCTTCCTTCAAGACAAATTCCTTGTCGTCTCCAGTGCTAACAACCAGAGATTCAGCAGATTTCATACACTATGTTACGCAATCAACACAGCTTGTACTTTACATGGGGCCTGTCATATGAATCCTGCAAACTGTGAGAAATGGAATTCTATGATTACTCAAGCAATTATCGGCGCCTGTTGCCTTTGAGACCAACTTCTGTTGACATAACCAAAGGAGCAAGATGTGTAGACCTACTCCCTGCCCTCATGACGAAATCCTTTTCTTCACCAATGCAAATTGAATCAGCAGTCCCCCCCCCCCCAGCTCCTATTATATTTTTTATGTAATTAGTCGTAATACTGGTCTTAGCAGCCATATTGGAATTCAAAATGGCGGGCAAACCGTTCGTCAGACAGATCACATTATTCCATTTCCTAACCAAGCGTGTTATAATACTTATGTGCAACCAATTTCAGCGACATTCGTCATTTACAACTTAAAATAGGGATTTTCAACTTTTTGGTCGAGGCGGCATACTGAAATTCAAAATTTGAACATGTTCAAAATTTCTTTGCGAACCTTTGCGAATTTATATTTTCGCTAACAGTTGCAAACATTCGCAAAACATTCGTAAGAATTCGCAAACGGTCGTAATACGGTGTCGCTAACATTTTAATTTGATTCGCCACTGCTAGCGAACAAGTAAGCATATGGTTCCTATAAAAAGCTTCTGACACAGACAAGGTTCCACTCTAAGAAAGTTCTTGAAGCTCTTGACATCTCCATCATGTAATTGCTACAAAAGCTTTTCATATTGACCAAAGTCTGTCCTCTGCAACAATCACTCTCTGACCCAAACAGTCTTTCTTTTCTTCTTCCTTTCTTGTTTTTCTTTATCTTCCTTCTCTTATGCTGCACGATAGCTGTAGCAGCAGCCTGACAAAGCAGCTCTTCAAGGATAGCAACACGTTGAGCCTCTTCTTGGAAGAAATTTATTTCCATATAATGGAAATCCACCTTGAACGGATGTCACAAGAGATCTGAATTCAGTGGAAGGTTGTACGTTCGTTTTATGGGTCTGACTATACATAATCGCCTGGTACTTTTCTAGGTCCCAGAACACTCGCAAATTGTCTCAAAGGATTTGCAAACAGTTGCTAATATTTGCAAAACTGTCGCTAACATTTGCAAAATTGTCGCTAACATTTGCTAACAGTTGCTAATAGTCGCCACCTGCAGTTAGGTGTTTCACAAACACTTTGGCAAACATTCGCTGAAGTGTTGCTAATTGTCGCTAAACATCGCTAAAAGTCGCTAACTGTCGCTAATGGCAGAAGCGAACCTTGATTTTTCGCAAACATTCGTCAGAAAAGTTGGCGAATCTCAAATTCGCTACGTTCGCAAACGTTCGCCGCTCAGTGAAATACCAGCTTTAGCATTTCACTGGCTTTGATGTTCCATGCTCCACGCCGCTCTTCCATAGTGTTTGGATATGGAGACCAAAGAAGAGGTTCTTGATTTAGGGAATTTTTAACTGTATTTCAGAGGAAATTTTGAAATCTTGTATGCAACTTGGTGGTAATCGTGTATGGAATAATATTTTTTTCTTCTTCAAATCTCCTTGTTATTAATACCTCCGGACTGAATATTAATATCTCATAAAAAGGTAATATTCAACAATCTTGCGTATATTTAGTGCATAATATTGTTTGCCGGGTTTAACACTCAATTATCAAATCTTTCGAATTTAGTATTTGGCAATTGCGTGTTTCTGCCTGTTTAGTCGCATTTTAGAGTTAAAGAAGTACATATTTTACTACATTCCTTCGAGTGTCCTATAGAGATTTATATTCTTTGCACATTGTACAATTGCTGCTGAAAATATTGGAGGGGCAGCGCATTGCTACTGGCTAGGATGTTGTATTTTAGGAATGATGCATACTTAAACAGAAGTGCTGTCTTAGGTGAAAGCAATTTATCAACACCTGCGGTAGAGTGCATAACTTCTCGGCGGCATGGAGCATGGGAAAAAGAAAAGATTCTCGTTTCTTCTCCTCTGACACCCCCATGCTACTGTCAATGACGGGTAATCCCGGCTCGTAAAGTAATGCGTAATTTGCCAAAGCGGGTAAAGTTTGTTTATTCAAATGAAGCCTTTCGACCGTCGAATATCATGCGCATAATGCATGTAAAGCTCGGGGCTGTTGCTCTGCTGTACAGGGATTCGCAGAGATACGCCGGAGCTGACTTTTATTTTGAACATGTCAACAACAACAACAACAACAACACCTGCTCCCGCTTATCTCTGCGAAAGTAGCTACTGGAAATAAAGAGCGTCAAACTTGGTTTATTTTTACGAACCATTCTTAAGCATTAGCAACGGATCCGAACGCATCTCCATTTTTTAAATTCGTTTGGGCATTCGTTATCTCGATATGCCTTTAGAGAAGGAGCGAAATCTCTTCGCACTTTGTGCAATTTTTTCGTAGATTCATTGCATGACAATTCTTGAATGCTTACAGACATTCCACAGTCCTTGTCTTTGACTGTGCTCTAAGCCGCTCTTTTACAGAGTTTGAATATATCATGGAGACCTCCGTTCAAAAGAAATGTGGAAATCCTGTGTGGGACTTGGGGGTAATATGGCAGGGAACAAATCCCTTCAGTTTTTCTTCATAAAAAAATCGATCAACTACCTTGCGCACAAAATGGCTTCGTTTGGGAAGTTTAGAACTTGAATGTGAAATCTTTCTGATTATGAAATGTAATTGGCTAAAGCATGACCCGATTTATGTGTATACTTAAGTATCATGTTACAGTTAACAATCCGAAGTATGCCTAAATTTTTTTAACAGATTTTTGTTCACGTGTCCGGTTCTCTATCCACATTGCTGCCGAAGGTATTGAAAGGGGCTTCGAACTGCTGCTCGTCCGGTTTGCTGTGATTGAGGAACTATGCATATTTAAACAGGAACGCTGTGTTTCGTCGAAGCAAATCATCAACACCTGCGATAGATCTCATTAATTCTTCCCTGCACGGAGCGACATTCGTCAAATAAAACTTAAGATAGGGGGATTTTCAACTTTTCGTCGAGGCGGCATGCACACTGAAATTCAAGATGGCTGCCTTTCGATATGTTTGTCAGACATTTCAAATCCATCCGTCACATGAATTTGAAGTTAGCATGTCCAAAAGCCCTTGTGCATGAAATATTATTGCCACAAGTCATTTAGAAGCCAAGACAAAAATTTTTAAGCCCTAATTGTTTCTTCATAGCGGCCATGATATTGGAATTCAGGATTCTGGCCGACCCAGTGGTCATGTCTCTTGGATCCGGCAATTTTTTTTTCTTTAAATCAGCGCCCCAAAAATACCTCTAGAAACAAAATTTCATACTCTCCGCCGATGCAAGCATCTCGACCAATCTTTACAGCTACATATCTGCGCTACTACCAGTCTTATTATATACATACCAACAGCATGCATGAATTCCTGAATCTATAATGCCTAACAAACATGCTATGTTTGGTACTTTTCCAGACATAAAGAGTCTGCAATAAACATTTGAATCAAACACACCATTTCTAATTGTCCATTTTGCTATTACTCGTCCATTTATTTCCATTTGCTATTCGTCCATTTATACTACAGTGTATAAGGGTTTGGAATAAATCGTTCCACAGTTTATAAGTGACTAATTACTGTACTTGCTTTTTTCAAATAGCTAAGGAATCAGCGATTCCGCAAGATTTTCCATTACTCAGCATAAACTGCACGTATATGGTATAACCCCCTGTCAGATAAACCCTTGCAATGTCGAATGTCATAAAAGATTCTATACGGAGAATAGATTCTTTGATATCATGCGAAATCAATGCTCACTATAATTCTCGGTTGCCAGTATGTGAGGCACTTGTATAGACCAATTCGGTTTGGGTACTGTTTTTCTGGTAATTTCTAACTGGGGGCTTCAAGTATGCCTGACAAAAGATAATTCATGCACTGACATTGCAACGCACCTGACTCATCTCATAACCCATTGAAAGTGCTTTTGTTCTTCTTTGGAAGCCCCCAGTTACGGCTGTCATTTAAGCTACAGTGCTCTGAAGTCAGATTTATCTATACTATTACCATGTGATGCGGCTTGCCCTCGGGAGTGCTAACATCGCTATAAACTATCTGTTACGAATAATGTGGTATTGTTAGGCAGAACAGTAAGGCCAAACAAGCAGATATTGGTAGAAGTTGAATCCAGAAATTAAAGAATGGAAAGCTTATGACTATCGAAGTTTATTGCATTTTCCAAAACTGCAATGGCCGTCTCAAGCACATTAGAAATATGTGACGAGGACATTGTCATTGCCTCACAATTGATATCTGACTTGTTTGTTCATAAAAAAAATCTAATAAAAGTGTGGGTTTTTTTTTTTCAATATGGACAGGGAGGTATCACCTCCCTGTCCATATTCACAAACAACATTGTAAAGCCGAATGCCCCGTCCTACTAATTGACGCAGACTAATGGAAACTGAGGCAAACTGATGCAAACTAAGGCAAACTCAATGCAAACTACTAGTTAATGCAAACTAACGCAAATTACTAATATTTTAATGCAAACTAATACAAACCGTTAGCGGTGAAAATTAGGGAGAATTACCGCACCTGGACCTGGCTCTTTGTAGGCCACTTAGTCGTCTCGAAACAGATATCGATCAAGTAAATCCATCCTATCTACGAATGACTAACGTCACGTTTACTTCAGTTCTTCAAGCATCTCATCTCAACAGTCAACTAAAATGCGGAAAATCATTTGTATTGAAATATTAAGATATTTTTTTACCAAATAGATGTCACGTAGATTCTATTTTGCTTTTAAAATGTGGAAAATGTAGAACAGAATGATTAATGATTACTTTGAAGGTCGAAATACTAATTAAAGCAAACTCAACACAAATTCCCAAGACACAACGCTATCCTATGTGAAAACCACGTAATATCGATTACAAATATCGAAAAATGACACCCCGAAATACTAATTAATGCAAACTCAACACAAACTCCAAAACACAACGCTATCCTATTGAAAACCACCTAAATCGATTCTAAATATCGCAAAATGACACCCCGAGGCCAATAGACAACGTTATCCTATGTGAAACTGACCTAAATCGATTACAAATATCGGAAAATGACACCCCGAAATCCTAATTAATGCAAACTCCAAGACACAACGTTACCCTATGTAAAAACGACCTGATTCGATTACAAATATCGGAAAATAACACCCCAAAATATTTTAAAAATCTAGATATTTGACAACCTAGGTTTCACGGAAAGTTGGTACAATCAAGCATCAAATCTCACTCTAGCAGAAGCAAAAATTTAGTTAGCGCCAGATTAAATGAAAATTATAAGGAAGAGTGGCTCAGTGATGTATAGAAGACATTTTAATCCCCAATGTTTGCACTATCGAATTTTCAAGCAGGAGCTTCATTTTAAGAAATACCTCCAACACTGGAATAATTCGCAGGGAAATTTTCATGCAAATTCCGTTGTGCTAATCACAAATTCCCAGCAGTTTCTGGAAGATATTCAAATACTTTAAAATCAAAGATTGTGTGAATAAAAGTGGTTATGAATTCTATTACCTTTTCATTGCAGCCTCTGAATGAACAGCGAAAGAAATAGACCTGCTTAATAAGATAACACAGAAAAATACCCAAAACGAAGGTGGATCATTTAATTGTGAAAAGTATGAAAAGAGGGCAGTTCTTTCTAGTTAAACTAAGTTTTGTAGTTATAGATGACACATGTTAAGATGACTATATTTCGTCCTTTTCTTAATTACTGCATAAGCCTTTTTTTTTTTTAACAGATTGTGACTTCTTTATCTGTAACGTGTCTTTTCACTCTCCCCCTCTTTCTCTTCATTTTTCTTCCTCTCGCTCTCATCTCCATTTTCCTTCATTCTCTGTTCACTTATCATATGCATATATTTCCGTACGTCTTTGGGTTTGTTATTTTCCCTTTATGTTTTTCTTAACTATACGTGACTCGTATTTCTTTCATTCTAAATTTGTACAGCTGTGCTTATGTCATCAGTTTTGGGTCTTTCTCACTCTTAGGAATTCCCTTTCCCCTCTTTTTCTCTCCCACCGCCTCTCTCTCTCTCTCTCTCCATATTTTCCTTCTTTTTTTTTGTTCACGGGGTCGTGTATCATAATAGGCCTATACATATTACTGTACATTTTCTTGGTTCTTTTCACCAATCGTGATTCACTCTGATTTACTTATATACTTATTTTTTATATTTTCAAAGTTACTTGCAACTCTGTTTGTATTATTGAATTGAAATATGACTTTGCATTGGACTCCGATACCAAGAATATGGGTTATATAGTGAAGGAAATAAAATTTAAACTTTCCACTAATCACAGTACTGCAAACTTGTGAAAGGAAAGTGTCTATCGATTAACAGGTTCTGAAATGCAAACTCCTTAGCGCAGTTGGTCTTAAAAGGAATCTGTTTCCCCACAAATTACTGACAATTACTGTACCAAAACAATCAAAATCACATTGGCTATATTAATAGTTGCCTTTGTATGTTAGTACTTTTATCAATGTTTGTTCACAACATCAGGTTAAACAAAACCCCACATACAAAGAATATTTATATACTAACCAATTTATATTCAACTTTGACACATCGACAGTCTATCATTTATTTTAAGAGACAATTTAGGAACCAAATATCACAACAATGTTATGTTTGAAATGTTAAATCCTTCTGTTCGATATCAGCTCCCCTCTCCATCTCTTCTTTCCCTTCTAATCTTAAGTTGTCTCATCTACTCCTTCTGTTTCGTATCCTTCCATCTCATTTTCTGTAATCATTGCGGGGCCTTAGTTTCAGTTGTTATAGTTATTGGCTTGTTTCTAAAGGTATGAATACTTTGCTGTTGTTGTTGTTGTTGTTCGTGTAAATTACGGTTCTGTTATGATGGAATTTTTTCGGGGGCCTATCTAATATACTGGCTGTGCTTTTGATTTAGACTCCTCTACTTAGGTTCTTAAACTAGTTATTTACGGTTTGTTGCAAGCGTCTATAATTTGAACATGTTTTGAGATTATTATGGTTTTTACATAAAAGATAGATTTTTCCTTTTTTTCATAATCATTGTAACTCATTTTTTCCTGTTCTTGTGAACACAAAGTAGAAATGACTTCAGATCAATTCAATCAAAGTAACGATGTGACTTTTTTTTTGGGGGGGGGGGCAGGTAATACAAGCTGCGTAGGCTCCTTTGACTACATAAATGCTCTTCTGTTGCAAAAGTTTCATGTGCTTTATCATTTTTTGTACGTCCCAAAAAAATGGACAAAAATGCTATTGTATAATCATTGTGAGTCAATTATGTTTGTTTTTGCGTTAGCGAACACAAAGTGGAAATAATTTCAAATCGAATAGAATTAATCAATCATTCATACAATCATCATCAATCAATCAATCAATCAATCAATCAATCAATCAATCAATCAATCAAGCACGCAATCTCCTAGACGGTGCATTTTGTCTTACCTATTGTTGTGGACAAGCATTCATGAAAGTATTAACACACAAATATAAGTCAATTATCAGTATTGATATTACCTATTATTCCATCGTTTCGGCACAGTAATTGGCAGCAATTTGGAGGAATCAGATACAGTATTCTAAAGAAAATCGATCTAATGCGCTCGGGAGTTTGCGTTGCGCGATCTGTTAATCGATCGACACCTTCCTTTCATGACGTGTTTGCGGGACTGTAGTCGAAAGTTGAAAGTTCATTTTACTCAACAACCCATATTCTGGCTATCGGAGTCCAATTTAAAATCATATTTCATGTTATTACTTCACTAATACAGAGTTGCACGTAACTTTAAGTCTATACAAACGACTATGATAAAGTAAATAAGAGTGAAATACAATTGATGAAAAGAAACAAAGAAGAATGTACAGAAACACATGCTTTATATAAACGATATAGTGAACAAAAAGGAAGGAAAATATGACGACAGATGAGAGAGCGGGAGAGAGAGAGGATAAACAAAGAGTAAGAGGAAACTGTAAGAAGGACACAAAGCTGATGACAAATTCCTTGGACAAATTAACGAAAGAAATATGAGTAACATAATAATAAAAAAAACAACAACAAAGAAAATTAAAAAACGTAAAAACGTACAGAAATATATTCATACGATGAATAAAGAATGTTAAATGTTTCTTAGGGGCAACATGTGTGGGTTCACATGTCTACGGGCAATAGTAAATAACTTAACTGTGTCCCCTGACCCTCATTTTGGCTCCATTTATTTCATTTTTATTTTGTGTGATATATACAGTAGGTCTACAGTGCATTCCTTTGTAATGTTCATTCTGGTTTTGTTTCAAGTTTGAAATGTTTACGATATGTATCCTATATTCTTTACTTGGTCGAATAATTACATGAAATATGGACTCAAGAGCGAGAAGAGAAAGGAAGAGAATGAGGGGAGAGTGGGATACATGTTGCAGATAAGGCACAGGCTGTAAAAAGGGTTATGTAGGAATTAAGAATAGGTCGAAAAAATATTAGTCATCTAAACATATTTCCTTATTAACTTTAAAACTTGGTTTAACTAGGAAGGACTGCCATCTTTCCACAATTGAATAATATTGATCCACCTTCATTTTGGGTATTTTTTTTTTATTTCCATCATCACAAAGAAAAGAAAAGAAAAAGTTGACATAATCCAAAGTGATACAATTTTTTTTTCATTTCTCTTACACTCGTCCGATAAAGGATTTTTTTTTTTTCAATACAATATAAATTATACACGAATGATGTCGTAAAAAAGAAACAATGCACTTTGTCATGGCAACAAAAATAGTAAATAATCACAATGATGGAAAACAGTGTTCCACTAAAAAAGCCACGCTTGTAAAACGTGGAACACTGGAACAAAACAACAACAGCACCAATTTGTTATACCAATAAGACATATTCATTTTAAATTCTTCTATATACTATTGTACATTTTACTCATTGATATAATGATGTTGATACTATAAACAATACTTACTAGGATTTTAGGATGCAAACGTATAAACTATATAACATATCACATTTGTGGCACAGACACTATGGGGCCAGGTGTGCCAGGAAAATTGAACGGAAAGGAAGATATGCAATCGGCCACAAAAAAACATAACGACGACAACAACAACAATAACACAATACACAGAAATAACAGAATTTGAGGAAATGCACTCAGACAGATACTGGACAACGAAGAACGAGGAAAAAGGAGCAGGGAAGAATAGAGAAGGAAAAGGAGAGGGATGGAAAAGGTCTGTGGACACACTACAAAATCTCAAGGAAAAGTGAAACATGACGGGTTTTTTCATTGAACAGAATTAACTGGTATATTTAGAAAACAAATATTTTTTGAGTTTATACTTAAATGTAATTAACTTCACAGATTCTTTTAGATCATTATCTAAGCTATTCCAAAATCTGGGTCCGGTATAAACAAATGTATTTTGAGTGTGTACAGTTCTAACTAAGGGAAGATGAAATTCTTTAGATTGTCTAGTGGGATAATTATGTACGTGGCTGTTACGGTGAAATAAAGAATAACATATTTTGGGTAGATGATTGCAGTTATAATTAAACATAAATTGACCAAGTTGAAACAAATACAACTCTTTTATTTTCAGAATTTTGTGCTCAAGGAAAAGCTTGTCAGTATGTGCCCGGATATGAAGGTTAAAAACGATTCTGAGCGCCATCTTTTGCAGAAGAAAAAGTTTATCTAACAATGTCGAATATGTATTCCCCCAAGCAAGAATTCCGTAATTCAAGTACGGCAATACCAAACTTGAATAAAGCGTAATCAAAGCCGAAGAAGCAAGATAATATTTCAATCTATTCATTATGCCTATGTTACGTGCAATTACTTTACAAATATTGTTTATGTGACACTTCCATGATAACTTATTATCAACACAAACACCTAAGAATTTAATAGACGAAACCTCTTCTAGGGGAGTAGTGTCAAATATAACATTACCTGGTAATCTCTCTAAAGAATTACTGAAAAACATATACTTTGTCTTCTCAATATTCAGTGACAATTTATTTGCATATATCCATTGTGAGACATTCTTCAATTCATCATTCACTGTACTAATCAAAGTATTAGGGTCAGGGTGGGAATAAAAAAGATTGGAATCATCCGCGAATAATATGAAAGAGAGTTTATCTGAAGATCTATAAAAATCATTAATGTAAACTATAAATAACAGTGGGCCTAACAAACTTCCTTGCGGAACACCACATTCTATTTTCTTCATAGAAGAATCAAAACTGTTCACATGTACATATTGAAATCTGTCAGATAAATAACTCGTAAACCATTGCAAGGCTTTTCCGCGAATACCATAATGGGATAACTTAGAAAGAAGTATACCGTGATTAATCGTATCAAAAGCCTTTGAGAAGTCCAGGAAGATGCCTATTGTATGCGAAAATGTATCAAGTGCATGTGTAATCTTTTCCACAAAGGTAAGTAAAGCGTGGGTGGTGTTGTGATTTTCTCTGAATCCAAATTGAAAATTCGTAAATATATTACTCATATTGAAAAATTTTACAGTTCGGATATATACTATTCTTTCCAAAATTTTAGAAATTGAAGTTAATAACGATATTGGTCTGTAATTATTGACATCATTTTTCTCCCCTTTCTTATATATAGGTATAACTTTGGCAGTCTTCATTTGACTTGGTACAAGCCCAGTACTAAGTGATAGATTAATAATATGTACTAAAGGATCTATTATTTGAAGAATTATATTTTTCAACAAATAATTATCGATTCCATCACAACCTGGGCTTTTCCCTTCTTTCAAATTATTAATAATATCAATAACTTCTTCATTATACGTAGGGTCCAAAAATATAGTTTTAGGATTAGGTATATCTAAAAAATCAGAAAACACTTTATTAGATGAAGGGATACTTTGTGATAAATTTTTCCCAATCGATGCAAAAAAATCATTAAAAATTTCGGCCATACCAGCAGGTACATTGCTTGAGGTATTACCCCATCGTACTTCTGAAATACTAGATGCATCATTAGATGTATTCATAACATCTTTTATTGTTTTCCAAGTATTCTTAATATCATTTTTATATTTCATTATCTGGTTGACATGAAATTTTCTCTTTTGTAAACGCAATAAATTAGTAAGCGTGTTTTTGTAAGTCACATATTTTTGTCTGTTTTTATCCGTAGGGTTGCTCCTGTATTCATAAAACAAATTATTTTTTCTATTAATCGATCTTAAAAGTGATTGGGTTATCCACGAGAGTCTTGGAGTTCTTTTATAAGAACTTTTCCTTGTGCAAAACGGAATATGTTCATCAATTTTAGAAGTGATAGTTTTCATAAAATAATCATAACACAAATCAAGATCGGTATTGTTGTATACAAAAAACCAATCAATATCTTTTAAACTATTTTGCAAATTAATAAGATTATTGGCCGTAATCTTACGACGTCTCTGATAATCATTTTGCCTAGGAGATAACTTAATTGGCACTTGTGTAAAGATTGGATAATGATCAGAGATGTCAGATAAAACAATACCAGACTCGGGAATTGGGAGAATATTACAAAAAATATTATCAATCAAAGTGGCAGATCGGTCAGTAACACGGGTCGGCTTAGAAATTAACGGTAATAAAGAAACAGACATTAAGGTTTCTACAAATTCTTGCGAAATATGTTGGGAGTTACATTTCATAAGATCAATATTGAAATCACCCATTAAATATACATGTTTATTTATAAAGATAGAGTTCTGCATTAAATTTTGTACATACAACAAAAAATCATTCGGATTCGATCCAGGGGGTCTGTAAACAACTCCAATCAGTATGTTTTTCCCATTCGGGTTTACCATTTCAACAAAAAGAGATTCAACTACATCAGTCATGACATTCAATTCTTCGTGGATAGAATATTCAAATTTGTTGGGGATGTATAAACCCACGCCACCACCCATTCTTTCTTTTCTATTTCTGTACACGAAATCAAAGCCGGATATAGAAAATAAATGACTTATATTGGGAGTCAACCATGTTTCGGTCAGACCTATAACAGAACAGTTATTACCAGAGTTTTCTAAAAATAATCGCAACTTATCAAAATTTCTACTTATGCTTCGTATATTCAAATGAGCTAACAAAAGATTGTCATCATCACTATTCATAACATATTGTTCATACTGATTTACAGTCAGATAAACACATGATGAACTTTGCACAGGATCTTCAGGATCAAAATTATATTCAAATTCTTGTGCTGAAGCATTAAGTTTGTTCGATATGTATGCTTCATATAAGGTGGAAGTTTTGTTTTCCTGCGCGGACGTAAAAGAGCGCCCAACTGTATCATAAAATTCATCATCGTTCACAGAGTTGAAAACAAATGTTGGATTAGCCATAGGTATAAAGAAAATCACACCGTAATCGACAAACGTTCCACTTAGACCTAGACCTGGAGATTGTAGTTATGTGGGAATGTACAGACCTGGAAGAAGAGAAAGAGAAACGCATATACACAAACATGAAACACATACAAGAAACACACACATGAAGCATAGACATGAGACACAAACAAGACACGAGAAACAACAAGGACGCAGACAAGACATAGCCGATGATATCAAATTGGGCACACACGTCCGTGGCCTGTGTCTGCTCTGCCAATACAAAACGAGGCATAAGCAATAATATCAGCATGGATTTAACAACAGACTGCATTTGAGTGAGGGGGCTCCCTTGATATTCAAAAAATATCATTTTCATACGAGATATATTCACGTGCATAATTCAAACTATCAATATGAATTTTTATAGGTTATTTGGGGATCAGGAGAGAATTTCCCGTAATATCTGATTAGGTATTTCTTTCGCTGCTCATTTAAGAGGCTGCAATGAAAAATTAATCACCAATTTTATTCTTATTGCAATGGGTACAAAATCTTTAATTTCTAGGAATGTGATTATATCTTCCAGAAACAATTGGCAATTTGGGATATGCCCGACGGAATTTGCTTTAAAATTTCTCTGCGAATCATTGGAGTGTTGGAAGTATTTCTTAAAATAAAGCTCCCGCTTGAAAATTCGAGAGTTCTAACATTGGGAATTAAAATTTCCTCTACATCACTACCCCACTCTTGCTGGAAACTGTCATTCAGTCTGGTGTTAATTAAATTTTTGCTTCTGCAAGAGTGAAAATGTGTTACAGGAAAATGATAGTGTTTTGGAAGTATGGTTTTACATGTCCTATATATAATATCGTGTTTGTTTGTTTTTTAATATCGAGGTGTTATTTTCAGGTATTTGTAATTGATGTAGGTAGTTTTCAGGTAGAAAAACTTTTTGTTTTGGAATTTGCATTACTAAAGTGTTTCGATGTGTCATTTCCCGATATTTATAATCGATTTAGGTTATTTTAACATCGGAAAACATCATGAGTTTGCATTTGTACATCGGGTGTCATTTTCCGATATTTGTAATCGATATAGGTGATTTCACATAGGATAGCGTTGTATCTTCGGGTTTGCATTAATTAGTACTAGGTGTTACAAAAAAAAAAATATTTCCACTCCTGATGCTTAATAGCTCAAAAACTATATATCAGATAAAACTGTCATTGATATGAGTAATAGCTGAATAGTGTACATTTTAGTTGGAGGTGATTTGAATATGAAAACCTATATCAGTTTTATGCAATCCATGATTAATTTCAAAGTTAGGTTCCACATTTTGGTCAAATTTTAACCCTCTGTACAAAACCTGAACTTTACACAGGAACTATAATGACGTGTATTATGTGAGTGTGTACATGCAATGACCCTGAACAATGGACCTGGATACCACCTGTTCAGAGCTCTGCTCCAAGGCACATGAATGCTTTATTAATTCTTCATGATGGATTACCTGGGCACTGCTAGTTTAAATTCCTAGCAAAGGGTGAAATGCATGCACATGAAAAAAGTAAGCCATGTTTCCATGTGCTTGCATACACCACATTTCAGAATGAATAAAGACTAGCTGTGATAGTGGGATTTCTGATGAATAATGTAGCATTCAAATCCTGGTCATTGTCCAGGACCATTGATTATCTGGGTGTCAACTACACACTTCCGTCAAGGAGGTTTAATACATTGGAGTTCCAACTGGCTGCAATTATTCAAACAGTTGTCAGATTTCTATTGATGTACAAAAGAATTCCACAGGTGCACTTGTGCCTTTGATGATCGATGTTCCAAGCCGCCGTCTTGCCGAGCAATCTGAAGATTCATTTTGAACGTTATCATAACGTTGGCCATATTTTGCTTATTTATTTATTAAATGACATGAAATTTTACGTAATGATAAAGCATGTAAAACAAAAGTCAATTCCGTCCAGAAATTTGCGCAAAAGTGTAAATCAGAGCTGTATCATATGAAAATGTTTAAAACTGTACCATCCTGGAAAGCTGCTTTTATCACTTTTCCGCTTGATTTCCACAAATGAAACTAATGTGGAATAATCTTCAAGTATAATTCTTTATTGATAGATATATCAGATTAGTGCCCGGGTATGCCCAGTCGAGTAATTATTTATCTTTATTTCAGCATTTTTGCTCAATTTCTATTCGCGCATCCTCGTGTCTGTACCACCTACCTTTTATAAGAAGGGATAGCGAAAAGTAATTACCATCACAAAGACATATCTTCCTTTGAAAGGGGCTGGTGATTATGCAATGAGACACGAGTCAATTGTCTTCCTATCTGAGCGGCAGATCCAGTGACACGAGTCAATTGTCTTCCTATCTGAGCGGCAGATCCAGTTTGCCACATGCTTCAAATATTTTTGAGCGGCGGCTTCGAACATCTAGCAAAGGAAATAAGACGGTTGTGACTCCATTCTCTAGAACCTCCTTGCTTCCATACACACCAATTGACTTCTGTGCAAAGTTAAAGTTTTGTACAGAGGGTTGAAAATAGAGCAAAATCTGAAACCTACCTGAAAAATTAATGTTTAATTTAATGTAACTGAATTATGCTGTCATTTTGAAATTGCCTCCAACAAAATTGTAAATTATTCAGCTATTGCTCATATCAATGTCAGCGTTATCTGATTTATAGTTTTTGAACTATTAAGCATCAAAAGTGGAAAATGTTTTTTTGTATACCTAATATTTAGGGGTGTCATTTTCCAATATTTGTAATCGATATACGTGGTTTTTACATAGGATAGCGTTTAGACCGGGGGCCCAGAGCATTTATTCAGCTGAAAAGGGTCACACTTTTTGATGGTCTCATCATATAAGGATGTGGCCAAGGGTCAATAAAATGAATTGCTGGCATGTCACATCCTGTACCGTAAGCCTAGGGGCCACAAAAAGGGACCACGAAAAATCGATTTATTCAGCCGAAGGGGGTCACGGACAAAAGTTGGTGGATATTGTTCCTTTGGGTGTACTTATCATAAAAACAGCAATGCCAGCTATTTTATCCTGTACGGGGCCCCAGACAGTAGCCCCAAAGGGCCCCACAAATGTGGTGTTATTCAGCTGAAAAGGGTCACGGCTAATTTCTTTTGCAATGGATGTAGTTCCCATCAGAGATATCCAAAACACCAATGCCAGCTATTTTATCCTGTACGGGGCCCCAGACAGTAGCCCCAAAGGGCCCCACAAATGTGGTGTTATTCAGCTGAAAAGGGTCACGGCTAATTTCTTTTGCAATGGATGTAGTTCCCATCAGAGATATCCAAAACACCAATGCCAGCTATTTTATCCTGTACGGGGCCCCAGACAGTAGCCCCAAAGGGCCCCACCCTCCATAGGCCTACGTACAAACACACACAAACATTGATTTTATTCAGTTGAAAAGAGTCACGGCTAATTTCTTTTGCAATTGAAGTAGTTCCCATCAGAGATATCCAAAACACCAATACCAGCTATTTCATCCTGTACGGGGCCCCAGAGAGTAGCCCCAAAGTGCCCCACCCCCATAGGCCATCCGTACAAACACACACAAACATTGATTTTATTCGTGCAGCTGAGAAGAGTCACGGCTAATTTCATTTGCTATGGAAGGAGTACCCATCAGAGATATCAAAAACACCAAAGCCAGCTATCTTATCCAGTACGGGGCCCTGGACAGCAGCCCCAAAGGAGCCCCCCCCCCCCACCCCGGCACACACAAACACACACACATTAGTTTCATTCAGCTAAAAAGGGTCACGGCTAATTTCTTTTGCAATGGAAGTAGTACCCATCAGAGATATCCAAAATACCAAAGCCAGTTATTTTATCCTGCACGGGGCCCCAGACAGTAGGCCAAAATACCCCCTCCCCCCTCCCCCCTCCCACACACACATTGATTTCATTCAGATGAAAAGGGTCACGGCTAATTTCTTTTGCAATTTTAGTAGTACTCATCTGAGATATCCAAAACACCAAATCCAGCTATCTTATCCAGTACGGGGCCCTGGACAGTAGCCCCAAAGTGCCCCCCCCCCCCCACACACACACACACATACTCACACAATAGTTTCATTCAGCTGAAAAGGGTCACGGCTAATTTCTTTTGCAATGGAATTAGTACCTATCAGAGAAATCCAAAATACCAAAGCCAGTTATTTTATCCTGCATGGGGCCCCAGACAGTAGCCCCAAATTGCCCCCTTACCCCCCTCCCCCCCCCCCCCCCCAACACACACACACATTGATTTTATTCAGCTGAAAAGGGTCATGGCTACTTTCTTTTGCAATCGGAAGTAGTACTCATCAGAGATATCCAAAGCACTAAAGCCAGTTATTTTATCCTGTATGGGGCCCCAGACAGTAGCCCCAAAGTGCCCCCTACACACACACACACACACACACACACGCACACACACACACACACACACACACACACACACACACACACACATACATACACACACATATCGGTTTCATTCAGCCGAAAAGGGTCACGGCTAATTTCTTTTGCAATGGAAGTAGTATCCATCGGATATCGAAACACCAAAATCAGATATTTTATCCTTCACGGGGCCCCACACAGTAGCTCCAAAGTGTTTTGCTTTATTCTCTTTATTGTTTGCATCTCTTCTTCATCTTAAATATGCGCTCCTTCGTCTTCATTTTCGCGACAATGACAACGTCCTCCTCAATCACCCTCATCATCATCAGTTTTGCTGTTCTGGCAAACATTTTCCAGCGTATCGGCTACGTTCGATTTAGAGCGGCGAGAGCGGAAGACATGCATAATTGAGTCTGGGAAAGCGTAGGAACAGCGTAGCCAAAGCGGCCAACAGCGTTATCGAAGCAGGAATGAAGCGTCGTAGGAACAGGCCTTGATTTTATACGGGAGTAGAGAACTTGTAGTGAGAGCGTCGTTAAAGCGGGAAGGTCGTGCTTTGATCAAGAAAGCGGCGCAGCAGCGGGACCACATGTCGTCGGTGTCTAGTTTAGACTATACTACCCGTTCTTGTGCTGCTGTTACTACGGTCAGAAAAACCTGGAATTGTTACGCTCATCCCGCGGTATTTACACTGTCACTGCTCTCTCCCCGTTTGAGCTACGATTCAAAATAGGTCAATCTTGATGGGGAGATGGGGAAGAAATTTTGAACCAGTTCAAAATTTCTTCCCGATCTGTAAAATTGCCAGATCCAACCCCATCACCCAAACGCTGCTGCTACGATGCTCTCGGTTCCCGTACACTTTTGCCGCTCTCTCCCGATCTGACAGATTTAATAGATCGGGATGCAGATCTTGATAGTGGAATTACATGCGGGGACACTTGGGGCTCCGACAGCTATTTATAACTGGTTTCGGTGTTTTTGATACCTCGTTGAGTACTACTTCCATTGCACAAGAAATTATAGCAGTGATTCTTTTCACTTAGAATAAAATAATACGGGAGCACTTTCCAGCTACTGGCTGGGGGCCCCTTAACTGGATGGGTTTGTGTTTTACGTATCTCAGCTGTTAATTCCACTGCCAAGGAAAATAGGCATACATGACTCTTTTCACCTAAAAACACTTAATTCATATGGGGTGGGAATACCTTGGGGCTATATTTGTCAAGGGCCCTGCATCTGGGCCAATTTCGCACCTCTTTTAATCGAATTCTTTAATGTTGAATTAAATTTAGCAAAAATTTCGCCTAGATGACATGGTAGTTCAATGTCATAATCTCTTCATTCAAATTTATTTTGAAACATTCACATTAGCTCTAACCTTATTCTAAATAACACTTTTGAACTGAAATCCATATATAAGACAAGCACCATTCCACTATCCGTTCATTCATAAATTCATAATGATATAGTCACGTGATTACATGCTGCGCTCGTTCATTCAAATTGATTTCTGGCCATCTAATTTAACATGTTCTGCAGTCAATTAAACAGATATGTTCATGCCTGGCCTCTTTCCTTATTTTCTTTCATCGTAGTTATTGTTTTGTAAGCATCATAGCATTTCATGTTTTCGTATTCGTTTAAGAGACTTTGACACCAGTTTTTTTTTTTTTTTTTTTTTTTTTTTTTTTTTTTACGTGCTTTTTGAATCCGAAGAAGTAAGAAGCCACAAATTATCTGGCCGTTACGAGCGCTTTATTACGAGCGGTCGGCCAGTTCGAAGAAGTCAAGGTTATGATCCTCAAATGTTTATTTTAAATAATTCTTTCTATGTCTTCTAGGGATATACGTCTGTATCTATTGTGCTGTCATGACTATAAAAAATGAAGTTAATCTGCATTACTGGTACACGTATATAGGCCTATTATGACATGTATATGAAAGAGAAGGAGCGTTACCAGTCTGGTTACAGAACAACCAAATACAGTTATACTAGATAAGAAAATGATACTTTTACTGCTTTATAACAGTAATTCATAGATGAAACGAAAACACACATAGAAATACACGTTAAAATGATCTGAAACAAAGAAATAGCATGATTTGAATTTGAATGAACACGTTTGGAATTTGACTGTCTTTCGCGAAATTTAATGACTGAAATACCCTTTTCGGCAAGTCAAGGCGAATTTGAATGAACGTAGGGTACCAGCCAATTTGAATACCCATTTTACGAATTCGAACCTTCATCAACTGAACCACCAAAAGTGCGAAATTGGCTGGGAAAACCTAACTGGCTTTGATGTTTTGGGTATCTATGATGTAAACTAAGGCCTACTTCGATTGTAAAAGAAAAACAACTATGACTCTTTTCAGCTAAATTATGTCATCGTAATTATGTGGGGGAGGGGCACTTTATGGCTACTGTACTGGGCCCAGTACAAGATGAAATGACTGGTTTTCGTAATATGGTCATCTCGGTTGTGCACTATACAGAAGTATGCTTCCTTTGCAAATTTCTTGGGTGTTTTGCTACTGTAACCTGTAGGACCCCGTATACAGGATAAGATGGCTTGCTTTGGTGTTTGTGATATCCCTGTTCAGTAGGCCCTGATATTTACGTTACAAAAGAATTTGTAAGACCATTTTCAGCTGATTCACAGTACATGTATAATGGATGGGACACCGTGGAGCTACTGTCTGGGGCTCTGTAGGCCTACAGGATAAAATATTAGCCTTGGTGTGTTGAATATCTCTGATAGGTACTTCTTCCAGTGCAAAAGAAATTAGCCGTGTTTGGGGCTATACTGTCCGGGGCCCCGTACTGGATAAAATAACTGGCTTTGGTATTTTGGATATCTCTGATGGGTTACTTCCATTGCAAAAGAAATTAGCCGTGACCCTTTTCAGCTGAATGAAACTAATGTGTGTGTGTGTGTGTGTGTGTGTGTGTGTGTGTGTGTGTGTGTGTGTGTGCGTGCTCGCGTGTGTGTGTGTGTATGTGTGTGTATGTGGAGAGGGGGGGGGGGGGCACTTTGGGGCTACTGTCTAGGGCCCCGTACAGGATAAAATAACTGGCTTTGGTGCTTTGGATATCTCTGATGGGTATATACTTCCATTGCACAAGAAATTAGCCGTGAACCTTTGTGGCTGAATGAAACTAATGTGTGTGTGTGTGGGGGGGGGGGGGCACTTTGGGGCTACTGTCTGGGACCCCGTACAAGATAAAATAACTGGCTTTAGTGTTTTGGATATCTCTGATGAGTATGCCTACTACTTCCAATTGCAAAAGTAAGTAGCCATGACCCTTTTCAGCTGAATAAAATCAATGTGTGTGTGTGGGGGGGGGGGGGGGAGCAATTTGGGGCTACTGACTGGGGCCCCGTGCAGGATAAAATAGCTGGCTTTGGTATTTTGGATATCCGTCTGATAGGTACTACTTCCATTGCAAAAGAAATTAGCCGTGACCCTTTTCAGCTGAATAAAACTAATATGTGTGTGGGGGGGGGGGGGGGCACTTTGCGGCTACTGTCTGGGGCCCCGTACAGGATAAAATAGCTGGATTTGGTGTTTTGGATATCTCTGATGAGTACTACTTAAATTGCAAAAGAAATTAGCCGTGACCCTTTTCATCTGAATGAAATCATTGTGTGTGTGTGGGGGGGGGGGGGGGCATTTTGGGCTACTGTCTGGGGCACCGTGCAGGATAAAATAACTGGCTTTGGTATTTTGGATATCTCTGATGGGTACTACTTCCATTGCAAAAGAAATTAGCCGTGACCCTTTTTAGCTGAATGAAACTAATGTGTGTGTGTGTGTGTGTGTGTGTGTGTGTGTGTGTGTGTGTGTGTGTGTGTGTGCCGGGGTGGGGGGGGGGGGGAGCTCCTTTGGGGCTACTGTCCAGGGCCCCGTACTGGATAAGATAGCTGGCTTTGGTGTTTTTGATATCTCTGATGGGTACTCCTTCCATTGTAAATGAAATTAGCCGAGACTCTTCTCAACTGCACGAATAAAATCAATGTTTGTGTGTGTTTGTACGTATGGCCTATGGGGGTAGGGCACTTTGGGGATACTGTCTGGGGCCCCGTACGGGATAAAATAGCTGGTATTGGTGTTTTGGATATCTCTGATGGGAACTATTTCAATATTGCAAAAGAAATTAGCCGTGACTCTTTTCAACTGAATAAAATCAATGTTTGTGTGTGTTTGTACGTAGGCCTATGGAGGGTGGGGCCCTTTGGGGCTACTGTCTGGGCCCCGTACAGGATAAAATAGCTGGCATTGGTGTTTTGGATATCTCTGATGGGAACTACTTCCATTGCAAAAGAAATTAGCCGTGACCCTTTTCAGCTGAATAACACCATATTGTGGGGCCCTTTGGGGCTACTGTCAGCATGGGGCCCCGTACATGATAAAATAGCTGGCATTGCTGTTTTCATTATAAGTACACCCAAAGGAACAATATCCACCAACTTTTGTCCGTGACCCCCTTCGGCTGAATAAATCGATTTTTCGAGGTCCCTTTTTGTGGTCCCTAGGCTTACGGTACAGGATGTGACTTGCCAGCAATTCATTTTATTGACCCTTGGCCACATCCTTATACGATGAGACCATTAAAAAGTGTGACCCTTTTCAGCTGAATAAATCTTCTGGGCCCCCGGTAGTTGTGTCTTGGAGTTTGAGTTGAGTTTGCATTAATTAGTATTTCGGCCGTTAATGATCGATCATTAAAATCCGCATTTTTGTGCCTCATTCTGTTCTACATTTTCTGAATTTTGAAAGCAAAATAAAATGTAAACGACATCTGTTGGCTCAAAAAAAATATGAATTCGATGATATTTCTGTAAAATTGTTTTCCGAGTTTTTGCTGACTGTTGAGGTGAGATGCTTGAAGTAGCAAGTACTTAGATAAACATGACGTTAGTCATTCTTCGATAGGATGGATTTACTTGATCGATATCTGTTTCGAGACGACTATCAAAGTGGCCCAGGAAGAGAAACAGGCCCCAGGTGCTGTAATTCACCCTAATTTTCACCGCTAACGTTTTGTATTAGTGTGCATTAATTAGTATTTTGCGTTAGTTTGCATTAATTAGTAATTCGCATTGAGTTTACATTGAGTTTGCATTAGTTTGCATTAGTTTGCGTCAATTAGTAGGACCCATTTGAAGCCCCCGACGTGGTTGAGCTGTCCAGGATTCGGGTCGGAATAATCAGGGCCAGGTTATTTTAGGGGAGCTGTCCAGGGATCCTACTGTACTATAGCTATGTAACGCCCAATGACATTCGATTACTCAGTATAGGCAAATCAATCACTGCACCGAGGATAAGTTTATCATTACCGACCCATGACCATACATATCTGTGTTTTCTACAGTATACAATGCCCTAGTTAGAATGAAAAATCATCCAAAAGTATTATCAACAAACGTATGCAATGCCTGGTGATGGTATTAAATACTGTCTTGTTCAAAATAATTTTCGCTGGTTGCACTTCGCATTTGGCTTGTCATACATTCCGCCACAAAATATTTTTCCAGAAATGCGTGACACCAGCGAGTCTCTGATGACACAACCCTGCTATTTGCTGAATTGATGGGGATTCAACATTAACGAATAAGGTAAAATCATTGCCAAATATAATTGTAACAAGGTGCGTAATGTTATTATTACATTTTAAGGGCAATAGGTGTAATATGATGTCGAAAATGATGTCACCATAGCGTTGCTAATAACGCCATAGCCCAGGGATACGTACTCGTAGCGTTAGATAGCTAGATGGATTGTATACAATTTGAAGGTCTACTGTAACGTAGCGTAGCGAGAGCAGTAGGCCAGAGTATGGAGGTGTATCCTATTAGTTACCGAACGATTTTTATTTAATTTCTCCAGACGCGCAACATTATACTTCAATTTAGCTAAAGATCTCCCAGAAGATAGTTAAAATTCTGATAAATTTAGCTGTAACAGTATGATTTGAAAACTAAGCCACGCACTTAACAAAATCAGTACATGTATTTCAAATAACCCTTCCACAAAAACCGTGTCTTTTTACTACAGTAGTTTTAACATTTGTTACCGACGCAAATTGTATTGACTATTGTATTTACCGAACATGCCCCCTCTGTATGGGGAAATTTAAGCATTGCATTTTCGGTCAATGTTTTTAACGCAGAATAACAAACATCAACATTTCAGCGATTATTACTAAAATTTATATTGGTACTGTAACTAGAATACTTAACGTTTTTTACTGCAGTTTTGCAATTTTCTGCACCGGCCTCCCTTGTGAGCAACAGCGCGTGCGTAGTGCAATGGATGCGCGCGTATACGAGTTGTTTAACGGGCTTCCATTGAAAATGTACGTGTTCGGTAATAGGATACTGTTCGGTAATAGGATACCTGCCTATACTGCAGTAAGTGCGACCAGCAGCGGCGGCCCGAACGCAAAATGTTCGGAGCGCTCCGGCTGGGCTGGGGGTTACTAGAGACCTAGTCTATAGTAAGTTAGTTAGTGTCTAGATCTATACCGAGGCAGGGTTTCCGTTACTGTACAACAGCTGTGCGTAACGGTTAGACATAGAGTCTACGTACAAACTATGTAAATTTACGTAGGCCTACAGACACGACGTATCATTGATTGGCGTACGTATGACACCACACAAGATGTATCAATATCAGAAGTCATATCAGATAAAATAGTCTAACAACTGTAGTATTCTGCATGGGGCATCACCCCACGACGAGATTTATTCCTCCCATTCATTGCAATATTTGGTAAACATTTATTATGTAGAACTCGCGGTGTAGCCAGTGACAATGATACTGGAGACAGGAGTGTAAAACGAGGAATGTTTGCTTGCATTTTAATTTTGCGAGAGCCAAGATTTGCGAAATTAAAATACATATGAAAGTTCTTGTCTACACTAGAATCTATACGCAATGAATGTTAGAGGCAACACATGAAAATTTCATTCCGTGAAAAGGGCCGTCAGCTCCAATTCGCGAAAATTTCATGCCATGAAAATATTATGTTTTACAGTAGAGTTGTATGGGTATGGCAGCAGGAGGTGCTACACTGCTAGCTGCTAGTTCAAGGAGGTGCAGGTGGGACCATTACCAATCCAAAACTTACAATGTAGAATGGGTCTATTACGTAATTTAAACACTCTTTTGCCAATGAAGATATATGGTCGTGTGACCCCCAAACCGACCGCTTAGCAATTTTTCTTCCAATAAATGTGACTGTGTTGCGTTGGGTAAATATACTTAAGTTTCACCAACATGAAAGTCCCAACCTACATGTACTGCCCTCATCTATGGATTGCAGATTGAGCATTTCATGTTCTTTCTTTTTGTGCGTGCTAGATACATGTGTGAATATTTTAAATGTGATTTTGAAATTTTTGGCACTATTGTTAAGTGTTTCTTCCTCATCTTTCAACATTTGGCAAAGCTTTAGTATTTCAACATGTAATACATGTATTGTCGGTGCCAGGTAAAAATGGCAGAGGTAAAAATGGCAGGGGTAAAAATGGCAGAGGTAAAAATGGCAGAGGTAAAAATGGCAGAGGTAAAAATGGCAGAGGTAAAAATGGCAGAGGTAAAAATGGCAGAGGTAAAAATGGCAGGGGTAAATATGGCAGGGGTAAAAATGGCAGGGGTAAAAATGGCAGAGGTAAAAATGGCAGAGGTAAAAATGGCAGAGGTAAAAATGGCAGAGGTAAAATGGCAGAAGTAATGAGAGCGATTTCATCAGAGATAAGCGTATGAAGACGTTTTGAATGATAACCTAGCCAGAGCAAACTGTATTTATCGAATTATCAAATCCAAACTGCAGATTTTAAGAATGTTTATTGAATTATGTTTTAAAAAGATTAGAGCACTCTCATTCTGAGTTTGATTCAAGTGCAGTGGCGTAATCTGTCTGTTCAGAGGAATGATAAACCAGCTAAGAGCCTAGTAGGCCTGTGGGAAATTATTTTTATCATTCAGTATTATTATTATTATTATAATTATTATTATTAATGTTATCTATCATTATAAGGGGGTTCCAACAATGCTGCAAAGCCCTTAAACAGTATAATCCTACGTTGTTTCGCCAAATGAAGTTATCACACACACACACACACACACACACACACACACACATGAACCCACTTTTGGTATAAATATATACTTCTATACGCAGATATACACATGTACATACTCTCACATACACACTCTTACACAAACGAATTCCGCTCACGTCCAGGCTAGTATATTGTCATTATTTTTCATCTTTTGAACTGTTTAGTGTAAAGAAGTGAAGGAGACATAGTCGAAGCAAACCGCTAAATTGTCACCTGTTCTATATGTTATTTTCTTACAGTCGGGTTTCGTAGGAGCCTATTTATCTCACAAGGCCTGATCGCGACATAATGTAGAAGTAAAAATACAAAACGCAAAAAACAAACTACAGCAGATGTATCGGCAGACATAAGTAAGCTCTTGCAAAATATTTTATTACATTGTTCAAGTATCACATGGCGCAAAAACAAATATCTCGAAGTTTAATGAACACTTTGTGGTCATTTTACAAACTTATGCCTATTAAAACTGGAGACGAACATTAGCAATAGACTGTTCTAGTGAGAGTAAAAACCGATAGTTTGCCATGGGTTTTCTTTCAATTATTGTTGAACGAATCCGCAGGCGAAAAAATGTAAATGTTTGATACCTCTCAAACTTAGCTGTTGCCCCAAAGCATGGGCGTAAATCCCGGAACACACCAGAATCAGGTCAATAGCACCATTAAACCCAGAGATAATCGCAACTGTAGATTTCAAATGGCGACCATTTTGAAATTCAATATGGCGGACATAAAGAGAGAATTCCAAGTGGCCCAATATCTGAAAATGTTTGCAATATATGTTTATGTACATTTTGTGCCAAATTTGGTGCTTGTATCACAAAATGCACGATAGGTTTGCTAAGCTGCCCCACTAAGAGTATTTAGTGATACCCCTTTATATATAAAACATTTTCGTGTAATTAATGATTTGTTTAACCCCTAATTTTGGGGGAATGGGACATCAAGCGGGGAGAAATGAGACAACCTGGAGAGAAATTGGATAACCATCATGACCAAAGTAGGATTTACACGTGCTGCGGGGAGAAATGTAACACTGCCCTATTAAATTTCTCCCAGTGGTAACAGAAACAGTAAAAGATCCCTGCCAATTTTTCATACCTGCATGTCTGTTATCAAGCAATTTTATTTTCAGAAGTTTGCATACTAATATTAGAATACCTATTAACATGGTATAGGACCTACCAGATCTAAAGTAAGTTTGATATTTTACTGACAAGATACCTGTAGAGCTGTATAGTGGTTAATATGTCCATTTTCAGGTGTACCGAGGCTCATCTTTTTACTGATATAATTGGATTGTTGACTGGCCAAGCATTTTTCAAGTTACATGAGTGTCCCATATTTCTCGTGTCCCATTTCTCCGCGGTCTCCCCCGTGCTTTATTTCAGAAGGCACGAAAAGCACGTATTGCGAGAAAGGTGTCAGAAACATGACGAAAAAAAAAATCTATCACTTTTACCTCGTCCTCTTGCATTTCAACGACTGAATTTTTATCAATGGCATTTTTATCTCTAGCATTTTGACCATTGACATTTCGACCACTGACAACTTTACCTCTGACATATTTACCACTGACATAATCATTTACCTCTGACTTTACCCCTGCCATTTTTACCTCTTCCATTTTTACCTCTGCCATTTTTACCTCTGCCATTTTTACCCCTGCCATTTTTACCCCTGCCATTTTTACCTCTGCCATTTTTACCTCTGCCATTTTTACCTCTGCCATTTTTACCTCTGCCATTTTTACCCCTGCCATTTTTACCTCTGCCATTTTTACCTCTGCCATTTTTACCCCTGCCATTTTTACCTTAGCCATTTTTACACCGAACCGTATTGTCACCCCCACTTTTTCTTCTTGTGCACTTTCATTTTTGGTTATTGTACTAAGACTATAAAAGTTGAAATTTCATGGTGTGGAAATTTTGCGCATTTCATTCTACCAGAAACTAGCACCAATATAAAAGCACACAAATATTTTTTGTGTGTCATGTGTACAACTAGACCACCCTATTAAACTGTGTACATGTAATGTCTTGATTCCGCAGAATTGAAAACGGGCAAAATTGATATTACTCTGACTTTGCAGAGCACGAAACATTACTATCTACTTTTACCGTATACATGCTAGTACTTCATCTAGATCTAAGTACCACATATACTTTAAACAATTCACTTTCTATGTTTTTTTCTTTATTAAGATGGTTTACTTTTACCTAGCCTTGCTGATTGTAGGAAGAGCTCCTTTCCAAAAGGTGCTTAGAATTTAAATGCACTTTTGATGGTATCTATAGAGAAAAACCTGGGTTTTTCGTTCACATGCTTCTATCATAAAGTAATTTCATGCAACGACTCCATGTCCCATGACTGTACCCTGTAATGGGATAAAGAAAATGTGCCTCAAAAAAATATATTACACTGATTTTAAACACAGTGTATTTCTTTGGATTTTGTGGATTTAGCACCTTTTGGAACAAAATTTTCAGCGACAACAACACGTAAATATAGTTTAAGTGACTAGTTTCTGTGACTTAATATATTTTGCTGGGATGATTCACACATTCTCCTGTTTCCTCCATCTCCCTAAATAATGTACATGTAGGCATAGAAATGAAACATTTCACAGCTAATGATCAAGTAATGTGTTGTGTGTGGGTCATTTGGAAAGCAACACAGGTAGAAAAGCTAGCCAGCCTGGCCTTGCTCTGGCGTCAAAGTGCAGTCAAGAATGCATACAGACTTCTGATTGGATCCTGCTGGATATAGCATTTTCTAGAACAAAACTAAAATAAATTCACCAACTTTTGGAACTAAACACATTTTCATTGTCTGATCTCTCCATTTTCTCACAAGAATTGTAATATGTACTTTAAAGAGTTTTCTACATGAGACTCCTAAAAATGAATACATTCATATGTATGTCAAGAAGTTCAAATTAATGAAAAGCAGATTCTAGTACCATTTGGAAAGGAACTCTTTTTTTTTGGGGGGGGGGAGGTGGGGGAGATGGATGTATTTTCAAGATGTGACCATCTCAAACATTGATAACACTGCCAAACATCAACCACAATAAAATACACGGTACTACTTGTACAATTGTAGTCTAGTACCACCACTGGTCAGTACTAGAGTAGTAGAGCCAGAGAGGGAAAAGGCGACCACTGATAGCGATCCTTGTTGTTATCACTGTTCCAATTCTTCTACTCAGCTTTAGAACTATCTGTATCTAGTATGTAAATCCTCTGATGATACAGGAAGAAATTACCCAAAATACCAAGCTGGTAGCCAACACTACAAGATGAATACGGTATTACACAAGTATGCCTTTCAAGTCAGAGTATTCAACACAAGAGTATGACATTGATATTGTTACTTGATACCTTGCAAATTGACAGGTTGTTCTGCCATCCCCATTCTTGGTACAGGAGTTAATAAAGAAATCAAATGTGTATTTACCATGCTTTCAAGAATATATTATGAAGTCAAGCAGCAGAATGACTACACATCATATCTGAATGAACTTTCCATCTGTGCACTCATATTCTGCCACTACCTCTGACTGTCACAAAAGCAAATGGTTACACTGCCAGTGTTATTTGGTGGACATGTATGACAAAGGAAAGTGGTGAGAATGTGAATCAAGTAGATAAGCTCTCAGCATGCTGTACCGGTACACCCTTCTCATCTTCTTATCTTTTTGCAGAATAAACTTTTCGTTTTGATGCTGTCATTGTCTGCGTGAGAACCGTCAAACTTTGGGTGAAGTGATGGCCTTGGAGCAGGTGCATTACTTGGCCTTGCTAGAGTCAGCTAGAAGTATCAGGGAGGAGATTGTGTCTTTGGAAGCCATCAGAACAATATTGCTGAGAGCAGAACAGAGAGCAGCAGAAGATCCAGAGGAGGAATGGCTGTCAATTGCATCAAGTAACCTAGGTGACGAGATCCTTGACAACCCATTTCCAAGGTCTACCCCAGAGGGTCTGTTCCCGAGGCAAACAGAGCTCAATCATTTCATCTGCTACGTGTTTAGGAGGCGCTATGGCTGGTCAGAGGCAGCAGCGAGTAACCCTCATGAACAATGTCCACGAGACCTCAGTAACAATCGAGAGGAAGCGATTTCTTTGCCCATACCCCATGGGGAGAATCAAGTGGTGCACAAAAATAGACTGAATGAGATTCTGGATGAGATGGTGAAGTGGTAAGCACCACATAGTCTCTTTTTTAACCTTTTCTGCGTGTATTCCTCTTCTCCCCTTCTCTTTTGTCTTTTGTTTTCTGTGTCTCTTCATCTCTTTCATAGTATGCCTCCTCACCCTGAGGGCGCGGGAGGTATTATATGTACATTTTTTTACTAGCTTGTTAGTGTATCTGTCTGTCTGTACGGCCCCGATTTTTGCAAAATTTAAAGTTTATCACTGTTCCACATTCAAGTTGATTTTTCATATTGTATAATCAAAGAGAGTAACTACAGCTGTACGAATTCATTGAAACAGGATATTAGATGATAAAAATCATCATGGCATTTTAAATTTTCTTGTCTGCACATATTAGGGCTATTTCTCACAAATCACCTTGGATTGAGGTACACCCATTGGAATGTCATTGTCTCATAACTGACCTGTACAAGTCTTTACTCCCTTTTCTGTCTAAAAAGAAGTTTACAATGTATGAATTACCATTATTCTATATGACAACAACACTCTTGCTGATGGGAAAGCCCTCATCGTAGGAATTGTAGATGTCAGCACAATGAGTGCCAACAAAAGTAGTTTATGGATATATGCAGAATATCAACCTATGAGTTTGCTTTGCTAGGAGGAATGCAAAATGTTCATGGAGACCTTGTTAGCCTATTTGGGAAGTTTATCAGCTAGAAACACAATCTCTGAGCAAGGATACAGTACAAAGTCGAGGAGTGTAAATACCCCCTATAGTACTTGTTCTTACATCACAGACTTTTTATTGTGTCATACATTATATACGTTGTATGTGAATTAAATTGTCACACTGTTTCCATATCTTGTTCATTACTGTTGCAGGTACTTGTCACAACCAGTAACCAAGCCTCTTTTGAAGAGTCTGAGTTATACTATAGCACAAGGTGAGGTTTCAAAATTTGTTAAGCTGCACATGTAGGTACGATTTTCAAGTACCTATCAAGGCCAGTAAAATGGCCCTGACATACAATTTAGTGGGGTAGAGTTAACCTACAATGTATTTATCTCATACAGAAGGGGACTAAACTTCATTTTTATACCTTCGCCACAAAGTGTCACCGGAGGCATTATGTTTTCGGGTTGTCCGTCCTTCCGTCCGTCCGTCCATAATGAATTTTGTGGACAGCGTAACTAAAAAACCGTTTAAGGTATCCTAATGAGACTTGGTATTTATATGCATTAGTGGACGAAGTTGTGCCTATCAACTTTTAGGGGCACATGCTCCAGGTCAAAGGTCAAGGTCAAATGCTCAAAATTTCACTATTTCCCCCATATCTATGCAATGCCTGGAGGTTTTTTTTTCTGGAAACTTGGTGTATACATGTAATACCAAATATAGATTCTCCAGGGAGAGTTTCAAGTCATGAGGTCAAAGGTCAAAGGTCAGAGGTCAAGTGAAAATGTTTAAATTTCACTGTTTTTTCCATATCTTGGAAATGGTTCAAGCTATCTTCTGTAACTTAGTACATATGTATATGCATGTACTGACTAGCAGTGATTATCTATGGAATGTGGGGGGTCATGGGTCAAAGGTTATGGTCAACTCCTCATAATTTCACTTTTCCTTCATATTTAAATGCAATGCCTGCCAGATTTTTCTTGAAACTTGATATATGGGCAATTCCGCAGTTAGGTGGACATGACATGGATAAAAGAAATGTGCCTCTTTATCTTACTCTTTAATTTAGGTACCAACTAATGCCATGGATGTTCACCAATCATTAAGGTCTTTCAAATTCAGTACATTTTATTTTTCGTATTTATTGATTTCGCGAGATCTAAAACCATCATTTAAAATGTACATGTGGGACTGGGGATGCTGAAATTCACTTAAATGCAAATTACAGTGGGTTCCTTTGAAATTTTTTCCTCAAAGTTTTGCTAATGGGTAAAAGATGAATACATTTAAATACTCCAGAAGTCATGTGACATTTTGTCAATTACAAAAGGGTGAAATGACCTGCGGAATTACTCCGGACAAATGTAACGTTACTAACCGTAACGTTACTAACCATGCTTTTGGGGGTCTAGCTAAAAAATAATTGGTCGAACTGCTAAAAAAATTTGTGTGAACATTTGTCATGATGCAATAATTAAAATTAATGCAACACTCTTCTTGAAGTGACTTGAATTTTTGCACACTTTTTGTTACAAGACATTGATTTTTTTGTCATGTCCTTTTTTCGTAACGTTACTAACCTGCCCTTTAAGTTGCCATAGCAATTCTAATATTTCATGGATTGTATTCATTCTTTTCTGTATCATAAACCTGGGAAGGATGAACATGTTTTTGACATAATTTTGACTTGAAATGAATAAATGGTAATTTAGTAGTAAAAACAAATATCTGAATTTGTTCAAATGTAACGTTACTAACCGCGGAATTGCCCATATACATGTATAACCCAATAGAGATTCTCTTGGAAGTTTCTTGCCCAAAGGTCAAAGGTCAAGTGAAAGTGCTATATTTCATTTCTTGGTCCATATCTCGAAAGTGACTCAAGGTATCATCATGAAACTGAGTACAGGTGTATATCTATGCATGCTTTACCTGACAGTGATTCTCTTGGAAATTTTAGGGTCATAGGGTCAAAGTTCCAGGGTCAAAGGCCGAGTTAAAATGCAAAATTTTTTCTAGTTGATAGTGAAATTACACTTTTTCTCCATACATTGAAAGTTTAATCAATGCATAGACTTATAAAAAAAAAGGGTCAAAAGTGAAGTAAAAATCCTCAAATCCCCAAATACCTGCGCTCTTAGGCAGTATAGCCATCCATTCAATTAAACCTAGTCCAAGGAAAGTGAACATTCAACACATTTGTGACAAACCTGTCATTTTAATATTTTGCCAGTTGTGTGAAACTCATCACACATTGTCAAGACATTGTACTATAGACCTATTAGGAGAACCATGCATTAAGGCGGAGGCATACCAGTCGCCATAGCAACATTTCTAGTTGATTTTCTGTTTTGTCAAGATTGGTTAAAAAATTGAATTTGTGATACCATTTATGTCTTTAGTATACAATAGAAATCAATACATGCAGAAGATACCAAAAAACACCACTTTGCACATAGACAATTTAGACTGTAGGGTATATACACTGCACATATCATACGTTGTAGGCAAGATTGCCATCACTTGACAAAGACATTTAAAGGGATCGTACAGTTTTGGTCGAGACCTAATTTCAGGTTTATAACATTTTTTGGTGAGATAATGAGAAACCTCTCATGAAATATGAAAGAGCATGTAATTCTATGAGGAATTCAATGTTTTTTTTAATGAAAATTGGTTTTGAAATGGCTGAGATATCCAAAAAAAAGTGATTATAATAAAGTGTAGGACCCACACTTTATTACGATCACTTTGTTTTACTTTGTTTTTGTATGTTTCAGTCATTCCAAACCCAATTTTCATCAAATAAACTTTGAATTCCTCTTCAAATGGTATGCTCTGTACTATATCATAAGTGTTTTCTTGGTATCTTGCAAAAAGTTAAAAGCCCAATTCTCATCTCCACCAATACTGTACCATCCCTTTAATAGCAGTCAGGGTGTTTATTGCTTCTCATGTCTGATATACAGTATGATGGATTTGCTCAGATTCATCTTTGGTCAATATTTTCTAAATGTGTCTATATTTGTTCAGCTTTTACTGAACTATTGGTAATTTTGGTTCTCTGCAGCACAGATCTCTTTAATAAGATGCCATCCAAGTGGGTGAACTGCAGGCATATGAGCCATAATAGCAAGATTCAATCAGATTGCCTCTCTACTAGTATCTTTTACTCAACAGCTGCTGACAAACCTGTGGTTCGAAACCAGACAGTGATCCATAGCATGGACTGGCTGAAGATCAACAAGGCACACTGCAACATCCACTCCAATTATGATGACATTGTGTTGGTAGTCTTGGCAGGACTGACTGACATTTGGTCTGCCATTCGTAAGGCGACTGTATCCCGTCTCCCTGGCATTCTAGCGAGTTTCACCATAAAAGAAGCCGAGGACTTTTTTGGAGCATTGGCAAAGGCAAGAATCCTGAGTCTATCTTATGAATTTCTATCTCTGTGTGCAAATATTCTTATTTAGTATGCCTTTGATATACCCACTTGTAAAAGTGTCATTGATAAAACAATATACAAGAGATCAATGATTCTTGTAAAGGAATGGAACAGAACACATCTGTCCACAGGAGGAAATGTTTTGGCATCCCTCTTTGCTCCCCTCAGTGATGTCTTTGGTCTTTTAACTGAGTGAATCGTATTTCAGCATTTGCACAGAGGAATCAAAGTTAAAGAATGCCCCCATGTTCCTTTCCTGTAGAGACACTTAGGGGCTAGCTTTTTGGGGGTTACCTGTCGTGACATCAGAACAGAGAAGAAATGGGATGTTCCAAATGAGATACAGAAGATGGACTCAAGGCTGTAACCTATGTTACGATGGGCTCAGTCTAGCCAAGCCTAGGAACAAATCTAGCAAAACATTTCTGAGGGCACTGGAGAAGTAAGAGATACTGGTATGCTACACTGTAGTGGTCAAAGAAATTGAGCGAAAGGAGGGCAAGCACTATGCATCCAACGGTGCATCTTTTATCCAGCAATGTGCATAGAGCACAGTGGAGAATATTAGTGGGATAAGGAGGAGATATTATGAGCATGGAAACATCAATCTGAGGTTTCCTTGAAGAGCATCATTGCAGCAAGATATTGGAAAAGTCAGGGTTTGATTAGGAGTTTAATTTATGTATCTCCATGCCTTGTCCTTATGTCGGGGTTTTCCTTGCAAAGCAATGTTATACGTGGAGCAATATCATGTGGGGAAAATGCTTGGTAAAGCACCGTTGGAGACATTAGTCGACAAGCAAAATCAAACTAAGACTATTCATGGTCATGCAAGGTGTATTCATCAGACCTGGGTGGCAAAAGAGGGAGCAAGCATGTCATCATAAAGGTCGCATCTACTGATTTTTGCTCTTAAAAAGCAGTTTGATATTTCCTCAAATACGCAGAGAACAGTAAAGTGTTACCTCCTGAGATACGTATCAGTGACTAAGTTTTCTTGAGGGATTCTTGAGATAAAGTTACACGAAGTGTGGCTAGTAGACTGGAGTCAGGAGAGGAACTGCACTGATTGTGGTTCCCTTTTTCTTCATCACAAAATGCAAGTTTTGTTTTCTTCATTGATGGCAGATCTGTCAAAGCGATGATAGCAGCTGGCAGTCAGTAGAGGGTGCATTAATGGCTATAAATTCTCTGTTGAGAAGATTCCAATGGATTGGTCGCCTGCCTGTGGAACCATTCTCACGTGGCTCTGTGGAAGAGACGAGATACTTTGTCAAGGTGAGGATCACCATCAAGATCAGTTTTCTTCAAACCACTACCATACTTTCCCTGTTTGCCATTCATAACAGTTGTCACACACTTTTTGCTAGAATGCAAGAATAATGGTCCCCTCTTTCTTGGAGTGGGGGATGGGAGACAAGCTTTTCTCCTACTTCAGCTGGGGGCATGATTAAGATGTGTCTGGTCTTGGCTGGCGTAAATCACTGCCCATGAAACCCTATATTATATGGGCATAGCCATTGTCATATCAACCAAGGCTTGACATTAGTTGTTGCCTGGGACCACCAGAAATAGATATTGGGCTGCCACTTTTTGAGAAATGATATGCTCTGGTGATCCAAATAGGTCACCAAAAATTTATGAGTGTGTTCCTTGTTTCTATGTGTCTTTCTCATCCATAATAAAAGAGAAGAATTACTCACTGCTGAGTGAGTGACAACTGCACATATTTGAGCTAGCTGACTTAACCAGGGTTGCCAGATTGCAGCTAATCTACCAAGCTAATTCGGTCTATATTATATTATATTTGAGGTATGGGGCAAAGATCAAGGGTCAAAGGTCAGGTTAAAATGCTAGTTGGCTGTGCATGCCGCCTCCATAAATATATCTAAGGTTTCGTTTCTAGAATTTTAGGTGTGTGAGTAGTAAATACATGTACATACCTCCCAAATCTGCACTACTTGTAAATATTATATCGTTATATAATATTTGATGATATTTTAATAATATGTTAATATGATATAACATTTAATTATACTTTGATATAACAAACTCATTGTTATACATGTATAACAATGAGTTTATTCATGACATTGCTGTGAACCAGATACTTGTCCGGAATAAATCTAAACATAATGTGCAATGCTTTGTGATGACAGACCAGCACATTTTCAGTTTGGCAGATCTGTCCACTTGACTACCTAGTTATGTAATTACTGTCAGTAAAGACCTTAAGCTCACATTGCAATTGCGGGCATGTCATTGCAGTGTGAATGCAATCCAGTAGAGAAAAACACCTTTGTGTAGTGTTCAAGCACATACAATTGTACAGTGTAAGCCAAAATCCACTTGTGATGAGGGAATGTCAGAAGTCCACCTGGTAAGCGAGGCCTTAGTATTAGTACCCCATTACCAGGGAGAAATGAGAATTCTACACTTCTTTACATTTCCCTTGAATTTTTTGTATCAATCATAGATGTACTTTGATTTTACATAGCCCTATGTTGTTGCATTACTCCTCAGAGTAGACAGGTATAGGGATTTGCATTTGCTATTGTTGCTGGATTTTTTTATTTGTTTTGGTTTTTAGGTTGCACATACATGAATGTCATCTGTGTAATAGACTAGGACATCAACAATATTTCAGTTTACAGGAACAGTGAAAATGCACCAGCATACATTACTAATTCCACCACCTATGGACTGCATGAACTTTGTGATGTTGAAAAATTTGCATTGGTGTCCCTGAAAGTGATATTCTCTCTGATATTCATGATTATCATTTGTTTGTTGATTGTTTTTGGTTTTTAGCTCACCTGAGCCAAAGGCTCAAGTGAGCTATTGCGATCGCCCTTCGTCCGGCGTCCGTCGTGCGTCGTGCGTCGTCCGTCGTCCGTCGTGCATAAACTTTTTACATTTTCATCTTCTTCTTGAAAACCCCATGACCGATTTTCATCAAACTTGGCAGGTAGCTTCCCTAGGGGGTTAGGAACTCAATTTGTTAAAATGGGCACCATGCCCCACCCAGGGGGCCCCCAGGGGGGGGGGCCCAAACCCCCCAAAATTAAGGAATCTGTAAAAATCTTCTTCTCTAGAACCAGAAGTGATAGAGCTAAGTTAATACTATGAGTTAGTACATTGATGACTGTAGTTTCAAGTTTGCTCATGGCAGAATCAGGGGTGCCCCCCCTTGGGACCCAGGGGAGGGGGGTGGGGAAGGGTTCTAATGGGGCCTAAATTGTACATTTCCATCTTCTTCTTGAGAACTCCATGACCCATTTTCACCAAACTTGGCAGGTAGCATCCCTAGGGGGTTAGGAACTCCATTTGTTAAAGTGGGCACCATGACCCACCCAGGGGGCCCCCAGGGGGCCCAAACCCCCCAAAATTAAGGAATCCGCAAAAATCTTCTTCTCTAGAACCAGAAGTAATAGAGCTAGGTTAATACTATGAGTTAGCACATTGATGACTGTAGTTTCAAGTTTGTTCATGGCAGAATCAGGGGTGCCCCCCTTGGGACCCGGGGGGGGGGGGGGGGGGGGGGGGGGGGGGGGGGGGGGGTGAGGAGGGGTCCTAATGGGGCCTAAATTGTACATTTTTATCTTCTTCTTGAGAACCCCATGACCCATTTTCACCAAACTTGGCAGGTAGCATCCCTAGGGGGTTAGGATCTCAATTTGTTAAAATGGGCACCATGCCCCGCCCAGGGGGCCCCCAGGAGGCCCAAACCCCCCAAATGAAGGAATCTTTAAAAATCTTCTCTAGAATCAGAAGTTATAGAGCTGAGATAATACTATGAGTGAGTACATTAATGACTGTAGTTTCAAGTTTGTTCATAGGAGATCCAGGGGTGCCCCTCTTGGGGGTGGGGGGGGGGGGTGGTTGGAAGGGTCCAAATGGGGGCCTGAATTGTACATTTTCATCTTCTTCCTGAAAACCTCATGATGGATTTTTGTCAAACTTGGCAGGTAGCATCCCTAGGTGGTCAGGATCTCAATTTATCAAACTGGGCACCATGCCCCACCCAGAGGGCCCCAGGGGGCCCCAATTCCCCCAAATTAAGGAATCTTGAAAAAATTGGGCCCTTATTGTACATTTTCATCTTCCACTTGAGAATGCCTCGTCAAATTTTGGTAGAGCTGTGAATAATTTAGATTAGTGACTGCGTGAAAGGTGAACTTGCGATACTCAGGTGAGCGCTAGACCCGCGGGTCTCTTGTTTGTTTTGGTTTTCAAGAAGTTATATTTAATAGAGTCTATAGGTCATAATACAGAAGCTTTTTGTGTTGTTTTGACAGTTTGGCAATGAGGAGCTGAGTAACCTGCCATTGTTCATCACAAGCCAGATGCATTCTATTGTCTACCCACTACTGGCTCATCCACAGCTTAGTGTTAGGGAGTGCGCCATCAAAGGGTTTACGTCATTTCTATCCCGTTGTGAATTTCAGGTGAGACCCTATCTTTAGAGCTTCTTCTGTTCTGTGCCATAAAAATCTTGTTAGTAGGGATAGGTGTCATATTATGTATTTGTTCACTGTGTCTGTTTGTACCTATTCTGAGAATGAATTAATTCCCAAATCTGTTTTGATATTGTAGCAATGTCAGGGGGAGACTCTTCAGATTTGTCTTTTCATGTTTGTGAATCAGAAACATTAAGGAAAAAGAAGAATCCTTGACCAAAACTGATGAAACTGCTACCTCAAAATTGTCATCCAATGTCAAACTCTTCATGTAGTTGAATTTGTCCTGTCATACCATGAACTCAAAGTTGACCGAACAGTAATTGCGTACAGTTTTCCAAACTCAGTGCCAGTACATTGCGATAGGGAGATAAACTTTAGTCGCGGTCATACTGGCAAAATATTAGGAAGTTTAAGATCCTGATCTTTAAGATCGTGGTCTGTAAGATCTCAATCTTTTGCCATTGTGACTGCAAACTTCCCACGAAACTTCTTGCAAAACTTCTCGCAAAACTTCCCACTTAAAGAAGGGATATTTTCCCCCATCCCCACCAAACTTCTTGATCTTTTGCCAGTGTGAACGCTGGAAACTGAAACTGAAACTGAAACTGAGGCAGTACTACAGGGCATGTACATTACCTTTAGTGATACTTCTACCAATGGTAGCTCTTCATTTCTTTATGTTAGAGTGAGATCTCTTCCAATGTCAGTTTTCTGTGTTTTATCACACCTCAAAAGCATAGGGGTGTAATTCATCACAGCATATCATTTAAGAGATAGTATAGTATTGGTGGAGATGAGGATTGGGCTTTTAACTTTTTGTGAGCTACCAAGAAATTACTTGTGAATTAGTACAGAGCATACCATTCTAAGAGGAATTCAAAGTTTGTTTGATGATAATCAGTTTTGGAATGGCTGAGACAGCCAAAAACAAAGTAAAACAAAGCAATGATAATAAAAAGTGGGACCCACCTTTTATTAGAATCGATCTGTTTTAGATATCTCAGCCTTTTCAAGACCAATTTTCATAAAATAAACATTGAATTCCTCTTGGAATTACATGCTCTTTCAAATTTCATATGAGGTTTCTCATTATCTCACCAAAAAAGTTAGAAACCTGAAGTTAGGTCTCTTTATGATTCCTTTAAACCAACATTTCTATAATAATCTGTGCAGACCTACATCTAGTAGCTGCTATTACATGGGACATTGACAGTGTATATTAACAGTAACAACTGATTTTTTTTTTTTTATGTTGGTAAGTGCAGCCTTAACCGTGTAAATGTCTTCTTATGAACAGCATCCTCAGCACGATGACTTCCTTGTCCACTGAGCTGAGGAGGAATCAACTTCTCTACTTCCTCACACACAAATTAATAATATCTCTGTTTAAGTGTACAACATCTTGTCTACTTGAACCAGAGTCAGCTCAAACTGACTTTTAACCAGCTGTGCGTGAAGTTACCCCACCATTAGGATTTACCAGTCTGAGATCCATGTACTAGAAACTACAAGAAAGAAAGAAAGAAAGAAATATGCTTATTTGAATCATTATTGTGGAATTTAATTGTACATTGTGGAATTTAATTGTACATTGTAGGAAGCCCTTGCATCTTTCTCCACGGCCATCTCTCGACTGGGGCAAGAGTCCTCTATCCTGTCAAGAGAAGCGACGTCCAGCCCAATACAGAAGAAAACAGCGAGTGTGGGGCAGTCTATGTCTTTACCACACTATGCTGTGCTAAGCAAGGATTTCAAGTTTCTGAATGCCTATGAAGCAGAAGGACTCCTAGGAGTGTGCCTTTATCTTATTAAGGTCAGTAGATGTTGAGTGGAAATGAGGGAATGTTGCTGATTTTAATGTTGAGGGTGGTAGTGTCTATAGGAAAACTTGATGTCGTGAATAAATATAGATTCATGATGGCTCAAGGAAATGATATTTGGTTTATGCAAGTTTATCTTGTGTAGAAGAAAACAAAAAAGTGTGTTTTTTGTTGTTAGCAGGTAGTCTTTTTGATTATTCAGCAATCCGTTTGGGCACAATTTTGCTATGAAGAGAATAACTACAATCCGACATGCTATCTCTCTCATACACACCTGGTATTGAGAGTCAGTAAAAGGAAGTGCTTCTCCTACATGTGCAGAGCTTCATCAAAACATTTCTGCAATGTGTACCCCAATGGAACATCTGCAATAAGGCCTAAATATAAACTGAATGCAGCATCCACATTGATTGAGTCCTTGTGGTATCTTAATTTCGCTGTTCCCTGAACCAAACTGTCTACCTTTGCAAAGACAACCAAGTAGCAAATCATCCAATATAATTACAATATCACATGGTAATAGCATGTTTAACGTGGATACTAACTTCTGGGCAAGAACACTTGTTCTTGTAAGAGACATTTAATTCAGAACATCAAAACATTGTACAAATGTTAGTGTAAATGACTGTGCTTATTTGTGAGAAAAAAACTCTCTCTTCACTTGATTCTGTTTGCTTAAGTAAGGTAGCAAACACCTCTACTCCTGAATGGTGCTGAAAGGTAAAAGGTCGATTTACACTGTAAAAGTACTCTTGGAAGAAGAGTCCAGTGGGTATTTAACTTTATGTGCCATGGTGTAGACCCCCCTGTGTGCCACATTATTCTGGACTGCAAAGCATGTCACATCCAGTCAATATTCAGAGGAATTGTTCATACTTTGTCAGCAGCGTATTGACAGGCACTTATCTTATGCTGTGCTATGTACTAGTATAGGAAGATTTTGTTTTTTTTCAAATATATATTCAGCTGACATCAGTAATCAAACAAAATTTAGGCTGTGCAGGGTTGATGAATTCTACTCCTCTACTATCTTAAATTGATATTTCTCATTGTTTTGTGATATTAATGTCTTACATTGTGTTTTAACAAATAAGGTGGTCAATGGTCTTTTTTTCTGTGAACAGCATATACCTCCAGGCCTGTTGTTGCCCAAGTGGCCCTACTACTTCTCAGTGTTCAGCCTGTATCTCATGCATCCTGCTTCAACTGTGAGACAAGCTACCAGTGAACTATTTAGATATCTGGGTAAGTTATCTGTCAAAAGATTTCAGGGAAAATGACCACAGTAAAATACTCAACACAGTTGATCATGGTGTAAAATTAAATTTGTGTCATCTGATCCTTTTATTTAAACTCAGTCTGGGAAGCAATCCTCTGCTCCCGGGGTTTACAATCACTCTGAAGGCATTTTTTGAGGTATAAAAAAAGGAAAACAAAAGTAAACTAAATGCTTCACGATTTCCTCTTCCCTACCACGTAATTAGTATATTCTTAAGCATGTGCATTTCAACAGAGTGAATTCTCCAGCATACAAAATCTCTAGATCAATTCAATTTCTTGATGTGGGTAGCTGCTTGAGGTGAATACTGTATATGCTGTTATTTTCGCATACAGATATTTTCGCAAATGAAGAGGTCATAAACTTTTTCGCGAGATGTTGTTTTCACGTATTGACGCCGACGCGAACATAAATGCACTATCACCCAAGTGCTTTGAGGCATTTTCGCGTGTTATTAATAAAACCCTCGTAAAAATAACAGCTTATATAGCAGTCACCCAGGGACTGCAGCCTAGGTGGCATCAGGTAGATGGTTCCTGGGAGTTGGCTGACATCCAGGCCTAGCAGTTGGTTGTGGCGTTGAGGGGTATACAAATGTGGCAGCACGCGTAGCTGGATACACACGGTCGGCTGAGTCATGTGTCGCCAGTTCGCGAATGCCTGTCTGCCTCTACAACTGGGTCTCTGATGCTGGATGTCTGGATTGTATCCAACCCTGGATAACAGAGCTTCTTGGCCAGGTGACTCTTTTATGAGGTCAGATGAATGTTGTCCATAGGGATGGCATCAAGCATTGCAGCCGAATATCATGAAATTCATGAAAATAAAAACCTCGCGAAATATTAGGCGTATACAGTAATTGATCAAGAAAAATACCTTTGATACTTCAACTTTTTAAGGTATTGAAAGTGCACTGAATATGTAGAGCAGATGGAAAGTGTAATGAATTTATATTTTCTCATTTTACAGTGGTCAAGGACACAAACAATTCAGCCTTGCTAAAGCTGATTCTTCAAGGTCTGAGTGCTGACTGGGGCATCAATATAAAATACATGAGTCAACCTGCTCATACTCTTTCCAAGTTTCATCGCCTCTCCATGAATCAAAAGCACTCAACTGCTGCTGCTGGAAGTGAGCACACAGGCAAGAATCAGGATCGCCGCAATAGCACAGACTTGGTTGGCAGGTCTTCTGCCTTCACCCTTCCTCAAAACCCTGGAGATTCCCAGACAGGGGCACACCCAATGGCAATGCAAGCCTCAAGTCCTTCTGATATGCCCCTCAGCTCCAGGGATTCTGAGCTGGCTCCTGGAAGTATGCACGATGGGATGGGATCATGTGATGAAACGGACAGATGGCCACCTCAAAGTCCTCGTCAAGTGCGATGGAGACAAATGCCATTTTATGGGCAGAGCAAGGCCATCAGCATCACCAATGTCAACCAGCTTGGAGTTGGTAATGACTGGAAACTTTGAAATATTGTTTACCAGTGATTTGAAAATGTACTAATCACATAAGTAATAAGTCAAGAAGGGTGCAAAAAATATTGCCCTGTTTTTGTCCCCGCCGAACGAGTTCGAGCAGGGGACTATGAAACGGGCTCCGTACGTGTGTGTGTCCGTGTGTGCGTCCTTGTGTGATCAAAATGTTCAATTTGGTACTTCTCTGTCATTTATGAGCCGATTTTGATTTTGTTTGCTTTATATGAGAGCACTACATGGGAGCTTTGAAACTTGTACACAGAATTTCAGTTGTGACCTTTGACCTTGACCTTTGACCTATATTGTACATTTTGCTACAAAATGCTACTCCTTCGCCATTTCTAACCCGATTTCGATTCCGTTTGCTTTATGTGATGGCAATAGGTGAGGGCTTCAAAACTTCTACACAGAATTTTGACCTTTGACCTTGATTTTTTGACCTGTATTGTACATTTTGCTACAAAATGCTACTCCTTCGCCATTTCTAACCCGATTTTGATTCCGTTTGCTTTATGTGAGGGCCTCAAAACTTCTACACAGAATTTTGACCTTTGACTTCTTTGACCTTTGACCTTGATTTTTTACCTATATTGTACATTGGCTACAAAATGCAACTCCTTCGCCATTTCTACTCGATTTCGATTCTGTTTGCTTTTCGTGATGGCACTAGGTGAGGGCTTCAAAACTTCTACACAGAATTTTGACCTTTGACTTCTTTGACCTTTGACCTTGATTTTTTACCGATATTGTACATTTTGCTACAAAATGCTACTCCTTCGCCAATTCTAACCCAATTTCGGTTCCGTTTGCTTTACGTGATGGCACTACGTGAGGGCTTCAAAACTTCTACACAGAATTTCGACCTTTGACTTCTTTGACCTTTGACCTTGATTTTTGATCTGTATTGTACATTTTGCTCCTTCGCCATTTCTAACCCGATTTCGATTCCGTTTGCTTTATGTGATGGCACTATGTGAGGGCTTCAAAACCTCTACACAGAATTTTGACCTTTGACTTCTTTGACCTTTGACCTTGATTTTTGACCTATATTGTACATTGGCTACAAAATGCTACTCCGCCATTTCTAACCCGATTTCGATTATGTTTGCTTTATGTGATGGCACTAGGTGAGGGCTTCAAAACTTTTACACAGAATATTGACCTTTGACTTCTTTGACCTTTGACCTTGATTTTTTACCTATATTATACATTTTGCTACAAAATGCTACTTCCGGCGGGGACATATATTACGCACCGCGTAATTTCTACTTTTCCTTGTTATGCCTCCGCCACGAAGTGGTGCCGGAGGCATTATGTTTTCGGGTTGTCCGTCCGTCCGTACGTCCGTACGTACGTCCATCCGTCCGCTTTCGTTTACGCGATAACTTGAGTAATATTTACTGGAATTTTACCAAACTTGGTCCAAGTATGAAGTATGATGGGCAATTATTTGATTAGATTTTGGGTGAAATCGGCTGAAGGTCAAAGGTCAAAGGTCAAGGTCAAATCATGAAATTGTATCCATCTGTTTACGCGATAACTCAAGACTGGATGGAGTAAATTTTACCAAACTTTGTTGGAGGATGATGTATGATGGGACAATTACTTGATTAGTTGTTCAGTGAAATCGGACAAAGGTCAAAGATCAAGGTCAAATCCTAAAATTTATCTGTTTACGTGATAACTCAAAACTGGATGAAGCAGCTTTCACCAAACTTGGTCCAAGGATGATGTATGATGGGACAATTAGTTGATATGATTTTAGTGACATTGGCAAGAGGTCAAAGGTCAAAAGGTCAAGGTCAAATGCTACAAATGTTGCAATTTCCCCATATCTATGCAATGCCCAAAGGTATTTTCTTGAAACTTGGTGTGGACATGTACTACTGCGTAAAGATTCTCCAGAGAGGGTTTCATGTCATAAGGTCAAAGGTCAAAAGGTCAAAGGTTAGGTGAAAATGTTGCAATATCACTTTTCTCGCAAATGGTTCAATGTATCTTCGTAGAACTTGGTACATACGCATGAACTGACTGGCAGGGATTATCATGGGAATTTAGGGGTCATGGGTCAATAGTCAGGGGTCAAAGGTCAAGGTCAACTCCTCAAAATTTTACTATTTCCCTCATATACTAGTACAGTATGTCCCCAAAAAAATTACAACGGGACCCCCCACAATGATATCTTTAAAAATAGTGAATCGATCTAAATACAAATTTCAGGTTATGAAACTATAACTCATTGCCCACATCTTACAGAAAAACCCCATTCGATTTGCTTCAGTGGTCAAAGAGAAATGAGGAATTTTGTAGAGGATGTCGGGAATCTCTTTTGTCCAAGTTCTGTATTTTATTCACGCACTAGAGCATTGAATTGCTAAAATTGGAAAAATTAGACTCATGACATGCTTTACAACAATCTACATTTCTCTGTGACTGCTTAACCAAATTGAATGAGGTTTTCTGCAAAATAGAGCTAAGATGTTATATTTTAAGGCCCCGAAGTAGCACTTAGACAGGTCGATTATTTTGGATGTTATCAATTCGAAAATTTGATTGTAATTTTTGAGGGACATACTGCAGTATGTCCGACAAAAATTACAATAAGATTTTCGAATCGATAACATCCAATATGATTATTTTTTTTTCGATGCAACTTCAGGGTCTTAAAATATAACATCTTAGCTCTATTTTGCAGAAATCCCCATTCGATTTAGTTAAGCGGTCACAGAGAAATGGGGATTGTAGTAAAGCATGTCATGAGTCTGATTCTTCCAAGTTTAGCACTTCGATGATTTTGTGTGTGAACAATAGACAGAACTTGGACAAAAGAGATTCCCGACATCCTCTACAAAATTCCTCATTTCTCTTTGACCACTGAAGCAAATCGAATGGGGTTTTCTGTAAGATGTGAGCAATGAGTTTGTAGTTTCATACCCTGAATTTGTATTTAGATTGATGCAATATTTTTTAAAGATATCATTGCGTAGGGCCCCGTTGTAATTTTTTTGGGGACATACGGTATATGCAATGCTTGCATTATTAGTTTAAAAACTTATTACATGCATTACCTAATGTAGAGTCTCTTGGAAATTTCCAGCCAGAAGGTCAAAGGTTAAGGGTCAAAGGCCAGGTTTCAATGCCCCCCCCAAAAAAAAAAAAAAAAAAAAAAAAAATCCATTTTGTACCGTCATTACACTCTTTCTTCATACCTTGGAAATTACTCAATGCATAAACTTATAAAAAGGTTTGTCAGAATTCAAGTAAAAATTCTCAATTCCCCAAATATGTGTACCTGCACTCTTAGAAAATTAAAGCAAACCCAGTTCAAAGACATTTCTGACAAACCTGTCATTTCAATATTTTGCCAGTTATGTGAAACTGTCATGAATCATACATTGTGAAGACATTGTACTATACGCCTATTGGAAGAAATCATGCATTATGGCGGAGGCATCAGTCGCCATAGCGACATTTCTAGTTCTTTCTGTGCAGTTGACTTGCAGTGTAAAAGTTTGCTAGAAGTTAGCAATGTAGTGTATTTTGTGGATAGTGAGTACACCTAAAAGCAATGAATGAAAGAGTATCTTGTTCATGTTAAGATTAAGTTTCTATGTATTTCTTGAAGACAGCTCTATCATTCTTTCTTTGTCCAGAGTGACTTAGGTTAATTGTCTTCAAATGTAATTCATTAAACATTTCCAAAGTTTATTTCTTTTTTTTTTTTTTCAAATGCAGGTTTATACTATATTCACTTGTCAATACTTGAAATCTTACCATTGTGGAGGACAATTTTTTTTTGAAGAATTTCAATAAAACTTATGCTTTCTACACTTCAAACAACTTTTGATAATATGACAACAAAATTTTATCCATATTTGCAGAAACATCCACTGGCAGTGTTGACACAGTTCTAAGTCGTGCATGGGAGTGGCGAGAGGGGAGGCTGTTTGCATATGAGCTCATCATCAAGTTCTTAATCGTCAACCACATCCACTACCTGTACCCCTCATTTGCTATGCCACCCCTTAAGTTCAATGGAGCAGCCTCTACAGATGAGTCCATCATTCCAAGGTACAACTAAATGGCCTGAAGGGTTGGGGAGGGGTGCCCATCAAATGCTCATTTAGAGGATTCATCAGCATTCAAGTGGTTTTATCTTTTTATATGCATCTAACATCATACAAGCTAATTGTTCATGTTTTATAGGATTATTCATGTCCTCTTTTTTGACCCTCTGGAATTCTTCCAATTCCAATTTTGTGAAATTTTCCTCCATTATCCCCTTTCTGTTGAGCTGCAGGGTTGACAAGTATCCAATATCTGTCAAATTTGGACTGCTCTGTTTCTTAATTTCAATACAATATGTGAGTATTTGGGGAAGGTTGGTGTTAATGTTCCATTAGATATTGGGTTTAATTACACCTTTCAATGCATCAATGCAAATACAAGCACATTGGGACCATATGTATTTTAATCATTTCTTCTCCAATAAAATTAGCTGTAACCATGAAGGTAATATAAATAAGGTAAGGGATATTTTTAATTTCCTTATTTAATCTACTTTTAAAATGAGCTTATCTTTGACACATGTCCTGATTTCAATGCCATGTTTCAAAGCAAATTGAGTTAGCCTTCATTTCAGGGGTTACTAAGTTTGTTATGATTCTCTTGATGTTTTTCAGTCACAAAGCCAGCCGAGTGTCACAGGGTAAACCTCCAGTGCAGAAAAGCTTGAGCCATGGTGGGATGTCACTCTGCCAGGCATGGCGAAAGAAATCACCTGTAAGTTTGTTTCCTGCATTGGAAGCTTTTACATCTGACATCATTTGTGACATCTAAGTGATCACAATAGATATAAAGTATACAATCATATACATTGTATACATGGATGCCAATTGTCAGGCAAAAGTGTGAATTCAGGTCCTGGCAGTTTTCAAAGTTCAGTCTTTTTCATGTACAAAGGAGCTTCATGTAGATGTATTTCAGGCCCTCTAGTTCATTCTAACTGGTATCCCTGTATATACAAAATTCTGAGATGAAAGCTATGAAGCCCAGCAAAGGTGTGAAACTTTAGTAGTACTGATAAAGAACTACAATCCTGTCTATTTCATCTCACATTACTGAAGTCTTGTCATCTACATCCTGCTTGCATACGTGTATTGTGTAATTACACTAAAGATTTATTTTCAAGAATTTAACTTATATTAAGATGTTCCAGCTGCTGAAATTTTATCTTGTTGAAAATATCTTATGCAGTAACTGTCTTGTTTTCATCTTGTTTAATCGTTCTAATTTGAATGGTTTGTCCCTTCAGCCATTACAACACTAATCTGTGGGGACCTATGTTATAACCATAGTAAAATGGATATGTTACATCCACAAACACTGTTCATTTTAGCTGTAAGCTTGAAAGAAGACCGTTTTCCGTTTTAGTACTAACCTCTTGCTATTTCTTGTACTCTGTCTCTCTCCTATGTCATACAGAATGAGAATTTATCTCTGGATTCACTGCAGAACCCCTCACCGGAAGAAATTGGGTCTCAGTCCACTTCACCATCCTCGGGCTTATCTCCTGTCACCCCTCCTGTACAGAAGCATGCCAGTGTGCCAAATGAAGAGGTAAAACTCTTGATTTTAATATATATATCTGCCTGTCTGCATCATCCAATATTAGCAGGCATAGTTACTTACTTGTACTTTTCAAGGTGAAACAGAACTTTATAGATTCTCCAAAAAGTGTTACTGGGTATTCAGGTATTTGGTTGTTTACAAAAGCTTGTACAAATAAAAGTTTCCAATTCTGACTGTACTTCATTTACATCCATCTGAAATGAATACACACATTGCATGAATGCAAATTTGATGGATCAACAAATGGATGAATGTGTCAATGGAGGTATTGATATGTCAATGGATAGATGGATAAATGGATGAGAAAGTTATCAAATTGATAAATGGATTGGAATGTGTGGATGAATTGATGTGTCGTGCATAGCAAACTGAAATCATAACTGCGTTAAATTAAAATGCAAGCAGCGAGTAACAAATTAATACATATTTAGAGTAAAAACTTTGTGAATAGGAGAATTCTCATTACACACTATGAAGAGTACAGAGATTTAGAGATATTCATTCACCTCGTGTGAATTTTTACATTGTGGCATACATTATCAGGTCTTCACAAGAACTGGGAGTGAAAGAAGAAAAAAGTCCCTGGAAAACAAGAGGTAAGACCTTTTGCCATGTTTTAAATTCAGTGTTTTTTTCTTTTGTCCATCTACTAGTGAATAGATATTGAACCTGTTTCTTTCAGAATTTGTACTCATTTGTCAAACTATTTGAATTATCTGGCTGAAGATGCCTCTTACAATTGAAAGAAAGTGTCTAACATGTATGATATACATTCACACTTTCCTGTGAGTAAAACCATTTTTTGTGTATCATAGGCTGTATCATATATTTCATATATTTTTAACACAAAACTTGATAATAATTGATGACAATCCATTGATACTTGATTCTGATCTATGTCAAAAGTAAACTGAATACTAGGGACTCAGATGACGTATTGCAATCATTTTTCTCTCACCGTCTGAAAGTGGAGGCTGAACTAAGGTATTCAAATGAAGTCTTTTCTATTGTCATTACTTCGTCCTTCCATGGCATGACACAAATAATAAAGTTTACCTACAAGGCTCTTGTGAGACAATCCCCAGTGGGCTTGAACTCTGTAAATTTTAAATGTCGTCCTCTGGAGATCTACTTGTAGAAGTGCAGACGAGTCTTATTGCATTTATAAATTGTTAGAAGGAAATTTTTTAGAAGAAGTTCATGACAGTGGCATTGATGGCCCAGAAGATAGTATGCTGGGGAGAGACAAATTGTTTGATTGAAATCAATGCTTTCATCTTACAAGAAAAAAAAAATGTTTGAATTGAGTTAAATCAATACTTCAAGAGAGTCGTCCGTAGGGATGGGGGTAAACAGGTGAAATTTTGCATGAATCCTACAAGTTTGTGTGTAGTGCCCCTGAGGAGATAGTTGCAAGGTAGTTAGTTACCCAGGTAAGTGTACCCTACCAGACAAAGAAACAGCCGAGTGGGCCAAGATTTAACTCTAGTGGGCTTTAATTCTACCAGGTGATTTCTGAACTGTTAGCTAAATGATCCAAGTCTCCTTGAAACTGAAACAATGATTGCTTTAGGTGTTGTTACTTCATACTCTAAACTTTAGGGTCTTTTGTACTGGCTGTATGCAGAAAGGAATATGTAAAAGCTCTTTATGAGTGTTAAATTTCAGCAAATACAAATATATGTTGCTTTCTTTGTACTCATACTGCCAAAATGGGCGTATTGAAGGGGAAACATGGGCAAAAGCAAAATGGTCTCTGCTCTATACTTGTTTTATAAAATTCAGAATCAAATACAACTGGAATGTGATGTTGAATAGTACTAACTTTGCATGTTCAAATTTCTCACTACATTCTCCTGCTGTCCCCTCCCTTTCATTATCTACTTATTTCACCAGGAAAATGTTGCAAAGGTTTGTTTAATCATACAAGTAGCTGATTGTGTGAGAGAGAGAGGGAGAGCAAGGGAACTGAACTTGTGATAGGTCCTGTGCAGTGAAATTAATGTCCACCTTAAGATATTTGAAGTGCATTAATGAGGCAGCAAGAATTATGCAGTCTTAGAATTAGACAAACAGTTTCGCTAATGCCGCACATATTAACCATTTCTGTGCACTCTTTGCCATAATACTTAATGATATGTGTATGTATGTGTGTGAGTGAGTATGTGTTTTTCTGTGTAATAAGCCAGTATGTTGTTCCACTTTGCACAGTGGAATAAAATGGTCAGGTGCACTAGCACACATTAATGTTTTTCAAATTCACTGTTACAGGCATATGTGATGTGAGGATTTTTCATGTAATCCTTATAAATGGTGCTTGCCAGCACATCCACCTGACAGCAACACAGTGTTTATTAAGACCAAACATTTGGCAGTATTAACAGAAAAGGTTTGGAAAGGCATTCAATACCAAACAGTTTTATGACATAGATCAAGATGCTTCCCCAAGTGTTAATTGACGGGTCATACTTATCACCTGGTCTACCCAAGTCCAATCTTTGTTTGAATATGGATTCCATAAATTGTTGTGTGGACAAACTTACGCGTTATGACGTTTGAGAAGGAGTAAAGTGCCTAACCAACAGAAAAAAGGAAGGTCATTTGTACCAATATGCACATGAGCTAAATTCCAAACTAGCTTTTTTATGTCGGTGGTCGAGTCTTTTCAAGTAAAGTATTTGCACTTAGTATGTAGGACAAATCCAATTACACTCCACTGGATTAGTTACTTTTTCTGTGTAAATTATATGCACCATCTCAATGTTCCACACATTCGCCATTTAACATTACAGTTGCCTATCTATAGGCTTTCATCGAGAGGGTTTTCACATGCTGGCTGGAGAGTGACATTTCAGAGGTCAAGGCATGTTGCTATAACTAGAACCTTGTTCCAAATGAAGTGCCTTATGTAGAGGCCAACACCTCTGCAGACCCCAAAATAGATATATCGTTCCAGCAATTCAAGAGGAAGTCTATTGTGCAGTCAGTTGGTCAGGGCTGGTATTCAATTCAATACTTAAGCGAAGAAGATAAGACAAATACTTACTATTTTACCTAACTCAAATACTTGGCCAAAATGGTATTCAGAGGACAATATTTGTTTTAAGTATTTGGCTAAGTATAAAAAAAGATAATTACTCTACAGATGTAGATATGTACAAGTAATATGTCTACTTATGTATGTTTCGTTATTCAAGAGCAAGTTTATGGCTGTGTATTTGTCTTTCTAGCACTCTAGACAGGACACTTGGAACAATCATTCATAGCAGCTAATTTGTTGTCTTTGACATGTTTTCAGAAATAGCTGCATTTTTTCATCTTCACAATTACCATCAAGAAATTTAGCAGCATCTTGTTTATCAGCAAGAACGCCCTCTTCTTAAATACAATGAGTCTGCTCTAATTAAATGGTATTGCTGTGATCGTGAAGGAAATCAACACATCAGCCAACTCATAGCACAAATCATCTCATGAATGGAAGCAACACAAATCACCCAATCTCACCAATTGATAGGGTTTGCATGGCACTACTGGTACATTTGTATGCCACAGGATGCTTTCAACAATGATGAGCCCACTATCATTATCTCAATCATCTGGTCAAAGTTCTAACTACATAGTATGCACACAAAAACCCATAGAATTCACCACCCGCGGTGACTGCACAATTTTTCTGACAACATGCAAATAGCCGTAGAGAATCGTTGTTCAAAATTGTTTGCCTTTTTGCTTGTGTGTGACATTACAATTGTGCTTGAGTTTAGCTGTCGTCTGCTGAAGTAAAGATCTAAGAAATGTCTTCGACACAGAACAAGACAAATACTTAGCCAAGCCAAACACTAAATACATTTTCTTCTCTTTTTGCTTATTCAGTTGAATACCAGCTGTAGTTTTACTTATTAATCATACAGTAAGGAATACAGCTAGATATGGATTGTATTATGAAAGTGCAATCCACATCATGTTTGAATAGGTGAGCTTAGATTTATGCAGTTATACCCAGGTTGAAAAACCAGTTGGCAACTGGTACTGGTACTGGTACTGGTACCGGTTGATTCCAGTTAAGGCAACTGGTTTCAATATGGAAATTGGAATGTGTGACTAGAAATCAACTGGTATCAACTGGCATTCATTCAACTGATATCAAGCAAATAAAGATGCAGAGGTTTTTTGAAATTGGACCTGAAACAATAACTCATACTTTGCCAAGTCATCTCCAGATGGGTACAGTGAATACTGTGTATGTAAAATATTTTGCTGTGTGGGATTTTCTTCAGATTTTTTTTTTTCTTATCCTCGACTTAACTATTGAAAAGGATTTATACATTGTATTAAGAGAAAACAGCTTTTGTACCATGATATGCTCATGTGTGAAATGGCAAACAATTGAAGTTCACTGAATTGGCTCAACACATAAAAACACTTCAACAGTCACATCATCAGCAGGGGTTGTTGATGACCCCCCCCCCCTTTTTTTGGGCAAAAATATCAAAACAAAACAAAGCAAAAAAGGGAGGAGGACCTGCAGGAAAATGCAGAGATTCTTGCCACTGAAGCATATGGGGGCGGGGAGGGGGGCGCAGTAGAGGAGAGAGAGCATTGTCCTGTCACCCAACCAACCATGAGCTGCTCTACCTGTTCCCCCCCCCCCCCCCATGCACACACACACACATACACCAGGGAGGTGGTTCCACCTCCCTGCATACACACACACATACAACTCTGAAACATGTGCTTGCGACATGTGGAGTGACCCAACAAAAGTTTTTAATTGTGACATCTGAGCCATGCAATGGAACAAGAGCTAGGAGTTGAACATGAGTTTTACATGGGAATCAGTAACACCTATATATGTACTGTAGGTATCCGATTGGTCGATTGCCCATCACGTGGCATTTAGTGAAAAGTTCCATCGCACGCTCTGGCTGTCAGCCGTGCAATTTTGTTTAAGCAAAAATGGATAGCGCATGGCTGACGTCACCCATATCCATTGACTCCCATGTTAAACTCAAGATTGGCTCGAAGTTTTTGTTCCATCTTATGGCTCTGATGTCATAATAAAACATTTGCCACATGAACTCAACAATTACAAGCGCGTTAAAAAAGCACATACTTTTGTCACTCATTTTTAAAAACAACTTCGTTTTGCATACGAACGTTAATGGTGACTGCGACTGTGTGGATACTCATTCGTCTTTCACGGAAAATGGTTACCATTTCTGTGCTAAGTTCAAGAATCTGTGTGGACCAAATCTGCTGACATTCGAGGTGTTGTATAAAACAAATTGTGTATGGTCTTTACTCTTGCAATGGAACAAGATTTCGCACTTGGTGAAAGATGCGGCACACTATTCAACTTGGCTTTGCCTCGTTAAATAGAGCGCCTCTATCTTTCACCTCGTGCGAAATCTTGTACCATCGCTCTTGTGACCATTCACTATTCGTATATTGATCAGCTACACTTGTATGCTATATCCATTTTTTGCTCAAACAAAATTGCATGGCTGACAGTGACAGCGCGCAGTGGTACTTTTAACCGCATGTCACGCGATGAGCAATTGACCAATCAGATAGCTACGCACTTTTTAGGTGTCGTGTAAAATAAACATCAAATTAATGGACACCATGCCCCTGTAGAGCCCACTAATGTCAAAATCGACCACTAATGTCGTAACAACCACTAATGTCATAACACGTCGACGACAAATGTCATAACGACCACTAATGTCATAACACGTCGACGACAAATGTCAAAATCGGATTAACCACAAATGTCATTAACACGTCGATGACAAATGTCAAAATTTCCATTTTTACTGCAAATGTCATAACACGACGACGACAAATGTCAAAATTTCCATTTTTACTGCAAATGTCATAACACGTCGACGACAAATGTCAAAATCGGATTAACCACAAATGTCATAACACATTGACCACAAATGTCAAAATTTTAAAATTTACTGCAAATGTCATGATGCATCACAGGGGCAGATCCAGGAATTACGTAAAGGGGAGGCACCTTTACAAAAATCAAAGGCTGGCGCGACCCCCCCCCCCCCCCTTTTTTATGCCTCCGCCAAGAAGTGGTGCCGGAGGCATTATGTTTTCGGGTTGTCCGTCATTCCACCCGTCCGTCCGTCCTTCTGTCCGTCCTTCCGTCCGTCCTTCCGTCCGTCCGTAATGAATTTTGTGGACAGCGTAACTAAAAAAACCTTTTGAGGTATCCTAATGAAACTTGGCATGTATGTGTATTAGGGAGTGAAGTTGTGCCTATCAACTTTTGCGTGCACACACTCAAGGTCAAAGGTCAAAAGGTCAAGGTCAAATGCTTAAAATTTCACTATTTCCCCCATATCTATGCAATGCCTGAAGATATTTTCTAGAAACTTAGTGTATACATGTATTACCCAATTAAAATTCTCTGGTGAAAGTTTGGGGTCATGAGGTCAAAGGTCAAGGGTCAAAAGGTCAAGTAAAAATGTTGAAATTTCACTTTTTTCTCTGTATCTTGGAAATTGTTCAAGGTATCTTCAGGGAACTGAGGATATATGCATGTGCTGACTGGCAGTGATTATCTAGGGAATTTGGGTTCTTAGGTTGAAGGTCAGGGGTCAAAGGTCAAGGGCAACACTTCAAAATTGTACTATTTCCCTCGTATTTATGCAATGCCAGCAGGATTTTCTTTTTTTTAACATGGTATATGCATGTATAACCCAATAGAGATTTTCTGGGAAGTTTTTTTTTTTTTTTTTTCCAAAAGGTCAAAGATCAAATGAAAGTGCTTACTTCTTCCTCCATATCTTGAAAGTGGCTCAAGTTATCTTGAAACTTAGTACATATGTATGCATGTTCTGCCTTACAGTGATTCTCTTATGAATTTCGGGTCAAAGGCCAGATGAAAATGGTAACAATTTACTATTCAATACAGAAATTGCACATTTTCTCCATACCTTGAAAATTACTCAATGCATAAACTTATGAAAGGGTCAAAGTCAAGTTAAAGTCCTTAAATCCCCAAATATATGCTCTCCTATTCATACAATTAAACCTAGGTCAAGGAAGGTGAAAATTCAACACATTTGTGACAAACATGTCATTTTAGTATTTTGCCAATTTTGTGAAAATGTAATCACACATTGTCCACATATACTATAGATCTATTAGGAGAATCATGCATTATGGTGGAGGCATACCAGGCGCCATAGCAACATTTCTAGTCTTCTTTTTATTTCTGTTGTTTTAACAAAATATAGAGAGGGGGCACCAGAGGGGGATGTGCCCCTTCTCAATCCGTGATTGCATCAACCACAAATGTCAAAATCGGATTGACCACAAATGTCATAACATGTCGACCACAAATGTTAAAATTTCAAAATTCACTGCAATTGTCATAACGCGTCACAGGGGCGGATCCAGGGATTCCGTAGAGGGGAGACGCCTTTACAATATCAAAGGCTTCTGCAGCCCCTCCCTTCTTTTTTAACCAAAGAAATTAAAAGAAAAATAAGGGGGAGGGGGATTGCACCAGCCTCTCATGAGGGGAGGAGGTGCCGCACCCTCCTCTAGATCCCCGGCTGCGTCAACCACAAGTTAATGGCAAAACCCATTGCTTGCATTACAGGGGCAGACCCTGAAATTCTGTAAAGGGGAGGCGTCTTTACAAAATTAAAGACTGCCGCTCCCCCCATTTTCCTCTTTATTTTTTATTTTTTGTTTGAAACAAAAATAAAAAGACAAAATAAGGGGGAGGGGGGTTGCTCCAGCCTTTCATTTTGAAAAGGTGCCTCCCCTTTACGGAATTTCTGGATCCGCCCCTGTAGTGCAAGCAATGAGTTTTGACACTTCTGGTTGACGCAATCGCGGATCGATGGGGGGGGGGGGGGGGGGGGGGGGGGCACCACAAGTTAATGGCAAAACCCATTGCTTGCATTACAGGGGCAGACCCTGAAATTCTGTAAAGCGGAGGCGTCTTCACAAAATCAAAGACTGCCGCTCCCCCTATTTTCTTCTTTATTTTTCATTTTTTGTTTGAACAAAAACAAAAAGACAAAATAAGGGGGAGGGGGGTAGCTCCAGCCTTTCATTTTGAAAAGGTGCCTCCCCTTTACGGAATTTCTGGATCCGCCCCTGTAATGCAAGCAATGAGTTTTGACACTTCTGGTTGACGCAATCGCGGATCGATGGGGGGGGGGGGGGGGGCACCTCCCTCTAGTGCCCCCTCTCTATTTTTTTTTTTTTTTAAACAACAGAGAAAAAAAAGAAATAATGGGGTAGGGTTGCAGCAGCTTTAATTTTGTGAAGGCGCCTCCCCTTTACGGAATACCTTAATCCGCCCCTGTGATGCAAGCAATGAGTTTTGACATTTGTGGTTGATGCAGTCGCGGATCCATAGCGGGCCCACTCCCCTCCTGTGCCCCCCTCTCTTTTTCTGTTGTTGTTTAAACAAAATATAAAGGTGCCCCCCCCCCTCCACGAAATTCCTGGATCTGCCCCTATAATACAAGCAATGAGTTTTGACACTTGTGGTTGACGCAATCACAGATCGAGAGGGGGTTCATCCCCCTCTGGTGCCCCCCTTTCTATTTTTTTTTTTTTGGGGGGGGGGGGGGTTAATATAACATAAATAAAATGAAAAAAAACTGAGGGGGTGCGGCAGCTTTAATTCTGTAAAGGCGCCTCCCCTTTACGGAATTCCTGGATCCGCCCCTCTGATGCAAGCAATGAGTTTTGACATTTTTGGTTGACGCAATCATGGATCGAGAGGGGGCGCATCCCTCTCTGGTGGCCCCCCCCCCCCCCCTTCAATTTTTTGTTGTTGTTGTTAAAACAACAGAAATAAAAAGAAAAATGGGGGTGTGGCAGCCTTTAATTTTGTAAAGGCACCTCCCCTTTACGGAATACTTTGATCCGCCCTGTAACGCAAGCAATGAGTTTTGACATTTGTGGTTGACGCAATCATGGATCAAGAGGGGGCACATCCCTCTCTGGTGCCCCCCCCCCCCCCTTCTATTTTTTTTTTTGTTAAAACAACAGAAATGAAAAAAAATGGGGGGGGGGTGTGTGGCAGCCATTCATTTTGTAAAGGTGCCTCCTTTTTACGGAATTCCTGGATCCGCCCCTGTAATGCAAGCAATGGGTTTTGACGCAGTCGCGGATCTAAAGGGGGAATTCCTGAATTCGCCCCTGGGACGCGTTATGACATTTGCAGTAAATTTGGAAATTTTGACATACTGTTGTCGACGTGTTATGACATTTGTGGTTAATCCGATTTTGACATTTGTCGTCGACGTGTTCTGACATTACAATGTAGTGGTCATTATGACATTTGTCGTCGACGTGTTATGACATTAGTGGTTGTTATGACATTTGTCGTCAACGTGTTATGACATTAGTGGTCGTTGTTATGACATTAGTGGTCGTTATGACATTTGTCATCGACGTGTTATGACATTAGTGGTTGTTATGACATTAGTGGTCAATTTTGACATTAGTGGCTCTATATCCCCCCTTTAGGCCTCAAAGTCGTGCAAGTTTGCTATGTTCTTCTAAGGCATTAATCTGCAAGAATGTGTAGAAGGTGAACTTTAGTTACACAGGTGAGTCACTGAGTTTCCTCTTTAAAGAATGATATTACAATTCAGTATGACCTTTAACATCCTTTGAACACTTGTTCAAACTTGTTCAAACACTTTGAACAACGTAATGTTATATTTACCACAGATACTGTGAAAAGTAAACAAGTTGTTTATGGCAGAGAAATCTGGGATGTAATCGGCTCTCTAATGTTAAGGAAAGGGTTGTTGAAATTGACATGTTCATCTTCAGAAAGCAATACCTTAATGACAAAAGCATTTACTTAAAAGGGATCATACTTGGTGTTGGGATATACAAACTTATTGGAATGATACACATGTCCCACATTTGGGCTAAGAAGCAGAGCCTTGGAGCAATGGCCTAGAGGTTCAAAGCAGTGATGGCTGATGACATCTCCTCCAGATCAAGTGAACACTGTAGTGGTAATGTTTGTAAATACCGGTGTTAGGGAAAGCAAAGTATTTCTATGGCAGTACCACAGATGGTATCTATGATGATGGTAACCTTGACATTATGCTCTTCAAAATGCATTCTGATCAGATTCAGTAGTAACAAAACTGTTAGTGGCATACCATCAACAGGCACCACAGGAAGTTACATCAAATTTGAATTTCTCATAGGGCTGAGGTACAGTGTATTAAAGCAGGGGCGGATTCAGGAATTCTGTAAAGGGGGGGGGGCGCAACTAATATTTCTGGTGCCACTTCCCAGTTTCATTTCATTTTTTTCTTTTTCTTTTTTTTGTTTTTAACGAAAAATAAAGGGGGGCATGCGCCGGTTGCGCCCCCCTCTGGATCCGCCACTGTAAAGCATCAAGCCCCTTGGCCTTTTGTTGAAGCTGAATATGAAGCCTTTGCCAAAGTTCCATTCTTTGAAAGCTGCCTGATACAGCATATTAGTTTGGCTTTTCAGTGGGTTGTGATAGTTTATGCTGTATTGTGCACACTTATCACCCGCTGATAGCATGATCATGTCAACCTATTTAAATATATGCAAGGGCTTGCCAATTTTAGTGATAATTTGTAAAGAAGAAGGAAAGATGCAAGGTATTTAGTCACTTTTTATGTATTGACTGTATGTATTAAAGTTTGGCAGGCATTGTAAGGATCTGTATTCCTCTTGCTCAGCTAACTGAAGATCTTTTCAGTGGAAAACTAGACACATGATCACTATTTCATAAATGGTTTTGATTCTTTTTTTAAATGCATGGCATTTCTAATTACAAGTGTATCAAAACATACATTTTCCTTTTTATTCTGTGTGTGTGTTGGTGCTCACTGCAACCAAGTTATTTTAGAAGAAGGTTGGTAGACATCATACAATATTTGCAGCATGAATGTGGCTGGCTTTATTGTTCTAAACTGTATGCAAGAAATTGTATATTGCTTATCAAACCAGAGTTTCCTCTTTTTTCATTTCAGTATTCTTAATGGAGTTTCTGTGCATTGTATTCTTTAGAAAATATTATTATTTTGTGATTTATGCATATTTCAGTTAATCTATGTATTGTCTTGTAGTTCTTGTTGAATGTGAAAAAGGCTGGTTATACAATTTTTGTGCAAAACATGTTGCGCTTCTGCGAGGTTCAAGTTCAAGGCAACTTATTAGAATAGATGCTACTTTAAATCATTTATTTTTTTAATCAAATCAAAATTATGCCTCTCTTTATCAATTTGTATATCCCCTCAGTTGCTATTCACACTAAATACCAAAGGTAATATAATACCAAATTAAGATTTGATTGAAGTATGTTTTGCATGCCAAAACTGAGATGCTAAGCATGTAACTCAGTATTAAGTTAATACTCACCACTTTTTGAGTAGACCATTAATGCTATTATATTCTCAAGTTTCTGAAGCAAGATTTGCAAGATGCTTTTCATATGTTATACAGAACAAATTAATGATTTCAGTATGTAGTGCTTTGTCTGTAAGTACAATCTAAAGATAACATGCAGTAAATACTTCAATAGCTGGCAATAGCTGGCAACACCTTCCTTCCTTGTTATCTTTTGTGGGGATATCTTTTATGTACTCACATTCTTTTACCCACATTTATTTGCATTGTGTCTATGTGTTTCTAACCAGTAAAGGCTCAGCTGTAGCGTAAAACAATTTGTTCTGTGTAACAGTTTGGTCTTTTTTATGTACAATATACATTGTAGTTTTTATGATGTGTTTTTGTTCCACTGAAATGTGATAGGTTGATTTGGTAATTGATAATTTTCATTAATCAAACTCGCTATTTCATCATACAGTAACTACATGTTGTCTCGAAACTTGCATCCGTAGTAATTTCAATCGCTTAGGTTGATTTGTGCATACAATTAGGGACTACAAACTGTATGTCATTTGTTTTTCCACTAGGACAAGTCATTTTGATCATTTTAGTAGATACTGTAACTAGTGTTTGTGTTTCTGTTCAATATCTTTTATTAATGTCAGCATTTCTCTCACTGCTACTGCTTTGTGGTATGATCATGATGTTCTGTTTCACTGACAAATGCCACTCTTTTCTGAAATGTGTTTTTTTAGATAATTTCTAGCATATTGTAGTGTTTATTTCATCTATTTCTTGAATATTTTATACTTCAATTTGTAAAGAATCATTTTGTTTTAATGTCTGATATCATTTTCTGTGAAACAGCTGCAAAAACAAGCAGCGTCCATTTAAGACTCCTACTTTTAAGTGCTACATACTTCATCTATTTCTCAGTGATATTGCATTTCGGCACACTGAAATGTGTCCATTTGCAGTAGTCGTAAATAATTGTGTTCTGATGCCCAGCAGTTGAGTTGACAAATTTCTTATAAAAACTAGCATAAAACTCAAGTTACAACATGTATAACCAGAAATTGTAAACTGTTGGTCTCATACAGAAAATATCATCTTTAAAATGTTCCATATGTTAGATTAGTAAAGCTTCTTTTACACTTTTTACACAAGGATCACATCACAGGTTATCCCAGATTTTAATCCAGGTGTACCAAGATGCAGCACCACTATTTCCTCTCATGCCAGTACTGATACGTTCAGGACCAAGTGTATACATGGACAAGTATTAAGGTGTCTACATGGGCAGACAAAGTAGCTTTGTGGATCACACTGGAAACACTGATGAAGCTACAATTGTAGCTTGGATTTCAACAAGACAGAGCAGGGAAGCCACTGGGTCATTTTGCAGACCTTACATGGAGGTGTACATTGTGTATTGGGATATTCATAGAATGTTAACAGTCAGGGACTTGTTCAACAGGAGTTCATTTGACATATATACCAGCCAACAACATCCTGTTCCTGCTCCCAAGAAAGATGCAGGGCTGATGTCTCCTTACACTACAGTGTATGGCTGATTTGAAGGTTGCCTTTCTACTGTTTTTTTGTAGTACTTGCCCAGCTTTCTGAGGTGTTGTTACCCTACTAGAAGGTATCTCATCGGATTCTCTTGCAGGTGGCATTGGGTTCAGAGGTGGATTCATTTTTGCTAGTCCCCTTCGACTTCTGCTTCCTCATCAGAGGCACCTTGGCACTTCAAGGAAGAGTACTTTTTTTTTTCTTTGACAGTTAGCAAAACTATCCATCCACCTAGCTGGTGTCATCAGATACTAATTGAATGCTTTCTTTTGATTGGCTAATGCACTGCGTGTCACCATGGTGTGCATCCAGGTCATATTACTCATGACCCCAACTGCCAGTGTTGTACTGCTTTGCTGTCACTTTCTACCTTATGCTTATTTCCTGTGTGATTATCAGTTTTCAAGAAATAGTGGCAGCATCTTCTTTGTCTGTGGCATAAGTGTGTCGCCCTGTGTGGCTGATCCCATGAGTTTAAAGTTATGAGTTTAAAGTTAGTTTTGTGGCACTGCTTTTCAGGTAATGCATTGCGCTAGCAGTTTTACTCACTTGACTTCTTGCATCCACAGGTATAAGGTGAGATTTCTCCCCCCCCCCCCCCCCCCCCCCCCCAACACACACATTGCTGCTTCATGACGGAATCGTGCAAAAATAGAAGATACATTACTTTTGTCAGATTCACTTTTCACTGTGTGTAAAAATTCTGTCACTTTTGGATGGTATTAAGCTGATAGAGAACAATGTAAATAGTCACACTCACACACATTCACCCCCACTCACTCACTCACATATGCATACGGGGTACTTGTAAACACTTGTGTATACAACAAACTCTGCCCAGTCATGATACATGTCATATTCCTTCTTGATACATTGGCTTATAATTAGAATAGGGGCCTATTAACTTATTTGTAACTCACTGCATTTTAATGCAGTTGAATGGTCTCTTCAATCACTCAATATCATTCTTGCTGTTAATCTTTTTCATGCATGTTTTGTGAGCTGAAATATGCATTATTGTATCTTAACCAATTTTCTGTAGAGCACAGACAATGGCAGAGGGTCACTTTTTCAACCAGCCCATGACCAAGCATTACTCATTCCCATCGGGGCCTGATGGTAACCTACAAGGAGGCCGCAGGGCAAGCCATGGACTCAGTGGGACACTATCCCTGCTTGGACTCACTCATGATGCTGACAAAAACCTCAAGATAAAGGTACGTTACTGATGATGGATAGAAATTATTTTTTGTTTTAAGTGATTGTCATTAACAGCCTACAGTGATAATGTGGCACATGTGTATGTATGGATGACAGTGGTGATGACTAATTTAACAAAGACATTTACACCTACATCATTCTGAGTGACAGTGTTTGCCTCCCAGTTATCTTGCATATTGAAGTTGACATTTTGTTGTCATTCAAACAGTGGATGTCATAACCAACGCAAGTTTCATTGTCTTCAAAATATTACAATTCGTAACTGCACAGCTATTGTGTGGCAGTATTTGTTCAGTTCAGGTGTGGCATGTTCATGCATCCCTTACAATTGACATACAGCTATTATGAGTATATACAACAATCGATATGGTTGATTGTATACATGCATGACTTATTCCATTGTTTTAGTTGTCCCCTAGTATTCTCATTACCTTGTTCACCTGTTTTGTGGAGTTGGGTACAATAGAGTCTGAGGTTAGTATAAGTAGTTACTGTCACGTATTCCAAGTCTCCACATAACATCGGCTGAAAGTCAGTGGGCACATGAAAGGCATATGTTTTCCTCATATAGATTTTAACGATTTTCATTTTTAAACATCTGTTCATGAATGTAGGAATATTATTTTATGAAAAACATACAATTGTATGCTTTCAGCTTATTCTAGTAAGACCGACAAATGGATGTATGAGCTTTCATAGTTTTAATTTCCTGAGAATCATCACAACTAATTTCTTTAATGTGTTTGTAGACCAGAAACTTCCTTGATGAGCGAGCCAAAGCCAGTTTACACCAGCCCATCCTTGAGGAACCCTCTGACAGTGCTGACCACTGCACTGATCTTTCCTTTGAGGCAAGGCGGCTCCTCAGTACCTACAAGTCACTAGTGAAGTAAGCCTTAATCACCTAAATCTTCTTTGAGTTTGAAATGTGAGTTTAATACCCATCTTGAAAAGTTATAAGAGGCCCAAAGATAAATGTGGGGCAACATGCATGACAAAGAAAAGTAATAAAGTCTGAGACTTTACTACAAAAATGTGTTGGGTGAATGATATCAATAGATAGCACTTACAACCAGTGTGCATTAAGTAGCAGAGAATGATAATTCAGCATGATGATTTACGAATACTAAACATGAGTGTCATTTACGACTTATGCAAAATAAACTTATGTTAAAAGACGTTTCAAAATGGAACTTAATGTGACTGATGGAAAAATGCTGTTAAACATGCATACACAGAAAATATAGATAACTTTGTTAGAAGGAGACAGATAGTTAATGGCAGATCAGGGGCCAGTTTCATAAAACTTGTCATCAGTGACAAGTTGTCATAGATGTGACAAACTACTGAAATCCTTGCATCTGATTGGCTGAGAGCAAATTTGTCATTGAAATGTGGCAGTTGTCACTGATGACAAGTTTTATGAAACGGGCCCCAGGGGACATCATGGAGTTTGTATCAAGGCCAAAACTTGAAGCTCAGAAGTGCATCAATCCTCAAGGGCTCATGCTTTCATGTCTCTGCCCAAAGAGTGCCGGATGATAATTATAAATTAATTAATGCTTTAAAAATGATGATGATTGTACTGATGATCCACAGCATTTGTATGGTGCCATATGTCTGTTTCAAAACATTCAAAGACACAAGACTCTTCCAAGAGAGTTTGCAAGTGAATGCATGGTGAAAAGTGTAAATCTCCTGTACAATGTAGGTCCAAATTTTAACCACTTTCATATCATATCTTTTACTGCACAATACCTCTTCCAAACATAGAGAACCTAGCATTACTTCATTTTGTTATCAAACTCTTCTGTCATTAATCATATGTCTCCAAACAGAGATGGCCAAATAGACCCAGACAGCCCATTGCCATGGTTACCATGCTTACAGCTGGAGTCACTCACAAACATCCTGAACCAGATGCTTCTACAGGTGGTCAACTCTCTGGCCAGCAGCCGATGGGAACTTCGCAGAATGAGCCATCAGGTAGGCAAAAAGGAAATGAAGAGTTAATCATGCACCAATTCTTCAGTTGTTGTTTTGATGTTGCAAATATGACATTTATTGGATTATGGGAAATTTAGATTTAGTAATTCTTAATCCATATATTTTAAAGAATTGTATGCCTCCACCACAAAGTGTTGCCAGAGGTATTATGTTTTCAGGTTGTCTGTCCTGTCCATCTGTCTGTAATCAATTTTGTGGACAGCGTAATTTAAAAACCTTTTGAGGTATTCTCATTAAGTCAATCAAAGGTTTGATTGAAAATGATTTGTCTTAAATGTTCTAGCTCTCAGAACACGAGAATAATTTTTTGAAAGCCCATTTGGGTTAACTCTACAGGCTGCAATATTGAATGGATTTTTTTCAGATTTTGTGTAGAAGTGTACTATGGGTAGAAGAAGACACATAAGGGTTTCAGTGGCACTGTCAGCATTTATCAATATCATTCAGGTCAAAGGTCATCCTGACCAGATGAACATCGCAATATACTTGTGAATACATTAACTTGCTTGCTACTCAATGCATTTCATTTAGACTAAGAGTATTGAGGTGCATGATTCTAAGATTCCTATAGTTTTCTGTGACGTTGTCCTCTGATCTTTTGCATTTATAGTGTCAAAACTTCAATGTTATTAGTGAATGAACAATAATTCTTCAAGTTTTCATTTTGTCACTGTGTGTATTGTTTCTATTCATGTTTGCCTTTTGTACTCTCCATCCATTCCTTAAAGCTGATTATAATTCTTGACTGAATGACTACATGCATAGATTGCTCCCAGTTCAGAAATACAGACTTTCTCTCCCTCACTTCGTCATATATTTGTATTCTGTTTGTGGTGGGGATTCCTGGCCAACAGTTCGTACACTATTTTTATCTTTCGTTGTTTGTTTCTCTCTCTCTCTCTCTCTCTCTCTCTCTCTCTCTCTCTCTCTTTGGTTTGATTAAGACATGTGAGGTGTAAACATCCCATTCTAGACTTTAAATGGGTAAGCTTAATATTATGCTCACTGAACACTCTCAGACTTCAAGATTTGTGCAACTCATACAACTGACTCATACAATGTCTGTACCAAAAAGTTACAGCCATTGTTCATGCAGCCTCTGTTTCCACATAATGTGCTCTCCTCTGAACATGTTACCATATGATATGAGTGCTTATGAGGTACATATCGACAATCTCATTCAGTCTGCTCTTACACGTGATTTGTTATTCTGCACCCTAAACAGGCCCTCCCTCTGGTGGCGGAGTGCCTACGATGGTACCACCCGGAATCTCTGGTAACCTTTTGGCATCGTTGCCTGACCTGTGATGCCTCCCTTGTTTGCTATGGCGCTGCCCTGACGCTGAAGCATAGCATCCAGCATGCCAACAGAATGATGCAGTTTTTACAGCAACCAGCCTCAGGAAGCAGGGTAGGGTTACATTTTTTTAGTCTCCTCTCCATTTGTTTTTTCTTACTCTGTTCCCCTTTTTCTTACCACCCTGACTTGTATTTGAAATGAGAATAAACACAATTGACTCAATAAATGTTGTCAAGAGTTAGTAGAAGTTTGTTTGTTCGTTTATTGTTTGTTTTGCATCTTGCCATAGAGAATATGTTTCCTCGTTCCAAAAACACTTTTTAAACAAAATTTTCTCTGGATTTCCAAGTCAGGAAGTATATAATGGAATCATCAGCCTATGGTATGATAAACAAACTAAATGAAACTTGTGCATCATTAACATTAACCCAGGTAAGGAAAATGACAGTACTATAAATGAATACTGAAAGAACCTGAAACTCAAGTATTGAGCAGGAAGAGCTTCCAGATTGAAAAAAACAACAATAACCTATTGCTGTCTATGAAGTAACAGGTAAATAGTTCTCAAGCCAGTAAAGTGATGTCTCATGTACTCTGTATTGTCAAAAAGAAAAAAACAAAATGCACACACTTCATGAATGTAAGTTGTGTTATTCATTGTTTCACAGGCCTTCAGGAGTTAAATAAGGATCCCCGCTGTATGTTACTTTGAAATGAAGGCTTCTATGAATGACATCATACAGCCACTTCTGATACAGTGAAATTCACTGCTCTTTAGTTCTGTGGAGATTGCCACATTTCGAGGCAGTGTAACAGAAACAGAAATTAAATTACAATGTGGTTGAAATTAGTGTTTGAAGCTAAGACATTGACATTTACTGGTTAGATATCAAGACATTATTCTGAAGTTTCTTCATTGCGTTTTGATGCAAACAACCATTGAAACACACTGATGGCAACCTCGTGTGAATATGTCCTTTGTAGTAAGAATGCTCATTGTAGAAAGAATAAAAAATGGGCAATCACAAATTATTGGAGGCAGAGTCTCATGCACAGAATTATTCTGGAGGAATCTGGCATTGGGATGCAGGCACCGGGATGCAGGCACCTTGGTACAAGATGTACAACTCCTAATGAAGACTTTGTTCAGGCAGATAAGATAATTTCTGTAATGTAGTGTCTTGCCATGGTTTGTATACAAGCAAGCTGCAATACCTCGTGGAAAAATGTCTCACATTGTAAATTTTGTGATTGTAATGAATAAATGACGACTGCATCTCTTTGACAATGATCTTGCAACACTCTATCCACCCTGTCACCAGCGTGACTCTGAATCTTGTCGCCAAGTGTCAGCTTCCATCGTGGTAGCAGTCACCCAGGGTCTGCCTGTCTGGGTTACCATAGCCAGACAGCTTATGGAGCGAGAGATCATTGACAAACTCTCTGTGGTTGCTATGGAGATATTGCTTCTTGCTCTTGCCTACTTTGAAGCTGAGTTGGAGGAGGTGAGTTGAGTACACAATCACCCTCTTTCCGAAATATATCTTGGCACAAACTTCCACCCATAGAGTTGCTATTAGTGATTATATTCCACATACTAAGAAGCTTGCTATAGGATTGGTCAAGAGCTGATCACGTGATTAAGCGTAGTTTTGCCCATCACATCACTTGAGAAGAAAAGTTCATTACACTCTAGTTGATAGTCCCTTTTGTTTTGCTGATCTCTTCAGTCCATACAGTCCTATCGCGAGATGGATACGCGCGAAATAAAAGTGCGTTGCAGTGTGGACTATCATTTAACTAGGTCACTTGATAGTCCTCAGTGCAACACGCTTTTATTTCGGTGCCGCGCGGTGCGCAGATCAAATTCATTGTTTTGTCATCTACGCGCATACGTCTAAAGTAAACTAAAAACTAAAAGTAAACAAAATGGGAATATCTAGGACCCTAGATGTGGAATATAAAGCAAATAATCAACTTTCAGTTTCAGGCAATGAGACAAACTATCACTTCCTTGGCAATCTGAATGTATATGCTATCTTTCCTCAGCTGCGCTTCGGAAAGATAGCTACATCCAGATCGCCTCGGAAGTGATAGTTTGTCCCATCACCTTCACCAACGTTGATTATTTGCTTACTATCAATAGTAAGTGGCAGCAGAAAAAGATGTCAATGTGTCTGTATTGTAAAAGAAATTGAGGTAGTAGTTACAGGTGTGATAGTGGTAGTGATAATGTTATTCCTACCTTTAGTTGTTGTGGTAATCAAAGCAATCGTTGTGGTAGAAGTGGTAGTAGCAGGAGTCGCAGCAGTGGTGGTAGCAGTGGCAGCTAGTAGTTGTTGTAGCAGAAATAACACTCATAGTAGGAGAAATTTTAGTTGTAATCATACTAGAAATGATAATTTGACTGTACCTAAGTGTAGTAGTGGTAGGAAAAGGTAGAAGAAGGATTGCAAGATTAAGGGAAGACTACTTTTTTTTAAAGTGTGTCTGTGTATATTTCATTGTTACAGTTAACACTGCTATCAACAGACAACTCGAGAGGAAAGTAACCATCATTCATGTATGGATCTGTCATAAAAAGCAAGCAGCTTGCCTGCATTTACACTATTAGGTTAGCAGCAGCATCAGCAACAATGGTATCTTCTACATGTTTTTCTTGTTGTTTCCATCTCAGGAGAAGGAGTCACTGGACCGAGCACTACATCAGTTTCGCATGCGCATCTTTAGCCACACCCATCCCAACAGTGCAGTGTGCACAGTCCAGAGCCAGGTTGTGGATGAATTTGATGTGCTTATTCCCCTTGATGGGTTCTTGTGGTAAGATTCGTAAACAGTGATATTATGTTCTCCGGTTCATTTACTAAGTAGATTTATCCTCATGTGATGAGTACTTAAAAATGCTGAGAATCAAACAAGTAATGACTGTTACAATAGTATTTTTGTGTTTTGTGTGTTTGGTTTTTTTATGCCTCCGCCACGAAGTGGTGCCGGAGGCATTATGTTTTCGGGTTGTCCGTCCGTCCGTACGTCCTTCCGTCCGTACGTCCTTCCGTCCGTACGTACGTTCGTACGTCCGTCCGCATTCGTTTACGCGATAACTTGAGTAACATTGACTGGAATTTTACCAAACTTGGTCCAAGTATAAAGTATGATGGGGCAATTACTTGATTAGATTTTGGGTGAAATCGGCCAAAGGTCAAAGGTCAAGGTCAAATCATGAAATTGTATCTGTTTACGCGATAACTCAAGACTGGATCAAGCAAATTTCACCAAACTTTGTCCAAGGATGATGTATGTTGGGACAATTACTTGATTAATTTTTGAGTGAAATCGGACAGAGGTCAAAGGTCAAAGGTCAAGGTCAAATCCTAAAATTTATCTTTTTACGTGATAAGTCGAAACTGGATGAAGCAGCTTTCACCAAACTTGGTCCAAGGATGATGTATGATGGGGCAATTAGTTGCGTAGATTTTAGTGACATTGGCAAGAGGTCAAAGGTCAAACGGTCAAGGTCAAATGCTAAAAATGTTGCTATTTCCCCCATATCCATGCAATGCCCCAAGGTATTTTCTTGAAACTTAGTGTAGACATGTACTACTGCATAAAGATTCTCAAGAGAGAGTTTCATGTCATAAGGTCAAAGGTCAAAAGGTCAAAGATTAGGTGAAAATGTTACAATTTCACTTAATTCTCACAAATGGTTCAATGTATCTTCATGGAACTTGGTACATACGCATGTACTGACTGGCAGGGATTATCTAGGGAATTTAGGGGTCATGGGTCAATAGTCAGGGATCAATGGTCAAGGTCAACTCGTCAAGATTTTACTATTTCCCTCATATACTAGTATATGCAATGCTTGCATTATTATTTTTAAAAATTAATATACATGTATTACCTAATGGAGATTCTCTTGGAAATTTCCTGCCAGAAGGTCAAAGATCAAAGGTTAAGGGTCAAGGTCAGGTTTGAATGCAAAAAAAAATCTATTTTATACTGTAATTACACTCTTTCTTCATAACTTGAAAATTACTCAGTGTATAAACTTAGAAAAGGGTCAGTCAGAAGTCAAGTAAAAATCCTCAATTCCCCTAATACATGTACCTGCACTCTTTAATAGACAATTATAGCAAACGCAGTTCAAGGAAAGTGAACATTCAAGATATTTCTGACAAACCTGTCATTTCATTATTTTGCCAGTTATGTGAAACTGTCATCACACATTGTGAAGGCATTATACTGTACACCTATTGGGAGAATCATGCATTATAGCGGAGGCATCAGTCGCCATAGCGACATTTCTAGTTTTTTTTTTTTTTTTTTTTTTTTTTTTTGGGGGGGGGGGATGTGCCATGCACATGTATTCATGAAAGCACAGTATATTTATGAGTTTAGGATTGGTCACACTTGATGTGCCTATCAACATAAGTGAATGTGTTCATTGTTTTCATGTGTATTTCTCATTAAGAAAACAGCAGAGTAACCTGGGGCTCAGTACTTGATAACTGGAGTGTTCGTTTACATTTATATATATATATATATATTTATATATATATATATATATATATATATATATATATATATATATATCGTCGCTGGGTTGACAAGACCTCGTATCTATAAAATGTCAAATGTTCAGGAGAGCCAAAAAACATGGCGGCCAAAGCACTGTGGCGAATGGGAGAGCCTTTCCTTTGATATGCTGTGGTGGCTTCTTTTTTGGAGTAAGACAGTTGGGATATGGACAGGACATCACTTAACCCATTATTGTCCCCGCCGAGCGAGTTCGAGCAGGGGACTATGAAACGGGCTCCGTACGTGTGTGTGTCCGTCCGTCCGTCCGTCCGTCCGTGTGTGCGTCTGTGTGTGATCAAAATGTTCAAAATGCTACTCCTTCGCCATTTCTAACCCGATTTTGATTCTGTTTGCTTTATATGATAGCACTACATGGGAGCTTTGAAACTTCTATACAGAATTTCAATTGTGACCTTTGACCTTGACCTTTGACCTATATTGTACATTTTGCTTCAAAATGCTACTCCTTCGCCATTTCTAACCCGATTTTGATTCTGTTTGCTTTATATGATGGCACTAGGTGAGGGCTTCAAAACTTCTACACAGAATTTTGACCTTTGACTTCTTTGACCTTTGACCTTGATTTTTGACCTTTATTGTACATTTTGCTACAAAATGCTACTCCTTCGCCATTTGTAACCCGATTTCAATTCCGTTTGCTTTAAGTGATGGCACTAGGTGAGGGCTTCAAAACTTCTACACAGAATTTGACCTTTGACTTCTTTGACCTTTGACCTTGATTTTTTTACCTATATTGTACATTGCCTACAAAATGCTACTCCTTCGCCATTTCTAACCCGATTTTGATTCCGTTTGCTTTATGTGATGGCACTAGGTGAGGGCTTCAAAACTTCTACACAGAATTTTGACCTTTGACCTTTGACCTTGATTTTTTACCTATATTGTACATTTTGCTACAAAATGCTACTCCTTTGCCATTTGTAACCCGATTTCAATTCCGTTTGCTTTAAGTGATGGCACTAGGTGAGGGCTTCAAAACTTCTACACAGAATTTTGACCTTTGACTTCTTTGACCTTTGACCTTGATTTTTTTACCTATATTGTACATTGGCTACAAAATGCTACTCCTTCGCCATTTCTCACCCGATTTCGATTCCGTTTGCTTTATGTGATGGCACTAGGTGAGGGCTTCAAAACTTCTACATAGAATTTTGACCTTTGACTTCTTTGACCTTTGACCTTCATCTTTTTACCTATATTGTACATTTTGCTACTAAATGCTACTTCCGGCGGGGACATGTATTACGCACCGCGTAATTTCTACTTTTCCTTGTTTGACCATTAATCCAAAAAAGTAATTTTAACCAAAATTACAGACACAAGGTCTTGTCATCCCAGCGACGATATATATATATATATATATATATATATCCATATATATATATATACAGTCAAACCTGTCTATAGCGGCCACCCGAGGGATACGGAAAAAGTGGCCGTTATAGACAGGTGGCCGCTATAGACAGGTAATCCAACTTTGTGTGCATTGCCTACATGTACATGTATCATCGTTGTATATACATGTACATTTATGTGTGTACGTATGCACACGTGTGTATCATGCATATCTAGAACAATGCCGGTGTTTATGAAATTGTTGCACAGTACACTAGATGTAGCATGTGCACAGTCATGAATTAGTGCATTATTGTGACTGAATAAGTGATGAATGCAACGGTGGCGATCACTGAATGTTGCCCAGAAATGACTGGCACGGCTAAAAAGCAGAATTATCAGCTCGGCTACGGCTCCATCGGGTTTTTGGCCGCTATAGACAGGTTAAAATCTACCGCGGGAAACAAAATTTGTGGCCGCTGGCCGCGTTAGACAGGTGGCCGCTATACACAGGGTCTTTAACATGGCTTTTCTCTCGGGGGGATTTTTCAGTGGCCGCTATAGACAGGTGGCCGCTATAGAGAGGTGGCCGCTAAGGCAGGTTTGACTGTATATATATATATATATACATCCAGAGTCCAGAGATAGGCTCATGTGATAATTTCCTGCATTTTCTCTTTCTTACATAATGTAGGGTGATTTCATGTACAAATTTCATATTATGCATTTGTTGCAACTGATTGACAAATTGCCCTACATTGACTTAAATATGCACCAATTATTCAGTGTTTTAGTAGAAGCCATGTATCCACTGGACCACCGAGCTTCTGTCTGACAGCCGGCAGGGCTGTTATATTTCTCAAAAGTAAAAAAGACCCAGTCACACTGTTGGTACGTACTTGTCATGATAACACTCACTATCAAAACTGATGTTGACCTGCGTTGTTTCACAATGAAACCAGCTTTCTGAAACCTAAAATCTGTATTATGATCTTTTGATGTAATACTTGGAAAAGTACTATTTGGGATATATACATACTACTCCCCTCACATGTGTGTTGATGAGTATTAAGTATGTTCCCGCTCTAACCCTTGCCCTTTACAGCTGCTGCTTGAAGGATGAGAGTGCAGAGTCATACAGCAAGCAGCTTGAGCGTTATGTGCTGCGGGAAAGCCACTGTCTCATGCTAGAATACCTACGGCGATGCCACCCCACCATGGCTAGCTGCACCTTGCCAGTCCTCTGTGCACAGCTTGGGGATTACCAGGAAGATGAAGACATTGCCAAAGCACTTCTAGATGGGTAAGATGTCCTGAATGGGTAGGATGAAATCCTCAATAAAAACAAGATCTTTATAACTTAGAGTCACATTATAATTCAGCAAACATAATGTAATTTGCACCTGATTTGATGATCTTCATTCTATTAAAAGCCTACATGTTTAAAAAATGTAAAATCCATTTTGAGACAGTCTTGCTGGAGATAATTTGAATGGTTGATTACACATGTTTACATATGCCTGTGATCACTGGAGTTCCACATATAGAATTATGGAAGCACAATCATTACCATGTTTGCGAAATGTACCTATTCAAGTGTAAGGTTGTAGGAGCAGTAAATTTTGTGCTGCTGATGTAGAATAATATTTTGTGAGTTACTGTTAGATCTGTGTCTTTAAATCATATATGCTTGTTCATACATTTCTTTCTCACTTGCAGTAGTGTTGTTAATCTTTAATACAGTATTTTACTTTTTGTTTGATATGCTTCAATAAAGTGTTGATTTACTACTTGTCATTGGCGAAGCTTACTTCATTACGACCAGAATTTTCTTGTTCAAAATTAAACGTTTGTTTGTAGTTTCATGTTCACATTTTTCCCCATGATTACATCCTCAGATGCTCTATACTGGTTACCATAGTAAAGGGTCACATCACAGAACATGGAAGATCTGAGATTCCTCAACAATTCCACAATAGCCTGGAGCTTGCCTTGTGGGAAATGACAACCCTTATTAAGTCCAAGGTACATAGTTATACCCCTGCCACACATAGTGTGATAGGAATCATCATGATGTTGGTCAGGCGGGCAGTCGGTCGGGCGGACGGGTGGTCGGGTGGGCGGTCGGGCGGGCGGGCGGGCGGGCGGGCGGTCGGTCGGGCGGGCGGTCGGTCGGTTGGTCTGTTGCAAAATCTTGCATCGCAAACTCCTCCTACAGTTTTGAAGCAATTTAAATGAAACTTAGGGTAAATGATGATATTGAGGTATAGATGTGCAAGACATGTTTTTTGTGTTTGTCGGACAATGCATTGCCATGGTAACCATAATTTTACCAAAACTTTGTGGATTGAATAACTTCCGTAGTATGTAAGCAATCAATTTCAAAATTGGTATCTATGATGATCTATAGGTGTAGTTATGCAAGACACTCTTTGTGTTTGTACTTGACAAAGTGTTGCCATGGTAACCGCATGTTTTCTTCGAAATCTTGTGGAGTGAACAACTTCCACAGGTTTGAAGCAATTGAAATCAAATTTGGTAGGCATTATGGCCTTGAGGCATAGATGTGGAACACATAATTTTTTTGTTTGACGGACAAAGCATTGCCATGGTAACCATAATTTCACCAAAACCTTGTAGATTGAATAACTTCCACGTCATTCAAGCAATTAAGGTCAAATTTAGTATGTGTGATGATTGGGAGGTGTAGTTATGCAAGACACCAATGTGTTGATATAAGAAAAATGTGTTGCCATGGTAACCACTCATTTTTGCATCAAATTTAATCATTTAATCTATGGAGGTGAAATTTGGTGTGTATGATGCTCTTTAAGTGTAGTTTTGCAAAATGTCCTTTGTATTTGTATCGGACAATGTGTTGCCATGGTAATCGCATGTTTTGGTTTTTTTTTAATCCTAGGGAGTGAACTTCTTCCCCAGTTTTCAAGCAATTGAAACCAAATTTGGTAGGCATTATGGCCCTGAGGTATAGATGTGGAACACATAATTTTTGTGTTTGTCACACAAACCGTTGCCATGGTAGCCACAATTTTACCAAAACCTTGCAGATCGAATAACTTTTCCATCATTCAAGCAATTAAAGTCAAACTTAGTATGTATGATTTAGAAGTGTAATTTTGCAAGACACTGATGTGTTAGTTTAAGGAAAATGTGTTTCCATGGTAACCACTCATTTTTTTTTAATCAAAATAAACCATTCAAGCTATGAAGGTCAAATTTGGTGTGTATGATGGTCTTTAAGTGTAGTGATGCTGGGGGAAAGCATGTTTCCATTTTCTGTAAGTGTCAACTCAGTGTCAACTCTGTAATTGTACAGTAAACTAAAATTATTCTGTTTCCAATTCGACAAATGCACAAACTTGGTATTAACGTCATTGCCAACATGACATCACATACTATAAAGCAACACTAGGGGGGTATTAATCACCTTCAGTGATAATTCTAGTTTAATGAGGAAATTAAGCTTCCTAATTGTCTATGAAATTATTGATATTATATTTTTCTTTTTGTAGCATAATGAGAGAGCACTTTACTGTAATACCAGGTTCATTTTCAGAAGGCAGGGGCAATAATACTACCCTTATCAGCATAGATAAAATGTCAAAATACTGTGTACTTTTACAAATATGAAATTTTGTGGAATTCTCTTTATGGTCTCTTATATTACTGTTCTACTTAGACATCAGGAATTGTAGTCTTCTTATTTGGCAATGATGACATGTATATTGAACCAAAATTTTAGAAATTCATAACTTTTGAACAGATCATCAGATTTTCCACAAACTTCACTGGTACATACTACTAATATTTCTGCATTCACAATATATAATTGAGGTAAATTCCAATTAAGGTGAAGAAATGGTGCAACACTAAAAGATATGGAGGTCACAATGCACTTTAGAGAAGCACAAGATCATGAGATTTTGGCCCACTTAAGGTGGAAATGATTTTGACACAAGGGATGAACAGTCATGCTTACTAATAGCTTCCTGGTGATAATCTGGAAGGCATGTGATGTGCTAGCAGGCTTTAAGAAGTTAATGGAATTGCTGTTGAACTGAGTCTGTGGACAAAGTTGTGCTGTAAGCATGTTTACAAGTTTAATGTCTTGACGGCTGTCCCAGAAACCATGACTTTAGAAAAAACAAAAAGGACTTGAGAGAGAACTTGAGAGAAGGAACGTTACCAGAGATGAGTTGGTTCCATCTTATGATGACATCAGGGGGCAAGTGGAGTGAAAGGAAGAAGTAATCATCAACATCATGTGGAGGAAGGCCCTGCTGTGTGGACATATGTGCAGAAAAATATAATATGACTGGCTGTTTGAGATGGTCATTTTTGGTACATGGTTGTCAGAAACAAAGAGAGAAGTCACCCTACATTAGCATGGACAAAACTAAAACTTACTTTGACTGATATCATGTTGCTCACTTGAAAGAAAACATTTTGAAATACTAGAATTTGTGGCATAAAGTTCCAACTGGTCACGTATAAAAAATACCTACAAATATATGGACTGCATTTAGCTCATGGAATGGCAGTAGTAGTGGTAGTAATAGTCATTACTGTTGTTGTTGCAGTCATCGTCTTCGTCGTCATCGTTGTAGTAGTAGTAGGAGTAGTAGCAGTAGCAGTAGTAGTAGTAGGACTAAAAAGTATGTCCTATTTTATATTATTTTCGATCATGTCAGCTTGCTTTGATATCAGGGGTGAGCAACTTATTGCATGTGATTGTTTAATGGGTTGAAAAACTTGATTTTCTTAGTGTAGTGTTCACATTCTTCATTTTACCACTTGTTTTTGTTGTTTTTCTCCCTCTCTTCTTCAAATAAAAATATGCCAGCAAACCAGTAACACATTAATGAAATAGGAATAATTTATTCACTTCATTCTCTTAGACTTTGGACCTCTCTACACTGCGTCAGGTCCTGGAGATGTATCAAGACCTCAGTGTGTGTGTCCCATCAGCATCTCATCTACAGAGGTTGTTTTCTGCAATAGCAGCAAGATTTGATTCTACTGTGAGTTGCCCTACTTTATTTTTATCTTTGTAGATTCATACATGTACAAAATATATTGGAAGTTATGATGCATTTAAGGAAACCTGTAATCAGCTCTGCTGTTTATATTTTGTACCATGAAGAAGCTGAAAATGACGAAGATACAGTTGGGTTTTAGTTGTCAAAATTAGTGGTTATGAGCATTTCCTTAAAACCTGTAATGATACAAAAGTAGTATTATGTACATATACATGTATGTAGATTGCTACTTGAAATTGAGAAACCTTATGAAAATCAACATTTGAATATTAAATGATAAAGAATGAATGAAAATAAAGCATGTTCCTTATTTTGATAATTCTATAGACCCTTATGCTAAATATAAGTATGAGGGTTATTCCTAGTTCATTCCCATTTTTAGCTAGAATGGATTAAGGAATCATGATGAAGTCAGCTAGAAAGCCATTTTCACTCTATCTTTAAGAGATCTCATGCTGTTAAATACTCAGTATCCATGAGTGAAAATGTCACTCCTACTATTACCCTTCACTTTCAGTGTGTTCTGTATGCTTTATGCTTCTCACATGTTAATGATGTTGCGATCAGATGACATCAGAATGTTATCTCTTCTCCAGACTTGTGCCGATTGGTCACTTGTTACACTGAAAGGGCGGGATCTCATGTTTCATACTTTGTTAGACAATGCATTATTGTTTATGAGGAACCTGCAAACTACAAACCCTGCTTTTTAGGAGTCTCCTCCATTTCCAACATTTTTTTTTTATTATTGTTTGTCATAATAGTTCCATATTTATTGTATTTCAATTTACAGTATTTTCCTTGATTACAATACTGTACTGATTTTGTGTAATGATGTGCATTTAAATGTGTTATTTGCAATTGCATTTTTGTTAGGAACAAAGTAAATGAAATGAAAAGAAAACAAAGTGATCTATGAGCAAGTGTGCACCATCCAAATTTCAAATTTGATATCACACATAAAGTTCAACAGAGTAGAATAGACACCTGATCCTTGCCTATAGGCCTACTGTTCACATACCCCCAGGTTTTCAGCAGCCACATCAAGTGTACCAAGTATGACATACTCATTTTATAATGTTATCTTTTCAGGAACAGAATAATGATAACTTATCCTCATGCAGCAGTAATATTCTGCTAGCAAAGAAGCAAGCTTTGAAGACAACTAGTACCATATATTGAAGGAAGCTGTAAAGTCAATAGAATTTACACTATCCAGAAAAAAAAAAAAAAAAAAAAAAAAATATATATATACATATGTTGAGAAACACCCAAGAATGGCTCATGTGGTCTTTTCCTATCAAAAGACTTGATAAGTTGTCTGTTGGAGACCCTCAGTGGATTCATGTCATCCTCCAAGCTAGTCATGACCATTCACAGCTCTTATTATACAGGTCTTCAACATCTGTCATGAATTATATCCTACTCGTTCCCATTGTTAGTGATAGTCTATGTGCTTGTCAATGTTACAGTCACTGACTGCGGCATCATTGACTTTTGCTGATGATGACAATGAAAGGGGGATAGGAGGCAAACTGGTCCTCTTTGCCTCCAATGACATCCCTGCCAGTCCTGTAGATAACCTGAGAATCTCTGATGATGATGAGGAGGAGGAAGAGGTGGAACGGAAGGGTAAGTAGTGTGCTTGGGCTGTTGGAAATGTGCAGGAGAAAAAGAAGTGAAAATGTGAACAAAATATATGGGAAATATAAAGAAAATTAAACATATTTGTACTTTTCTAGCATAACAAAAGAGCACTTGATTTACTGCTTTCAGACAGCAGGGGGAATAATATTGCCTTTACCTAATGTCCATAACAATGTGATGGAATGTATACTTTTCATGAAAAATTACATTTTGTGGAATTCTAAAATTTTCTTTATATTGTTGTCCATAATGACATCATGAACTTCCGTAGTCTTCTTATTCAGCAATAACAGTACTGAAATATTGAAAATGTGTAACTTTTTAATCGATTATCCAATTTTCCTCAACTTTTCATTGATGTGTTCTAATAATGTTGCTGCTTTCATTCAAAATCCACAATTATATTTGGGCTTTGGTTTCCTTTGAAGCTTCATCCATGAGAAAACTTGTGCACATACATTAGAAGTGTACAGGACTCATTGGGGCAAATAAGTAGACAAACATTGGTTTAGCTCTTAGAGCATTTCAGCACTTCTGCCATCAAATGATCAGAATAATAAAGATAGTGCATTTGTACATTGTAAGTGATAATTAAATGTATTTGCTCATGCTGCTATTTCAATTATGTGCCAACTTTCTTGCCAGACAAGAATATTTGGTGTTTTTAGCTCACCTGAGTCAAAGGTTTCAATCATATATCAGCCAGCATCCATCGTGTGTCGTGCATATTACCTTTAGATTTTAAATTTCTTCTTTAATACCCCATGATTTTTTTTTTCACCTAACTGGGCAGATAGTATCCCTAGGGTGATAGATCTCAATTTGTATCAATTTGTTTAGATTGGCACAATGTCCTAAGATGTGTGAGAGAACTGAAAAAAAAAAAATGAATTCGACAAAAAATTTGACAATGACAACGCAAGGAGCAAGTAGCTATAGAATTGAACCATTATCTGTGTGAGTCTTTGTTACTTCAAATCCTCTACTGCTCAACCAGAATGTCATAAACACATTCCTTTTTCTTTCATAAAAGCTGTTATACTGTTTCAACCTTCAACTACAGTGTACTGTTCAAACAAAAATAAAGACAAGACAAATGGAACAAATGTATCCCTAGGGTGATAGATCTCAATTTGTATCAATTTGTTTAGATTGGCACAATGTCCTAAGATGTGTGAGAGAACTGAAAAAAAAAAAATGAATTCGACAAAAAATTTGACAATGACAACGCAAGGAGCAAGTAGCTATAGAATTGAACCATTATCTGTGTGAGTCTTTGTTACTTCAAATCCTCTACTGCTCAACCAGAATGTCATAAACACATTCCTTTTTCTTTCATAAAAGCTGTTATACTGTTTCAACCTTCAACTACAGTGTACTGTTCAAACAAAAAGAAAGACAAGACAAATGGAACAAATGTTTCTCCCTGTGGAGAATGTATGTCATTAGTTGAACAAGTGATGTCAGATTCATCAGATTTGATGAATAGAATGCTGTTCCATATAAACAAGTGGTTTGTTCTGACCAAATACAACCATCCTGCATCCTTAGAAACATACTCTGCTAGTATGGATAAATGAGTATCACGTATATGACCCGGATGTAGGTTGTTGGTTTTTTTTTTTCCAGCAATGAACAATAACATTATGTTTTTATTGTTTTTAGATAGGACTGCTACTTTTGTAGAAGTGATATGAATTCTCTGTTGATTTTATTTTTGGTGAAGACTGCACATCACAACAGTCATTCTTCAGTCTCTGGTATACTGTTTCAGATTAAAATCTTGCAGCTGAGTAATAAAAACTGCCTCAGATATCTAGTCAGGATTTATGCAGAAAATAATGTTCCTTTTTTATATTGATGTACACAATATGTTTTTGCATAACCCTGCTTACAAACTTATTTGTACAGAGGGAGACAATTGATCTAAACATAGCACATGCCAATTCTGTGTCTGCAAGGTGTCTACTAAGTATTCAAATATTCACCAATAGCAATAATGCTGTACACAGCAGGGCTTTGAAAAATAAGTTTTTCACTAATTTGTCAATATCGGTATACTTGTATTATATGTTTCAGGATCCAGCCACCCTTTGTCTGAGTCTCTGGCTCTGAATGCCAGTGGTGGGAGTAACCAGACACCCAGGCTATCTTCAGGCAGTGACCAGCAGACAGCCAGGGGTATTGGAGTCTCTCCATCTTCAGGCACTGACAAGGAAGACTCAGACTCTGACTGGGATAGCTGGGAGGAGGATGAAGAGGTGAGCAGAGATTTATACACATCTCAGCTGTTTAAAAAAGGGTCTTTAAAAGAGTGCACTTGAGGCCAGTCAAAATCATCCAGTGTCAAATATCACTGTTCACTGTGTAATGAATCATGCACTGAAATTAATGAGAAAATTCAATGCAGCAGTTTACATTTACCTGTCAAACAGACTTAATCCTCCTAAATAAGATGACCCACATGTTTAGAATGACTGTCAGAGTGTTAACTTTTAGCGAGTCTAATTCTTTGTGAATCAGGAATTACGAAAAATTTTGCTAGTGGTTAAATTTGCAATCTTTGATTGCAGTAATGAACAGAGAAATGTACATATGCAGGTTGAATTCATGTCAAGATCAATGCTCATACTTTTTCTGACCAGCATGTGTTTCTTGACCAGGATGTTACAAGTGTCTCTTGCTTCCTTCTACTCCTGTTTCTCCCTGAATCACTGTCTTTTCCGCAAGCCATGACTAGGGGCTTGCACACCATGCAGTATGTATGTGTTTAATAATTTGCTGTTCTCTTGGGATGTTGAAATTCTCGGTAAATTTTGCATCAGACGAACCACATTTCCTACATCCTTAGGCTATGGCATAAAAATAGTTATGTTTTTGAACTGGAGCTTATCTCTATGGATAAATGTACGTCATTAAATGTGTCTGATGAAAAGCTGTACAAGGGAATTGTTGACACGCTGTCTTTTTTTTTTTTTTTTTTTAGTCCTTTAGTGTACTTTGGCCTTCCCTCTGTCTTTCTGTGTGTGTGTCTTTGCATGTCTGCGTCTGTGTCTGGTCCTTTTGCTTTATCCCATTGTCTCCGTGCCTCTGTATGTTTACATACATTTGCTGGATCTCTACGTGATCATCTTTGTTTTTATCTTTCTCTGTCTCAAGGTATCTCTCTGACTATTGTTTTTTACTTCTTCTTTTTTTTTGGTATCTCTGTATGCCTCTTTCTCTTTCTGCCTTCCTCTTGTTTGTTGCTCTTTTATTTTTTTTTTCACTTCTGGAATGTATGGTTTTCATCTATAGCTCTCATCATATTCCTTTTTTAAAGGAAAAGGAAGGTTTGACATGACTTCCATTGCCTTCCTTAGTACTGAATGATTGTATAGGTTGCTTCTCCTGTGTATCATATATATAAAATCTTTATATGTATTGGTTATTTCATTTTTTTTCAACCACTTTATGCATCTTTTTGCCACAGGACCAATCTGTCTTTCAAGAGGCCATAGCTGACTTTGTCCGTCAACTTGACAAATATCTGGGTAAGATGAAAGCAGTGATTCGTAGTGCAAGTGTTTTTTACATGGTGGCTACTATTGGCATGGGGAAGGCATGAAAACAGTGACCTCCTCAAGGCAAGCCGTCAGCCTGGTGGTGAGGGCCTTGTTCTGCGTACCTTTTACCAGTACCTCCCATAACTCTGACAAAGAAAAGATTGATTGTGAAAGGTTAGGAAAGCAAAAACTGTATTAAGTATACATGTGTAAACATATTCCTGTATTCCATTGTAAACAATATGTACACATGTATATTGTAATTAAATATTCCATTTTAAATAACCATGAAACTAACTTTTTAAGACTTTTCAAGACTTGAAAAGTTTAGATGATAGTGACCTGTATATCCTAAGGAATGTCAGCCACATATGCATTAGATCTCACAAGGTAAAAAGTCTGCATGATTTCCCTTATAAGCAGTGTGTATCAGATCGTCGGCCAATCCATTCATACAGTCATGGCATCAATTTAACATATTTCTTCATTGTTTCATTGCATTAAAAATAAAATAAAACTTGTTTTTCCCCTTCCTTCACAGTTTTGCAAAATCACTTGTAAGGCCTTCTGTGTATTACCAAGTAGTATCTTCTCTGTTCATTTGTATTTGTTTCATCTGTGCAGGTCCTGATACCTTTAACCAAGAGTTGAGCTTTGCCAGTGATGCAGAACGTCAATTTATCAAAAGACTGCTCAGCAGCTGAATTCATGCCAAGGATATACATGATATAAGATATAATCTTTCTCATGAACCAGTGCCACATGTCTTGCTACTTCCCACTCCTTCTTCTCAAAATGAAATCCATGCCCAATGAGCTTATATTGAAATTATCCACTTTCAAATGTTCAGTATATTTGTCCAGCTGGTTGCATGAGAGATAAACAGGCAAAATTACAATCAGCTGATGACAACTATTTCAAACCTGATTGCTTTTCTTTGTGTGCTTTTTGTTTATAATGAACATTTGATGAATGATCAAGGCAAGAGCATGTGTATTTCCAGTCTTTCATGAAGATAGTCTTTGAACAGTCAGTAAATACACTGTAATGAAAGTGTAGGTGGTGTGATCTTGTAGAGGTTATTAAAGGTGACTGATATCAAGGCATGTCCTGGTACAAAATCTTGGGAAAGGTTTGGCCTGTCCAAATCTTGGGACAGGTTTGGCCTCTGATTCAATCTCCTTGTTTTCATGTAACGCAGATCAGAATGGGATATGTTGTCTGACTTGTCAGACTCTGTTTTCACGTGTTTCTGTACACAGTGGCTAAAATGGCCACACATGTATTGGTGTGCCAAGTAAATGTCTAATCTGATTTGCAGACTAACATGTAAGTTAAGTTTTACCTCACTTCATACCTGAAAGATGGGCTGAAAATGGATTGAAGATGACCAATTTGCTTGAATACTTCAAATATTTATTTCTAATTTGTGATATTCTGATATGTCAGCAGTTACAGAAATGAGATTCTTTATTTAGTGCATACCTTAAAAGGAGACAGTGAAACATGAATGAATATTTGAAGTGGTATTAGTCTACTTGAATATCTTTTGTAGCAAGTGTAATATCCAATAAATTTTATATGTTGTTGCCATCAGAGTGACTCATGAAGATTTGCGACTGTCCTCCTATTATACTATCAAACAATTAAAAAAAAACTGCCCATTCCCTTCAGAATGATTGAATGTGTGAACATGTCAACTGCACAGTACTGTTTGTCAAGTGTGCAATCTGTGTGAGATAAATCATTAATTGATGACTATGAATACTTTTAATTCAAACTTGCCAATAAAGCCTACTACTTCTTTGGATGTATGACAGGTATCAACTGTTTTGAGTAATGCAGGAATGATTGTTGTCAAAAGGGAACTGTGTGCTATTTCATACCTACTTATTGCCCTGTTTACTCTAAGATGGCAAGTACACACTGTGGAATAACAAAAATAACAAGACAATGAACGAATGGCATCCTGCTTGAAGTATCCTGTGGTGAAGATATTGTTCTGTGAAATTTCCTGTTCAGTTCAGTGTTGACACAGCAGTGATATCAATGAAGTGTTGATAAAGTACAAATACAAAAAGAATATTGATAAAATACTAATGAAGTACCAGTTCATATTCTTCATTGTATTTGCTCAGTGCCTTGTCAGACAAGTAGTTTTGTATTGTATTCCTGCCTGTACAATTTTTTCTACCAGAAGTAAACATTGTGCTGCCGTCGTTATGTACAGGTTTTGCTTTTGCAGCAAGGGTTTTGCACACTACCCTCATATCTTATATTCCTTCATTTATAAAAGTCTATGCACTTTTGATCACATGAAATGTTACCCTTATCTTATTGTTTTACATATATTTATAACCCATAATTTTCTCTTTTTAAAACATTTACCATGCATAATACAGACTAAATGTGCTTTTATTTTCATTTCAAAATGAAATGCAGCATTTGTTTGCCAATACCAGCTCTTGGTCTCTATGAATATTACTTGGTTTGCATCTTGCCTTTTTGTGATAGATGTGATCAAACTTAAAAAAACAAAAACAAACAAAACAAAGAGAAAGCATGAACTATGACTGCAGCACTAACTAAGATGTTTTCTCCCTCTACAAACTTACATTGCCAGATTTCACAGATTGTAAGGACAAATGAACCATCTCAATTTCATTGCCTACTGTTATTTATTAACCAAAGGAGGATTCATTACGAAGACGATTTTCACAATTTATTTCTGCTTCAGAATAAACCTGTCTGTGGAGATTATACATCCTGGTACTTCCTTCAAAATAGTGGTCATTTTAAGGGTAAATTGATGCCTCTTTGTGGCTTTTCATAGAATTCAATGTCTTGGACCGTGAGCCAGAGACTGTGCTATATTATTCAAAAAGTGTATCAGTCTGGTTCGCTGATAGTCATGTGCTTAATGAAACAATTAGCTCAGCACCACTATCATTACAGAGCCATTACTTCAATAGAAAAAAAAAAAGTTATACCATATTCAGAGACTCCAACTCTCCCGTTTTCGACAGGAGATCTCCCGCCGAAAACCCATGTTTGCAAAATCTCCCGTTCTCCCGTTTGAGATTTAATTTCTCCCGCCCTGGCTCTTTGTCTCCCGTTGGAAAGGATTTCTTACATATTTCTATCGTATGTTGAAAAAATAAGCCTTACATAGCACCAGAGAGCATCTAAAACCCTGGGAATTTTGCACTTCGCACACATCAACTTTGAGTCTCCCGTTTGCTAGGGGTTTCAGGCGGGAGAATCTCCAGATCAGAAGGTACTTTAGGTTGGAGTCTCTGCATATTATGAAATGATGAGGTAGATCCTAAGCAAATGATTGGTTGAGAGCGTACACATGACGAGGCATTTATTTTGCTAAACACATAATTTTGCTTTTGATTAGTCATAAGTAAAGTTTAACAACCGGTTATTAGCACTTTCACATTCTTTCCTGGTTTAAGATCTAATGATAGATCTACATTAGATGTAGATATAGTATGTACTTTGAGATGGGGGTGATTTATCAAATGACAAGGATCATTTTCATTATTTCATAAAATAAGCAATACACATCATTTTGTTCAGGCACTAGTATAATTACCCACACTCGGTATCTTTGAAACAAACACTCTTCAAACACAGTCCAGATACCCATGGCTATCACCTCAGAGGTATTAGACTGTTCCACAGGTACCTTGTGTGGGTACTTCTTAATACTTCCCTCATTTATATGTATTATTTTTACAGTGCTGCTGATCTGAAAGTCAATTGAACCAAAATATTCCTGCTTCTCAGCTGATTGTGCCATTAAACACTGCCATGATAAATAGTTTTAGCTTTTAAATCCTATGTGGGAAAAGTATTGTTACATAGCAAGACAGGTTATGTTGCATTAAATGCCATTTAGAGTGTCTGCCTTTATCACTCTATATGTATGTCATATTTACATAGTGCAAAATACATTGTATTTCTGTACTTGCTCATGAAAGCATGATCACTGTAATTGTTGTAAGTATTTGATATTGTTAGTTGTTGCCTTTCACCTTTTCTTTTGTTTGCTAAGTTCAAACAATGAAGGGTACACTGGATTGCCTTACTTGCAATATGGAATAGTTTTCACCTTTCAATTGGAAATTTAAATGTGGAGAGTCATATCAATTTGGCTATCTCTTTAGCTCTGTTTAACATTTAAGACATACTGTAGGTACATACTTACTATGCATTTATATGTTGTACAAGCAGTAGATCATGCAATAAGATGAGAATTACTATATAGTTAAACCACTGACCACACATTTGATTTGGAAGATAGAAGAAATGCTTAATAGCTTAATTACAATACATCTGTATGTAATATCACATTTTCAATGTGTTCAAACCAGCAGCAGTTTTTTTTTTCATCAGTTCGTCGATCTCCAAACTTGCAGAGGGGTCTGTGTTATTATTGAACATTTTTGATGTGCCTGTAGCATTTAGCAGAATAGTATAAGCATAATTGCTCAGTAGTGCAGTATCATGAATACCATGAATATGCATAGATCCAGATATTGTTGAACATGAATTGCTTGATATTTTTACTTTGGGGGATTGTTGCTGTTGTTGCTTTGATTTGTGAAGAGGGGTGCTGTTTAAATCCAATCCAGTTGTAAAAGTTCTTACTGATAAATTCATTTCAGAAGTATTAATTTAATGTTGAAGTTGTGGAAGAAGATACCAGCCATAAAAGAAGAGTGTATGTACAATATATAAGTTTATGTGGCATGCCCATCACTCTGACCTACATGATTTAGGGCGTAAGTACAATCAGTGTAACAGAGAATTGGCAAGATATCCAGATTTGCAGCTCAAATTGGCCGCAGTCTGCATTATGCTTGAACAGATGGTTTGAATCTTTGTGAATACATGTAGTTACCTCATATTTTAGTCCAAGGAGTAAATGCTACATTTTGACTATCAAGTGAAATTATATAGTCTTGCTGAATGTGCTGTTTCGGAACACACTGCTACTTTCTCATTTTTAAAGTCCCTCTGTGTGTCCAATAAATTATATTCCTTTCATTCGCTGCAAGCGTATGTGCTGTGGGGTTGAATTCTTTGTCAAAATGTGTATAAATATTGTCTGTTTCTGGCTGTATGTAATGATGTTTACATGGCAGCTGCATGGCAGTAATTATTAGTCATGCCTGTCATGTGCGTACCAGCTAGTTTGTGCAATAAATTCTGTAGACACTTCATTTAGTAGGGAAATTGTTGGAAATGTTAATGTTACCATATGTCAAACTGCTAATTGTTTAATGAAAAAGTGGCTGTTTGTAATTTAAGCATGTGTTAATAATTCCTGTAGGAGCATTCACTACAAAGAGAGAGAGAGAGAGCATGTTTCATGTTTTTTTCCTATACTAAAATGACAGAGTAGTGAAATTCTGCATTCTGGGTAATAGTGAGCCCCTCCCCCCCCCCCAAAAAAAAAAAAAAAAAAAATCAAAAATCAGATAATTGTAAAACATGGCATGTCATGGGCATTTTGAATAATTGTCCTTGTCATGTTCTACCCAGGAGAATGTACAAGTGTGACATTGGCAGCATCCTGAAGAACTTGTTGCTCAGAAGGACAAATGAAAGTTAGACATTTCATGTACAAACAAAGGAATCAATTCTCTGGTAGTGAAGTCTTCATTATAAGGCAAATTACTAGTAGTCTTTTCGTATCTGCCCTTTGGACATGATATGCAGTGTATAACTTGACTCGTTTTCTACTGTCCTTAAAAGTAACCTCAACTAGTCAGTTCTTATGAACATTTTTAGCTTGCTATTTTTAAACTGTAGACAGGTTTGTAAAGCCCTCTTTGAGTGTAATTCTTAATAGTTTTAAAAGTTTGGAATACAGTACTCATTAATTGAAAAAAATACAAGTTTGTAAGACGTTTAGGGGCACAATTGCACTTTAATTAAGTGCAAAATTTGATCCTGTATTTTCATGTACTAAGTACATGTATTACATGTCGTATTTCCTTCATTGATAAGTATTGCTTCAAAGTAAAAGAACAACCCACTATTTTCTTGCTTTCCTTCCCATATTTGTATTCCTGCAGAATTTTGTATTGAAACAGGGCAAGGGATTATCCATTCACACCTTTTATGCATCTACCACATGAAACATGCCAACGTTAACACATGTTGAACACTCCTAGAGTCCAACACTGAAATATATTTTTGGTCAGTTCATATGCATTAAATTCTGAGAAGTAATGCTGGAGAAATCTCAATAATTGCCACATTCATGAAGTGCTATTTTTGTGGTAATGCATGCTGTAAAATTCAGAGGTTTTTAGTTTTGTGTTTCATGTGTATTATTGGTTATGGTCTTTGCTTTTTTTTTCTGTTTTGCAGAAGAGGCTTACATTTTCAGGAACTCTCAGGAGATATATTCTTTAGAGAAGTCTTTTTATATTCCTTCTCTCAGTGTTAAAGATGTTCTGTTTAGAACAGAGGGTCATACCAACCAATTACAAAGTGACTCCTGGCAGAAACCAGTGGTAATTGAAAAAAAATACCAGTACTGAAATTATGGTAACCTGCATTTGATGGCCTTGTAGATTGACATACTTGTTGTAACATTACTGTGGAAACCTGCATTAGCAGTACTATGACGCTTTGTTGCCTTGAATACAAAATGTGCAGTACTTCATTCATCAAAGCTCAAGGCACATTTGGCTACTTATTGCATCTTGTCTTCATCTTTTTTGTTGCATTCCATAAGCAGTCAGTTTTGTGCTTCTTGTACTTCATAAATATGTGCACTGTATTCACAAATAGTATGCAAATGTATGTTTATGCTAAAATGTTTTATTGGTGTGTAGGATGTATAGGCCCAAAGGCTCAAAGTGTGACAGTTGGCTACATCCTGGACATAGCCAAAACTGGCTTTAGTTTGTTTGAATAGCATTTTGCCATGTAAAAATGTGGTAATAATTTGTAAGGAAGCATTACATATTTTACTGTTTCTTTTGTTCCAACATTTCCAGTTTGATATATATAGAAGGATGGATGTTTTTAATTTGTAGCATTCATGAAAGGTTATGCGAGTGTGCTGTCCATAAAGTAGTAGAACTTCTCAGATGAATTATTTGCCTTGATTTCCTTTGTTATTGACTCTGAGCATAGATGGTGAGAGGAGAGAGAGTTGAGTATGGAGAATCATATCACAAATATTGCAATTGGCCATTGCGATAAAGTGACCCGCGTGCTCCCCCCCCCCCCCCCCCGGAGGGGGGGGGGGGGGGATACATGCTACTACTTTTGTATGCATCATACATCTACACGAACATTCAATTCAATTCAATCGAAATTTATTTCACCTCTCTGAAAAGATACATGACATGTGTATTACAAAGTATAACGACATGCAAACGAGGGCAATGGCAAACAAACGAAACACTATAACCCAAAAAATACAGGAGGTGTGGGGACTACATTTCTATAAATAGTAAAGATTATAGAAATGCAAAATACTACATAACAGACATGAAACATAGGATTACATGAATATTAGATAGCCATCGTAGAATTACAGCATGATTACACACCAATGCAAAAAACATTACAGATTACAGTAGCTACATACAGAACAGGCTTTCAGTTACTCATACATGTTTAACAAAAATTATTTAACATTTCTTCAATTCAACTTTGCCGACAACGTATTCCATAATAGTATTGAAGTTAAACAAAATAATAATTGATACATGCATATCATCAATACTAATATGAGATTTAAGAAATTTGATATGATTGCACGAAAATGACATTTGAAATTTGTAATTTTATGCAGATACCAATATAGCAGTGAAACCCCGTTATAACGAGTTCGGTTATAACGAGGAACCGCTTATAGCGAGGTGATCGCGTCGGTCCCGTTTTCCTTTGCGTGTAAACCTATGGCAGAACGAATCGGTTATAACGAGTTCGGTAATAACGAGATTCCGGTTATAACGAGGACAATTTCGGTGCATCATGATAAAGAAAAACGTAAACAATTTGATCGGATATAACGAGGTTCCATTTCGTGACTAAATTGCGCTTTCAAACACGCAACAAACGAAACGCTGAAAACCGAATTCACGCCATCCACGTCTTTTATCCGTTTTGCAGAGAACCGTTCTTTCCATGTTTTCTTCTAAACCACGCGATAAGACACAGGAATGCCTTCCGATGTTCCTATTACTAAATTATTAAACATGATCATTCGATTTTCTTTTTCGTGAGATACGCGTGCGTGATATTACCGCAGACCACAGCGCAACGGGAAAAAAAAAAAAGATAACGCATTCAAAAACTTTTCATGTAGCGACACTTGTGGCCAAAAATGGACAAATGGAATGCGTGTGCAACTCATCATTATATCTAGTCCATGAGCCAAGGCCTGAAAATTGCATTTTCGTAGCACCCCCAGGGGGCCCAATATGTCTTGGTACCGTTGGATAGGTACAAGTCTCTACTTTTCGGAAATGATGATCTTAGGTTCCAACTCTTGATCGTTACCATGGCAACGCAGTTGATATATCACAACCTCTTAAACCATGTGCCGATTCAATGTCATTTCTAGAGAATGAGACAATATATTAAAGGTAAAAATTTTCTGTAAGTAATACAATTAGTAGGATAGTCTTGTCTTGGAATAAAGGCTTAAGTAACTTACTAAAGATTTTTGCAATAAATATGAACATGGCTCATTCTTCGAGGATATGAAGGTCACTTCAAGGTCAAATTATTGAATATCACAAAATTTATACAAATTCAGCACCAATTTTTGTGATAAAGTTTTTGTCAAATCCTTCAAGGAACTGTACGTACTACTATGAGTTTGCTACACAAACTAGGAAGCAAGCTGACTCTAACTCTACCACATGACCTCAGTCTGCTAAGTTGTTACCATGGAAACGGAAGTCGAGTCTCTTGTGCAAAGAAGAGCTTTTGGCTCTGTAACAGGCCCACGTGATAGAAATTTGTGTTTAAAATGTGTACATAACAATGTAAAATAATGACCATTCAACTTATCATTTCTCATTATTTATCGTGATTAAGCATTTTAGGTATTCTCAATAGAGGGTATCTGGTTAGTTTACCCTCTAAATCCTTCTCAAGGTCATTCTCAAGGTCATACTGAAGGTCAAAGCGTTTAATTTATATAATAAAAGTCAGTTCCTTTGCGAGAATCCCTAATGATCAAATCATTAAAGTTCACAATCTACAAAGTGTGTTGTTGTTTTTTTCTAAATAAATGAAAAGATTGCTCCTTTTTGTTACCATGGCAACAACGGTATTTAGTGTAAATGATTCATGATAGCTTTCCGGCCCTATAGTAGGCTACATATATGTGACAGTAAAGTGCTTTATGTGCAAAAATGATCTATAACCAAAACTGAATAGAACAGTATCACACATTTCATATTGACTTTCAATGAAGGATAACCATGTACACTAGGTCATTCTCAAGGTCATTTTCAAGGTCATGGCGTTTATAACATTTTATCTTGTAATTGTCACCGCCGAACGAGTTCGAGCAGGGGACTATGAAACGGGCTCCGTTCGTGTGTGTGTCCGTGTGTCCGTGCGTCCGTGTGTCTGTGTGTGCGTCCGTGTGTGATCAAAATCTTCAATTTGCTACTTCTCTGTCATTTATGAGCCAATTTTGATTCTGTTTGCTTCATATGATAGCACTACATGGGAGCTTTGAATCTTCTACACAGAATTTCAGTTGTGACCTTTGACCTTGACCTTTGACCTATATTGTACATTTTGCTACAAAATGCTACTCCTTCGCCATTTCTAACCCGATTTCGATTCCGTTTGCTTTATGTGATGGCACTAGGTGAGGGCTTCAAAACTTCTACACAGAAATTTGACCTTTGACTTCTTTGACCTTTGACCTTGATTTTTGACCTGTATTGTACATTTTGCTACAAAATGCTACTCCTTCGCCATTTCTAACCTGATTTTGATTCCGTTTGCTTTATGTGATGGCACTAGGTGAGGGCTTCAAAACTTCTACACAGAATTTTGACCTTTGACTTCTTTGACCTTTGACCTTGATTTTTGACCTATATTGTACATTTTGCTACAAAATGCTACTTCCGGCGGGGACATATATTACGCACCGCGTAATTTCTACTTTTCCTTGTTTTGTATGTGAAAACTTAAAGTTTTCCACTGCCTCCTCTAAGGCTGTACAAGTACATGGGTGTATAATAACATCATTTTAATTGTCCCCGCCGAACGAGTTCGAGCAGGGGACTATGAAACGGGCTCCGTACGTGTGTGTGTCCGTGTGTCCGTCCGTCCGTCCGTCCGTGTGTCCGTGTGTGCGTCCGTGTGTGATCAAAATCTTCAATTTGCTACTTCTCTGTCATTTATGAGCCAATTTTGATTCTGTTTGCTTTATATGATAGCACTACATGGGAGCTTTGAAACTTGTACACAGAATTTCAGTCGTGACCTTTGACCTTGACCTTTGACCTATATTGTACATTTTGCTACAAAATGCTACTCCTTCGCCATTTCTGACCCGATTTCGATTCCGTTTGCTTTATGTGATGGCACTAGGTGAGGGCTTCAAAACTTCTACACAGAATTTTGACCTTTGACTTCTTTGACCTTTGACCTTGATTTTTTGACCTATATTGTACATTTTGCTACAAAATGCTACTCCTTCGCCATTTCTAATCCGATTTCGATTCCGTTTGCTTTATGTGATAGCACTAGGTGAGGGCTTCAAAACTTCTACACAGAATTTTGACCTTTGACTTCTTTGACCTTTGACCTTGATTTTTGACCTATATTGTACATTTTGCTACAAAATGCTACTCCTTCGCCATTTCTAACCCGATTTCGATTCCGTTTGCTTTATGTGATAGCACTAGGTGAGGGCTTCAAAACTTCTACACAGAATTTTGACCTTTGTCTTCTTTGACCTTTGACCTTGATTTTTGACCTATATTGTACATTGGCTACAAAATGCTACTCCTTCGCCATTTCTAACCCAATTTCGATTCCATTTGCTTTATGTGATGGCACTAGGTGAGGGCTTCAAAACTTCTACACAGAATTTTGACCTTTGACTTCTTTGACCTTTGACCTTGATTTTTTACCTATATTGCACATTTTGTTACAAAATGCTACTTCCGGCGGGGACATATGTTACGCACCGCGTAATTTCTACTTTTCCTTGTTCATCATAGATCTGCAACATTTGCCCTTTCACCAAACTGACAACAACACATAGAACAGAATAGAATAATATGGAATAGCACATCTATACTGTTATTAACAAATGTTCCTTGGATTCTTCTTCTTGGATAGTCTACATACATGTCTAATTCAATATGGATAATCCATTCAATCCATTCAATGTATTCAATGAGGATGAAATGCAGGATGTTTCTTTACCATAAGGTGAAAGTCTGTTTCTAAATTATCTCATTACCTGAAAATGAAGATGGAGGGGCACAAAATAATAGATATCTTACAAAATATATAATGTATTATCATGCTTGATTTTAATATACATGAACTTGAGAGGATGAATATACTTTGTTTGTTTCCTTGCCCTGATGATGGATATGGTTTGTTCTGCAAAATTATAAAAAGTACTGACAACTATGACTCCAATTAAAGACATAACATACCTTTTGAATGAAATTTTTTGAAAATAGAGGAGAACAATAGATGAGTATTGCTCTTTGCTATCAATATCCGATTGTTCAAATCGAGCAATAATCACACTAAGTCCAATGGAGGCTGCAAAAGGAAAAAGATATATCAAGTTATAAAAGTAATTATCTATGCCGCCCAAGGCTTTTGGAGCAATAAAACGTGGATTCCAGAAAGACTGAATAACAAGGAACTGAGCAACAAGTAAAAGTCAACTGAAGTCCAACGCGCAAAAAGTTAACCAACAAATAACACCTATCTAACGAGATGAAAGAACAGTGACAAGTCTGATCAGTAATGGAGATGAACCCGATGGAGCCTTCCGTGGTGTAGAGCGTCGGAGCATGGGAGGGAAGGGGTCAGCGTCTGGTGCTGCAGGGAGAGGCTCCTCCTTACGTCCCAGGGCATTGAATGGAAAGAGAACACAGACGGAGCAGGGCAGATGGCAGCGTGGTTCCAGGCCCACAGGCAACTGTGAGGTAGGGGCGTGGTCTGGTGAGCCGGAGGAAACGCGCTGATCACTTGGGCTGATCACTTGGGCTGTCACCCCACCACGACGTGTGGGGTGAATGGCACGAGGTGGAGGCGACACCGTGGAGGGGCCTGGGTATGTGGTGAGGGTCGCCCAAGGGATAACCGGCTGGTACGTGCGGAGGAACTTCCTGTTATGGAGTGTGACACGTCCTGAGCTGTCCACCCTGATGACATACTGGTCGAACTTACGCACTTCAACCACTATTCCAGTCTAATTGTCCCACTTTGTCAGGTGGGGGCCTGTTTGGTTCTGGATGCGGATGTCGTCACCAACGGAAAGTGGGGGGAGTACCCGTGTGTGGGCGGAGAGACGTTCGGCAGCGCGCATGTGCCTATTCCGCAAGGCCTTCTCCCGCGATGAAAGAGTGTCCCGCCATGTTGAGTGGGGACGATACTTGCCCGGGTGGATGAGGATGAAATCCTGGATAGGCCGACCGAAGGCACACTGAGCAGGGGATAGGCAAGTGTCACGGTCGGGAGTGTTCCGATACTGCAGGATGGCACGCTGGAATTCATCAGTGTCAAGGGAGCCATCAGCAGTTGGTATTCCCGGCGATGAGACGTTTGACCGTCTTGACCCCGACCTCTGCACGGCAATTACTGTGTGGAAACGCGACAGAGGAGATGCGATGGTGGACCCCCAAGCCCGGAGAAATGTCCTGGTCTTGTTGGACGTGAACTCAGGCCCACCGTCAGAGGTGAGCTCGTCGCTAATGCCGTAGGTGATGAATATGCTTCTAAATGCGGCAATCGCATCCCGGCGGCCCCGTAGGCAGCCTCTTCCACGATCGGCCAATTGCTGTATCTGTCCACCACAACGAGGAAGGACCGACCATGATAGTGGAAGTAGTCGGCCACGAGGCACTGGAATGGATATGCAGGGCTGACGGGTGGGGGGGGGGAGCGCACGGCTGAGAGGGAGCCATGCAGTTGCATGTTGAACATCGTCCCTGCTGGTCCGTTATGTCAGATGACATCCCAGGCCAGAAGAAGGAGAATTCAGCCCTGGAACACATTTGAGAAACCCCTTGGTTGGCCGAGTGGAGGGCTCGAAGGGCCTTCTCTCGCAGAGTGGAGGGAATCACGATACGGTCGTTGTAGAGCACCATCTCATCAAAACTGGATAGACCATCGTAAAATTGGTGATTCCGGCGAAGATCAACAGGTAAGTCATCACGGCAGTCTGGGAAGCCATTCTCCATCAAGTTGAGTAAGAGGGGGAAGGGGGGGGGTCGCTGGAGGTGGCTAAGAGGATGTCATCCCAAGTGACTGACTCAACGATGGCATTGTCATCGGGGGTACCCTGGGCGCAAACCTGTGGAGTGTCCGCCATGCCCTCCACACAACACTGGGTGGCAGCTAGGATGGCACGTGGGAGTTCGACGTGGCCAGACTCACTAGTGGGTCCCTGGAGGTTGGCGATATCATCCGGGAGGTGTAGCGGCTGGGACGAAGATCAACAGGTAAGTCATCGCGGCAGTCTGGGAAGCCATTCTCCACCAAGTCGAGTAAGGGGGGGGGGGTCGCTGGAGGTGGCTAAGAGGATGTCATCCCAAGTGACTGACTCAACGATGGCATTGTTATCGGGGGTACCCTGGGCGCACACCTATGGAGTGTCCGTCATGCCCTCCACACAACACCGGGTGGCAGCTAGGATGGCACATGGGAGTTCGACGTGGCCAGACTCACTAGTGGGTCCCTGGAGGTTGGCGATGTCATCCGGGAGGTGTAGCGGCTGGGACTCACTAACTGGATGGCACAAGAGAGCATCAGCCGCAGTGTGACAAAGGCCCGGGATGTACACCACACGGAAAAATATCGCAGGGTCCTCTTTTTGAGGTTGCGAAAATGGGGGTTTGGGCTGGTGTCAAGAGAGCGATCACCACATATCTTCAACAGAGGCTTGTGATCCACAGCGACAGTCAAGTCAGAGCACCCAAGGACAAAATGACGCACCTTATCGAGGGCATCCAGAACATCCAGAACCCAGATGTGAACCGGCTGCCGACGAGGGTGACTGGCCAACCAGACTTGCAGCAGAAGGGCTTGGTGCTCCGGCACGGGTAGTGCTTCTGTAGCAGCCAAAAACCGATCCCGTCCTTTGACCAATCCGTGGCCAGGCAGGTGGGTCTTCCCTTGTCAAAGATAGTGACACCTTCCTGGATCTCCCCGATGATCAGGGACTTCGCTTCATCAAAGAGCTCTTGCAGGATGTCTGTCCATTGAAAATGGCTGCCTGGCTTGAGGAGTCTTCTGAAGGGAAGCATCTGGTCTGCAGAGGCAAAGGTGTAGGACACCTTGTTCTACAGGCTGAACCAGCTGCGGACATCGGTGACGTTCTCAGGTGCGGGGAATTCGCGGATGGCCTGGAGGAAGCACGGGCAGGGGCGGACAGTCGCTGGGGTTATCTCGAATCTGGCAAACTTGATGGTCTGCTGTGCAAAGACGAACTTGGATGAGTTCAAGGTGATGCCGTTGCGGCCACATACATCAAGCCACCTGGAAGAAGGCATCCTGAATACTATGCTATCCAACCACATGAGTGTGTCGTCCACACACTTTGTCTTTGCTGGGAAGTCTGCCACGATGTCATCAACCCGGCGGCTATAGCAGTCCCCCGAGGCGATGTACCCCTGTGGGGCCACGAGGTACAAATAGCGACCCCACGGGGTGATAAAGGCGGTGAGATGGCGGTCCCGCACATCAAGGGGAACGCTGTGATATCCATTCCATGCATCAAACAGAGCTTTGTGCATGTTAGATGGAACCACACGGGCCTGGTGGAACGGGGATTGTGTATGGTGGGTCTCGCAGGTAGCATGGCGATTGAGTGCCTGGAAGTCAACCGTACGTCTGAGCTTACCGGAGTCGGACGTCCTGATCAAGGCCCTTCTTCACGTCATCCTGCCAACAGATGGGGATGGGTATGGGGGTATGGTGAGCCACTGGTTTGGCTCCCGTTTCCACGAGTAGGCGCATAGGGGGACCAGACATCATCGGTAGGGGCTGGTGATCACACACATTGAAAGTGCAGGACCGGTAGTATGCAAGTAGCCAGTCTCCAAGTCTCGCACAGTTCTCCTCGGTTGCCGGGAAGGGGAGGGAAGTGGGAAGTGGGAAGGGGCCTCACGTCATGGGCATGGGAAATCAGGTATGGGGGTACTGTCCGGTTGCGACGTGATAGGAGATGAATCCTCTTCATCAATGCGGCCACGCACACCCCCTACTCAACAAGGTGTAAACAGTAGACATAACCGTCAGGCTTGCATCGATTGACAGGCGATAGCTGATAGTGCTCAGACTTAGACTGAATAAGCCTGTTAAAAGCAGTCCAGCTGGGGACATTCTGATGTTTGTCATCACATTCTTGGAACATCACTTCCTCAGGCGCCAACCTAGTCAAGAACCAAGCAAAATCATTTTTCCTTGCTACAGCATTTTCAGAAGACGATGCTGTCAGAAGATCTTGATCAACTACTAGTTTCTCTAGCTGGTCGACCCTTTCCTTGGAACTGATTGGGATGGCATCACTGCATTTGGCTTGGGCTTAATGGAACGCCTGCAATTGTTGACGGCGCCGTCAGATTTTGTGTTTCGAGCATTGGTGGAAGACTGTGACAACCCTGTTTCTTGACGTCTAGTTTGTAGTACTATGGCACTAGTGCAGTGTGTAGTTCCACGTCCAGAGAGCGTCTCTTCTTGAAGGTCACTGTTATATCCCAACAAAATGTCTCAAATACACCATTTTGTCAGTTGCTTGGCAAATTGGAGTAAGTCTTTGGTGTGTGAGACAAACCATGACCCATTCTGTTCAAGACAGTTAGCATTTCTGAAGATCCACCTAGGGTTCTAACAAGGAAAGGAAGTGCCACATGCTTTGGAGTTTTTACTCGTCGCCGACTCATGGCATGTATGAGATCTTGACTGATAGAGAGGACTTGACGATGGATGGTAGCTGGTACAGAAACCCATTGATCTACTTGAAACTTGCATTTTCCGTGAATAGTGCAGGCCAGCAGGTTATACACGCAGAATTCGGAATGTGAACATTGTTCTCATCTATATCTTCAGGCCTAATGGGTTGGGAGACCGCTGAATTCACCTGAAGTAGAGCCTGTTGTACGATAACTACCACATGTTGCAAGCTTTTTCCCTCACTTTCATCATTTGAGATGATGTCGCTGCTCCATGCTTCTTCTTCAACAGAAGTAGATGCAGACTGCACACCTGCCTCAGCAATTTAGCCCTTTGGTACCTCTTCAAGGAATACCATCTCAGATTCGGAACGATTCTTCGGATTCCAAAAAGACAACTGATTTCCAGAGCGGCTCACTATTCTTCTTTTAAGTTTTTCTGATCGATAGTCAGATTCAGTGCCAGCATCAAAGAGGAGCTCTTTGAACTTCCTAAGAAGATCAGCCATCTGCATTACCTTCATATCCTTGATTATTTCAGTATTGATGTATTCCTTTAAGGCATCAAATGCAGCATCATATGAGCTTGTAATGTGAGCATCGTTCTTCTGAGTCAAGCGTTCCAAGGATTTGCGCCTCATGAAGCGTTTGTGACAACTCTTATTGTATCTGATGTGCGTGACTGTGAGATCTCTGATGGCTAGTAGGAGTTCTTCATCTTCTCTGACTTCTGTGGCTCTTTGGATGTTTTCGGCAACCTCCTGAGATTGGCAAGTTATAAGAGTCTCTGCCACCCTACTACCTGAGTATGACTTGACATAGGTCATTGCTTGGCAAAAGATACATTTCCTGAGATCTCTTGGAGCCATGCTAGCTCTAGTTGTTTGCTTTTCAGGTAGTGGTCCATCATGAATAGATGGAGAAGTACTCTCACTCACAACTGACCGCTTGACCGGCTGGTGGGATACATTAAGTGAAAAGGCATCCATATCTGAAAAAAAGAGTTCATACACAAACAAGTTTATAATTAAATCTACTAGTGATATAAAACGTGACATAAAGTGCAAATAAAAAAAAAATACTTTAAATGAAATATTCCCTGAGATTTTATGAAAGTGATTTAAAGGAAGAGCTTGTGGAAATAAAGGTTTTCGATGGAAATGGACATCCTGTATATTTTTGTTTGACAGTTATTTATTTATTTTTTGGGCTAAAACAATTTTAAAAAAATGTAAATCAAATGGTCTACATTTTCACTACTTTGTGGCACGTTTTATGAAATAGCGCCCGCACATGGCAACCTTCAGATAATGAATGTCTGAAGGTCACCATAATACCATTAACATTTCTTATGAAACCAAATTTAGATCATGACTTGTTTTACATCTGCGCCAAATTTTAGAGCAATCGCTTGAAAAAGAAAGAAAATACACGGAGGTGGCACAATGGGCCCTTTGCCAACCTTGTGCCATGGAATCTAGGAGTAGCTTGGACTAAGTAGTGATCGCTATGTCCATTGCGCCCTTGACCTCGATCTGGTTTCCTTTTGGTTTAAATCATACTGACTTTGTTCTTAAATATGAGAATGCTTTTTCTTTATATCAAATTTTATCATCTTAATTCCAGTATTTTCCCACTTTGTTCAGCGTTTATTTTGACCAACATTGACTGGGTTTTTTCTTTTGTTTTGTTTAATTTGATCATGGCATTTCCATTATCTTGGTCCTGATATTTTATCTTAGACTCAGTCTAAGTCACTAAGTCTTATTCCTGATATTAATTTAATATGTGCCTGAGCCTTATGATGTTCTTAATCATATTCTAAATCTTAATATTAGGATAGGGTAAAAGGTTTTGTTCACTAGCAAAGACCAATGATCGTAGTATTGATAACATATTTATTCATCAGCTCATAACGTGATCGTGATCTTGGTCCTGGTTTAACATTTTGGTCTAAATTAAAAAAAAAACAGTTTTGAACCTAATTCTTGCATTGGTCCATATTCTTTACCTAATCTTGATGATATACTGTACAGATATAATGATTTTAATCTGACTATTGTTATCTATTTGTCACAATGCCAATGCCCCTAATCTGAACAACTGATTTCCTTTTTGATAGCTTGGACAAACTGAGATTTAACGAAGACTACGCTTAACCTTTAATGAAAGTTCATATAACTTACATGAAAATTAATATATGGGACTAATCTTTCAAGACCTTGGTTTTCTAGTTCTAAATATTGAGATCAAAGATTAACACAAACTTTGTAAACACTTACCTATTGTAATCAATGCTCTCTGTTCGTGGTGTATCAGCTGGTTAGCTTTCTCCCTTATGACAAAAACAACTTACACCTGGATCATGCCATCAAAGAAATATTTCCGCCATTTCCGCCATCTTTGTCTCCTTTAGATGTAGAAGTATTATTTCATATTTGGACAAAAGAGGGCGCTTTTTTAATGATCTGAAAATTTATTTTTTGATGTCATGGTGCTCCTTTAGCATTGCTTAGTATATCATATATTTTTTATTTTCTTTGCAGTGTTTATTACATAACCATGTTATAAAACTGCAAGATGTCACTGTATCATATGACCTTGAGCATGACCTTGAGAATGACCTTGAGAATGACCTAGAAATGACACTGAACACTGACCTGACCAAAATATTTAATTGTTCATAAGTCAATCATTTTGGTCCTTTATTGGGACAGTCAATAATTTTTAATGAAGTTTTGGTTTTAAGACTGTTCACTTTACAGACATTATTGCCCTTACTAGAGCTTTGTGTAGGCAGAATCACGTTTTCATGCTCTTCACATGACTTCAGTTGCCATGGTAACAAATTGGTAGTCTGCCTCAATATGGGAAAATTGAAGTCATTAGACACTATTCTTTATGAATATGCTCCGTTATAACGAATTTTGTCCATTTTTATTGAATAATGCCAATATAAAATAACATTTACTAAAATTTTGACAATGCATTGTTATGACTTACAATGAAAAGAGTCACATGACATTCAAACGGCATTAGTACCCATAATGCAACACTCATGTTCATTTAAACCAATCATTTTTCAAGAAATTTATTCAACCTACATTCTTACAAAATACTACTTATATGCTAAGAATATGTTCGTAAAGAATAAACTTTGAACTATTTAACCCAATTTCTTGATTTGACACTGAAATTGCACACACTACCAAAGGTTGTGATATATCAACTGCGTTGCCATGGTAACGATCAAGAGTTCAAGGTAAAAAATGTCATTTCCATGAACTACAGACTTGTACCTATCTTTTGGAAACAAGAAATCTTGGGCCCTCCGGGGGTGCAACCAAATCGAAAAATAAGGGCTTTTTCAGACTTGGCTCATGGACTAATCCTTTCCATTTTTAGTTCCGACTTCCAGTTCTTTTGCTGGTTAGCAGATATGAGTGTAATGAATGAAATCATCGCGTTCTCGCCGGGTGACAGTAGCGTAAAATAGTTGAATAACGCATGTTAACCTACTTAATCGGTGTTCAGAAAAAGAAACAAACGCATTTATTAGTTTGAGTAGATCTGGATTTGTTCATTATAATATAATGAACAAATATCGTATCTCAATCATATTATGATTTAACTTTATGATAATGTAAATGTGAGTGTGTGTGATTAAAGCCAAAATACTTAATGAAATCATCGCGCTCTCGCCGGGTGACAGCAGCGTAAAAATAGTTGAATAACGCATGTTAACCTACTTAATCGGTGTACAGAAAAAGAAACAAGTGCATTTATTAGTTTGAATAGATCTGGATTTGTTCATTATCATTTAACAAATGATAATTTAAATATGAGTGTGTATGATTAAAGCCAAAATAATTAATGAAATCATCGCGATCTCGCCGGGTGATAGTAGCGTAAAAATAGTTGAATAACGCATGTTAACCTACTTAATCGGTGTTCGGAAAAAGAAACAAACGCATTTAACAGTTCAAGGATGTACAAAACGCGAAGAGATTTTCGAAAGAAAATAAAGAACGCATATTAAATCCCTTCGGGCGCAACAATCTTACATTGTATAAAATTACAGCCAAAATGATTCATGAAAATTATCGAATTCCCGCTGGGCGCCAACAGCGTAAAATACCTCGTAAGTTAACGGTAAACAACGCATGTACAATTTGTATGTTACTCTAAAATCATCGCGATCCCGCCAGGTGACAGCGTAAAAAATAGTTGAATGACGCATGTTAACCTAAATCAGAAAAAGAAATAAACTCATTTATTAGTTTGAATAGATCTGGGTTTGTTCATTATCACAATCTTAACACTGCATTTCACAATGAAGATTTTTCGTTCTTTCAGAATGGTCTATGAGGTACAGATTTTCGTAAAAAGGATCACAACCTTCCACATTCAATCCTGTCGCATATTTTTCAAGAACGGATGTACAAAACGTGAAGACATTTTCGGAAGAAAATAAAGAACGCATTTTTAATCCCTTCGGACGCAACAATCATAATATATATTGTACAAGATTACAGCCGAAATGATTCATGAAATCATCCCGTTCCCGCTGGGCACCAACAGCGTAAAAATACCTCGCAAGTTACGGTAAACAACGCCTGTATTTCACTCTATTTGCGCTGGTGTTTAGAAAAAGTCAACAAACAAGAATTACAGTAAAGAATTAACTCATTTCAACTCTTACTTTTTCGTCTAATTCACAAATAATTTCCCTTTATTATCTCAATAATAATGATCCATAATTGTGTAATAACAACGCAAAGGATGTTCTTAAGTTTCATTGATGGGTATAATGATGTCGTGCTCATGTTTTTCTTTGTTTTTGATGCGTACGGTTATAACGAGGTACCGGTTATAACGAGGTAATATCGCCGGTCCCACTGACCTCGTTATAACGGGGTTTCACTGTATTCAATATATTTACTTTTCAAAAAACAACTTTTGCTATAATACGAATTGAACGTTTTAGTAGCGCACAAAGTTTCGCAATGAATAAGTTGCACAATTACCCCATACGAGATTACAGTACAATATGATAAAATTAAGTGTACAAATCAACCAAAATCTTAAACATCTTAATCTTAATCTAAATCTTAAACATATGTTTACGTTATTTAAAGTTATGATAGGCTCCACCGCTTTCGTTTACATCGTAATATATCCACACACACACACACACACACACACACACACATATATATATATATATATATATATATATAGAGAGAGAGAGAGAGAGAGAGAGAGAGAGAGAGAGATCATTATTAAAGATAAAGCCGTATTCGATCAGCAGTGTTTTGCAATTTCGTAGCCTTCGCATTATCAGTTTATTCCTCATCCTTTCAGCGCCTGGAATGGGACATGCGCTTATTGCTAATCCTTTCATATCTCTGCATGATTATGTCAGTCAAAGCTCCAAACAGGATGCAGCACATGCACCTATTCGGTTTCGAGAATTTGGCCTATTTATGCAACGCTCGATACATGATAACGAGATATAATGGTAGTAGCCTTTCTTAAATTACTGGTGTTGCATCCAAAGTTTGTAAATTGTTTTACCCCTTCCTTGACATGAAGTCAAAAATATGTGAGGGCAGATTACTGCCCATCAAATGCTAAAATCAGGAAACAAAATGAGATTAATTTCCCTGCTCAAATTGCCCAAATGAAAGTATAGTTGACCAAAAAGGAATACTATCACATTGATTTAGGCACATTTTATACCTGAATAAACACACTCTTTGGGTTTGCAAAGATCCTGCAAGATCCGTCTGACATTACTTATCTTGAATGACGTTAAACACTACATGCAGTTAGATAAGTTTTCCTCAAATCAAATGTATAGTAATAACAACACACTAACAGAGAGAGAGAGGGAGAGAATACATTATTTTCCTAACCAATATACGCGGGGAAATGGAACGTTACTTCATAAACCCTACACTATTCTTCTCGTCAACGAAGTTCGTATCTCACAGAGAAAAAGCTGAGAGAGAATGATGTGCGTTTTAAGGTTATAAGTTTTGTGCGTGTGTGTGTTTTGCCAGTCTGAGGCAATATTGAAAGTCTGAAATCAGGTTTGTGTGTTAGAAAGTGAAAGTGAGACCTCTTGTACTCTCACGTCTGATTGAGAAATGTTAGCTTATCCACTGAAAAATTGGCCAAATTACTAATCCATGATTCACGGAATACATGCAGGAAAGACAACTCACTTCTACCTTGCATTTTGGCGGATGAAATCGTATACAATTAACGTGTCGTGGTAATATAAACCTGTTCATTCGCTAACAGAGGTGACCAGTCAGTCAATGTTTCACGTCACTGAACATAATATAGGCCTATATATCTCTTAATCTGTTGTTCCTTGTGCTGTCGGGATAAGTACTGTCAGACCCGTACACGTAACCCCTAATCCTGCATAGACAATTCAACTTTCTGTTGAAGAGGGTCATTCATATACGATGTGGCCAGACGATGCCATTGCAGTGGGTATCGTAACAACAATGAAAACAAAAACATATACATATAATGGTAATGATATTGATAAAAACAATGATTATGATAATAAAACTTAATAATCGTGATACTAATAACATTAATATTGCCACCTGCAAATGTGACACCTGAATAAGATATATTGTAGTTCATGATCATACACCAGCTGCAAGGCGAAACCTTAATATAACACTAATTCTACACCTTTATGTAAATTAAGTCGAGCTCAGTGACAAGAATTCGCCGGAAGACGAGAAAGGTGTTGGCAATTTCATTGTCAAACCAGTTTCATTGCTTTGTGTATGTGTGTGTGTATGTGTGTGTGTGTGTGTGTGTGTGTGCGCGCGCGTGCGTGCGTGCATGGGGGGGGAGGGGAGGGATAGGACTGAGAGGTCGTTCTTCGGGCCTATTGCATTTAAAGTGATGCACGGCTTGTTACACTCAGATACAGATAACTTTTTGATGACGTTCAAGGAACTTCAATACGTTCTCCGTGACGATCAATGTGCATAAAAAAGTACAAGCAGCAATAAAACAAGAAAGTATACAGCTCTAACAGCAGTGTGACATGACTGTATCTTTACCGATATAGGCCTACCGCCTTATTCTACTGAAATTATGAATATGATAATTGACAGACTTGCATATAGAGTCATCCATATATTCATAAACTTTTCAAAAGCTACACCAAGATTCCGTGCAAAAAGTGATGGGTTAATGACTGTACTGGGGTCAATAACTATAGCTTTGTGGTACTAAATCAAAACAAACAAACAAACAAACAAACAAACAAACGATAATGAAGGCATTCTAAGAAGGATAATGACGTACATAGTAATCTGCACAGGAACTCGCAAATTTAATGTACATCTTAGTAGAAATTGTGAAGACATTAGAAATTTGGGACCGGTCGCGAATGTTAGTCACAGTATTTATAAATTCATAATGTCCCACAGCTTTGGAAATAAAAAGCCTCTCCAAGCTCAAGTTGACTTGGCTAAATAGAATTAAATCAAACGAAACAAGACAGTGAAAAATTGCCAGGAAAAAAAAACACTAAGAAATTCACAGAATTAATAAGAATTATCTTTTTCTGCACACAGAGAGATGTCGGTTATACTCACAGATGGAAATGAGATGAGGTGATGATGTCATCATGACCTCATAGACATCCAACTGCAATACACAAGAAGAATCAACGATAAAGAAATTATATCCTGCACCTCAAGTTGTTGTACAGTTATACGACTTTGCAATGGTTTTAAAAAGAGGACGGACGGCAGTTGCTGAATTATATTGACAGAAAAAAAATGGTCTAATTAATGTTCAAGTGTACAAACCAAGACGCTAATAAGGCAATGGCACCATCGCTTTTTATCTTGGTCCCTGTATTGTGACCGATTATTATGGTGTTATGAAAACAAGAATTCAATACCTTTCTCATTTGTCCCATTTTGACGTAGGTGTAACTTTCCCCTTTCATTTTGTTTGGCTTGACTTTTCTGCCTTGAGCTAAAAGTTTTTCCTTAAATGAGGAGTTAACACCAAACAAATTGTGTGGAACGATGACCGATGACAGTTTGAGTGATTTACGGCACAAAGAGAAGATTACGGCTGAGACTGTGGAAGGTATAGAGGATTGTCTTTTACCTGCGACACCTTCATATACTGAGAGGGACAGCGAAGACAATGCTTTGATCCGTTTAACTCCAGATATTTAAGTGAACGAGGTCACGTGAACGTACTAGACACTTTCGGTATTACTTCTCTCGAAATGTTCCTTTGCATTGGGGAATAGTTTAGAAACTATTCTCCCTACCAACATTGTGTCATTCACACGTTTTAAAGAGTTCACTTTCAAACAGTTTTCCAAAATTATCCGAGTACCATGATGGCGACTATTCGTCAGATACGCTGGAAACACTTATCTCGCGTAAAGATTGCATGATATAATGTGCCAAGTGCCATATAACAATTGAAACAAAAAGATATTTAAAATGATATTGTGGAAGAGCTGCGCGCCACAAGATTTTGTAACTGATATCATTCTTAATTGTTAAACATGTCATAGCATAGCAAGAAATCAGGCCATCACGCCTATTATATTCACCACGGGTAAATAGAACATTATTTGAACCCTATTTTACCTCCAACATTTTCATCTGCAAGTTATTACTTGTATCATATTGAATTCTTCCATTTTTTTCTTTTTACTTCTGATGCTTTCACCTCTGAAATTGCTACTTTAGATAGTGTTGCTTCTGGATTTTTGCCTCTCTTGCATTTCTACCTCGGACATTATTATGTATCTGGCACTTTTATCAGCAAAATATTAATTAGCCGCAACATTTACATTTCTTTTACTTTTACCTTGCGAGGTAGACACCCACGAGTCAATTAGCAAAAGAGTCATACGAACCACGAGTTGTACAGCTTACGACCCATGCAACCTACGAGCTAAGTAAACAAGGCCCATATAAGCTCGACACAAGGTTAAAAAAAAGCCCACGAGTTCGACACTACGAACATTTAGCCCACGAGCTGGGCAGGATGAACAGCGCCATCTATAAATTAATTATAATGTACGTAATGCCGAACTCGTGGGCCTCAATTGCCTATGTTATCTAGCCCGTGGGGCTGGAGCCTATTTTACTTCATGTCTACCTCGTGGGTTGTGTATATATGACTCGTGGGTGTATGACTCGTAGACCTTTTTTTCAATGCCTAGTTCGTAGGCCGTATATATGACTCGTGGGTATCTAGCCCGTTGATTAACCCATCTCTCTCGTTACATTTTGTAGACTCCTACATTTTACCTTGCACCATTTTACCAACCGACCACACACTTACCTTTGTAGGGTGAAGCAGCTCCACAAATGTAGAGAGTATGAAATCTTAACAGTGAATATCCACACTGAACAGGAGTGACGAGACTATAATACATGTATCCCAAATGTACCTGTATGGATAAACTCTCAAGTAGAATGGTAAGACGAGCAGCTCGTTCTTTGGGGTGATAAAAGATTCTTTACCTTTTTACTTTCAATCCTAGTTCATCCTTGACATATTTCTTAATGTCATATGAATAGGACAAAATACTTGTACATTAATATTTATTATGTGTGTACACACACACACACACACACGCACGCACGCACGCACACACACACACACACACACACACACACACATGATTGCATAGAACATACAAAACATCCCTAAATTACGTCAAACACATGATGCACACTCTGGGCATGATGAAGAATGTTATGACTTCATAAGATAACTCCACAAAGGGACGTAATGGCGGTTACTCTTTGTGTGTGTCATATGCTAGTGCTAATCATGTTATTTACTCAAAGTGAAGTATAACTTTTACCTCCCTGAGCAAAATGTGTTATGAGGATTCGTATTTTTCATATCTGTTTGACTGGGGGTATTATTGAATGCAAATCATGTTATTTACTAAAAGTAAAGTATAACTTTCACCTCCTTGAGCAAAATGTGTTATTAGAATTCGTATTTTTCATATCTGATTAACTGGGGGGGGGGGTATTATTAAGCCTTGGGTACCAAGAATGTTTTGAATAGATAAATCATTTAGCCATCAAATTAGACACCGAGGGTCATATATAAATGGATGGGATTTCTATATGAGACGATAATTCTTCACTGATAAATCAATGATAAAAGCTTTCAGGTTGCTTTGATTTGCAGAATTGGTAAACAACTTCTTAAGCTGCGGTCTGAGTGCTTTTGCGATGGAGGCTGAGCTATCGATAGAATATCTCTGAAATCCCAAGGTAAGATAACTCAAAGAATGACTGTTGTGTCCAATGAAAGGTAACCAACGGATAAAAAAAAGAAATGTACAAAGAGCATTCTTGAAGAAGAGTTATCAAAAATTCAGTGGATCGACTGAGATTCATAAACGAGGTCGCTAAGGTCGATTTGTTTGTCACGATACACGAAATGGTCCTATACAATTTGCCGCGATTGCAGTATTGACATGGACTCTCAAGTCGATCCTGCATCAATTGCACATTGGTAGCAATCAATAAGGCTCTTCACGCTGTTGTTGCAAAGACAAGAACATGATGTGAAGATGGTGACAATATTTTCCTCATTCTCGTCAGACCTGAATGAGTTCGATGATAAAAGGTAATCAAAATAATTTCCCATCAACTAAAAACTTTACTTCGAGAAGCAGCTGCATATCAAGATATATATATATATATATACGCAGTAGGCACCTACTGTAACGCTCTTTCTGTTCAAGAATGCATAAGCATATTTGAAATAAGATTATGTTGTTGTTAGAAGCATATTTTCTTACTGCACAAGTGTGTTTATTTTACTCGACACGATGAAAGAAAGGTTCAAATTGATCCAAGGGCTCATTTGATGCATTGAAGGAACTTATACAGTAAATGTCTTCATGATTGCCAAAGCTTTCACAGGGTAAATTCGTGAAAAACAGTCAGATGACAGCGCTTTATCATTCGAATTGATCTGTCACAGGGAAAAGGAGCGCATGCCTCTTATTCAAACGTGATGGTGCAAGGTCGAAGGCGATTATTTGAAGCGGTACAGGGAGATGGCCTAACTCAATTCTTTAAATGATCTTAGCAGTGTTGCGGATAGTTGGGTCGACTGTGATCGATCGGTTGTTTAGAAATCGATGAACCTCGTCACGTTCTCGGTGTAAAGACAAAACAAAGTTCAAAATTTGATAGCACTTTCCCATCCACCCTCATGTGTGCTTTCCACTAAGTTTTTATAGGCTCACGATGTAACGTCATGTTTTCTTCGTGTTGGTTTGAAACCCTGTAAAAGGGCGTGGTGAGGGGGAGGGAATTAACACATTTATCTATACGTCGTATCAGTCATTGCTTCTTTTAACAACAAATTTAGCGAAGTTAGTGATCTCTTATTTCTTGTCTCTTAAGGGTCCCGTCGACTGTTTGAGTTTAACTTGAGTTTGAATTTAATGGGTTTATGTCCACTTTTGTAGGTTTTTTTTTTTCGGAAAAACAAAAGCAATCGGTTAAACAGATATTATATGTTTTCTGGATAATACTCATGACATATCTTTTTCTATAATAGGTCTTACTGAAACATGGATTACTCAGGATTCTGCTTCCGCATATTCTCTTCCAGGCTATGACTTTATAGAGAATAGTAGACGCGATAGAATGGGCGGAGGTGTTGGTTTATATGTTAAACAAAACCTTGATTACGTTATACAAAAAGATTTAACTTGTATGAACGGAGTCGTTGAGTCATTATGTGTTGAAATTAAGGTCGCCCATGCCAAAAACATACTTGTATTTATAATGTATAGACCTCCTAAATCTAACACCCAAGATTTTTTGGATTATTTGCAATTTCTATTCCATAATCCAATATTTCATAATAAAGACTGTTATATTATGGGAGATTTCAATATAGATTTATCTAAGTTTCAAACAATGAATACTGCTCAATCTTTTCTTGATATTATGATGTCCACATCTTTTTTACCCCTTATAACCAAACCAACTCGAGTAACCAATCACTCGGCAACTCTTATTGATAATATATTTTGTAATGTTAACCCCTTACCGGTCTCTGGTATCCTTTCAGATTTATCAGATCATTACCCTATTTTCACTCACATACCCCTTCAGAAAAAAAAAAAAATCACCATAAACGACCCGGTGTCAACTTTCCGGAAGGTGACACCTGGAAATATAGAGAGGTTGCAAAATGACCTCGGTAATGTGGATTGGTCTTTTGTATATAATACCGAAGATACAAATGAGGCTTATGACTTGTTTATGAGTACTTTAATTTCGGTTATGGATAAGCATGTTCCTGTTGTTAAAAAGAAATCCAGAAATTATAAAAGATCCCCTAGACTTCCATGGGTATCTAAGTCCTTACTGCGATCAATTAATCGAAAGAATAATTTGTATTATGCTGACAAAATTAGACATACCCAGCAATCTCATGATAAATACACTTCATATAAAAACATCCTCACACAAATATTACGTTATGAGAAACGGAAATATTTCACTACTCAGATAAGTTTGTTTAAACATGATATTCAAAATACTTGGAAAGTTATCAATATGGCTATCAACAAAAATAAGGACAAACCCCGTATTACATCAATCAAACATGGTGATGTATTTGTTGATGATGTTTCCTCAATAGTTGATATTTTTAACCAGTATTTTTCACAAATAGGAAGTAATCTTGCCCAAAATATTCCATATAGTCATCTGAATTTTCAAGATTATTTAGAAGTCCCCAATCCAAGCTCATTGTTTTTCGTGCCTTTGCATAGAAATGAATTATTAGATATAGTTCAGAATTTGAAAAATAAAAAAAGCTCTGGGTATGACGGCATTGATAATGTCCTTTTAAAAAGTATTATTGATTATATTGTTGATCCACTTGTATATGTATTTAATTTGTCTATAAAAGGTGTTGTCCCTGAGGCTATGAAAGTCTCCAAAGTAATTCCCGTCCATAAAAAAGGGGAAAGGGGAGATGTCTCCAATTATAGACCAATATCACTGCTAACCTCTGTTTCGAAAATATTAGAAAGGGTTGTTTACACCAGGCTTTTGAAGTTCTTAGACACCCATAAAATTATTTCTGATTATCAATTCGGATTTCGGCAAAAGCATTGCACATCTCATGCAATCCTTACCTTCCTTGATAGGGTTTCAAAAGCGATAGACACATTTCATCATACTATTGGAGTTTTCCTGGACCTCTCCAAGGCCTTTGACACCATAGACCACAGCATACTACTTCACAAATTATCACATTATGGTATCAGAGGAAAGGCCTTGGATTGGTTCAGGAGTTACCTTACTAATCGAAAACAGTTTGTATTTATCAACGAACATGCATCGACTACACAAAATGTTAACTGTGGTGTTCCTCAAGGAAGCTTACTAGGTCCCCTTTTATTTATTCTCTATGTTAATGATATGTTAAATTCTTCAAACATCCTCTCTTTCTTATTATTTGCGGATGATACCAATGTGTTTTTATCTGATTCTGATTCTGATCGATTAATTGATACTCTAAATAGTGAATTCATGAAGTTACTTCAGTGGATAAGAGTGAACAAATTACCAATAAATTTGCAAAAAACTAAATGCATGTTGTTCAGTAATTCGCTGAACAATTTACCGAGAAATATTTTCCTGGAAGACACGGTCATAGAAGAAGTTTCCTCCATCAAATTCTTAGGTTTGATCCTGGACAATAAACTTAACTGGGGTTCGCATATTGATTCTGTATGTCGTGTTATTCCAAGGGATATAGGTGTTATAAACAAAGTTAAATTTTATCTTCCCAAAAATGCACTTTTTATGTTATTTCTACTTTGATACTACCTTACTTAAATTATGGGATACTCGCAAGGGGAAACACTTTTTCTACTTATACAGAAAGAATATTGTTATTACAGAAAAAAGCTCTTCGTATCATTTGTCACGAATCGTGGAGAAGTCATACTAATAATTTATTCCACGAAAGTAATATTTTGAAAATTCATGATCTTTATCGTTTGCAATTAGGACAATTCATGTATAAACTCACCAACCATTCTCTCCCCCTTGTGTTTGATTCCATGTTTTTAAAGAATGAAACTGTTCATGCATATCCAACCCGTCAATCCCATGAATATCATTTGCCTTTGACTAGGACGGTTTTTGCAAAATCTTTACTCTCCTTTTCTGGACCAAAATTCTGGAATTCTCTGGATAATAATATAAAAGAAGCTTTAAGTTTTTATACATTCTTTTGAAAGTTAAAGAATCATCTAAAAACTTCGTACGCAGCATAATTCATTTTTCTTTTTCTACTTTTGATTTTCAAAGTTGTTGTTGCTTCGTAATTCTCACTACACTTTCTTCATCAGCGAGCCCGTGCTTCTGTGCCTCCAGTGCCCTGGTTATGACCCACCATTTCCCTCTCCTCTCCCCTCCCCCCCCCCCCCCCTTGTCCACCTCGGACTTACTACCTTCTTCACTACTATATCTTTCTATCCTCTCATCAGTCTTTCCTTACAAGAGAGCCGCCATGTGTTTGTTGATGTGCGTCCGTATGTGTGCATGTATGTGTGTATTACTCTGTCTGTCTTTTTTTTTTTTTTGCTACCGCTTAGGGAAATTTGTTGTTGTTGTTTTGTTTTTTTTGCAATTTTTTTTCTCTATGAAATGACTGCATTCTACAAGCTCTGCTTTTTAGCAGTCCCCTCCATTTCCAGCAATATCGTTTATGCATTTACCACAATGACGTAACAGTTATTTGTATTTCTGTTGGTAATTTTACCTATATTTTTCTTACAATGTCATTCTGTTCATCGCATTGTGGTACTGATTTCATGACGTCTGTGTATATGAGCGTTTATTTGTATTTCTTATTTGTTTGTTGGGAGTGAAATAAATCAACTTGAACTTGAAACTTGAACAGATATTATAGGTGCAAATAAAACGCGGCATACATCATAATAGATATAGCAATAATGTTTTCAACACAAGCTACGGGAAAAAAAAAGATAACTGCAGTGATTCATGGGCGTAGGTCAACCAAACTGTGAAGCTAGAAAACCAAAACAGAGTGTATATAAAGAAGAAAAGAAATTGAAACAAGGGGGAAGCGGCCGAAGAGCGAAGAAGGAAAATTAGCCTGGAAATCAAGGTGAATGTATACATTACATGAAGCACAATGAGAGGGTCATGAATGATGCTGATGGGAAGAGAAGTAAGGGTGAAATACAGGTATAATAGAGTGAGGAGGTAGCATTGTCGGTTGAAAATTTGAACATCCATCATGAGCTCCCTCGTGGAAACATTATATTGTATATTTAATAATAATGTTTGATTTCCTTATGATCTATTACGGTCTGATTTCACGTCAATATTGTCTGGGGCAAATCATTTGTTTAATAAGGTCCTGTTTTTTCCTCTCTCTTCTTTTCTTTAAAACAACAACAACAACAACGACAATAAAATTTGAACACACATGAAATATTTCTATTTATCAGAGGAACAACCTTTTGTTTGAAGCTTCATGATTTATGTGCATCATTTAAATTCCCGTTGAGCGAATTCCAGAGTTTAAAACGCAGTAGTGTGAAGGTTCTACTTCCAAACAGCGTTCCTGTTAAGGGCACGAGTAGTTGAATTAAGTGGGATTGTCTAGTAGGGTAATTACAGATAGGTCTATATTTCTCAAAGACATGCTGGAACATATTGTGAGATTTGCAATAAATATCTGTACGTGGATTGATCTTCATAGCAAAAGATCTTGAGCCTTGTGGATTCCATTTCCATTAAGCAATATCATGGGTCGGTATATGAAAAGAAAAGTCAGTGTTAAATATAACGGAGAACCATTTTTTTTTTTTTGGTGACATGCAAAGTTTAATAATCAATGTTTTACTGAGCCAGAATTCAAATCAGGAAGAATCAAAGACCGTAGTAGTACAACATACTGAGAAATGATCAGATTATGAGGAAAGGAACGGTTTGATATATTATGCGCTTTTACACCATGTTCTCGGCGGCCACGGCCGTCTCGTTTCAGGCTATCACCGTGGACAAAATGGGATTGACGTGAGACAGCGCGGTGAGACGGGATAAGCAAACGTGACAGGTCGTGATTGCCGTGGATGCCGCGTCAGATTTTTAAACTGTCAAAAAAACAAAAAAATGAAACCTCGCAGGCCGTAGGGTAAACGCCAAAACACTCACACACACACACACACACACACACACACACACACCCACACACACACACACACACATACACACACACATGACACAAACACACAAACAAACAAACGTGACAACACGTAATAGGCCGTAACAAATCTTGGGGTGGTCCGTACTGGGACGCGACGGAAAATATTGTGTAGTCTCACCCAACCAGACGCCGTAAGTACGCATCTGATAGCTAAATATTCACTGGTCGTGTGAGGATTGGAACGAACAGGACTAGAATATGGAGGGGAAAACAACAGGGGACTATCCCGTCTATCCACGGCGCCCTACGTTTCGGGCAAACGGAGCTGTCGTGTCCGCCGGGAACAGCATCTAATAGTTCAAAAAAATTGAGACTCGTGAATGGGCACTATCATCAATGTGCACTCTCCACGATAATTCGTCATCAACGGGCAAGCCATATAAAGTATAAACATGTGCTTGAGACTCGTCAACGAAACTTTATCATATAGAAGACAATGTAGTCAAGAAAAGCCACGATGGTAGAGCACTAAATAATTATGTTAAGTTTCTGCACATTCTAAGATGAAAATAAGATAAGAATCATCTGCAAATGACATTAACGTACAAGAGGGTTGTTGTATCACTTCGTCAATCCGAAAATGGACTGAGGTTCGTTATTCCGAAGGTTCTTTAATCCGAAAATGAAAAGATGGTGTGTACTAGCGAACCTTCGGAATTATGGATCTTATTTCAATTTCGGATGAACGTACCTTTTGAATAACGAACTGCAACCGTTTTTTGTTTTTTGTTTTTTGCGATAGCTGGGACTTCTTCTCAGCACTTCCTGTTCCTAGTTTACTCATGCTTATTTTTGTCTGAGATATTGTACTTTTTTCATGAGATTGTGTTTTTGAATTGTTTTAGCATGTATATTGTGTCTTTCATGAGGTGAATAGAGAAGAAATTAAATTGTCAACATTTTAATTTCAAAATTACTCACTGTTGAATTACTATCATTTTACAAATCTCACCTCAGGTTCAATCACTGGAAGATTATAGGTTGACGACCAAAGCATTAGTCGTCTTAAGTTCGGGTGCCAATGTCGGATTTTGGGCCCAACCTTGTTTTCCCGCCCACCCGATGTTTGTTTGTTTGGGTTGTTTTTTTTTTCAGTGAAAAGTTGAGGAACCTATTTCGAGGGTGCTGAACCCGAATAGCCAAAGTGGCCGCCCACAATTAAAATGTTGATATCAAATTATTTTGTATAATTCGTACAAATTTAAGAATAAATTGAAGGGCTTACTCTATTTCGCGGGTACTGAATCCGAATCTGGTTGAAGCAATTCTCATCAATGAGGATTTTTTTTTCATATCCAAGATGACCGCCAAAAATTGAAATTAATTCCTTATACCCAGTGAATTAATCAAGACGAAAATGATGAATCCTTGAAGTTTTTGAGATATTCAAGATTTTTTATATTTATTTTGGCCGCCATCTTGAATATATCAAAAACTTCAATGATGCAAGACTTGCATCAGCCAGATTCAGCACCCTCGAAAAAAAAGTTTAAATCCATCAATTTATTTCCACTTTATTCACTATAAGGAAATACCTATTTCAAAATTTAGATTTTTGGCGGCCATTTTGGATATCTCCAAACCTCAAGAATAAAAGACTTGTTTTATCCAGATTCGGATTCAGCTCCCCAAAAATCATCCATATTTGGATTCAGCACCCTTAAAATGCGGTACAACTTCACTTCACCGCTTCACCTAAACAATGCACTTATTGGAACATAATCACTTTAGGATTGATCTTCATCGATTCCGCTTTATCGGCAAAGACCTGCTGCTATCTCTATCCCTTCAGTCTGCCCCAACTCGTCTCTCTCTCTCTCTTGGTCATGCACGGAAAACAGTCACATATCACATAATCGGACAGTTGACCCTCGACCTTGAGACGGCTCACCTCACCTCACCTGCCTTTTCGAATTGATAACAATAGCAGGGAGGCAAGGCGATCGATTGACATTATAAAGAAGAGACATGATCGCAGTGGCCGATACGCTGCGGAGTGTCATTGTGCAGTAAATCTACTATAGAGACTTGGTCAATTGAGAAAGTGGATGCTCCCTTCATTGTAGAAAGGAGATAGGGAGTGACGGCACAAAGGACGCTCTTTCCCATTCAGCCTAGGATAAGATTTTTTACTTCATGTAAAGAAGCAACAACACAGCAGCAAACGAATATAAGACCAAAATACCTGCAATACACTGGCTAGTAAAATTGACTAATACAGCTGTACTTGCAATGCCTGTCTCAGGTGTTATGCACACATACAGAATCCCTAAAATATTCCAGAAAGACACTTTATGGATACATTACCCATATTGATAGTATACATTAAGTTTGAAAAATCATATCTCTTCTCTACAAAATGTACATCAAAACCGAAGAGCGACATTGTTATTGTTGTTGCACTGAAGGTCTGACAACCCATTCCTTTTATGATAAAGACTATAAACTAATAAGCCTAAAAATATTTCCATCAACATTCTTCTGATATCATTCAGTGAGAAAACGTTAAGGATTTAAATTTAAAGGAGGCGAGAGTATGGTTACTTTGCATGAAGCGTTACTCATGGCAAATCAAATTGTATCTCAGTTTGAAATCGTATTATTTCGAGCGTACATTACATAGTCAGGAATAACGAATATCTTGGATAAAATGCTCACAGAGACCTCTGCAAACAAGCTCAAAAGAACATTAAAGCTCATATATGAATATACAGAAATGCACATCAAATGAAATCATTGCTTATCAGTTCAACTACGGTTTTTTATGCGAATAAATGAAAAAAAAACACTAGTCAACCTCAAATGAAAATAAACACCAAACACTTCATCATAGAAACAAAAATCCACTACTGAAATTTGAAAATGATGAATCTATTTATCACGTTCATTTTTTTTTTTTGTGCGATATTCGGTAGCAATATCTGGGATATGAATCTCAATAAGCAATGAAATGGAGAGTTTGATTACTATGATGTTTTCATCTCCAAGTAACAGATAAAATAAGGTGACCTCTTGAGGAATTATCAGTCCGAGCCTGCAATTCGTCAATTCGAAATTATGACCCTGATTCTTTGTCAGTTTGATATCATCCATCGCTAAGCTACTGTGTTTTGCCACAAATGATTTATAAGCCTCAAGGATTCAGGCATGGATCACTTTTTTAATGCATTATCATATTTCCATTTTGTAAATCTGCTTATGTTCGCCTGCTTATCACAAGTTGTATAATGATATAGATACAATTTGGGTCTTTGTTATGTGTTTTACCTTCGAATACTAAATAGGAACTTACTTCACAGAAAGTGTTGTTTTGACCAACATTTGTACAACGAAAGAATTCTGCAGATCACTGACATCACTAAGGAAATCTGTGACGACAAAGAAAGTTAAAGCTGGCAATATTGAGTAGGACCTACCAAAAACACAGCATCATCGCGCATCAGCTTATCAAAAAAAGAAATGTGGTCAAGTAATCAGATAGAAATATGATTCAGATAGAAATAGATTCAAACAAAATCGATCTTTTGTAAGGGAATCATGTGATCAAGAAGATTTTTTTTTTTTCGACGTTTCTTTATAGAACGCACTTAAAAATTGGCATTCCGAGATTTAAATGATCATGACGATCTGGCGGAACCCAGTTTCCAATATGACCGTCTTAATCAACGCATCACCGATATATTGTAGTAAACCCTGGCATGTACGTGTAGATCTCAAGCTATAGAGAGCAAGCAAGCAAAGAGTTGAATGATTATGAATGAAGAGATACATATACAGTACTTGAATATATATATATATATAAATATATATATATATATATATATATATATATATATATATATATATATATATAAAGTCACAACAGAGGAATACAGGGAATGCATTAGTAGCCAATCTTGATTTAATGAATAATCCGAATTTCCGAGGAACCTTCCTCTTCTTCAGGGATGACAGTCCAAATACGCGGAACAACTACAATATATATATATATATATATATATATATATTTATTTATATAAGATATATGTATCATTGGACAGTGTGTTTGTGTGTGTGTATGTGTGTGTTTGTGTAAGCAAAAAACTCCTTTCATTTAATTTCTTCTTGTCCCAAATAGCGGTGATAAGCTCCATCATGCACAGAACCGTGGGATATAGCCTCAGCCATGTGATTCAAGTGATTAACCACGGGACCTATCACGGGACGTGTTTCAGATGAGTGGTAACACACGGTGCATGATCTTCTTTTCGCCAAGGAGGATGAACCGTAGATTCAAATATCTCATGCAGCAACTGTCATCATCAAAATGTGCCAAATGCATGAAGTGAACAAGCTTCAGGTGAATTCACTTCAAAGTCTTTCTTACAGAAGCAGTTTTAAACAGATGTCACTATAACAACTATTACTATATATATGGCGCGCCAGTCTCTTTGTGGTCTTTAATTCGTATAGTAGAAAACGGTCCATATAGGCAATTCTGTTGTTTTTTCTTAAATTTTTATTGTTCACTGCCTGGATACCCATCAACTATCCCGGTTAGCTTGAATAATTCTCTCACGTGGCATAATGTATTTTACTTTCAGCTTAGTGAAGATATGAGGGGAAGGATCCCACAACAAAGGAAGTATTGAAGTGGATTCTCACGTGGTTCTACCCCCCCCCCCCCCTCTCTCTTAATTTCTTTCACCGAACTGTGCCCCTCCTCCTGTTCCCCCATCTGACAACTTTTATAATATCGTAATTATTACAGACACCATTGCCATTTACATCATTACACTTTAAAACATTTGTCTATCTTGTGATAGATAGGGGCTAATTCGTGGATGACAAAAATTATTTCAGATCTACAGCACAGCTTCACATAAAGTATGTATGTCATGCTTTCACTGGAGCTATACAGTACTTCTATGTTGACAGGGTATTGCGCATATACTTATATAGGAAATGATGTAAATATATGATATATGAATATAATGTGTGTGTGTATGTTTGTGCGTGTATATTCAATTATGTCTACATTTATTGATATACAATATTTCCGAAAGTTTTATTTACGTTATCTATTTCGATCTTTTATGATAGATTTCGTATCAATATGTGCAGTGTGATGAGGCCCATTTCATTTGCTTTGAGAAGCTGTCATTATCGTCCCAGAAAAGTTGATGATGACTGGCACCTAGAAGATTCAACCTGTACCCATTTCATATCAATGTCCAGGTCATCACATAGTAAAGCGTTACAAAATTTGTGCATTTATGTTAAGACAAATGAAAGAAAGATAAAAAACATTCGATTACTAGAGTACTGCTTATGCTCATTGTTTCTTTACTTCTCAGCCTATCACAAGTACCTTCTGAGTTTTGTTTGCTGCCGCTTTGGTCAGGCCATTTTATCTCATACAACACTGTTAGTGTGGGTGCTCTCCGTCTTCCCGGCATGTGCAGAAAATGGGGATGTAATATGGTTAAAATTAGAAAAAAAAAATAAGAAAAACATGTTTGGAAGGGAGTGGTTTCGGGATAGTCACAGTGCAGAGGAGCTTGGAAAATGGTCTCTTTCAATCAGATATATCTGCACTACCTTCCTGGAACCCAGGACGGCTGGTGAGAACAAAAGGCAGAAACCTATAGAAGAGGATCGCCGAGGTTACTCGCTTCAAGAGGCTTTGTATATCACCAACCAACTGTATATACCATCAGTAAAATAATAAGACGAGGGGAGATAGACGGGGGGGGGGGGCAGTTGGAAGGAGAATGAAAAAGAGTATGCGGCGCTTTTCTCTCATTTGCCCTCCCATATAGAAAATGCGGGTAACACGCACAACACACAAGGACGTATCTGCGGCGGAGTCCACGCCCATCTATCATGCAGTCTCTATAAGTACGTCACGTTGGCTCGCCCCAATGTATAGACCACGAGTTGAAGTGTTGGAACTTGTTGGACGCCGCGGGCCGCTGCTGGTAGGTTGTTTAGCCGTAACACGGATGTGAATCGCAGTAATCGTGGACTCATCTGCCAGCCAATTGGGAAGCCCATACACTCACACATTCACAGCCCGTTGCACGCACCAAGGGGCTTTTTGTCATCGATGGGATATAGACACTGCTTTTGATTTCCCTTTGGACGTGTATCCCTCAATACTTAGCTCATTCCAAGATTGGTGACCGAGCCGAGCGGTGTAGGGTCCTATACCCTCTTTTTATTTAGTACCGGGTGCTGGGACTACATGTGTTTTTTTTTTTTTTATTTAGACGGTGAAATATTTTGGGTGAATTGCAGGGTGTGGTGGTGATTCGGAGTGTCGACTTTTCATCTGGGGTCGGACACATGTTTTAGGATCTGTTGGTCTAAATCTGTCTTTTCTTATTCTGGTAGAGGAAACTTTCAAGAAGTGATTTTCAGAAAATGGCCTATAATTATCTGGTGATTGTGTTCTGCACGACTGCTGGGAGGAGAGGAGCCTTGCTTGGTACGGATGAGGAGGATCTGGTTCTCCTTGTCTGGGTGGTGGTTGATGTGGAAACCAACAAGGTAGGGTACATTATTTTCAGTATCTTCTTTCTCCGTCACCGTGTCTACGCCAATATTATTGGTTTGACCAATGTGTTAGACCTACCAGCGACTTTTTGTCAACTAATGTCGGGTGATCGGGTTTTCCTCCCTGAGAAGTCTGTTGGCTAGATGCAAACCTATTCGTTTTTGCTCATCTCTTTGATTTTACCAAAACTCAAGAGGATAAAAGTCCATTAATTAAGGAAATAAGCATCTAATAAGGTGCCTTTTACATGCGATGATACTTTTACATGTCAGCAGTGGATGGTTAAATTGGGACCAGACTCTTGAACTTTGAGTGTTTGATATTCTCATTGCTACAGTTTCATCATCTCGGCAAATGCCTTGTTTTGTTTCGTTTTGTTTTGTTTTAACGACCGAAACCCTTTCGTTTAAATCAATACACAATAACTGAATTAGTATATTGGCAACTATTAAAACAATAATGATCGGCGCTGACATTAACAGCAATGTGTATTCACACGCCGCTAATTGTAATCTTATGATATACTAAAAATGAAAACTGTATTTTTTTAAGAAGTCTGTTAATTGGCGACGAATTGCTAACAAACATGGCTCATACAGTTTACATTTGCTCTTCAGTACCTTTAATCACTGTACGTTAAGAGATCCACACCTTAACCGCAAATTGTTGGTCCGTGTACATTCATAGTGTACACACAGGCACCCTTAAACGAATACCTGAATCATATTCAGAGGATTCACCACAAAACACTGAACGAGAACAATAGTTCGCTTGGCAGAGCCTTATTGTATAGATTCACCAACGGCTGATGAGATTTGCCAATATACGATAAGATCCAGTGGTATCATAATACATCGTACAGTCTAACCAAAGATGCCAGGTGACGTTTTATTCAACCCACGAGACAATAGTAAATACAACCACGAATGTTTCTAAAGGATCGATGCATGACTGAAGTTGGACGGATGATGTTGAGCCTTGTTTTAATTTTGTTAGGCAATGTATCAGATTAAAAAGGAAAACAAAACAATGGTTAGATTAGTGTTGGAATGCCGCCGTCAAAATGTTGGAATTTTTAAAGTAAATGATGTTTTCTTTCCGTTTATTTCGACAGGTGGTAAGCTTCAAGCAGTCGTATGTGTGTCCAGACAACTCAGAACTTTCCGAAGAGCTATGCAAAACTCTCAATGTAAGACCTGACGTCATAACAGGAGCGGCCTGTTTGAGTCGAGTGATTGCCGAAGTAAGTACCTTCCTTATTGCGCGTTTTGCATAGTATTCTGTTCGCGTTTACAAGAATGAAAGTCGAATTTGATATTGAATAATATAGATTCTATGTAGAGGCCTGTAGCAAATATCAGGTATGGGCATGCACTATAGTCAGTATGAAAATATGTCTGTTTGCATAATTCGTAGGTTTGAGTCATACACAATCATGTCTTATGTGATCAACATTATAGCAGGTAGTGTTCTTGGAGGAGTAACACTTATGTCGTAAATAGCAGAGTGTTGCTCCCGTGATGGTGATGTTTGTGAATTGGAACATCAAAGTTTTGCTTGACGCAGCCACTTGTTGCGTGGATGACCCGCGAAAACATTGACTGAAGCTTTTGTTAATCTGCGATCGATAAGAATGTTCTGTGTGCGTATAGCGATTTTCATGTAGCTTGTACCATGAGCGAATGCATGCATTGAGAGGAATGAGTAGTCAAGTTGGGCTATACACCGACAAGCGAAAACCAACCTGTAAACGTAATATACTACAACCATGATAATTCTTCAGATCGGTCAGACCTTTAAGTCGTCAAATGAAAGCTGTCCCCCTTGGCCACATAGCCAAGATAGAGCATTCACTGATCATATCAATAGACGAACTTGCAGTGTGTTCGCTATATCACGAGACCATGGACTTCATAGTCTTGAAGATACAAATAAATTGAAATTTGCCACATTTTTTCCTTGTTGGTGTTGACGGTGTTACACTTTTTGAAACCATAAAAATAGCGCATAGGCCTACTGAAGTTATACACGATAATCTTTGTAGCTTATCCCAGACACGTGTTATAGACGCTACAAGAGATGCTCGAGTATACACTTGTTTCCAAATGGGTTGTGCCATAAAGGGTGGATTCTAATACAAACTGTAAATAACGATTTACATCATTATCTACCATTGGTGTGTGTACTCAAGCTGCAGATAAGGGCATGGAATACACACTACACACAAAGATTGAAAACGTAGGTTGTCAGTTAAATGGAGATTAGCGCTAGAACGGCGTGAAATAACCACGTGTCACATATCCATAACACAGAACACTATGATCCTTTTCCTATAGCGAAACCAGCATCTACCTACGATGGGAACGCACATTGGGTATACGCGTGAAATAACATCTGCTGCATGCGCCACCTCCCCCCCCCCCCCCTCCCCACCACCACCTGATGGCATTAAAACAAACCAAGATTCGATGCCGTACTATATGTTTTTTAACTTCCATCGGTCACACATATTATCCTCTTGTAGATTTTGTGGCGTGTTTTTGTTTTTCTCTCGAATATCATGATCAGCAGGTCAAGTATGTATTCTATTAGGAGAGGGCAAGTTAGCAACGACGCTAATTGCTAAGCGTTTATGATCATAATATATAATTTGTGATTTATATGACCATGCATCACACAGAGCCAAAAAAAAAAGCAACTAGAGTGTTTAACGTTCATTAAATGTTGCAATCCTAAATCTGAGGTTCCATTTAGCCGCATTCACAGTTGAATGCATCGGATGTCTGTAAAAATATAGAAATGAATGGGTTACAGACATAACAGTATTTGCCAGATTTTGCAAATGTTCGTTAGGCAACCGTCCGTAGTTCAGAATGGCGTGAAAGAAAATGTGTTGCCCTAGCTGCAAACAACATTGTGCATTGTCAGAGCAAGCCTTCTTTAAGTGGGATATCTCTAACTCAAATCTACTTAAAATTCCCTCGTATTTTGCAGCCCGCTTGTATAAATCCAATCGAGATCGCGTTCAGATCACATGGACCGCTTTGTCTGCCCGGGCTTGTTACTTTTGTTTCCCCATCCCCTCAGTCCCACTCAAAGACTTTTGTTGTTACGAGAGGAGAGTCAATATAAATTTGTTAACGACTATTTAAACAACCACACTCCAATGTGCACAGTAGCTGTACAGCATGTGTGTGTATATTATCCTGCATGTGTGTGGGTCTGTGTATAAGTAAACGTGTGAAGTACGGCATACTGACAAAAATGTGAGGTAGCTTGAATATAGTGGTCTGTGTATCAATCACTTTGCGTCATTCAACATGTCATATTGACTTTCTGGCCACAGATGTGTGCCGGGGATCTTTTCAGCCACGGCGTACACTAGATACATGTATTGCTTTATTCCCTATGTAAGTCCTGTATACAACCCGCAACAATTATAACAAACGTAGCATTACAATAATGTAATACATATCGTAGGGTCTATAACAGGATATATAAAGAATTTCAGCTCGGCCTGATGCGACTCTTAAACGACTCCGTTTTGAATCAGTCAGTTTGTTTTTGTTTTCTTCGGGTCGTGTTCTTGAAGAGGCTCACCAAGAAGCAACCAAGTGGCTAAGGGAAAAAGAACCCGAAGGAAAACACACACACACACACACACACACACACACACACACACACAGATGATTTTTTCTTCTTCAGGTCAATAAAAGATCAAAAGACTTGTAGGTCTACAATTTTTTCTTGGGACACTTTCAAAGCTTTGGTATAGGCCGATTCTTGTGATTTGTCTACAAGTATTTTCCCCAACAGCTCAAGAGAAACGAATGCTATATACCGAACAGACTAATGGAGAGAATCATACTGCAATGCGAATATAGGACATGAGTCCTGTGCATAGGCAATGTACAGCTATAGTGAAATTTACTCCTCGTCATTAGATCTAGAAATATTGTGAAAGTTTGTGTATATTCTTTGTACTAAATTATAGGGGTATATGACTCTAATATAGCTAAATCAATGAGTTGGGGTAGAGATCAAAAGGGGGTGGATCTCATTGTAAGTTTGAGTTTTACAGGCCACAAACCAATACAGAAATGTAACTTGGATCCAAGATGATAATATCTTTTGATATCAAGGGGGAGACTGAGCATCCGAAAACAAAACGCGAAAGGCTATTATCCTTCAAGCTTAATTTTCACGTATCCCTCCGCTTGCAATTTGATAATGATACCGATTCTTCGCTACATGACAAGCAAGATTGCCAATCATTGTTTTCATATTAACGTTTCAATTCCCGTTTTTCTTTCAACCCCACGGTTGTCAGCGTATCAATCATTGTTTGCTCTCTTTATTTTTTCTTTCTCTCTCTCTCTCTCTCCTTCCCTCTCTGTACCTTCGCTCGTTCTATCTGACTCTTCACAGTATCTCGGGCTGCGCCGTCCGCGGGCTATTTGTTATGAAGATGTGATATTGTTTCGAAAAGGTGCAGGCGGTACTTTATTCCGAATGCGCTGTTTCTCCCGAAACCAGGACGTTAAACAAACAAGGGCGTATGGCACTCTATCCCTATCATCACATGGTTCATCATGGCCGTTTCTACCAGATACGAATTTGCCAGTATGCATCACAATCATAACTGATATTCTCCATCACGCTCTCTTGAAACACATTTTATTACTGCCCTCACTAAACAAAGAACCGGTATTAATTCCAAACGTTATCATCCAGACAAGGGAGACAGTTTGTCAGTGTAGAATATCTCAGACACAATGTACTGGTATACCTACGTGCTGTATTCTGTCAGTATAGGTTATGAGGAAGGAGTAAGGACGCACCTGGCTCGTTATGTTCTAGCAGTTTGTTAGACATCATTCAGATATACGCCTTCCACATATATACTGCAACCAATATATTTACGATAAATTCTCTAAAATGCATGCCAGTGCGCTTTCCTGCGTGAAAACACTATTATATAGGCCTACACGATACCCCTTCCATCGAGAAAAAAAACAACAACATATTATTGTGAGAGAATGAGAGAAAGAGATTGAGATGAAATATAAACCGGCATATAAAACTTACTATAAGAGAAGCATTTTAGAGGTTATTATCTGATTCTCTCCAGTTTCCTTGTGATGGTATAGAAACAATCTGCTGTCCTCCTGAGTAGAATAATGGTGACTTTAGGAAAGTTAAAGGGGAAAATATGAAAATTATATCAAGTTAACCTTGTGATTTTAGAAAGGGAGAGGACAATCCCATTGGAAATGCAGGAAGGTTGAATTAAAAAGAAATGTTTACGGAATTTTTTCATGAAAACTAAGATATACAATTCGTTAAAAGGCTGGGTAACTGGTAGCTGAAAATTTTCAGCAATTTTCAGGGTTTACAAGGTTTATAATTGAGTTTCTTTTTTCATGTATTATACTTTACTCTCGCAAGATATACGTAAGATAAAAACACTGTTAGTACGGGATCGAATGAAAGTACAGACTTTTACTTTTATTAAGCGTGAGATAGTTCACCACCCTTCATCGTGATTTGTAGAATGTAACAATGGTGCACACAGCAACCGACATTAAAGTGAAATATAAGCGGCATACGTAGAAGGATGAAGAATCAAGAACGTTTACGTGTTACAACGTGATACGTCGCTGTGATACATTTCTTTAAAAAATATCATTTTGAAATTATAGCTAATCACAAGATCATTGTAACTTCTCGAATCAACACAATGAAACTACGCCAAAGAGATTATTTAAACATTATGCCATCACAGTCTATAGATTTACATGTAATTAAAAACACATCTTAACAAACATGAATGTTTATTTTATAAGCCACAAACCAATACAGAAATATAACTTGGCTCCAAGATGATAATATCTTTTGATATCAACAAACATGAATGTTTGTTAAACATTGCTTGAAATGTCGAATTTGGAGAATTGTATATTACAAGGATAAATTCTTGATACACTCTTTAAAGCTATAAAGAAGGGAAATGAGAGGAGTAAAGCAACGTCTTGAAGCAAAGACTCTCAGTTTATGAAGAGACATTAAATTTGCTGTCGCGGTATGTCAACGGGATTCTAATCGACATCAGAATAACTCTCTTCCCAAATTCAAAGACTTTTGATATTTGTGAGCGAAGATTGTCGAGAGCGAAACTGCCCATTGTACAGACGTGATGTAGTTGCAGCTCTGAGTTGAAATCACCTGCTACGCATCGAAACGAACTTTGCTAAAAGCACACTATTTACGAGTTATTGCCTATGCAACCAACACCAAGTTTACGAGTTGCTATAGTTATAGCAAGTCCTTTTCCACGAATGTTCCATCCTGCATAAGCTTATAAATAGACGCCCTCCTCCAACACACACACACACACACACACAGCCGTTTCAGAAATTACTATCAGTATTAGATTTTAAAATGTCAGTATACTCACAGATTTCCTTGGGGTACAAAACTCAGAGGAAAGAGAAAAGCAAAGTGGCCCTGCATGTTCATCGCATGCTTCGATTGTGGTGCTTAACATACGTTTTCACCATTTTGCTTGTTTTTTTTTTTACACTTGAGTCAGATTCACTGGATTTTTTTTCTGACACTGGAGTCAGAAGCATATTGGTCGCTTTATCAGTGTTGTGGTAATAATTAACTCTTGTATTCTCCCTTTCATGTGTTTTCTCTCAAATGATATCAAAGGACAGTGAAGGATGTCCCCTCCTATCCCAACACTGTGTAGGGAAAGAATTCACGAGTGAGCGTAGAGTCAACTTAAACGAGGGAGTACCACGCTTCTAAAAACTAGTTTGAAAATAGCAGTTCTCGATTGCTAAAGCTGTGCAGTAATACATCATGCTTTCCATGAATGCCTCGTCTGCAGACAGATCTTGGAATAAAGCAGCAAATCAAGGACGTGAGATTTACGGTCTGTAGAACTACAGGTGAATGGACGAATCTATTACAATAGACATATTAATACAATTGACAGAGCAACAGCATGCCTATCTACTATTTTCACTTCATGCTCATGCGTAAGAGCCTCACAGACATGAGTGGTGAAAGTTTTGCAAGTAAAGCTATAATTTCAGCACTACGACTTCCATCAGGTAATTTTGATGGAGTTATAAAACAAGTAGGAAATCGTACATCCCAGATTAGAAGCCAGTAGCAGAGTGCGAGGCTGCTTGCTAGACCCTTGAAAACCATTCGGTTTCTGCGGTAATTTATTGCGCTTGCACCATATTGGTAGCAACTCCGAGCAATAGGTATATACAGGTGATGATGCCTCGTCATAGCTGATTATCGCAGATTTAAGGTTAATAATTTGCACGTAAAGGATAGATGCAGTCTCACTGAAACTGGCGTGTTTCTCCATTTGGTGAATATATAAGTTAACAGTTTTTCAGATGATTGTGTGTATAGCTTTTTTTCCAGAAAATGAAACAACTCTGGCCAGCGCGTCTTGAACCGTCACAGTTGACTGAAACAGCAAGCAGCTTGAATATTGTATCGCAGGTGTACCATCTTTTATAATACTTTGAAAATGGAATTTACATCAGCACATTATCTATGCTGCACCATCTATATGAGTCTATGGTTGTGTCCACTACAGAACTGAATCTAATGGTGAATTTGATACGTATTCTGCAATATCGTGAGCTATCATTAACACTTTTTCAACAATCATAAATCGATCATGTAAAAATCTTTTTTATTTCAATGAAATAGAATTTTAGAGGGCTGTCTTCGTTGAGATGTAAACATCGATGTTTGTTTCGCTGTGTGATGTTACATCTCAATCATGGAAGATAAGCTTTCGCCCTCATAATCAACATCAGTATTAGTTATAATTCCAAGAACTTAATGTCTGAGGAAAGTTCACGGCCAGCGTGATAACGTTCTCAATCACCATGACTTAATCGTTCTCTGCAGCCTAAGATGGAACTTGATGTGGTCAGACAGGTATTGTGACATCAAATTTATTGTTCCTGTATGTCACTGAGGTGATAAAATCGTAATCTTCTGATCGGTGATTGAAAGAATAATTGGTTAGTTATAAGAAATGATAATTCGTAGAGTATCTTAAATTACCTCTCCACAGCACTAGCCTGGTGAGCGGTCTGAATCGTGTTGTCAAGTAAGCTTTTGTGATACACAGTACTTATCTCAAATACAAAATGGCGATAGCATTTAGGACTAGCAAGTGACGATGATAAACAACAACTTGAATATCTTTAAATAAACAAAATGTCCGTGACGAGCTAGATAAGAATATAACTTATAAAAGAGGATGCCACAAAAGGACTGTATTTCAGATATTCTTTCACTGCCTATAACTACGTTTTGTAAACGAATTCTGAGATCGCCAATGTATGAATCAACTTTTTCATGGAACGAAGCTGCTGTATGGGTGCATGCTTTTCGTCGTATTCAACACATCTTCACTATTGACTATACTCTAGACGGAGTTGTATAGTAAACGAGGTTACGACCCCTCAGAAGCTTATCCGCCCGAGGAGGTTGTATTCTTCTCTAAGTATATTTGATGGATTTGAGCCCCAAATTCTTCACCCAACCCAAAACTGCTGACAAACAATAGATGAAACGAGGGCTTTTGGCGTAAACATTTTTACGATGTCACGGAACACGAAACAGAAATGGAGAAATGGTTACGATTTAAAGCCCTGATTTGCGTTGTTGGTGTAGTTGCCTTCGGGATGGTCTGTTTATCTCTGTTCATCAGATATGCATAATTATGTCTCTCAAAGTCAGGTCAAGGGTCGGAATGGCAACAAAAGAGACCTAAAGACATGCCAGGGAGTGTACGTATTTATACGTGAGAGAAACACCAACAGTCATTTTCCTTCGCTGGTTATGTTCGGAGACATAGGTTCCTCTCAAAGAGTCCGATCGCCGTTCATCTTTAAAGAGTAAACGACAAAACATTCCTTTTATTGTGAAGCAGACAAAGTTTTATTCACTTTTAACTCAATAGAAACTTTGCTGCTTTCTCAAGGAATAAAATATGCCTAGACAAGTCATTAATAGATACTGTCAAGGCACGGTTATGCAGTTGATACTCTGGCTATTTTGCGATAAAAAAAGAAATGAGAATATGCACGACATTTTATCACCTCCCTTTTTAATTTTTCTGTTATTCACATGCAGTTGCAATCTAACAAACTTTTCGGACACTGTACATTGCTTCGACGTTCTCACATTGTTATTCTTTTACACTACAATCAATCAGTTTATGTTTAGGTTATATAGTTGAAAGTATCAATTTATGTGTCATTTTAAAATCATTTTCTAGAGTAGATACTTAAACAGTTGATGGCAGATCTCACTGGCTTAGTAACGTGGATCGACTTGAACTATGAAATTCATTTCAAATAAGAAAGAGTGTTAATGGATACACTCTGCCGGACGGAATAACCAGCTTCAGTAGAATGACTTAGGTTAATGGCAATAAGGTTACCAAATAATAGCTGTCGTTTGTCGATTCATTGAGCAAAGAATCTATAAGAGTAAAAGTCAACATGATAAGAGGGATATATGTGGAGGGATTTTATATGTCATTTTAAGATCATTTTTAGAGTTGATACTTGATCATTTTGATGGCAGACCTCACACACATTTATGTATGTATGTATGTATGTATGTGTGTGTGCCTGTGTGTCTCTGTGTGTGTGAGTGTAGAGAAATTAGAGAGGATTAGAATTTCAAAAGAATAAGTGTTTAACACAGTTTCTTATTTTGGCCGACTTTTCTCTCCTTCCTGAATTATTTCTTCATGTACGCTCAGCAAAAAAGAAAGTAAACACTTTTTCGAGTTCACATTTTTCATAGAAGATTTTGATGAAAATCAATGTATTATATACCATATTAAAGGTAATTTAATTGCCTATCAAGCTAGTAGGTTAATACAAAAGGAAATCTTATGCATGAGTGAACACATTCGTTTTTGTCCTCCAAAGCACAAAAGTAAAAATTGCAAAAATTGACATGTTGCCTTTCATTTGCAAATGCCCTTCACTATAACAATGACAAAAAAGACCAGTTTAACACAATGAGAGACATGAATGAAATAGCAAAAATAAGTTTTTGTTCTCTTTATCTCTTTATAGCCTCCAACAAAACAAAGTGGGAAAGTAAAGGGGGAAAATAAGAATTTTCTGTCAACTCAAACTTCAAATGATATAGGGAGTAATATGCATAAACATGGTTGAATGAACAGATTTTTTTAAAGAATTCACAAGACAAATTCAAGAACTAAACATTATTGACAATTTTCTAATTTGAAAAAAGAAACAACTAAAATTTCTGCCATTTTTGTTAATTATTGCTTCTTTTCTTATTTCATTTGAATTTAGTTTTGACAGAAGATTCTTCATTTTCCTCTATTACTTTTAGCCTTAATTGATCTTTTGGGCTTTAAAGATGTCATAGAGATCATAGGTTTATTTTTGCAAGTTAATTCATGTGGCTTTTTATGTGAAATTTTTTTTTGTTCTCATTGTTATAAGGAAGAGTGCCTACGCGTGAATCGCAACTTGCTCAGTTTTTGCAATTTTTACTTTTGTGCCCTGGAAGAGAAAAACAAAGGTGTTCACTCATGCGTAAAGTTTTCCTATTTATTGACCTACCGGGTTGATAGTCAATTAAATTATCTTTAATATGGTGTATAATACATTAACTTTTAGCCAAACATTATATGAGAAATATAATCTCGAAAAAGTGTTTACTTTCTTTTCTTTTCTTATTTTTTTTTGCTAATGAGAGTATAGGGCCTACGTCATTCGGTATGTCTGCATGTGTCGAATCTCCTTTCCACTGTGTGTCCTTTTATATTCAGCAAGTTTATTTACCTATATCTGTTTGTTGTTTTGTATATTTCAATATTACTTATCTATCGTTTGTATGTATATTTCAAGCACTGCTCTTATTTTCTTAGCTAGTGCATTTCATTAACAGTATCCAGTTATCGTATTAGTCTTTTTAGTTGACCTATTACGGTAATACTGTACATTTTCATTTCATTTCTGGCATGATCAACTCGCCTCTGTATGTGTGGGTATGTCTATTTCTGACCATGGACCTTCGTACTGATATGATATAGAGTTTCTACTTTTCATATTTTACAGTTTGACCAGTACCTGAAGAACGAACTCGCTGGGGATGATGGGAAGACGTTTTGCCTGCTCACTGACGGCCAACTTCACGTCAGGCAATGCCTCCATCCACAGTCTACCAGCAAAGGCGTGCCTCTCCCTGAGTACTTCTTTAACTTCTTCGATCTACGCAAGGAGTTCCGCAAGAGGTACCCGGATGCACCTCACATCACTGACGTCAAGGATATGGCGAATTGTATCCTTACCTAAAAAAAATAAAAATATATATACATGCATAAGTCATAATTTGGATGATTGCAAGCCGATGTAACGTTAAACTCTGCCTTTACCGTCGACAACCTGTTGGTATGAATTGCAAATGACAGTGTTAATACACCTGAGAGAGGGCTTAATAAGTACATTTTCCCGATATCAGTTACATGCAAACACTTGTTACAGCATTACAATGTTCTTCTGCGTTCTCTTCTGCTTGCATAAGTCCTAGGCCTATAGTATAGCTTCCGACGCGGTCGTCTTGTGCCTCTGCCATGAGATACTGACTGATAACAATGACTAAACTTTTAAATGAATGAATTCTGGAGATTTGGAAGCGATTTTCACTTAGTTTGCATGACCATAAACAGAAAAGCGTGGGATGTTTACAATATTCATGACACAAAGAGTGTATTTTGGCAAATTAAAAAACAAACAAAACAAGCGAACAAACATTTGACTGATGCCCTAGGCTTATGTGTAAACATTCCTACTAGCAGCTATATGGGCAACGTTTACACAAAATGATACATAAGCTTCAAAAAGTCTTCGCCTGAAAACTCGAACTCCAAAACACTTTCATACTACCATTGCTTTACTAGCTTACTAACATGAGCTTTTGACCAGCTAATTGCAAACAAAGTATTTCGACACTTTGGCAATTTGCAACGCTGGATTGTAAGCATCGGGAAGGAGAATGCATATTGTGGGAATGATTTAATAAATTATGGTGCGTGACTCAGGCCATCAAAATTGCCATAGCGTCTAAACATACCAAAGCACCTTTTGCAACCGCGATCATTCATCTATGGGGTCTCTTTTATGCCAATTTTTTGATGCATTATCACCAATTATGAAAAAGCCGAACAATGCATCCATGAACAGTAAACTTTGATTGTATCCCAGGTTCTTTTTGTTGTGTGGTTTCTGATGACCAGTAAAGCGTGATAGATTGTGTCTTGAAAACGCAAACAACTTCACATTTTTTTTTATAGTCTTTTCTGATTTCCCCTTTAAAACTGAAAGAATAAAATCAGGGTATAGTGCACAACAATGTCCCGGGGGAGCGCTACTCGGCATGCATTTGTATATCCGTCAAGGTACTTTAGCCTGCAGACAGTACAGCTTGTTTACAACATGGGCTACGATATACCAAAGAGAGAAAACGGAAACTTTGTTGAAGACCACATGCCATAATCAACCGAAATGTTATATTTACAGAGGTGTGGGACCGTTGGCGACTTCGTCCCTTTAAAGGGTTGCGTTTGAAAGATATCTAGGGTTTAACTATCATCGTAACTGTTATCATTCAAACTTAACTCACGAATTGCCATCTCCTAGAAGACAATTGTCCATTGTATAACGAATTTGTGCAATATCTTATTGGATGCCCGTTTTCTTAACCATACACGAGCTTGAAAGAATCACATTAGATATATATATATATATCTTAATTAAGGTAGTCGTAGCATCCGCATCACAAAATTATGAATAAGTTAACCGCGCTTTAATTTATTTCGTAGACATTTCTTTAAAAGATACCTTTTAACGCTATAATGATGTAACACAGATAATAATTATCTCAGGCATTTATCGCAGCAAAAACGTAATTTCCTCAGTCCAACTTAGTTCTTAAAGTCTGCATAAGTTTAACAAAACAAGAGTAGAACAGAAGACTTCAATCTTTTATCATATTCCTATCGTAATAAGATGTCAAGCCAAAAAAAAAATGAACTAATTAAAATGAATTAGAATTAAGATTACATACGTTCATAATTAAATTCGTCTAAGCATTGTGTACTCAGTATACATGGCTTTTATAGGAATATTCAGTTATCAGGGACTGTGTGCCTAATCTAGTTTTTAAACCTATGTTAACTGACCATCGCTGCTTCATGTCACGGAGATAGCCCATATAGGGGAACTCACATGTATATTCCTTGTGTTCAGTCAGGATTAATGTTCCTGCTTACATCCAATCAACCAAGATGTCTCAACAGATTTCCTTGTTTGGGATTACCTCTCCTTGATTGAAGACGCCCACGGTTGAAACGGTGACCCTTACGGGTTTTTGAGGAAAGTATAGGAGGAAGAAATAATGGTCACAAATACGGCTTCGCCTTGTCATTCAAATGAGGTAATCGTGCGTACTAATCTGTCATAGATGTGCGAGTTTCGATCGATGAGTGAAGAGAAAACACGGTTCCAAGCTCGCCTAGCCCACACCACGTAAGGACACCCATTCTTGCACTAGTAGACCGGCTCCTAGTCTTGTAGTTGCAGGCAGGTTGGAACAGGACCAATTGAAACAAACAAACAAACAAACAAACTGCGGAATTTTTAAATTTGTTCTAGTAGGTAAATTTGAATTTGGTAAATGTTAGGATTTACTTGTAGCTATAGGACACCACCAACCTGACAAATTTCATTCTTTGGCAAAAAGCTGGAATCTAATGGACGTCAATACTGTCTGTGGAAGACACACGAGCAACTCCCTTCGTGTCACTCCTAACAGCTCAGTTTACACGAAAATTCGAATGATCAGTTATACTAAACAGTTGTAGATACTTAACTGGGAAGGCACCACAAGCGTGAAATGAAAAGGAAAACAAAGACGTTTATTGTTTAGCACTCGAACCAGGAAGTAAGTTATCATCACCTTTACGATTTTTTTTTCTCTCTCTCTGCAAAATAGTTCTTTCCCATTCAAGAGAGAAGGGGAAATAACAGTACTGTATAAGAAAAATATCGGCTGGGTTATTAGATGAGAACAACGACCGTTGATTGGAGCGATATTTTGTGTGAATGTGTAAAATCCTAATAGGAAGTTCTATCCTATATATTCACACTATATATGGATTCAGCTTAGACCTATGATTGTGTTGCCGTACATTCAATTAAAAGCGATAGTGTGAAACAAATGTCTAAATATTCATCGAATCGATTTTTTTTTCCTCGTGCAAAGATAAGGTTGCAACAATATTAGTAAAAAAAGACATGTGTAATCGCAGTGTTCCAAAACCAATACATGTCGATGCGAATTACAAAATGTGACAAATACAATTATGAATATGAAATATCTTTTATGACTATCTTTTTAAAAACACAGATATCCAGATGCAATCAGTTTGCTGTATTGGATTAAGAAAATACATACAAATTATTACTACATAATTGTTCATGATATGCAGTGGAAGATTTAAAACATGGGCAAATTCATTTTGAATGAATCTTTTAAACAGTTCTCAGTTATTCTAATCTTTACCTATATAGATGAGACGCGTAGTGCTTGCCATACTTAAAGAAATAGGCCGTTTGCTTCACTATTATAATAGTATATAGAAAAAGTACCTCACTCCTTCATTTTTTCCTATAGACGCGTAAAATCGTTAGCCCAAAATGTGACCTTGTGTGGAAAGACTAAACCTAGCACTGGACCTCTGCTCTCCTTGGTCCCGCTCGATTGGCTGCATTGATTCCACCTTAGTTAGGAAGAAAGGAGGAAGAGAAAAGAAATCCCCCTCCTCTTCATTTTGTGAATCGAGTGAGTGAGTTGATATAATTATAATGGAAAGGACGCATGAGCGCTGATCGTCTCTTTTCTTGTTTTCGTATTCATTCGTGGTAATCCTCGGGGCGCATTGTCACTTCTTCGTGCGGCTAGAAAGGGTGAGATTGATTTTAATGAAAAAGGTGTAAGGTAGAACTTTTTCAACACACAATGTGTCACGCGCTTCGAGAGGAGAAACTGAATGTTGTTCAGAACATTAAACTATGGTCAGTACAGACACCTGTGCCAATGTTTTACTTACGCACTATGTCCTTGTTACTACTTTTTTTACTGAATTTTACATCAACATTAAGTTATATTTATAGCCAATCTGCAAAATATTCCACGACTGTCGTCTTACTACGTAACGTTTGAATAGGTGTTGTTACTTTCATCTTGTGACACAGCAGCAGAATCGGTTATCATCATTATGAAATCACTATTTGACCTTTGCTAAAATCTCGCCATTTGCCTCTACAGCTGATCACCAACACTGTGGCCTGCTGTGCAGTCTTTATACTTCATTGCTCTTGAAATTATTTCCCAGTTTCACGCATTTCACGCATTTCCGCTCGTCTACAATCGGAGCAGTATACTTCACTGTCCTTCACCTGGCCAATGAAGATATGAAAATAGCCCCAATGACCAATAGTCTGACGTCATACAATAAGAAATATTAGAACCTCTGGTTCTATCAAGTTGTTGTCGGTAATTTTAATTCAGACGGAGTAATGCTGTAGTTGTATTTAGGGGGTGATGTTGATTGCTCATTTTATCTTATTCTGCACATACATGAACAACTTGAATTTGGAGAAAAATTCAATTTCAAACGCAATGAAAAGCCCTATGCAAAATACGGCCCGTCCCTTATAGAAGATCCTACAATTCGTCTAAGAGGGAAAAAAATTCGACTCTCCTTATATTCAGCAACCGTATAGTAGACATAAGATGTCCTTAAGGGCTGACAGTTTGTGTCAGTCAGTTGGCGGTGATCGATAAATCGATGTAGCCTAAGTGTAATCTCTTTCTCCGAGTGGATGGAATTGGTCTGTTGGATCAATATGAACAGTGAGCTCTTTGCACAGTGCTCGCCGACAATCGCACAACATGGGCAGACCAGTCTAGCCAGGGTTTGATTGTTTACAAAATAAAATTTGTATGAAATAATGATACAAAGTACCATCTTTGGCATGCAAATAATAAAGCCTTTTATTCCCATAAGCAACGTGCGATGTTTCCCTATCAGCCGTGATGTGAATGATTTGTTCACAGTATGGTTTTCCTTGATGATACCTTCAATAGTACACATTAACATCCGTTTGGCGAAGCATGGCAAAGAAAAAAAAATCCACAAAACATCAAATCTTTCCTGTATTCACTTTGTATCTCATGCAAAGGTTGGACATGCGGGTGAAAACTCTAATGCTTATAACGTTTGTGAAATGATGTTGATGAAATTCTTCCACAATATACAATCACTAAAACAAAATAAAGTCGTACAGTCACTGTTCCCGTGAGAATGTTAGGCCTATACAAATCTTATTGTGCAGATTTGACCGTCATTGTTTCATTGGACCAATAATTACTTTGTTTCTCGTCGTTTTCAGGTTGGCATAAGGTCGAACGCAAAGAAAAATAATACAGCTATTACAGGAGAACAAATCCATAGGAAAAGAGCTAGCGATGCAGGCAGGTATAAGAACTCTCGGTCTGCAAAGCGATAGTTGACCATGTTAATAAATCTCTTAGAAAATCATTTAACGAACGGAAAGAGTTTTTTGAAGTCGCATTGTAAACCCCTGACAGAGGGCCGCTATAGACTCAACTTAATTAAGCCTTATTTGGTCTTTGATGAACGGCGTTTTAACTCGATTCTTTACGATGGGTCACTTTCTTTGGTCTAGTCTTCGCTGAAGCGATAAAGGCTGTTGACTATCAGGACTGTTGTTCAATGAAGACTGAACGTCGCGCCTGATCTCATTAGTCTACTTGGAGAAACGTCGTGTATCATCAAAGAAGTTGCCCTCAATCGTGTAACATGGAAGTAGGGTCAGCTTTAGGTCTCGATGATTTTTAATGGTATGGTTCATGTACCTCCACTTACTCTTTACGACGAGAACTTTTTCATCAACCGTGAAATGGATTGACTGGAGAAAAGGAATGTATTGCTGTTAGTTTTTCTGTTGTAATTTTGCAGTCAATTTCAATATGACAACTATATAGCCTCATCAATCTTTGCAACGTTCAACGCTGCTAATCGTAACATTGAGATATAGTTGAAATAAATGATGATCACACTGTCATGTAGCATTGAGAATGAGTCTAGGTATATAATTCAGCAAAAATGTACTTTGTAGATTAACACACACATGGTATTAAATGGCAATTAACTTTGTCCTAAATAACTTATTTTATGATACAACAATTGCAATATTTTGAATCTCATAGAATAGTTTATAGCCTGTCTGGCCGCCATTTATCAACGCCCGCTTGAACACAAAGTTCTCATCCTTTGGCTCTCGTGATATAATAAATTACTGATAATCAAAATAACTAAAATCACACGAGCACTGCCACAACAACCCTAACACACTTAAAGAAAAATAATCGCTTCCATGCACAAGACTGTGCGTGACCAATATTATAATGTGCGAAAACCGTCAAACTAACGCAAGCGGACAGGGCCTACGAATATGTACTTCTTTCGAATCATGTTATTACGCCTATAATCTTTGCAGCAAATTTTTCATGATATACAGTGAAATAGGCCAAGGGTTTGGGACTGTGTGCTCGAACACACAGCTCTTTGATCGTCTCTCACTATAATCACCGCCTATGCAGTGGAGCCTACACATTGCTTGGACTATCCCACGCTCATCAATCGGCCGCCATTGTTAGCCGCGCCGTGGGAGATGAACCTTCCCAGTAAAATATTTTTTATAAAATCTTAAACTGCCGTCATGTGAGCAAAGAATTGAGCAGGTTATAAATATTCCGAGGTCCACAGAGCCGAAATGTCAATGAATATAATACCACATACTTGGCAAAAGGGAAGTCAGAATTACCTTTCAAAGAGAGAGAAAGAGAGAGAGAGAGAGAGAGAGAGAGAGAAGGAGAGATCTTTTTTAATAAATAGATGAGGCGAATAGCTTTAATTGTTGCGGCCGTCTGGAGAATTGAGTGCGTGCAGAGTGTGCGTGTAGATATTTTTCGGGTGCACGTCACGAGACCGACACCCACGAGAAATACAGCCCAAGAGTCATACAGCTCACAAGTCATACAGCCCATGAGTTATACAGCTCACGATTAATAGAACCCAAGAGACATACAGCTCACGAGTAATACAGCCCAAGAGTCATACAGCTCACAAGTCATACAGCCCATGAGTTATACAGCTCACGAGTCATACAGCCCATAGGCCATCAGTTCGACAGTAAGCCAACAAGGCCCACGAGACCGACACATTACGCGCCGTGTTGTATCTGTCGAACTCGTGGGCTGTTTTCACTTAGTGTCGGTCTCATGGGCTTTATTTGCCTACTGTCGAACTCATGGGCTGTATGACTCGTGAATGACTCATGGACCTGTTTTCAATGTCGAACTCATGGGCTGTATGACTCGTGGGTGTCGGTCGAGTGGGATGACCCCTATTTTTCAGTTCGGTTTGGTAAAGATGAAAACTGTAGGTGTGCCCACAGTTTTCCTCTTTTACAGTCATTGCCTTATAACATAATTTTCAAAGACGTGGAACAGTATGAGATTGCTTATTGCCACAGTACAAAATTCATTGTGTGTCATTCATTTATTTATTGTGTGTTACGATGTATTTTTCATGGCCACTAGGGAAGCATTTAAATGCTTATGAGCAGATTAACCCGAAACCGACAGTTTAGAGGAAAGTAAGAATAATTGCATTGCCCAAACACGCCAAAGGCAGGACCCGCTGCTGCCAGCGGTCTCGAACTAAAGATTGCTAGTCCCGAGTAGTCTTATTCACGTAGCAACAATGGTTCACAATTCAGCTCCAGATCAGTAGCAGATATGAAACAATGCTGTTGTATATAGGCCTACTTTTAAGGATTTTTGAGACATTTGTATGTATAGTATAACAAACCTTTGCGCCGAGTACGATGATAAAAATCAATATGATTACAATGTATGGTAACAATTAGACCAATCTTAAATCTTCTTATGGACACACGTTTACCATGATTGATATGCGTATGCATGCATTATAGACATGCGCACTAAACTAGTACAATTTACTTCCATATCTATTCATATACGGGTACATAATTGTATTGTATTGCATTGCATAGCGTAACATAATCTTCCAACATTATCTGATGGTGGTGGCAACGTCGTGATTACATTATCTTCTATACTTCTACACCACTCTTACTTCTGCTGCAGCCGTGTACTGCCGCAACTGCCTACTGATTGTCTTAATCATTCTGTATTTCACTGATCACATTTTCCTCGTCCAGATGAAGCTGTCAGCAAAGCTGCAATGATCAATATCAACTCTTCTTTTTGCTCGGCAGTTGATAAAATAGTAACTTTACCTGATTTTGAGTATTTTCTCTCTACGTGCAGATGACAGTCAACACTCCGACACATTAAATTTTCCTTTACCAAGATCGCTTTCTAGATTTGAGGATAGACGTCGGAAATTACAACTTCACGGAAACAGGGCTAGATGAGTGCAAAACAATGGCGAGCATCGTCCAACGGCTTATAGCAGACAGTAAGTGGCTCATCTCCATAACTTCATTCATTGCGCACGCAAGCAAAACTTGCACAGTCATGATACCGTCTGTTATGATGGCATACTCAAGATCAGAGGTGCTTTGGCCCCAGTGACGATTGGGAAACTATTAAAAAAAACTTCTTTTTCATTTCATTTTGTGTCTGCTGACGTTGAAAGTTGAATGGAAATTAGTTCACGCTGTCAGTAAGAAAGCATTAAATGCCTATAAACTTGAGCAAAGTACAGCTCCCTCTTACACTAAATAAGGAATGAGGTTTGAGTACCTTGCATTATGGCTTATAAAAGAAATACCGCTGCTGTCAACAGTCTCGATGATGACCTTGTATGTGAGCAAGTAAATATCGGAAAAAAATCCTGATAAAGTTGTCATAACAAGTAACACGACCAAATTACATTCAATTTGTTTGAAGTTGTTACTTTTTACAAAGCAGGATTATACTGCCCATGTTTCCTATTTTCCAGAAGGTGGAGTGTTTTTAATACTAAACCTGGAGTATGATTACGTTTTTAACTACACAAGTCTTATTCACATGCCATGTCATCTGCCCCTTTTCATTTTCGTACTTACAAAATAGACTGATCAAAGTACCAACTCGTCCCATTGGATGTAGAAATCTGTGTGAGCGCACGCGTACAGTGCTTAAAGGTTCCCCGTGGTATCCAACTCTGGTACTGTGACCATGATGACTTCTGCTAATTATGTGAATATGTCTTCAAATCACAAATTCAAATTTAAACCATTTTCATTATGATTTTTCCCTCATATGCTAAGCTCCATGGCCCAATGCTCTTCGTTGCCTTCCGTGATATGTTATTCTATGAAGATGTTGTTATCATGCAATCGAATTTGTACATTTATCAAGGTAAGGTGTATAAACAACAGGCATTTTGACGCTTGTTTCAGTTGACTGTATTGTTGATGACATCACGAAAGGCAAAAGAGTTGTTAATCTAGGGACGAAGCGTATATCTTAACTGCAGAAAAGATAATGTATAATGTTGTGATTATCAATTAGAGATAAATACTTTGATCGAAAAATCTAGAATTTGTAATTCGTAAAACTTTGTACATCCGAAGAAGTCAAGATCTAGCGGATGTCATGGTGCCCTCAAGATGTGACATTACATGCCATGCACCTAAATGAATGTTTGTGTGGAGTGTATAGAATGTGTGTACTAGCACGCTTTACGATTGCTTCGAAGATCTTTACTTGCATCATTACATTTCCGAAGGATTGTTATTCCGAAAGTTCGTTAATCCGAAAATTGAAAGAGGTTCGTTAATCCGAAAATGAAGAAAGATTCGTTATTCCAAAGGTTTGTTAATCCGGAAATGACATGGGTCCTAATGGTTCGTTATTCCGCAGGTTCGTTGGTACGCACCTTCTTTTCATTTGCTGATGAACAAACCTTTATTTAAATTTCAGATTAATTTGTGTTAAAATTTCATGTATACAGCAATGAAATTCAAAATGCATGAGAGACCTTATCATTGAAACATAATACAAAATAATTATAATGTGCTTATAATTGCAGCTAATGGCATCTTTTCATTGAGGACAACTTGTGTGAAAGTTTGCACGTGTTTCAAGAATTTTCACATTGTAGATGCACAAGCGGTAGCCGCTGTGCCCCTGCAAACCACAAATAGAATATCTCAACTCGTACCCCCCCCCCCAAAAAAAAAAAAAAAAAAAAAAAGAGAGAGAGAGAGAAAAGGTCCTGTTTGATGGCATGCAAAAGGACAAAAGGAGCGCACAACCAACCACTGCACTGAGATTACGGCTTTTCATTCATTCCGGACGGCGTTGCGTTATCGATCGAGTCGCCGATGATTATCTAGACAATACCATGCACTGGAGTATGGCGGCCTGGAAAATGGGCTAGGCACTGCGGTTGAGAGCCGACTGTAATAACGCGTATTACCACTCCTTTTATTGACGATCCAAAAGCACAGCGCACGAGTTTAATGTCCGAAGAAGAGGTACATGCATGCTAGAACACGGGCTTCCTTTTTTTCAGATCCACACAATTCAATAATCGTATGTAAATAATGCGAGACTTCGGAGCAGCCTATTAAGTCTTTGCCCACCAATCAACGTATGCATTATACGAGGAGAGGTGTTTTCTGGCTCATGGTATGATCACCGTTGATCATGGCAGGTATAATGGTTGCGAGTAAAATCACGTACTTTCAGTGTTTGAAAGGAATAACTCGTTCCTGCCTTGGCTGTTTTGAAAATGATAAAGCAACTACACAGTTTAAAAGTAGACAGTGTACGTTTTCTGACTAGTTCAATAATCTTTGTTATTTGGTCAGCCAAAGTTTAAAAAAATATATCTAATTCACTTTGTGTGCAATGCGACCTTCAAACCAAGATACTGCGAAAATAAGTGTCTATAAAAGAGAAAATAGTAAGTCATACAATTTCTTTCATGGCAAGAGTAGAAGTGAATCTGTTTGGAGCTTTGTGAATAATGAGCGGTTACCGATAGCGTTGTTACAGGATTTGTGAAGTGATATGAGCTGGGTACAGATGGCCAAGTTCCCAGCGTTTTACAGCCCCTTCTGCATTACTTTCAATATCAGATGTCTATCCAGTGCCATCTTTTTAAAAGAGAATGGATGTCGTAAGAAAACAAAAACTCATATTTCCAGGGACCTTGTGTCAATAAAGGAGAATGTGGAGACTGCGTTGGCCAAGCAGCATCTTTCAACATGATACCATAGAACTTATTTACCACGCAAAGGGGTGTCGAAGGAGGGGGGGGGGGTGAGGGAGGGGAGGGGAAGTAAATTAAATTGCGCAAGCCAGCCCCCTCCAGATTATGTGTAATTTTAATAGCATGTTAATTATCCATGTATTAAACTATTATCTGCTTACAATCGTGACTACAATTCCTAATAATTCTGTTAATAGATATCTTTCAAACATGTACTTAACACGCTTATAGAAGCACGTATTTGCCCCCCTCCTTCCCCGCATTTTCAAAAAGTCCCTATTGTGGGAGGCGTATGCCCCCTTACACCTCCCCTCCCCCCCCCCCCCCCCCCCCCCGGCTCGGTCGCTTCGCTCCCTCCACATATTCATTAACATCTGATCGTTCTAGGCTCTTCCTTGACTACATGGTTTAAATTGTTTCTACTCAGTTTTAACTCACAGTGTTTCAATTACTTGATTTGATGCTAAGTTGTTCCATAACACTTCAACTCCAGGCTATAGGATTATAAAGATGATGCTAAGTCAAGACTGGTCCAGTGTAGCCGACAACACTGTCCTGTGCTTTTTTCTACTGCATCTTCATTAATCATTGCGTTAGTTTTAACTCTCTCATGCTCCTGTTTTATGCCTTTCTCGATCCCAGATCATCTGTTCATGAAGCCAGACTACGTGACGAAAAAGTACGAGCCGGGTACATAGTAAGTAAACAGGCTTTATTGTTACATTTGTCTGTGTGGCATTGGGTGAACAGATTAAGTATACTGCATGAAAAGATTGATAACAGGGCGTCGATAAATTACTGGGGACTGTCGCGACGTAGGCAAGGCCAGTTTGTATGCTTCTTTATAAATATTTCTGCCGATAAAAAGAAGATTTTCCCACTATATAGCTGAATACAGTTCTTGGATTATAATGCCAGGATTCGTTTGACGATACTGTTTGTTTGCCAAGACGAATATCGGTTATTGTAAGCAGCCTCAGGAATTGAATTGAAATTTGAGCGATGTTTGAAATGTTAAAATGCTGTGACATTTAAAACTTGTATTCAAACTTGATTGTCAAAATAGAAATGACATGCTCGGATGTACTTCATAGAAAATGTGGAAGGTTTTGAAAAGACATCAATACAGATACTCTGAGTTCAGTTCATAATGCAAACATAAAATCATATGCATCATGCGAATCCATATATTCTGAAGCATGATTTATAAATGAAGTATGAGGAAGAACGATTCACCTTGACCGAAACAATGTTACTCAATATTACGATATTACAAAAGATAGCACAGGGATTATGACTGCCTTAACACTCTTTATGTTGAAAAAAAAAAAGAGGCAGTAGGCGTTTTCACATCAGCCCGATAAAAATCCAAGCTCGAGATATTTATATATATATTTTATATATATAAATAGTCAGCAAAATAGCGCGCTATTTCGAAACATCGGGCTGATGTGAAAACGCATCATTACTGATGTATGTGATTTTCTTTACATGTATTGTCTTCTCATGAAGGCATGTCTAACATTCTATCGTGACATTATCGAACATGTTTGACCTGGAATTTGGTCCATCATAATGATTTCTATTGCTGTCAGGATAAACGTATCAACTTGCTATGCAAGACTGTAAAACACAGACACAACCGGGCTTCTTCCATTATACCAACTAAATGGACGTCAAGGGGACATTCATATTTTCTACCTAAATGATAGCAAAAACCAAAATACTTCCTTAGATATTCAGGCATAAAATTTGTTGAAACAAACAAGGAAATGATTGCAGCATTTGTTTCATCGATTTTGCTGAGAGTAAGCGCAGTGACTGAGTAAAGTAGACAGCTGCAAGTGTATTCAATAGGTGATATAAACATTTTCAAAGTCCTTCATACGACACGTTCGGCACCATATCCCAGAGACTCCCAGTATTTCCGACTCGCTGAGACATAGAATTGGTTCTGAAGAGAACCAATGATATATCAACAACATATCTTCAAGTAAAACAAATACAATTCGATGTATAAATCAAACAGTGAGGCCCGGTTGAATAATAGCTGTCCCGAAAGTGTCAGTACGGGCTCACGCTGTTTAATCATTATTATCATTATTTTTCTTTTTGTTGGATATGCACTTACTATCACGCAACAAGGAGGGGCGGGGATAATCCTTTTAACACTCGTAAAAAGTCATCAGCTTTGCGGATATTGAGTCAGTATCGAGACAATTAACATAGCTCATTTATTACGACACATGATGGCATAGCCTATACTAAGCCTACATGTACGTACAAAAGAGGAGTCCATCATGAACTGCGTGCAAACACGTGGCAGTAATTGACATGCTGGTACATGACTGTATATATTAATGCTGCCTATATAATAGTTGAATAGAAGGACGCAATGCAACGGACAAACTACTCATACTTAAAATTATTCTACATTAACAGGTGCTTATTCAATCATTCATTTCAGGTATGAAGCTGTTTTCTAGCTTGAAAGTTACTTAAATGTTTCCTTTTACTATGTGATTCAGGTGGCGATGTTATAGTTAAGATGTTATGCTACGTTAACTAACGTATTGAATGTCAGTTCGGCATACTGCAATCTACAAAGTGGGCATATACATAGACATAAGCGGGTTGAAGTATGTGGCACTATACGAATTGAAGAACTATAATAGTAAAGGCATCCACCGTGAGTAGTGCTTTCGTCTATTGTTTCCCACGACATTATTTTGTAAAATATGTTTAGGTTTATCTGCTTTGCTAGAAAATAACCACAACGCTGCATTATGTGTAAGCTTGATTATACATTTTCAAAAATAATGCATATGCCATGTTTATAACGTGTGTCAGGGCATCATTGATGGTATACATTATCATGACGTGAAAGAAACAACATTTCAATTTAAGGCAATATCTACTGACAAAATATTTGGCCCTGTCCGAAAGAAGTAGTGGAGTAAAACTTAATGAACAGAAGAAACATAAATCTTGGATATGAAATAGTTCATCGAAATTTATTTTTACTGTGTCTTGATTACATCTAATCATATGTTGAGTCAAAGATAAAATGCATGAGCGGCAATTTACAGTATTAACGAGTTTTATTTGTATAATGTAAAATGGCCTTTGATAACATCAGAAACACCAAAAATATCATATCGCTGAAAGCTAAAAAAGGGATAATAATGATAATGATAATAGTGGGCTCTTATAATGCGCTGAAGTCCATCAAGAATGATGCTCTTGGCGCTCTTACATAACCAACATAATACAACCATACATTAAGAATGACGAAGAAAATCCATTTTCTAACATAAGGCATCAAGTATTTCATCCACATTTCATGCGAACATCAGTGTGCTTGATAAGATCAAAATTTTAAATGGAACCATGTCTTAGTAAAAGTGTCGGTAGCCGAACGAATTTTACATTTGCCTAGATAATTTACGATATTTCCTGTAATGTTCAAAGCAAATTTGTCTCTGTACCTATTTTTGTCGTCCATTTTTTCAAATATTTAACTCTGTGCTTTCTGAAGTAAATGCCAAGAAAAAATAGATAGAAGAAGCTAACTAATAATTTAGACAATATATAAAGAAATGGTGCAACCAATCAACATTGCATCCTATCGCCTGCTCTGTCTTTATAACAAATAAAATACAAACATGACAAAAGATAGATGAACGAAAAAACGTATCGCAAATCCATTCATATACATGCATGTCGACACAAAAAGGAAAAATGGGAACGGAGCATGTTTGCTACTTTTAAATCGTCTTAAGCTGTTACCCGAACAGTGTCGAGTAATTCTTAAGTGATTAGTAAGCAAACAGTTTGCGTCGTACTTCAACCCGGCTTTCCAAGCGTAGACAAATATTGACTCACTCTCGACTTATACGAAGTTTGACGATTCGCCACCTTCCCACTGTAGTTGGCCTACGGCCTGGCTACCGAGTTTTCAATGTGTTATACGCTTGTCATTATCATTATCTTTATCATCGTCATCATCATCATCATCATCATCATCAGTAGTAGAAGTGGTAGTAGTGGTAGTCCTTGTCGTAGTAGTAATACATGAATAAAGAAATAATTAATATTTGCTGTCGCCTTAACAGTAAAACAAACACCATTCAGACGTTCGTGGTCCGAATAGACATTTTTATACATGCATATTGAACATTAATGTAAGAAATCACGATTTTCAAGACGGATTTTTTTTTTTGAGACAATGGACAGGGTTTGTGCAGTCTATTATGATAAAATGTACATCCATTTCCTTTACTATATTATGTGTTTAAATACACACATATGTTATCTCTCTCTCTCTCTCTCCATATATATATATATATATATATATATATATATATATATATATATATATATATAATTTATGTATAATGATAGTGATAATATTTTCATATAAGCCAAGACACATAACAAAACATCTTTAGATTAGAACCGAAAAGCATCAAACTGAGTGCAATATTGCGGTACATCGAACTCATGAAATTTTGTAACTGATTGTTGGGTGTCAATGTATTCAGTGATGTATAACATTATTCCATACCTTATTACCCATTAGACTATAGGGCACACACCAGGGTATCAGTAGACGATATTGAAATCAGATTCTTCCGTGATAACGTTGCGAGCAAGTGATCCACACTTTTTATCAAAATACTGTTTTGTTTAAACCCATGTTAATATTCTGACTAATCTGCAGACTAATTCTATGCCATATTTATTGGTTTCACTTGTTTGTTATGTTGTCATCATTACTATTCACTAAAAAGCAGCATCGATATTGCAGTCTTGGGACATCCCAATGCCAGTCCGTTTAGCTACTGGAGAGATATTCCGAGTAATGCCATTCAGAATATACGACTAGAGTTTCCCCCTTGACAGCGGGAAGTGTTTCAGTATTATACTGTAGCATTTTTAATTACTGTGTTTGTATTCCTCTACAGCTTTCATAATCATTAGTGCCCTTACGTCATTACAAATTATTACTTTATACATTTTTTTTTGTTTATCAGCGTCATCAGGCATTGTCATCTCTTTGTGACAGCCATCACTATAAAATTTAATCATAAATCGGCACACGCATTTTGTTCTTCAGTGATAAGACAGATTCCGTCCCAGACGACACGGTAGTCAAAGCCAGAGGTCTCCCTTGGCAAGCCTCCGATCGTGATGTGTTCCGCTTCTTTAAAGGACTCAATATTGCCAGGTAAATATCGTGATGTATAGCCTATGACGTTGAAAAAGTATTATTTCTGTATGAAATAAAAAAAGGAATACATACATATATATATATATATATATATATATATATACTCTAAAAAAAAAAATCGAGTGAAAATGTTCATTTTCACTCATTTTGGAGTGACCTCAGGGATCACTCGAAGATTTTGGAGTTATCCCTGAGGTCACTCTAAAACGAGTGAAAATGAACATTTTCACTCAAAATTCACTCCAATTTCACTCTAAATTCACTCTTTTTTGTATTCACTCTTTTAGGAGTGAATAGTTTCACTCGATTTTTTTTAGAGAGTATATATATACATATATATATGTTTGATTTTTAAGCAAAAGAAGTGAGTTATATCTGACAGTCACTGAATCTAACACTGAATTAAATTTCGTTTTGTAGAAAACAACTACTATGACACCCGGAATTAACATTCTAAAGTAACTGTTCAATACTGTATTGACTGACATAATATGTCTACACTTTGTCTATGGTTAGGCTCGTTGAATACTGAAAACCCATTATTGCAGCAGATAGTGCTGCTTTCTACTGTCTGATTAATATTTCACATAGGCATGGAGTAGGGAATTTGCGTCTGATTTAACTTCAGTCTGCGCAGTCAGCATCTTTTGCCGTCGAGTATGAAGTTCGTGAACATAAAATGATAGTTGATTTCCTCGATTATCAAGTTATGGACAAAATGTATACTTTATAGAAACATTTTTCTTTTTATTGGTGGACAATGTTCCCGGATTAGGCTGGTTTAAATCTTTCATCACGTGGCAAAATAGAAATGAATTGTGACTGTTCTGAAGAGGAAGTAATGTGTTTGAAATAGCAACCACACACTTAGATCTAAACAAAAATAAAATTGCGCGGATGATACATTGTTATCAATATTCGTTGACAAAATATAATAGTTTATCCATTATTTGTATGGATGTGATCGTTATATTCATGATGTATCCTTGTGTCCTGATATCAGAAAGCCAACAAAAAGACACTTATATCGTAAAATAATGCCAACCAACATACACTCAGACACATGCAAACACACACACGCACAGACACACACATGCAGTATTGTATCACATATTATCATTATGTAGTAATAAACATTCCTTTTTGCAGGGGCGGAGTAGCGCTTTGTCTTAACACGCACGGGCGGAGAAACGGCGAGGTCATGGTGCACTTTGAAAGCTCTGAGCAGCGAGACATGGCGCTCCAACGACACAAACACAATCTTGGAAAACGCTATGTGGAGGTAACAAAAAACCTTATACATTATAACTCAGGAGAGGTGTGGGTGTAGTTTTTTTCATGTTTCTTTTATCATTGTTCTGAATTGGATTTAATTGAAAGCCTCTGAATTGTTATTTGCGTTTCTGTTGTTGGTTTCTTTTCACTCATAATAGGAGTCAAAATGTTTCAGGCCATTAGTTCAACGAGAAGAGGATCGAGCAAATACAAAGAAGTGAATATTGTCATTGATTTTATCACTCAGCCTTAGGGCTAGAAACACTCATATATTTTTACCTTCATGAACCGGTGTGCTTTACGTGAAACTGCATTTAATTTCAGATGAAAAGGAATGCCTATGCACACTTCCACGTCAAATTATCACAGATCATCTGGTTTTTTTCTCTTCTTCTTCTAATGTATTTGCCTGGTTTATTCCACTTAGTGTATTATGCATGGGGTCCCTGAGAAAGATGCTCTAACATCAGGAATACGTTGATTTATGAGATGAATATAACCATACGGTCGATAATTCATTTACTATTGGAAGTGTTAATGCCGCGGAACTGTACAGATTGTGTGTAGGCATTGTACAGATAACTGCATTGGATTTTGTTATGATGTCGCAAGGATTAATGTCATGCATCAGTTAAAGTCTTCTCAGGCTCTCCTGTGGCACTTCTTTGTTTCTTGAGAGGAGCATGAGATAGTGTATCTGTTAGAAGGATCAAAGCAAAAGTTTGCCTTCTATTTCCAAGTATAGTGTAAAAGTTGACAAACTTGTTCCCTTTACTCGTCGAAATAGTTTGTTCAAAAAACTATGAAAACGAGTCTATTTTGCCAAATGTGCCGTGAAGAAGGTTGTGTGATAGGGAATATTATGTGTAAACCGTGCAGTAGTAGGTACATCGGTGTAATTGGTGCTTGAAATAATATTTATAACAACACTATACCTTCGACTTCGCATATATACATCCGTGTACGGGTCTTCTCTCTTCAGAGAGCGTTTAGTGCACGAGTTGTTTCGGGATACTCGATAATGCCATTTTGCTCATTAATAATACAGTCAACCTCCAAACCTTCCATCTGCGGGTAGTTGGTTTTACCTTACAGTAAAACCAACTGGATGTTGCACGCACACACGCACACGCGCGCGCACACACACACACACACACGCACACACACACACACACACACGCACACACGCACACACACACACAAGGCACACACACTAACATAAAAGGAGTGGTGATATCGATGCTCTGCAAGGATTGTCACAGAAAATCTCTCCAAAAATGTGAATTTGTTCTTACATTTTTTTTTTAATTTAGTGTCTGATTTGCAAATGAGATTGGCTGCATTTCGACTGTAAATGCGAAACAGTGTGTGTGAACTACTTTGTATCGTTTTGTGCCATCGATAATGCGAAACGAGAATTTTTCCACACGAAGCTCGTACGAAATGACGTCTTACATGGGTAAGATATCTGCGTTCAACCCTCTTAACCTTGTTCAACAATGAAAACGAACAAACAAACGGCTGTTCCCAAACGATTAGATATTGTGTTTGATGAAAAGGAAAGAGCACTTTCTTCACTGTTTGCACTGTATTTATTTCCCGACCTTTTAACGGTACCTTTAAAGGTTCCCTCATTTTTACTACTACTACTTCTTCTTCTTCTTTTTACAATATCTGCAGGTATTCAAGGCGACCGGAGATGAATTTATCCGGGTAGCTGCAGGTATGTATAAAATTGTGCCGGCGGTCATGCATATTCTGCCAGCGTCAGTGGCAGTGTGTTAGTTGAGTGTATGTGTGTGTGTGTGTTTGTGTGTGTGTGTGTTTGTATGTGCATATCTCTGTGTGGTAGTTATTGTATTCTAATCTCTATCGCATTTTTTTTAACCCGAGACAAGTTTGTGGATGTGCGTATCACTATGCACTGTGTGACGAACCTCATTTTTCTTTGAACATTCGGCACATTGTACCGTATGTCTCCTCCTCCCCCCCCCCCCAAAAAAAAAAAAAAAATTACAACGGGACCCTCCCCAACGATAACTTTAATAATAGTGTATCAATTCAAATACAATTTCAGGGTATGAAACTATAACTTATTACCCATGGGATCTAACAGAAAACCCGATCCGATTTGGTTCAATGGTTAAAGAGAAATGAGCATGGTGTACAGCATGTCAGGAATCCCTTCCCTCCAAGTTCTGTCCATTGTGTTCACACGTTAATAAGAAGTTCCAAGAGCATCTACGTGATAAACTTAGAAGAATCAGACTCATGACATGCTTTACAACAATCCACATTTCTCTGTGACCACTTAAACAAATTGAATGGGGTTTTCGAAATATAGCTCAGATGTTATATTTCAAGACCCTGAATTAGCATTCAGACAGTTTCATCATATTATTGGAAGTGATCAATGCGAAAATCCGTTTGCATTTTTTTTTTCGGGGGGAGGGACATACTGTATTGTGCTTCTTGAATGATGGCACAATAACTCTAATTTACGAACATACCTTCAAAATCTCAAACCAAACTTTACTCCCCAACCTGCTATTATATTAACAGGAACATCGAAGGAGGCCACTCTGTTTCTGGCGCGCGACGAGGGACACATTATCGTGCGCATGCGTGGATTACCTTTCACAGCCAATGAGAAAGATGTGGTAAGCAGACACATTTTTTTTTTTTATGCTATAAGAAAGTGAAAGACATCAAGTTACAAGATGTACTCCCTACGTAGTAAACAATAAAATTGTGCTAATAAGTTGAAATATGTACTATACCCGGGACATTGTGTTTCTTCTGCACACACTTTTTGAATAAGCCTAACCAGGAAGACAAAAGACCCCTCTATTGTGAGGTTGCTGGGTCATCAATCGATTGATGACATTGTAACGTCATACGATGAACATGGTATCAAGGCATCACATAACCAAGCAGTAGGCCTACAAGTAGAATAGCTATTATGGAATGTGTCTCTATTTGTCTTGAAACATTATTGCTTAGTATTTGTCGGACATGTAATAAGGAATATGACATAAAATTATCCCATTGATAAATCTATTCATACATGTCATAATTCTTTGAAGGTTTTATTTTCTACTCTCCTCTCATTATACCATGCTCATGAGCAAGTAATGTGAACACACTTTTCACATTAGTACCATCAAATAAATCTAATGAGATGAATGATATCAAATAAATCTAACCGAAATTATTTTGCCCAAAAGAGTACCTACTGCAACCCATTCTTCCAATACCACGACTATCTCCATCACCACAATCATTTCAGGTGGATTTCTTTGGAAATGAAATCCCGTGGCAGGCAGCGAGGAGGGTATCCTTTTTGTCAAACAGAAGAACGGTAAAATGACGGGTGATGCCTTCGTTCTCTTTGCCTCGGAGGATGCCGTCTCCAAGGCACTGGCCAAGCACCGCGAGTACCTTGGCAACCGCTACATCGAGATTTTTCGCAGCACTACAGCAGAGGTCCAACAGGTAGGACGGGTTAAGGTCGCTCTGAAAACTTTTCACATCTGGTAATCAAATACTTTTACATATAGCTGTAGGGTGAAATGAATAACAAATCCACAAATAAGAAGACAGAATGAATGATTTAGAAAGGATAAACGAATGAAAAATCGTCATAATTATACATCATAAGTATAATATCATCAAGATCTTTGGTGAGTGATCTGATGAAAGTATTAATTTGCATAAACATGTCGTTCACAGGATATAACAAAATGAGAAATGTATTCCTCATTGAAAATCTTTCCTTTCAACCTGAAGGTGCTCTCTCGTGTTCAGTCGGAGCCTATAATGGCGGAAATACCGCAGCAGCCAGTCCTCCCTCCTGTCATTCCGATCCCGATGCCACTACCACCACCGCCACAACATTTCATCACTGCGGGAGTCGCATTTGATATTTTGATCTTCTTTTCGAGTGAATCGCTGTATCTGCTTGGAGGTAATTTGATATAGAAACAGTTAAGTGGCGATCAATTCATCATTCATAATTTTTAAAACTGAAAGCATTGCTTAAAATGAGGATTTTAAGTAGAATTGAAATAGATGGGTGTTATATATGACAGTCACAGCTGAATTTGATTTAAAAAAATGTTAAGAAGGAGGAAGGAGAAGATATGAGATAATGTTAAAATTGCTCTCGTCATAGGGCAAGCCCAACGGTGAGGCCTTTATTCAGATGACATCTGCAGATCGTGCTTGCCTTGCGGCGCAGACGTGCCACATGAAGTACATGCGCGAGCGGTATGTGGAAGTCTTCCAGTGCTCGGGTGAGGAGATGCAACTTGTGCTCACGAGCGGGATCAGAAATGAAAAGGCCCCACAACCACAAGGTAACCGGATGATCAGATATAATTAGTCATCCATTTCTCTGATTTTCATCCAGTGTCATGTTACAGTGAGACTATCATACTATTCCTAACAATGCGCAAGTAATAGTGAAAAAAAGTATGACGTGAAATTCCCACAGTGACAACATTATATTTGCGGTTTCGTAAGTCCTAAATTAAAATAATGCGACACACGTGCTTAAAATACACCATAATTAACCCTTTCGTGAAACATACATACATACAAACTCTCCAAACAGAAGATAATGTTATAGACACAAAAATCATTCAAACAGTATTATCACAATGCATACCATGAGATTAAAACCAATATCTTTCAGATAGTTCACGCTGGACAAACTTTTTCGAAAGTTTGAAACATGTGGGAAGGTCCACTGCTTGGACTGATCTCCTTAGTAGATTCGTGTGCAAGATATATATATATATATATATATATATATATATATTATATATATATTAAAATGATTATATAAATACACGCCATGAATATACAATATTATATGCAACCACATGGTCACAATGAAAATAATATCATTATGGTAAAGACAGTATCCTAGTCTCCTAGGGAAGTATCGTTGTAGAAATATGGACGTTGAATCATGTGATGGTTTGCATTGTGGATGGGTCTTTATCATATTCCAAGTATTCCAAAGAGGGATTGCTACTCACGCACCCTCTAAGTGTCACTTCACTGCATTAGTTGTCAATTATACATGTATTTCCCAGTAAGGGTTCTGAGAGCGACAATGGATACTCGTGCTGGTTATTGAAGCTTAGTGGAGATTTCGATCGTTCAACGAGATGGAAAACTGACCAGTATTCCATAAATACAATGGTAATTACATTATTACGATAATGACGACAATGATAAAAACAAATGTATCGCACACAAGTCATCGGATTTCTGCAACAAATTCGAGTTCCCCGTTTGTAAAAATGAACATTTCCACGTTACTATTCAACGCCACTTTTTTTCTCTCTTGAATCTGTCATTAGTAAATGCAATATCTCCGACAACTCCACTGGCGTATCAGCATCCGCATCACCCCCACGCCCAGCTTCATCATCCTTCGCAACTGCCACAGGTCAGCGCTGGTACCATTATACCCACCATGCCTCATTTGACGGCGCATCCTGCCAACGCCACTCACCACCCACAGCACCACCTGCCGCCCGGCGCCACATTCTTGCACCAGCAACAGCTGGTTTACCTCCCTTCCGGTTTCCCGAGTCCGCCTGTGTCTCCTACCGGACATCACCTGTATTACCCAGGAACCGCAGCTGGAAGCGTGGCACAGAGCAACGCCATGATCCGGCTGCGCGGGTTGCATACTGGCGCGACAGCACACGACGTGGCCAAGTTTTTCCAGGGCTATGGGGTGAGTACTTTAATTCATGACTAACCCCGATCTTAACAATCATCTTAACATTTTGCCTCGAGTGTCACTCGGTTGATTTTACGGGAAGTCGAGGGACTAACTAAAGCGCGGAAATCCGTAGTTGTACCATGATGACAGAGGGGTAAAGTTGTGCATATTAGAAGAAATTGGAGAGGTGGATTGCCCAATGGTAGGAGTTCGATCCTTTCAGCGGGCATTGCTATGCTGGCTAGCTGGTTTTTACTGCCTGAAAAAAAAAAAAAAACCCAAAATCTAAACTTTTGCAATCTACTCTGCCAGTATGAGGATGTTTGTTAAAGCTTTTTGCTGGTGATACCTATTATGTCTCCTCAAATTCATGCTACTGTGAGTACAAAAGATAATTATGTGATTGCATCACAAGGACAGCTCTACCGGGATACCTTTACCATCATAATACTAAGAAGAATTCCGGTAAACTAATTTGTAATGCAAGCTATGCTACTATTAATTGTCCACGTCCACGTAATCAGCGAAGCACGGAAATTTGGATCCGTACAATCGAGTATGCGGTGCATGACACAGTTCATCAACACTGATTCCTTTGCATGACTCTCACTCCAAGAGCACTGAAACAAAATGCATCACCAAGACTATCATAAAAAGTAAGAGTAATATTATTGCTTGAAGACAAAATAAACAATAATTCGCCGCTCATTTAACATCAAGAGGAGACCAGTATAAATCATACTAGCATATTGAAGCCAACATGCTGTTATCACAAGAGTTGATCCTGACACCAAGAAAGCTTGCTGGAGGCTTGTTGACGTAGGGACATCTAGATTCCACATATCACAATTCCATGTAAGTTCTTCATACAAAATGACGATAATATCAATGATCAAGGTGATGATGGCAATGATCGTAAAAAGAGTTATGATGCAATATAAAGAACAATAATATTAGGTATAACCTAAACAATATTTAATGAGCAGTATACGGCAGATTAGCTCTTACTTGCTCTTACACATAAAGAGAATATTGGAGGAAGTTTCATTCATGTCATGTCATGCATCTCCATGTGCTGCATGCAGACTTCTCTCAGTTTACGATCCCTCCCATTAGATGTGACAAGATGGATGTTAGTCAGAGATAATGTCTGCTTTCACAAACAGAACGAGAAATGATTTCATTTAAGGAGCTGGAGACATAGGATGTGTTCCTATGACTGAATATCAATCATATTCGCTCCCTCTCGTAGGAATGAATTATTGCTTGCCTCTTCCTCATGTAGGTGTGTTGCAAATTGCCCCTACAACTCTGAAATATGTTTTCATAAATCAAGAATATAATTTCCAGAGCTTACTCACTTTTTCGCTGGCACATAACTTGTCAAAGCAACTGAAATGAGCGTTAGTAGGAAAAAAATCCGATCATTACTTATCGAATTAAGCACACTCGTAATCTTGACGTCTGCTCTGTGTAAATGCAATACCAAACTATCGAACTTTGGTTGTAATAGTTATATTGTTTTCTCTTCCATAGATTGTTAAAATGAAATAATGGAATGACTCGTCCACAGTAATTTGACTCGGGATTTCCTGTGCAAAAGTGTATTGTTGTAGTGAAGGTAATGACTGATCCTAATTCGCAAATTGTTCGCGTGCTTTTTCATTAGGAGGGGGTCAGGGTCGTGGGGAATCTGGGCGGAGCCTCAGGAAACTCCTTGGTTTTAGTGGATTTGTAATTGTATTTTCGTTTTTCTTTCCAAATTTTCAAGATGTTTTCGTGTCCAAAATGTTCCTTTATGCATATCTTTCGTAGCCAAAAGTGCAATTGTATGTGCGTGTGTGCGCGTACGTGCGTATGTGTGAGTATGTACCAAAGATAGTGTACCCACCCCGCGACCGATGAAGTCATAATACACGCACAATCACGTGATTGCAATTCAGCTACTAAGTACTTATAACGATGTTTTAGGGAACACTATTCAGATTTTAGGAATGCAATAAAGATCTCGAATAACTGAAGGTTGAAGAAGAATCAATTTGTGAAAAACCCATTTTCTCACACTTTGTACCGTGGTAGTCGTGATAAGTGTTCTCAATCGGTCCAAGGTTTATTAGTCAAAAGATTATCGTAACTTGTCGAAATGAACTAAATGTCTTCGATAAACTGAACTGAACTGAACAGAGTAGATGTGAGAATAAAGTGCATGCATGTCCCCTCATTTCGTTAGGCTTGTTTTCTACAGGACGTGTACACTAACTATATAGCGCATATTGATATGTTACATTGATTTTCATGAATCATTTTATTTCTAATAACTTCCGAAGGGATTAACAGCGGCCCGCACAACGGATTCATGGCCATGACTGCCGGTCTCCGGGTCGGCAACAGAAGGGGGTCTTATGTAAACCCTTCTGGTCTTCGAGATAAACACAGGGTGAACAACTAACTATGCAATAGGTACAAGATGCAGACAAATTACAAAGAATACCGCCAAAATGATGTCATCAACAAAATAGTAGTATACATTAATGGCACGCGCTTGACATGTGATGGGATACTCATTCGGTGCATTGGTTCTAAACTGTATTGCTATAATCCATGGTAGCGTTTGTTACCATCTCCACGGTGTGGAATGTTGAATTTTGATTATGCGCCTCTCCAAGAAAGTAAATCATTACTAGTCATTGTCTCCTTGGCAGCGGGTTATTACTGATCCATGCGATTGGGGTGTATACTGCAACATGGGTGATGTGGGATGCAATACGGGGTATCGCGAGGCAATATCATTCCATTGCACGTCCTAACCTTCAGAAGCATTCATTCAGTCTCTTATTGTCTTCACGTCACAGCTTTCTTTGTTGTTGTTGTTCTCTCTCTTTCACATTGTTTTATTCTTTCACCAAGCATTCTAACAGCGGGGTTGCGGTGATATTAAGGCATCTTAATCTGGTCTATTGTTATTAACTCATTTTGTTCTCCTTGCATGCCACTGTATAGGATCCTCCATCTTTCGTCTCTTCCAGTTTTGTGTCATAACAAGTTCGTATCGTATGAAATAGCCTAAACAAGCAATTTTTAGCTATATATGGAACGATGTAGGAAAGGTGATTGTAGCTCCTGTGCTGTCAATACAGAAACGTAGATCCGTCTGTTATATCCGGCTACGTCTCTGGTTACTTGTGTGTGTGTGTGTGGGGGGGGGGGGGGGTGGGGGGAAATGTCTGTTATTCTAAAGGTTAGTTAATCCGAAAGTGAAGTAAGGTTCGTTATTCCGAAACACACAAATTCCCTATGACTATATAGATGCTCGTTAATCCGAAAATGAAAAAGTGTACATTATAAATCCGAAAATTTGTGGCGTTATTCCGAGGATTCATTATTCCGAAAATGAATTAAGATTCGTTATTCCAATGGTTCATTATTCTGCAAAATGAAAAGAAGGTGTGTATAAACAAACCGTCGGAATTACGAACCTTATTTCGTTTTCGGATTAAAGAACCTTCGGAATAACGAACGTTTGTTTGTTTGTTTGTTTGTTGTTGTTTTTTTTAGCATTTTCGGATTAATGAACCTTTGGAATAACAAACCTTATTTTATTTTCATATTAAGGTACCTTCAAGATAAATATTCTTAATCAATTTTCGGATTGACCCTCCTTCAGAATAACGAACCCTCGGAATAACGAACCTTACTTCATTTCCGGATTAACAAACCTTCTGAATAACGAATTGTAACCGTGTGTATAATTATGTATGGGGGGGGAGGGTAATTGTGTGTACTACTACGAAAATTGATGTTTTTGTCAAGTCAAGAAGGTTTAGCATTACGCATTAAAGAGGTAAGATTCCTGTAAATGAGGATTGCCTGACGAGAGAGTTTTGTATATCTTACTCTGACAAATTCAAAGTAACAGATCAGTGCACGTTAAAACAAAACACTGAGGTATAGTGTGCAGAAGTTACGATTTTTTTCCGGTAGTAAAATTGTCATCTAACATCACGTCTTTTTATACTTCGATCTCATGCGACCCTGACGTCGCTTGCCCACAAATCCTAATTGCTGAAGAAAGACACACAAGCACACACAAATCAAGACTTTTTTTTGGGGGGGGGGGGGGGGACAAGTCGTGCTGATCAATAATCAACGTCCTCTGTCATTTCAGGTGCACAAGATTATAATCTCTCATAAATACTGTCTATTTCGACCAAAGGTAGAACAATTTTTGACAGAAACTGACATTAAATTTCATTTCGAATAACATTAGATTATCTTTACAAGGAGGGCTAGAACGACATGTTGGATGACTTTATCACATTATTTTTTAGCCTCGTATAGAAGATGCATAGATATACGCCTGAAAGCGTTACATTGTCCCTTGAATCAAACAGCATGTCTTTGCGTAGACTAAAATCTCTTTCGAGACATGAAAAACAGCAATTTCAATATCGCAGCAATTATTATTCAAACTCTATCTTTCATTCTAACATTACTTCTAATGATAAAGCAAATTAAATCGTTACTGTTTGGTAGTGGAATCAAACTGGAATTTGTTTGTTTTTTCATTTTTATTTGTGCATGTAAAGACATTTGTGCATGTTCAGGTAATTGTAGCGATCCAACAGTGTTATGTTGCATTATGTCAGGTCCCCAATCATCTCGACAAAGATGATTTGATTTCTCCCACTGGAGCGTGCCAGTTCAACACAGATTATCGATAACGTACAGTAATGGGATATGATATGAAGTGTTTTCAGAATTAAAAAAAAAAAAATGTATCCGTCTTCTTAAACTGTTTGAAAGACTGTTTGTATAGAGACTGTTTCTATACATCTATACATCAATTTAGACTAAATAGTAAAATGTTAAATACCTATTTCTGCAATCGATAGAATATGGTTTACCGAAGAAATATTGCATAGAAAAAATATTGCGCAACAGTATTTTCCCAAAAAGAAGACTAACATCACTGAACGGGTGGCTACATCTATGCTAATTATCAGTTTGCATGAGATAATTTAAGCAATGCTGAGTATTAGCTGCAGTGTACATTCATCAAAAACCAACGCCAACTTTACACTGTTCTTTATCGGTCAAACAGTAATTGCCACGAGCGCGTCATTTTACTTCAATATACAGCGACAATTAGATTTTTGGGTTTTGAATATGGAAATTAAGAGGCCCATAGCCGGTTTGCTCGTGAGATATATGACTCTTTTAGCACAAATTATCCGAAACTGAACAACTGAGAAGACAAATAATGATGTTTTTCTCGCATGATATTTTGTTCAGGTACTACATGGAAATTTTTTACCATCATTATGATCATGTGTGAGATAGTAAGCATTTCAGCATTAAAAGTACTGCATATCTTCAAGAAGTGTGTGATATTCCGTTTTGACTCTTACGAATTTTTTATTTCATGCGTTTTTTCAACAAACTTAATGTCTTTCTCTGAGTGAAGTTGAGTTTTTGCATCAGCAGTGTTTCATAAACTGTTTGCCATCATCCTTTTTGCATTTTACCACTTTAAGGTACCTCCTGACAGCGTTCAAATGACTCAAAGCGGAGAAGCCATGGTCCCCTTCACCTCCCAAGACATTGCTGTCAGGGCCCTGCAGGACAGACAACGGCAATTCGCCGGCAAAATGGAACTATTCGTAGCCTGAAAGAGAGAAAGTAAAGGTGACCGTCTCCAAAATACAGCATAACAAGACTTCATGGAACATACGTAGGAACGTGTACTCGGAATTGGCCTACAGTCAGATGCTTTATTCATACTTTTGGTAAACTCACAAAATATCACGCACCGTACAATAATTATTATTGGCAGATAACGACTTTTTGTGGATGACACTCTTTGACGTACCCATGTCCTCCGGTGCGCTGAGGCTGTGTTTTAGCAGGGATGTATCTCCCTGCATGGTTTTACCGTACGATGTTGGATGTTGGTTAAATGCGATAGGTTGATGATATATCGATCCATCGTTATGACATTTTATCTATAGCGGAATAGCTCTTCCAAACAAATATTACAACTTGAAATTTGTTCTCCCTTACGTAATCTCCGAATACCTGCTTCGCTTTGACTTATTTTGATCGCACTATTATCAACAAGGCTATACATTCATCAGGATTTCAGCGATTGTACCATAATGACACTCTGCAAGAGAAGTCTTAACCAGAGAAATGCTACATGTTTACCGCGCTTTACTGCAATATGCATATATATATATATATATATGTATATATATATATATATATTTGTAAGAAGAACGAGTCTCAAATACGCCATGGATCCAACAAGAAGTGTTTTTTTTTTTATTACAAAAAATAATAATAAATATTGTAATAAAAAAAAAACCCTTCTTGTTGGATGAAAGTTCCAAGATATATATATATATATATATGACATTGGAGGACACTACCTATAGGTCAGCAATTTTTGAAATGGTAGATGACCCACTTACACGATTGAGAATGTAAATAAAGTGCCTACAAAGTCTGAACTGAATAATGAATCATTTGCATTGCTCTCTTTCTGTTGGAGACATTCTTTCCTTCCAGCAAATGTTCCACATGCTGGTCGTGTTTCCGCATGTCATACTGAGCATGTGTAGCCTTGAAGAAAACTTAAAACTGTAAACGGTACTGAACGTTATGGCTGATATAAGAATACGCTTGCCAGGTTTTGGTAGGGTGATTAGAATATCATTTGATGAGTACGTGTTTATTTGCATTTTCTGCTAGAAAGCTAGTGTAATTGTACCGAGTTGGTAGAACAATTACATTGCATATCAGCAGTCATGTTCATGCCGACAATGTGTTTGAATATATTCAGTCGCCTTCTTGTAATCTAGTTTCATTGATCGTTTTTGTATTCTTATTGTACATCTCTGATAATTCCAACTCTAAAGTCACTCATTTCTTACTAATTGATTGCAGTTTTTATAGTGTTTAATCTTTTCTAGTCATTATCCTTCTTTCTCTCTTCCTCTGTATCTTTCCTTTTCCCCTAAACTGAATATCATACTGTTGATTAATTTCGAATTAAATAAAACTACCACTGGCACCTTTTCTACAAATTGGGACATCACATTCCCTACATGCCACTAGCTTGCACAACTCATAATTTGGCAAGTATTGATATAGCATTACGATAATTCTCCGAAGTGTAGAGAGGATAATCGAAATGTGTTCGTTTTGGGTAGAATTTCATACTGGGGTTAGGTGTCCTTAACTCTCGTAAGCATGGTTGTGATTCATGCGACAATTTTCATAAATATTAAAACCTTGCCATTACAATGTCAGTATGTAAAAAGATGTGAAACTTGGATCTTCGCTAGAAAATTAAACAATTAGTGTTTACTGTGGCCTCTTTGACGATGATTAAATTGTTTATCCAGTCGCAAAGACGGGTGTCTAGTAACTGGAAAGTCCGCCAATAATCAGTTACTAATATACTTGCCTCAAAATATCAAATTTGGAATCTTACCCACAGGAATGCAAACATTGATATGATACGTTTGAATATTGTTGCTCATTGTTGATATCCAATAATTTAGAGGGTATTTTCTATTATTTTGCTTGCTTATTCATGTAAAATTCATTATGTGTGTCAGAAACGTTGAACATAATTGTATATATTTGATGTTTTCCGTTGCGAAGTGGCAACACCATTGTGCCTTGCAAAAGTATATTAATGGTCGTCTTCCCTATTAAACATGCTGATGTATGTGAAGAGAACGACTTTTATATAAACATAGAATAGATGTAATTTGTCAAGTCATCATCTTTTTTTTTAACATTTCAGCATATTCAATGCCTTGAAATTGTGCAACAAAGTCTCTTGTCTTCCTAGTATCCTAATGTTGTCATTCCTGTTATCGTTTTTGACCTGCGGGTATCGTTTGGATACGTCGCTGAAATTGTGAGCACGCGATTGTTTTCTGTAAAGTATTGAAAAATTCAGCCTGTCCACGGTTGGCGATTCGAGGGAAAATGCAGACCTCTATAACAGAGTGCCATGTGTAATTCATATATTTGTTACATTTTTTGTGCCTTTACACTTGTTGAGAATTCATTGCATCCATGGATAAAAAGCGCTTAATATCAATAACAATGTCGAAAATTCTTATCGCATTACTGTTGTGTATAAATATGACACTTCTGTTCTATTGGTTTTAATGGAAATTGATGAATAATGTCCAAAAACAGGTTTTCACTCATTTGATCGGCATCAATTAAAGCTAAAAAGCATGTGCGCTATGATAGAGTACAAACTTATTCCAAACTCTACAATCTAAACGATTCACCCTTGGAAGCCAATCTTCCGACATAATTATGGGTGTTTATATCATTATGGCCTCTCTTGATTTCAATCCAAACAAATCTCAGTATAACACAAACGTGGACTAGCTTGGTGTTTTGCGACTTCCGTCTTGCTGCCTTTTTTCAAGGAAAGAGAACATAGAAATTAGATAGCTGAATTAATTACTTTTTGTTTATCTACGTGTTGAACGAGACGGATGGTGGAACACCTTGGCAGCCCAGTGCGACATTCTGTACACGGCAATGAAAAATACAGATAACATAATAATGTGTAGCCGATTTTTTTTTTTCCGGCAATGAAATTGCATTCCTCGGGGAAGGGTACATGTGGAGCTACGTGGTGGACATTTCTCTGCATCTATTTTTCATTCCAGGGTTAGATGTTAAAATGAACCGTTGTATTGGTTTCAAGCAAAGAAATCGTATGACACAAATTGAAAAAGAATTATGAGAGAATCTATTGATGAATTTACTGAGAGAGAATGTTATGTATTGTAAAGTAAAAAAAATGTAGCATTTTACGCATTATCCATATCATTTCTTTACAAAATGTAGTTTTATTTCGTAAAGTTTTTATAGATTTAGCTATTTTGATTGAAAGCATTATAATCTAGACAGAATTGTCATGAAATTATACAGATTTCATGGTCGTCATAATTTTAGATAAAATATATTTAGTAATCTAGATTGTGTATCCTCTGTATAGATGTTGAGCTTGTCCGTTGTGATAGTGAAGTTCTATCTACAAAGCATATGAATGTATATTTTGTTTCGTTTTACGTATTATAGTGTTACGCACTTGCCACACAATTCCCACTGTTTGCTGTTTAACTTGTTTTTTGTCCTGTCTGTTTTGTCAACGAGTAATGTGTACCATATACTAGCACTTTTAGGAAAGATTACACTTTGTTTTCGTATGAAGAGGTTGAAACTGTATTTACTCTTGTTGCCTGTGTATAATTACGTTCACTATGTGTATTTCATGTAGATTAGTTCCATATGTAAAGCCGCGTGCACATCGGTAGATCCCACTTGGATCCCGTCTTACATGTTGGATACTTGCCTAATACTCAAAAATCGTGATCGTGTATTAAACACTAGTATGGTGACGTTTCGTTTTCCTGTATTATACGCCATGGAACACGGCAATGTCTATTATAGTTATTCGGCGCGGACGGTACACCTTTTTTTATTATATACTTCATTTAGCTGTAGTGAATTCATGGTAGGTAGATGGTGCCATTTTGTAACACACTATAACCCTGTAAGTACGAGTAATCCCATGTTAATACGAGAACCTCTTTGCACATTTAGTTCAGCTTATCTTCTTACTTGTGTTACAAAGGCATTTTTATTTTTCTCCGAAAATAAGATCCTCCCACCCAAACTATGAGAATTATTAATATATATATATATATATATATATATATATATTTTTTATTTTTTATTTTTTTTTTTTTTTTGCAAAAGGGCAAACAGAACTCTGTGGAGGCAGCAACTCGAATCTGAAGAGTGCAAAAAGGGGAAAAAATTCATGAGATTCAACTAAATTTTCGATTCCCACAATTTGATGCTTCTGAATGCCATACAACGTGTGAATATAAGGAGTGCTGCTATTGCTAGATTCTCGAAGAAATTAGTTAGAATGGTTGTTTGTTTGCCCGCTTGTCACACCCTCAGATATTCATGCTAAAGAGAACTCAACACAGAGCTCTCTACCTCTTGGAAACCAATATTGGAAATTGGGTGTTTAAATGGAACTACAGGCTTCATCGGCAAACTTACTCTAGTATAGTGATGTGTTGTAGAGGTACAAGTGTATTTTTTTGTTGCCCTTTGCGATTTTTGTCAGTGCGCGACTATTTTGTTGGGGTTTATTTTTTCATTTATGGTAATGGGTATGTTCTTTTATTTGTCTATTTGCTTGTTTTTATTTTTGTTTTATCGTCATTATTTGGTGTCATCTGAATATCGCCAGGGAACACAGGGTGAACTAAACAGTGTCAGCGTCACATAGTGGCCTAGACACACGTGCTACGCATGCTACGTGCAATATTGTCGCAAATGTCGGGAGCATCCAAGGAATAATAATGTCCTAATTCGAATTGGCGAGAAAACCACATGATGGGAGTGAGTGATTTTGTCTATAACCTTTTTGGTATCACACGGGTGAGTACACCTGGAACTGCCAACACTGCTAGTCTTCTCTGACCAGGGAAATCAATATACTGCCTTATTTCAAACAAGTGCCTATCAATATAAATGAATCAACTTGAATAAATGTGAAGTGCCCATCATGAATTTTATTAATGCATAAATAGTCTTCTTCCTTGTAACTTATGTCATGAAAATGTTTACAGGAACATGTGTATACTGTAACACGATTTTTGCAAGAATAGAATCCCAACAGACTGCATGTTATTTTATTTTTTTGAACAAGGAGGGAATGACAAAGAGATATCACAATTGATATCCGAATGCTTGCACTCCTATTGCTTATGAACAGATTTAATGACTCATGAATGACATGATTCATTTTTTTTTTTTTTTTTTACAAATCATACCATGTATCATCCATTCTAGTGAACAGAAATAAATTTCCAGTAATTGTGTACATAATTTGAGTATCGGCTGTTACTTCACTGGTTGCAAATTAGAGCGCAAATGTCTGTCTGGTTGAATCTACCATCAAACATATCTATATTTATATATATATATCTATGAACATCGGTACCCAACTAGATAAATGTGCATCCACAGGTACAAACAGCCATCTCTTATTGACACAAAATTCCAGTTAAATGCACATGACTTTAATAAAGGCAAGGTAAGAAATGAACGGTAAGATGGATACACGTATAGATTGTGCAGACATCAACGAAGTATATGGTGTATAGACACAAAAGAAGTATGATTCTTACTGACCCAAATTTGACTGTACGTGGTTAAACTCCAAGCCATAAAAGTCTAGCTTAGATTTAAATGTTAAAATTTAGATTGGAGATCTCCTGTTCGGTTTGATTTAGTTAAAAGATGAGCAATACATCTAAACTCCTCAAAATAAGTTCTGCAATTAAAGTTTGACATATCATATTTCTCTTATACCCGCATTATCTTCATTAAATATGACATCATAAGAAAACCTGATTAATTATCTTTAAAATGACACCTCACTTGCTATGATTGGGTGTTCTTGGAATGTGCAAAACAGCTGGGTATGGGAACAGATCAAAAGTGAAAAGTCGCAACAAATCTTGATAATGTACAGTTTTGATGAAAAAAGGCCACTGGAATAAGCAATGCTGAAATGACAGCACTTTCAAAAACTCCTATTTCCTAGACATTAGATGACCGTTTGGTCAATCTTTATGTTTAATTTTAATCTGCAGTTTTTAATTCACGGATGAAGCCTGGAATCTAATGATAATCTCACAATGCATTCTTTTCAAGCACATTCCTTCCCTGAAACGACAAAGCAAATGGGAATTGTACTGTTTAACATAACACGTTTGCTCTATTTTGCAACATTTCACATTTGACCTTTCCTCATACTCAGTCATACTGTGCATTTCAGGAATACCCAATCTAGCAAGTGAGTTGTCATTTTAAAGATAGTTAATCAGGCTTTCTTGTGATGTCATATTTAATGAAGATAATGCGGGTGTAAGAGAAATATGATATATCAAACTTTAATTGCAGAATTTATTTTGAGGAGTTAGTATCAAATTTACAAGAGATCAGATATAACCTTTCCCTTGGCCCAAATCTAGAATATGATAAGATCCTACATCTTATAACGTGTACAATTACTTGTATATTCAATTACCATCGATTTTAATCAAGCAATATATTGTACAACTACGTAATACATGTAGAATGCCTTGTATTTGCGACTACATGCTACAAGCAAAAAACACAAGCAGCTATAGTCAGGAACATAAGACCAGAACATGTTTGGAGGAACCCACAGCAGACTGTCTGCATTTGTTTGGTCCTATCTCTATATCATGTACTTTGGTATTGCTCAAGTACTTAGCAAGTTGTTATCAGAATTGTTTGTTTTTATGTCACGCATGTTCAAAAACTCAGATAATGGGGCAAAATTGTAAATTTCTTTCAATGATGGCATTATGAGAATGAAAGTGTGATACGGTGGAATGATGCTGTAGTGACATGAGCACTCTACCGCTTGTCCCTTCAAGTCACATCAATGATGAAACATACAAAGCACAGATGGAGAAGACCACTAGTATTCAAGTAGATTGTAGAAGTACCACTGACATGGAATCGCTAGAAGCACTCTTGTCAGTATAGGTGAAATTCTTGTGTCTACTTCATATAAATCTTCTTGTCTTGTGTGTGTAAAAGAATTGCATATATTCATATTAAAGTACATTGTAAAACAGAAGATCAAAAGAAATCACTAATTTCATAAAATCATGCCTTTTGCATCATCAGTCTCCTACAAAATATTCAACACGTCAAGAAATTGAGTCAATATCTAGCAATCAGCCTACATACACTGACACAGACAAAAACACCCCTTTACACACACACACACACACACACACACACACACACACACTTCACTACCTGGTATTCTAAAAACTGCATTTTGATACTCATTTTTTTTTTTTGGCTATAGTTTGTTGTTCCAAAAATGAGAAAGTTTTTTTTTTTTTTTTCCCGAAGGCTCATTCATCCGAAAATTAAAAAATAAAAGGTAGTTTGGTATTCTTAAGGCACTTTAATCCAGAAATTAAATTCATATCAATAAAATGAGATTTATAAATCTGAACAAACTAATGTATGCACTTTTTTTCTCTCTCATTTTTGGATTCACAAATCTTTGGAATAATTATTTTTTCTGATGAAAGAACCTTCAGAACAATGATCCTTATTTCATTTTCGTGTAAAAGAACCTTCTGAACAGTGAATCTTATTTCATTTGAGACTACAAAACCTTTGATATAATGCCACAAGTACCTTCCTTCATTTTTGGATTATCCAACATCAGTGACTAGGTATATGGAAGTTGTATGTTTCGGAATAACAAGCCTTATTTTATTTTCATATTAACGAACCTTCGGAATAATAAACAGCACCTACTTCATTGATGCTGTAAACTCTAGATGCCATAAACCATTGGATTTTCTACTGAGTCTGCACTTAGATGCCACCACCCCAATATTGAAAAAAAAGTAAACTGCAGAAAACCCTCCCCATATAAATGCAATATTCAACATGGCTTTTAAATTTATGTATCATGTCACTTTTATTCTTTATTGCACATGCAAAAACATAACAGGTAATAAAGGATACAAATTGATGAAGGCATGTCCCTTCTTCTTGCAACATAAACTCATACTCAGTCATTCACTCCATAAATCCACTGATTAAGCCATTTTAAAAATAATAAAATGTGAAACACATCTTAGCTCTCCCAAATTCAGTGTGTCAGGACTCTGGAAATACCAGAGTATTTCCAGAGTCCTGACACTGTATCCATAATGTCCTACTTCCCATACTGTAGTAAGTGAACAAAACAGTTCAGAACCAAATTAACATTTTCTACAGTGTTGCTAATCAATATGCTCTTATTTCTTACAACATGTGTTTTATTTTGCTTGTGTTGTTTTGAACTTATTTGGGGAGAGGAACACTGCATGATGCCTTGTGTGCAACAGACACTGCTAGTAAAGCTATGTTAAATATGTATGTAGAAATAATCATTACATAAGTGAGAAAGGACTGTACGGAATACAGTATTTCTCTTTCTTAAGTGACCTTGTGGCAGATTTCATGATAATCTTGCTATCCTCTCATTGTTCCATGCACACAAACCCCTTGAGTGTATCACAAGCCTTGTGATAGCCTCACTAGTCTTCTAATCCAAGAATGTTAATCCACAGAGTGTATCACAAGACATTTTATAACAAGATTATTTTGAAAAATAGAAGGATTGACCAGTAGAAGTTTCTATTTTAAGTAATCTTTACAGCACTTGTGCTGTATTCTCAATTATTATCCACAAACTCTGTTGCATATCATTTTCCATTTGATCTATATCAAGTTCATAATGATGGACTACATGTCCAATGATATTTACATGGCTCAAATGATTTCACAATTCACAGCATGATTCAACAACATATTCATCCTTTCAGAAATAAGAGCATTTGCATATTTGAAAGGTTTGTTTATCTACACAACTTTTCAAATAGTAACTTATTTCCACATATAGATGATGATTTTATCATTCTTTTACATTTGGTGTAAGCTGAAATGACAACTGCTGAAGCTTTCCTTTCTAACTGTTGTGTCTCTTCATGTTTCTTTAAAAAGGTGAGCATGCTTTGTTTTTCATACATATATCGACACACTATGACAAAATTGGGACGCTGAATTTGCCTTTCAACAAACTGCACTGAGTACACTGCCTTCAGGGTTTTATGGCCAAAAATAGCTTGAATACATACAAAGCAAAATCTTCTCCATGCTACCCCAAAAATTACACTGATTTCAAGCAATGGTATCCATTTTGCTTTATAGGCAGTAAAACAATTGCTTTCTGCTTCCTGTGATATCATGGCTTATGAACTAGAATATCAAAGAAACATTTGATTAAGTGAACATATATATATATATATATATATATATATATATCCCCCCCCCAACACATTTGATGAGAGCTTTTCTTCTGACCTACACTTTTAACATGACAAAATTTGGGATCAGATCCATTACTTAAAGTCACATTCCAACAGTAACTGTAAACTGAGCCTACTGATTTGATTCTGATGTACTTTGGAGACTTAAAAACAACTAGAAATGTCGCTATGGCGACTGGTATGCCTCCGCCATAATGCATGATTCTCCTAATGGGTCTATAGTACATGTGGACAATGTGTGATTACATTTTAACAAAATTGGCAAAATATCAAAATGACACATAAGTTTATGCACCGAGTAATTTTCAAGGTACCATGTATGGAGAAAAAGTGCAATTTCTGTATTGAACAGTAAATTGTTATCATTTTCATCTGGCCTTTGATTTATAAGAGAATCACTGTCAGGCAGAACATACATAAATATGTACTAAGTTTCAAGATAACTTGAGCCACTTCCGAGATATGGAGAAAGAAGTAAGTTCAGCACTTTCACTTTGACCTTTTGACCTTTGACCTTCTTGGCAAAAAAAAAAAAAATCCCAGATAATTTCTATTGGGTTATACATGCATACATCAAGTTAAACAAAATAATCCTGCTGGCATTGCATAAATATAAGGAAAATAGTAAAATTTTGAAGTATTGCCTTGACCTTTGACCCCTGACCTTTGACCCAATGAACCCTGAATTCCCTAGATAACCACTGCCAGTCAGTACATGCATATATACTATGTTTCATGAAGATACCTTGAACAATTTCCAAGATACAGAGAAAAAAGTAAAATTTTAACACTTTACTTGACCTTTTGACCTTTGACCTTTTGACCTCATGACCCCAAACTTTCACCAGAGAATCTTAATTGGGTAATACATGTATACACAAAGTTTCAAGAAAATATCTTTAGGCATTGCATAGATATGGGGGAAATAGTGAAATTTTAATCATTTGACCTTGACCTTTTGACCTTTGACCTTGAGCATGTGCACCCAAAAGTTGATAGGCACAACTTCACCCCCTAATACACATACATGCCAAGTTTCATTAGGATACCTCAAAAGGTTTTGGTAGTTACCCTGTCCACAAAATTCATTACGGACGGACGGAAGGACGGACGGACGGAAGGACGGACGGACGGAAGGACGGACGGACGGACGGACGGACAACCCGAAAACATAATGCCTCCGGCACCACTTCGTGGCGGAGGCATAAAAATACCTTTTACACTCTATTTTTGAACACATTACGGAACTGTCTGTTCCTTTGCACCAATACCTAGTGCACAGAAAGTACATGCAATGGAAGACTGGAGGATTTATCACACACGGTGAGCAACTTACTTAGTTTTACAACAATAAATATGGTGACAATTTATTTTCCTAATGCTGACCAAGCAATCAACATATTGGGGTTTCAAACCAACAAAGCAAAATTCTCACAACCTACTTGTCTATGTATTTGTCTCACACTAAGTCTGCTCATATGCTTTGACTAGTATCCTTTACAATTCCCTTATTATTTTCCCTTTCTGTGCAGAACTGGATACATTTGTAGTTTGAATGTTGAGGCATTGTCTGTCACTGCTTCATTTCTTTGGACCAAAACATGCCCCCTCTCATATTCACAATGCTCAGAGTGTAGACAATTTAAATCAAAGACAAAACCAAAGATTCACCTATTCAATCAATCTTAATTCATTCCTTTGCTATATACATATCCGAACATTTGAAATTATATTCTGTATCTTACTGCAACTTTTCAGTTCTGTATTAATGTGCATAGAAATGCCTATGTCAAGCACTCTATTAATGTCAAGTATTATCATTTACTCTTATGGATATCATTTCAGCATTGAGCCTTTAAATAAAATGGAAACATCATATAAAACGTCAGTCCAGCAAAAAGTACTAACCAGACCAGGCAGACTTTCTCATTTTCTTTTGTAATTCAAATGTATCATCACTTTCACAAGGTAAACAGAGAATTAAGGTCCTACTGCCAGATTTTCTTTTTTTTTTCTTCAAACCAACAAAACTAGTTCAGTCAAATGACAGCATCTTTGCATTTGTTACACTGTTCTGTTCAAAGGCACCCTTAAATTCAATTCCAAATTTGAAACTTGATTGTATTGTTAACCACTCCCAAATATTCAGCTGCTCTTCATATAACATAAGACATCAAAACTGTGCACTTTTAATTGATTCTGGGCTATCTAGCAATACTGTAGTGGCTCTATGCATTTCAGTTTTGACCAAGAGTTTGTATAAGAAACGCAATAGGGTTGACATGGTGTGGGTATCATCAAATACTTCAACTGCTTCTATAAGATACTGATTAAAGAAAGGTATATTGAACAAAACAGAGAACTGAAAGTAGTAGAGTACTTCTTTAAGGAATCATGAAAAACAAGGAGAAACTATTGTGCATTTGTTAATAACTGCTACAGCATAATATAAGATGAATGACAATAACACACATGTGCACACACAAATACTTCAGTTCCTCCAGTTATTTATTAAATGTCGTAAAATGAAATGCTTTACAACATCAAAATACAATTAAAATAGGAAAAATGACACTCAAACTGAACTGAAGATGATTGAGCTCTTCCTACATTGCTACGGTTATTTTGTTGACTGCCCCACTGCATCAATGCAGTCACATTCCAGGAAACCAACTAAGAGGCCTGCATGAGGAGGTTGCTGAGCAAGTTGACAACCTCCAGGGGGAGGGCAGCAACACTAGAGCTGAATGGGTCTGGCTGAGTGGTCTTGGCCAGCTGCAGGGTCTGGATCATTGTCAGCCGCACATCTGAAGCAGAATCATGAACATAATTTCACAGAAAAAGACTGTTCAAGGGAAAAGGCTGATGAATTACAATGAGAGCACATAGGTAGTCCAGCTTTTTCTGACAACTAGCATACACACAACAGGATAGTAAAGCCTGATTTCACCAGAGTCCAGCCAGAATGACATTTTTTGAATAAACAAAATATGATTTTACATATGATTAAACGGTTTTGTTTATTTCAAATCCTTGTGTACCCATGTATGTTTCATAAACACCATGGACATTGACAAGTGTGGTCCAAGCCGAGATCGGAACATACAGTGTAGTACAGTAATGACAACTATTTTCAAGGACATGCAAATGGTACAGCTAAACGAAGAAAGGATCAATTGAACTGATCTGTCGTAACTGACTGGGTGGATGCTCGTGACTGATAGGGTACATGGCAAAAATTATGTATATCAAGACATTTGAGAAGTGCAATGGTTCTTAACTACGAGTTTACTTAGAGCATATCATGGGAGTTGATTTACATGATAATGCCGTCATGCGCTATTCAAAACTGATCAATAAAAATTACATGCTCAACAGTGAAAATGCGCAACAGTAATTTTTAGCAAATTTACAACTCTAAAAAAAATCTTTTTAAGTGTTATAAAATGTGATCTGACACATGAGCCATATATCTGACCTCCTACAATTTGATATCAAACAATAAAGAAAATATTGGAGAATAAAAGACAAGGGATGAATGTGAAAGCTGCAGACACTAATAGCGTGCTGTGATGCCCCCCGCTTATAATTGATAAGGGTTACTCTCTCACATGCAAAAAACAGCAACACAGCAGACACAAATAGTGTGCTGCGACAAATGGAGTCAAGAGAAAAATAAGAGACCTGTGGGAAACTATTCAAAAACAAGGTAAGTGCCAAATTGTGTCTAGCCCAATCGCGTACAAGGAATTAATATTTTTTATAACTCCCAGAAGTTAATTGACCTGCTTAAGACCTTTGACCTTGTGGTGACCTTCAACACCCCAAGGGACATTTACCATCCAAGTTTGGTCACAAACGGACAAAGGGATCAAAAGTAATGAGCCATAATCGAAACGCGCCATAAAAACTTAACATTGGGCCCTAAAAACTTGTTGACCCCTTTCTGTAACCTTTGACCTTGTGATGACCTTTAAATCCCCAAGGGACATCTAACGTCCAACTTTGGTCACAAACGGACATAGGGATCAAAAGTTATGAGCCACAATCAAAACGCGCCCTAAAAACATAACAGTGGGCCCTAAAAGTTTGTCCTGTCTGTGACCTTTGACCTTGTGACGACCTTCACCTTCCCAAGGGACATCTTCCATCCAAGTTTGGTTACAAACGGACAAAGGGATCAAAAGTTATGAGCCATAAACGAAATGGGCCCTAAAAACTTAACATTGGGCCCTAAAAGTTCGTTGACCCCTGTCTGTGACCTTTGACCTTGTGGTTACCTTCAACTTCCCAAGAGACATCTACCATCACCCAAGTTTGATTGCCATTGTAGCAACATGTGCTGAGTTACGTGTGATAAGAGAGTCTTGCACGTAAACTTTAACGTATGACCTCAAATGACCTTTGACCTTATCATGTGACCTCTTACAGCACCATAACATGAAGGTACCCCAAGTGCATCCATCACCCAAGTTTGATTGCCATTGTAGCAACATGTGTCGAGTTACGTGTGATAAGAGAGTCTTGCAAGCAAACTTTAACGTATGACCTCAAATGACCTTGACCTTATCCTGTGACCTCCAACGGCACCATAACATGAAGGTACCCCCAGTGCATCTATGACCAAAGTTAGGTTGTAATCCAAGCAACTTATGAGAAGTTATTTGTCAAAAGAGAGTCTTGCAGGTAAACTTTAACAGAGAAAAGAGAGTCTTGCACATACTCTTTAATATATGACCTCAAATGACCTTTGACATCATCACATGACCGTCAACAACACCATAACATAGAGATACCCCTAGTGCTTCTATCACCCAAGTGTGGCTGCCATTGCTGTAATAGTTGCCAAGTTATGCATCATAAGAGAGTCTTGCAGGTAAACTTTAACATTTGTGACGGACGATGGACGACGGACGAACGACGGACGGACGATGGACGGATGCCATTTGGATCCCTTAGTCTCGCCTTCACCTCCGGTGGGCGAGACAAATATGTTGAGATTCAGGGAATGTAGCAGGCCCCTTGGGCAATCCCTTTTAATTTGGGGTATTTTGGACTAAGGCAATGCCACCATTTGTACTAACTACATTGTATAATCCCCTTCCCACTTTGATGACTGCCAAGTTTGGTCAAACTCCACCCATTAATTTCCAAGAAGAAAATGATAATGTCAAAAATTATGCAACATAGCTAATTTGGAATATCTGGGAACCACCATTTGTACAAACTATGATGCCCCCACCCCTGCAGATAATTCCTGCCAAGTCTGGTCAAAATCAAGTCAGCTGCTTCTATTATTAAAAAGCAAAAGATGAAAATGATGCACACTGCATGACAGATGACACACACTAAACAGTAGCAATAGCTCACTTGGGCCATTCCGCTCAGGCGCACTAATATAACAAAATGTGTAATTACCATCTTTCAGTTCTTGTGTAGTTAACACTTGGGCATAGATATTGACAAGTTGGGGGAGGGACTGGACAAGGGTCACTTGACCAGCTTCATAGAGTCGACCCAAGCAGGTGTAGACAGTCACATTTTCCTCCATATCCTCTCTTAGGGGGAGATACTTGAGGAGCATTGGCACCAGCTGAGAGTGAGAGAAAAAAATTATGTGTTAAGATATTTTGACATTGAATAAAAGATTTAGAAAAGACATATTTTGCATATCACCAGCAACATGAATCCTTCACGTTTCATATCATGCTACTCCAAAGTTTATGAAATGATTGATTCAAGCATCAACAATCTAATGATTTCAGAGACAGACCTATATGTATGTTGTATATCATATTTAGGGATATTTAGATGTCGGTCTTAACTGAAATTCCAGATTTATATAATTTCATATCATGTAATACATAAATCGATAGTGCCATGTATAGATTTGTAATATTTATTGTGGTCCTAGAGCAGATGAACCAATACTCTGAAAAACCCAAGACATGTTACAATGAACAAGGATAATGCCAAAAGGCGTTTTCACATCAGCCCGATAAAAATCCAAGCTCGATATATTTCTGGCGATTGCGAATTGGCGTGCTATTTCATTTCTTATTCACATCGGCCAGAAGAGAATTTGGTCGGAATCTTTTCGAGCTAATTCGACAGCTGAGCATGTGCAATCAGCATCAGTAATGTGTGCACTTTCAAAAATTTCTCACGCTTTGTGTGCAGTTTGTATCGATCGATCGGGACACACACGCTAGGCATGATGGGATGCATCGCGCTAATTTCTTGAGGCGTTTTCACATTATCAAATAGCGAGCTAGTTCACCAATTATCCCGCTATTTCAGAAATTTCCAGAGTTGGACTCAAGAAATTTTCTCGACCAGAGCAATACAATTAGCGCGCTATTTCGTGATCGGTTCCCAAGTCAGAAAATAGTGCGCTATTTCGAAACATCGGGCTGATGTGAAAACGTCTAATGAGACTCACAAAATCCAGTAATGTAGTTTCATTACAATAGCACTTGCTCAATAACTACACCTCTGTAAAATTTATGCATGCTTTCTTTTGTTCTGCTTCCTTGAGCAACCAGTCATGCACTCTTATATGAAGCTGTATGTCATTATCCTTGCTCATTGTGATTTGCAATGAATTTTGAGAATATTCTTATTCCTCATCCCAATCACCATAGCCATGTTCAGACGTATTTCTAGTCGGAGTAAAATTTTATGGGCGCAGCAAATTAAAATCAAAATTTATACTTATCTTACCACGACCCTATGTCAACACGACGGTCATGGGAAGAAACTCCGACCAATTTACCATAGCCTTTGCGGGGATCACCGTGGAGGGTCGGTGTAACTTCCGGAAGTGGTAGCGCCGCGCACATCGAACATACTATTTTTTTTTAATCAGTGGCATTTGTCTTCTCCATTCTTGTTGATGAAATTTCTAAGCGCTAGCTTCTTCGTCGCCATCGACTAGGTTAGAATTGCACTACACATGCACGCGTACTTGCAAAATGTCAACATGAAGCCCGGAAGTTTTACCTAGGTCGTAAGGCATGTAAGTTCAGAGATACTCCAAGGGCTTGTCCGCACGGGCAATTTACTCCAATGGGCTAGTCGTGGTCAGCGCGATACTCGTAAGAAAACTCAGGAGTATCTTGGTCGGAGGAAGAGGTTGTGGTAAGTTCCTCCGACTGGAGGAAGTTACCCTGACCTTGTTCAGACAGACACTACTCCGACCTTTCCTCCGAAGTTACTCCGACTAAGCTTCCTCCGACCCTTCCTACGAAGATACTCCGACCAAAACTGCCCTCGTCTGAACATAGCTTTTGTTCATTGTGATTTGCAATGAATTTTGAGAACATTTTTATTCCTCATCCCGATCACTGAAAATTCCAATACTCTGTACCCAGTACAACCAATTTATAGATGTTCAAATGTAAAAGTTTGAGAATCATCCAGAAATCTCCTTTAAGCATTTAAACACATTATGGAAATCATATGTAAGACAATGCTAACAAGAAATTTTAAACTTATAGGAGCAATCTATGACTTTTTGCTGAATGGTCTTTTCTTTCAGTGTGTCACAACTTCACACATTTCTTTTTCTTGAAATGGTTGACTGTGAGAAGAGTACCAGAAGGAACCTGAGAAAATGAACAGTGGTTTGATTTGTGAGCAAAAGCATCAAGAAGTCTGAAAGAGAATTTACTTTAATACAAAGATGACTGCTCCGGGAAATGCGACAACAATCTTATTTTCATTGTCATGGAACACTGATATAAGAGGAGAGCATTTCAGCAATCAGCAGCGGCTTTAGAACTCAAGGAAACTGAAGATGCATTCAAATGAAAGTTTTTTAGTCTCTGTGACGTTTAATAGTAACAGTAATGGAATGATTTCATACATGCTGCTCTGATGCTTGTGGCCAAAAGCTAGAGATGAGATGGGCTTGCAGGACAGTAATCCCAATTCAAGATGGTTCCCACTCGAAGCAAACCTCATACAAAATTGGACTCATTCTCACAGAAAACAACTCACAACTAATCAAAATGCATTCAATCTATGAAGCATATACCAGTACCTCAACCGCGCAATATAATCATTCTTAATCTCATATCAGCAAATGTTGTTTATCTTATAGAAAAATTTAAAGTATCTTCAGCATTTATAGACACTACAGGATATTTGAGGAGTGCTTTAAAGGCGCATAGTCCCAGTGGGTTAGAGGGCGCTGTTGGACGATACTGCCGATCACCGTTAGCATGATATGAAGATTGTCGAAGTTGAGCTGTGATCGAGAATAAAGCGCGTAGGTGTTGCTAGGTAACATCGCCTTCCTTGTCTTCTCTGCACGTCACGCAGTCTATAGTGATGCCAGGAAGCGTGCTTATGTGCTTCTTAGTATGACATCACAAAAGAAGTTTGCTAAAGCTGCCATCCCCCTCAGCCGAATCATGAGCCGAACTGTGATCGGACCACTCACTACAGTGGATCGGACTTCTTCTGACCGGGGAAATGGGCCAAAGCATAAGTGCTAAAGAGGAGTCGAAAGCGTAGGTCTCTGTAGGAAACTTGCGCCATGTGCCCGCGTATGCATTTGACTAAACCACCGGGACCATGTGCCTTTAAATGTCTTACTGATAAATGACTGTGTAACTTTACCTAAAATCTGACAAATTGCACTTTTACACAAAAAGTTACATCAAGATGAAAATGAGGTTTAAGGAGATGACTTGAACACAAGGGCCACTTCCTACTATGTAAGGCTTTGCTGGGTTTGGGACTTCTAACAACTTACCTGACTGACAGGAACTAGGGTGTGGTTGGTTGTGATGAGACGGCAGACACTGGCACAGACATTATCAATGACCCGACCATTGGATTCTCTCCCCATCACACCTGACAGGACCTGTAGCAAGCTGGGGTAGTGTCTGACTCACAAAACATTATTTAAGGAACTTAATTCATTCTTTATCAACACAGAATTAACTCATCCTGGCATAGCAGATCGTCAACTACAAAAGATATACACTAACACAAAACCACAATAATGCCTACAACTTGTCAGGAATGTGCATATATACTAGGGGTGGAGAAAAACACTAGGAAAAACTCGGGTCCATTGACACAATCAAAGAATGAAGATGGTGCTTGGTTGTAAGAGAGAAAAAGAGGATACTGATAGAGAGCATCTTTGCCATGCTCAGCTAGGACACCAAGCCCAAAGACAGCATTGCTCCTCACTTCCTCATCTTCATCCTGAGTCAGGTGAGTGAAAATCTTCAGGAAAGGGTCCACAAAGGGGGCAACGCTTCCTTTCAAGGCACACACGCTCTCTGCCAGAACACCACATGCAAATGACTTGTCAGAAGCAGGACAGCTCTTTTTCTATAATACACAAAAGATAAAACATTTTGAATCTAAAACACATAATTCACAGGAGTATGGTCAACATTTACTTTATATTGAACTTACATATCCCTCCAATCAAAATGGTAAACTTGTTAAAATAAAAACATTTACATATTGCAGCGCAAATGAAAAGTGCACTGCAGTGGATGTGATTTACACAATAGTCTTAGTTTGATACAACAAGCAGTTTACACATGCCACTGATTAAAAACACACTGATCACTTGCTTATCTATGACATGATATGAACTGTGAGTAAAATACCGATGTCCTGTCATCACAATATCGCATATTTTTTTCCATTGGCATTTTCAACACATAAAAATGTTATGTTTGGATACATGGCAATATGTAGACCAATCACTGAAAAGGATTTCAGATATGAAGGATATAAAATAAGTATTTTCTGTTTATAACAGTAGGTGTTGTAAATCAGAATAACATCCATTAGCTTTAGAGATGTGTGGCAATATATCCTGGATATACTTTGAGTGGAATCATGAAGTTAAAATGTTTTCCAACAAAAATGAAATAAGTGATGTACTGTGAAGAGGAAGTGAGAATTATTACTAATGCCATGGTAACATGATCAAAACACTGCGACAATCAAACATGTAATAAAACTACAGGGAATTCTTACCGTTTTTGCTAGCAAAAATGGAAGCATCTCAGTAACCATAGAGACAGCAACATCTTGTTTCCCATGTAGTGCCTTGATGACTGATGGAATGACATCTCCTGCATATTCCATTAGAATGGCATCAGACTCTGCCTGTTCACTGTCATCCTCCTCCTCCTCTTCCTCATCCTCATCCTGACATGCAGTCTTCAGAAGAAAATGGTGTCAATGTGTAACAAATTTACCAGCACTCCTGTAATTATGGCTTTGACACCAGTTTGATTTAACTCAACATCTATAATTCCTAAATAATGTATCATTAGCCCCAGTAACAACGGCAAAACTTCTCAAAGTTTACCTTCTACCTTTGTGAAGTTTGCTCGTCCGTTCATACTGGCAGCCAAGCTTCTCAATTTTTCATTTCTCACAGCTAGGGTGACTTGTGTACATGCCCAACAAAGAAGACAGCGTGCACCATCTGACAGCTATTATGAATGTGATGAAACAATGTACACACCCCAATGAGTGGATTCTTTGGAGGCACCTACAACAAACAGGTGGTGGACTTTCCATGTGACAAATTTCACAGTTTCAGTTGCAAATGTTCAGACTGCACAAACTTCGAGAAGATTTGCGGGGATTCAGGAAATTTCCCCATTAAATTGAGTGGATGGTTTCATGAGAAGTTTTGCAAGAAGTTTTAAGGAAGTTTGTGGTCAAACTAGCAAAATTCATAGAACTTAAATTTTGTGACATTTTGCCAGTGTGATTGCAGCTATTGCCCTTCAGCCACCAGGCAGTAGCACATCAAACATGGATTCAAATTAGAACACTGAAACATCCCCCCCCCCCCATCTTCACTTTGGCCAAGGATTACCAAAACTCTAAAGTCAGGGGAACTAAAATGAAGGCCTATGAAGCAATGTTCACAGTATGAATGCAATAAACTAACATATTTTGCACAAAAGAAAAAGGAGTTGGCATTCAAGCACTGTCAGGGTAATCACAAACATACTCAGACTTTGCAATTAAAAAATATGACCCCCTCCCCCCCAAAAAAAAAAAAAAGAAAAGAAAAGAGTATCATACAATCATATGCAGTGGTTTCATCTGAACCTACAAAATGTACATGTAGTATGGCATTTTTTTCACTAAAACAACCTATCAGACATTCACAAATGATAAACTGTAACATTTTCCTATTCTTCTTCTTCCTGTTTTGACAAATGGATTGAAAATTCACTCAGAGAAACTATAGATGGATTTCTTCCCACATATCTGGTATACACAATCATATACTCTTTGCAATTTTCCTCTTTTTGTCAGAAGATATAAAATATATATACTGGTATCACACCCATAATCTCCTCAAACATTGGAGAGGCATTCCATGCCACTATAATACCACAGGTTTGATTTGAGAAGCCACAATCATTATGTCAAGAAAACAAACAAATAGAGTAAATGGCTCAGATTGGTACATGTAATTACACTCAATCAGTGATACATATAGGCACCATAGATTGGCTAAGTGCCGCTGTGTATTTTATGAAGTGAAGACAAATACAATACTATCGCAGTATCCATAAGATTTTGCACAAGAACAAACTTCAAACATGATAATAAGACATAAATAAGGCATGTAAATCTTACACAGAAGCTATCATTGTGGTAATGAAATACAACTAAATCCTTCTGTCACCCACCTACAATGACACCCATGAAGTGTAAATATTGAATTACCTTGTGCTGGAGAACATTCTTGATAGACCCTGTAATTGCTGTGAGGAACTCTGGGTTCTTGACCACAAATGGACCAATGGCATCTAGCAGGTCTTTCAAAACCTCCAGCGTTGTAATGACAACCCGACGCTCACTGTCTGAATCTATGTTCTCCACAAAGTGGGGGACAACTTGATCTAGCATCTCTGTCAAGGCTGTCAAAGTAAGAAGACAATCACTTGTGTGCTCTTCCTTTGTTTATCTAATACCACACCACAAATAAAACAATTTCATTCAGAAGATACTTCTGAAAATATTAATTTCACTGTTTCCATTACAATAATACATTAAATAATTGTGCAGGGTGAGAGAGAACTCATGGCAGTCTTGGCTTCTGTAAGCAGGAGATGCTGAGAAATAGTCTGAGTAAATTTAAAGCAAAAGGTAAATACTCGTGCAAACTATTTGCTCCCATTTTGATACCATACGCTATTAAATTGAACCCATTTCCATGTACTATCTTGTTGCCCATTATAAACATGAAAATGTATTCCATGTTTGTGTTGAAATCATTAAAGCATACAAATACCCTGGAAATCAAATTTGTGTACAGCTAGAGTACACATAAAACAGCCATAATTCACCTGTGATAGCCCCTGAAAATATAAATATTTTGAGAAATCAGATCATATCTCTGTAACAGATTGGCACTTGTGCTCAGCGCGTTCTGCTCTATTAGCTCCAGTACAGATGTTTGCCCATTCCAGCTATACGTACGTTTTTACGAATAATATTGAGATTCCATGTTGGTCTATTAGCTGATCGCAGGCACGCATTGCATATCACTATCGTTCCAGACGTATTTGGAAAAAAGCATTGACAGCCTCATAGCCAGATCAATCCAATTGAAAGAATCAGGTGATCAACGAGCCCATTTCAAGTCCATTTTGTTGTTGTATACTCTTTGAAATTCATATCCACCCCCCCCCCCCTCAAAAAAAAAAAAAAACACAAGAAAACCTAAAAATGTCGCTATGGCGACTGGTACATGTGTATGCCTCTGCCTTATGCATGGTTCTCGTAATATTCCAAGTCTATACTACAATGTCTTGACAATGTGTCATGAGTTTCACATAAATGGCAAAATATTGAAATGACAGGTTTGTCACAAATGAGTTGAATGTTCATTTTCCTTGAACTAGGTTTAATTGGATGTATGGCTATACTGCCTAAGAAGAGCTCAGGTATATTGGGATTTGAGGATTTTTACTTCACTTTTGACTCTTTTGTTTTTTACAAGCCTAGGCATTTATTAACTTTCACGGTATGGAGAAAAAGTATGATTTTACTATCAAATGGTAAAATTGTTGCATTCTAACTTGGCCTTTGACCCTCGACCTTCGATCCTATGACCCTAAAATTCCCAACAGAATCACTGTCAGGTAGAACATGCATCTGTATAGATATGTACTAAGTTTCATGATGATACCTTGAGTAACTTTCGAGATATGGATGAAGAAATGAAATTTAGCACTTTCACTTGACCTTTGACCTTTGGTCAAGAAACTTCCCAGAGAATCTCTATTGGGTTATACTGTACATGTATATATCAAGTTTCAACACAAATCCGGCAAGTATTGCATTTAAATACAATTGTATGAGGGAAAGAGTGAAATTATGAGGAGTTGACCTTACCTTTGACCAATGACCTTTGACCCATGACCCCCACATTCCCTAGATAATCACTGCTAGTCAGTACATGCATATGGACTATGTTCCATGAAGATAGCTTGAACCATTTCCAAGATATGGAGAAAAAAAAGTGAAATGTTAACATTTTCACTTGACCTCTGACCTTTGACCTCATGACTCGAAACTCTCTGGAGAATCTTTATTTGGTATTACAAGTATACACCAAGTGTCAAAAAACAAGAGACCCGCGGGTCTAGCGCTCACCTGAGTATCGCAAGTTCACCTTTCACGCAGTCACTAATCTAAATTATTCACAGCTCTACCAAAATTTGACCAGGCACTCTCAAGTAGAAGATGAAAATGTACAATAAGGTCCCATTTTTTTAAAGATTCCTTAATTTGGGGGGATTGGGGCCCCCTGGGGCCCTCTGGGTGGGGCATGGTGCTCATTTTGATAAATTGTGATCCTGATCCCCTAGGGATGCTACTTGCCAAGTTTGACGAAAATCCATCATGAGGTTTTCAGGAAGAAGATGAAAATGTACAATTTAGGCCCCCATTTGGACCTTCCCAACCACCCCCCCCCCTCCCCGAGGGGCACCCCTGGATCTCCTATGAACAAACTTGAAACTACAGTCATTAATGTACTCACTCATAGTATTATCTTAGCTCTATAACTTCTGATACTAGAGAAGATTTTAAAAGATTCCTTCATTTTGGGGGTGTGGGCCCCCCGGGGGCCCCCTGGGTGGGGCATGGTGCCCATTTTAACAAATTGAGATCCTAACCCCTTAGGGATGCTACCTGCCAAGTTTGGTGAAAATGGGTCATGGGGTTCTCAAGAAGATAAAAATGTACAATTTAGGCCCCATTAGGATCCCTCCTCACCCCCCTCCCCTGGGTCCCAAGGGGGGCACCCCTGATTCTGCCATGAACAAACTTGAAACTACAGTCATTAATGTACAAACTCATAGTATTAACTTAGCTCTATCACTTATGGTTCTGGAGAAGAAGATTTTTACAGATTCCTTAATTTTGGGGGGTTTGGGCCCCCTGGGGCCCCCTGGGTGGGGCATGGTGCCCATTTTAACAAATTGGGTTCCTAACCCCCTAGGGATGCTAGCTGCCAAGTCTGGTGAAAATGGGTCATGGGATTCTTAAGAAGAAGATGAAAATGTACAATATAGGCCCCATTAGAACCCCTCCCCACCCCCCTCCCCTGGGTCCCAAGGGGGGCACCCCTGATTCTGCCATGAACAAACTTGAAACTACAGTCATCAATGTACTAACTCATAGTATTAACTTAGCTCTATCACTTCTGGTTCTAGAGAAGAAGATTTTTACAGATTCCTTAATTTTGGGGGGTTTGGGCCCCCTGGGGCCCCCTGGGTGGGGCATGGTGCCCATTTTAACAAATTGGGTTCCTAACCCCCTAGGGATGCTAGCTGCCAAGTTTGGTGAAAATGGGTCATGGGATTCTTAAGAAGAAGATGAAAATGTACAATATAGGCCCCATTAGAACCCCTCCCCACCCCCCTCCCCTGGGTCCCAAGGGGGGCACCCCTGATTCTGCCATGAACAAACTTGAAACTACAGTCATCAATGTACTAACTCATAGTATTAACTTAGCTCTATCACTTCTGGTTCTAGAGAAGAAGATTTTTACAGATTCCTTAATTTTGGGGGGTTTGGGCCCCCCTGGGGGCCCCCTGGGTGGGGCATGGTGCCCATTTTAACAAATTGAGTTCCTAACCCCCTAGGGATGCTACCTGCCAAGTTTGATGAAAATTGGTCTTGGGGTTTTCAAGAAGAAGATGAAAATGTAAAAAGTTTACGCACGACGCACGACGGACGACGGACGACGGACGACGGACGACGGACGACGGACGACGCACGACGCACGACGGACGCCGGACGAAGGGCGATCGCAATAGCTCACTTGAGCCTTTGGCTCAGGTGAGCTAAAAACCTCCAGGCATTGCATAAATATGGGGGAAATAGTGAAATTTTGAGCATTTGACCTAAACCTTTTGACCTTGAGCATGTGCACCCAAAAGTTGATAGGCACAACTTTGCCCACTCATGCATATACATACCAAGTCTCATTAGGATACCTTAAGCGGTTTTTTAGTTACGCTGTCCACAAAATTCATTACGGAAGGATGGATGGACGGACGGACGGACGGATGGAAGGACGGACAACCCGAAAACATAATGCCTCCGCCGACACTTCGTGGTGAAGGACGGACAACCCGAAAACATAATGCCTCTGGCGACACTTTGTGGCGGAGGCATTAAAAAATCAGAGAGACAAAAAAAAAAATATATAACATTTTGCGGCGGGCATGTCTAAAGTATATTCCACAATAATAAATATAGCAAACACAATACTCAGGGTACTGGTACACTTTAAAAGAGCAATGTCAAACAAATAGATCAGCACAAGTTTCAACAGAAGCCCACAGAAAAGTTACAGAATCTCAGGTTTGTGTTATTTTCCAAGACTGGTGATAATAGTCACCGTCATAAATGCAAATTAGATGTTAAGGCCTCACAATTCTTAAATTCTCCTCACCACCTTTTCTTCCCGACATGAAATCATCAAGAAAAAAATTACACCCTTCACAACTTACATCAAATCATTGTAGAGTTGTGACAATTTATCAGAGGGAGAAGGGAAGGGTAAAAGGATGGGAAAGTGATGAGAAAATGCATAGCAATTTACTGTCACTTTAGATGGTTTATCACACTATTAAGTGTCATTCTGCTCATAAAATGTAACATAAAGTTTACAAACACAATGTTTTTGTCCCATAGTAACACTGTACATTTGCAAATATTCCTAGAAACCCAAAGTAAACTTGAGGCATGCTACATTTCTAATTGCTATACTGATAGACAAAATGAAATGCTGTTTTCGTACCAAATGCCTGCAACATTTGCATACTTGTGGACACCAGGGGGTAGGGGCTAGAAGAAAAGTATTACGAGTTTAGCTGTTTTTGTAAGTACTCAATACCTTCAGCTTGTGACACTTCTGCCATGTTACCACATTGCCCAAGGGTGCAACATAGCTGCCCTGAGCACACTGTGGCTGCCTGTCTGATGCCTGGGGCTGGGTAGTCCATCAGTCGGTAGACCTCATTGTAGCACTCTTCAATGTAAGGGAGAAAAGCTGCCCTGTGGAGAACAGGATTGGCGAACAGACAAGCAAGATGACATTAGCTCTGGCTATACAAATGGAAGATGCTCCTTTCTGAAAGCCTTTCACGTCTGGCTGATTCACAGTTCAGAGTGCTTGCATGTAGTATGCTATAAAACTAGAATATTTCAAATGACAGAAGCGAGAGCTTTGCTTCACCTTATCATGTAAACTCTCCACAGCATGCAGGATTAGAATCAGGGCTTGAAAGCAACTCTGTACTTTATGGTATGATAATTTGTTGTCAAAAGAATGGTTATGAATATGATTTAATATCAACAGATATGAATAATACTGTATGATTGTACCATGAGATCAGTCAGACCACGGCATAACTTAGCAAATTTGAGTATGCTTTTGACACAGAAAATTGGGAGTTTTTCCAAAATCATACATACACTGTAGATATGACAAATTGTCTCCACAGTATACATGCAAACTGTGAGTATGAACATCCTAAGACTTGCATGGCATAGTAACACTTTGCGATAATCACAGCACTATGTGAAATAAAAATACAAACTCTAATATTTTGGTACACAAATTAGCTTGCATGATTACATACACAGTTACATACGATCCCATTGAATTTTTCTTTTGCAACTTCTGAATGCAATTGGCATCAAAATGGCATTCATCATATTTCCCATTAAATACACTCCCTCTAATCTGTCATAATGCTAATTCATCTGAAATGTCATTTTCAGTGAAACTATGCAGCACAGTCCACAAACAAATACAAACTTATTTGGGATTTCTTCATTACATGTTCCAATATGGATACAAGTTCAAAGCAGTGTCATGAAAACTGCACGAGTCAGTCCTCATTTCAAGCTCTGATAAATATATTATTCATATAAACACTGATCAGTGCTAACAAGGCTACAAAATGCTTTAGAAAAAACAGAGCTTTCTTGGGAAGGGGTGGAATTTAGTGATTCCATTACTTACATCTGACATGACATTTTTCTTGTATCAAGTCTTATTCATCATGCTGATATTGGGAACAAATTTGTCTAATTTGACCAAACTGATACCGAATCATAAAGCCTAAGTAGTTCACTAGTGGTCTGGACATGATATGCGTAAGAAATAGCAGAAACATTAAAAAAAAAAATCTGTTCATCCTTAAAGAGGGAAAAAAAAACTGCAAACAAAAACAAAGAGATAGAAAAAGGGCATATTTTATAATGTAACCATCCTTTCTTTCTTTTGTAAATCAGAAGTACAGCTCTTCCTTTGGATAAAACATATCATAAAATATCATCCAGCTTACAGTAGTGTCATCTTGTTGAACACTAAATGTAACTCTTGTAAGTAAACTCCAGGCCATTTATAACATGGCATTACATATGATTTATAGGTATGTGGCACACATAACAGAAAAAAAAAATCCATACATTTCATGAATTGACTGTTGAATGTTAAGCTGAAAAATTAAATTGCAGCATAAATTCATTCAGTTAATTCTCATGTTACATTAAGAACTTGGATATGAAAACCTGTTTAAGAACACATCAACAAGATAGTACATAATCAACACCTTTTTTTTTTTTTCATTGACTTAAAATCATACATCAGAAATATTTCTAATCTCCCTTTGGATCTGTTGAATTACATGCATTTGAATGTGATTTGTCCATACTTTTGTAACTACAGCATTTTATGAATTTCATGCTCATGATTATGTGCAATTATATAGTGATGTTTATGAATTCTAAATGTTCTTGTTATGGACTCATGATAAAACCAACAAACTAACATCCAGTTGATTATTAGTTACCATATTGATATACACTGTACAACACCCTACATCCCCCCCCCCCCTCACCGAAAAAAAAAAATCAGATAAATCTCAGATTAAGAATATCAATACTCTTTTCCACTGATTCTAAGTGTCTTTTACTTAGTGCTTTACTTGAAAAGCTACTTTTACAACATAAACTTACTCCAACAGAATATTTATCCTATGAATAGTCAATGACAGAAATTACATATGTAGTTATCAACACTTCCATTTTTAACCTTTATTGGGCTGGACTTTTTTGGCTATGCTACACTGTAGATCTGGGGGCGGATTCTGTAATTATACTATAGTTCCTCTCATTCCATGCTAATTGATGTGATATAATGTTTGCATGTGGTGAACTTCATTTTCAGCATGTGTATGACTGTAAACTGCCCTGTGGCACAAAAACTGTTGGTCTCAATTTTAAAATTTCATATCAGAAGATGCACAAGACTCTCGGTTCAAAAGTCATGAAAGGCTAAGGCACAATTTTTCTCAATTAAATGATCCTGGAAAAACCACTGGGGGCATTTCCTTCCTATCTCAGCCTTTTCTGGAGTTAGAAACAACTGCCTTTAAGGGTCTGAAGCAGTGACAACCTTTAGGGGTGCAGTTATCAGTCAGGATGCTACCTTGAGGAATGAAGGGTAGGAATGAAAACAAAGAGAGAGAGAGAGACAGAGAGAGAGAGAAAGGAGAATAAGAAAGTAGACCATCAAGTAAAAATTTAAAAGAGAGAATGGGGGCTCTGAGGGAAATATCACACAAATTCACATGGACCAAATATGAATTTTACTCACTTTGCATTGAGTGCTACTTCTGCCATTGCATTACAAGTGTCCTCCTTCTCATCCAGGTAGGAATTCTCCACATTATATCTGAAAGACAAGAGGCAGTTTATTCATTTAGTCACTCTAGCACAAGACACTGATGCAACTCACTAAAATGCATGGCTGGTGTGGATAACATCAGATGTAAACTCTGACAACTGAATTCTGTAGTAAAACTAAAAGCAGGAAATTATTTTTACCTTAAAAACTTGTGTACCACTTTAAACTTACTAAACAGCTGTCAAAGTACCAACGTGTCTTGACAGGTTTCCTCTTTTCTATAAACTCGAAAGGCAGAAAGGCAGAAAGTAACTAGCTTGATCCATCAGAGATACCTCACCCTTGTATGTCATCTTCATCTTCATCTTCGTCATCAGAGTCAGATGTATCGGACGTGTCATCATTTCCGTTGGCATCTTCAAACAGGGATTGCACTCTGCTTGCCTCCTCATCAAAATAAGGCTACAAACAAACAGACAACCAAACAAAATATACACAAAAACACAATATGTACACACATGTAAGACTTCATGCATATGAGCTACAGTTGCATGTTCACATGTCAGTCAAATATGACAAATTTACTAATCAGTGTGTCACAAACTTCATCTGTTCCAAGTTCTACCAAGCACCTCATGACTACATTAAGGAAAAGGCAATTCTCAGGTCGCATGTTAAGTAGCTTAAATGGTAAGTCTATTTCTTTTTAATTTGATGGATGAGCTTTATCTTTCTCACACAGAAATTATGAAAGATTAGATGAAAGTAATTGCAAGATCGAGTGAACAGAAAGGAGCCCTATCAGTATCATATTCTGATGCTCACTTGCCTGTAAGTTCCAGACTTACCACTACACCATCAGTGGATCGTAATGAGTCTAACATGAGCTGTGTGATGACCATGAGGTGGTTGGACATATTCTCGCCTAAAACTGATGAGATGGATGCAAAGAGGTTATACCTGCATGGCAGAAGAGAAACACAACAAATGTCCACACCTTAAACACTCCTTTCAATCCTCCAGTAGGAAACTGTAACCAAGAAAAACTAGAAATGCTGCCATGGCGACTGGTATGCCTCCACCATTATGCATGGTTCTCCCAATAGGTCTATCTAGAGTGCGTCTTGACGATGTGAGACAACAGTTTCACACAATTGGCAAGAAATCAAAATGACATACAATTGTCACATGTGTTGAGTGTTTACTTTCTTTGAACTCGGTATCATTTGGATGGATGGCTAAATTGTTCTAAGATGGCAGGTATTCTGTGATTTGAGCATTTTAACTTGACCTTTGACCCCATGAGAAAAAGTGTAATTTCAGTATTAAACTAGAAATGTCGCTATGGTGACTGGTATGCCTCCGCCATAATGCATGGTTCTCCTAATAGGTCTATAGTACAATGTCTCAACAATGTGTGATAACAGTCTCACATAATACCTATCGGCAAAATATTAAAATGACAGGTTTGTCACAATTGTGTTGAATGTTCACTTTCCTTGAACTAGGTTTAATTGGATGAATGGCTATATTGTCTAAGAGTGCGGGTATTTGGGGATTTGAGGATTTTTACTGACGTCTGACCCCTTCATAAGTTTGAGGAAGAAGTGAAATTTAGCACTTTCACTTGACCTTTGACCTTATGGCGAGGTACTTCTAAGAGAATCTCTATTGGGTAATACTTGCATACACTAAGTTTCAAGAAAAATCCTGCAGGCATTGCATAGATACAGGAGAGGAAAATAGTGAAATTTTGAGGAGTTGACCTTGACCTTTGACCCCTGACCCATGATCCTTACATAATCACTGCCAGTCAGTGCATGCATATGTCCTAAGTTCCATGAAGATACCTTGAAGCATTTGTGAGATACGGAGAAAAAAGTGAAATTTTCATATTTTCACTTGACCTTTGACCTCACGACACAAAACTCTATCTGGAGAATCTTTATTTGGTAGATCATGTATACCCTAAGTTTCAAGAAAATACCTTCATGCATTGCGTAGATATGGGGGAAATTGTGAAATTTTGTGCATTTGACACTGACCTTTTGACCTTGAGCATGTGTGCCCAAAAGTTGATAGGCACCACTTCACCTACTCATACATATATACATTTTAAGTTTCATTACGATACCTCAAACAATCTTTTAGTTACGCTGTCCACAAAATTTATTACGGACAGACGGACGGACAACCCGAAAAAATAATGCCTCCGGCGACACTTTGTGGCGGAGGCATAAAAATTTGATTACGGATTAAAGTATGGATGGATGGACAATCACAAAAAAACACAATGCCTCCAGCGACACTTCATGGCAGAGGCATTAAAAAAAGAGGGGAAAAAATCACTGCTTTTCTCAAAGCTTGTTAGTTATTCTTTTTTCTAGTCTTTCCCAGTTTCTCACAATTTCTTTCATACAACCAGATGGCAGAAATTTGAGTTTTAATGAATGGTTTTGAAGCCGTTGGAGTCTTTATATGCTTTAAAGATTAACAACAGTTCGTCTAAAAACATACATGTATAACTACTGATCAAAAAACAAAACAACAAAACAGATTGCTATTACAATGTATCAAGACATATGGGCTTACTTCAAATTGAGAGGTTACTGTATAAGCATTAGGTGATTCCACTACCACAACACCAAGAACTTTCTCAAATATCTTGCAATACATGATAACTGTAATTATCATTACGTGCATCCCCTCAGATCAGGGTCGTTGACCTCATCGATGAGCTTCAGTCCAAGTTGAATGCACTCTTCTGTGAGTGGGAGAAAGTTCTCCTTGCCAATTTGCTTCGCCAAAACACCAAGAGTATCTGGGTAAACAGTTTAAAAAATGGATCAGACAAACCGATAGCTGACAAAAACACCATGAAATGGAGGATGGTTCAATATGAAACTCAGTGCCAAGCATATCTATCCCTTTCATTGAAACTCGTAAAAAAATAAACAAATAAATTCCAGTAAATATCACTAGCTACATGTATACATGCAACTTTGTGCAACACCTAAAAAGAATGTAGCTATCTGACTTGTCGATTGCCCATCACATGGCATTAGGTTAAAAGTACATGTACCATTGCACACTGTGGCTGTCAGCTGTGCAATTTGGTTTGAGTAAAAATGGATAGCGCATGGCTGACGTCAACAATTTCCATCGACTCCTGTTTTTAACTCACGAATGACTCAAAGTTTTTGTTCTGTTGCATGGCTGTGATGTCACAATAAACAAACATTTGCTGCATGCACTCAACAATTACACTTTTTGCAAACAACCACATCCGTTTTACGTACTTGTACATGGTACGTTCATGGCCGACTGTGACTGTGCAGCTACTAATTCGCCTTTCACTGAAAATGGTTGCCATTTCTGTGCTAATTTCAAGAATCTGTGTGGACCACATCTGTTGACGTCTGAGGTGTGGTATAAAACAAATAGTGTATGGTCTTTACTCGTGCAATGGAACAAGATTTCCCACTTGGTGAAAGATGAGGCACACTTTTCAACTCGGCTTTGCCTCGTCGAATAGAGCACCTCTATCTTTCACCTTGTGTGTAATCTTGTACCATCGCACTCGTGACCACTCACTATTTGTGTACTGTTCTTCAAAAACTTTCCTTAACATCTGAATTTAGCATCTATGTTTACTCTGTCAAAAAGTAATAAAAGCTATGATTTCAAATGTTTTCTATGTTTTTTGCGATACATTTGGAAATACACTCAACTTCATAACTGACCGCTCAGCAAAAGAAAAACAAAGGCTTTTACAGGCATACAAGGAAGAGAAAAGCACACTTGAAAAAAAAAAATTGTAGAGAAATGAACTACAATGAACGCACCAGAACAGCAGATTCATGGTTTAATCTATAAGTACTTGGCATTGATGAAATGCTCTCACACTGAATATTGACTAAAATCTATCATAAACTGTGAAGTCATTTATGGCCTGTAGTACTGACCAATGGACTGGATCTGCAAGACAAGTGAGTCTCCTGAATGGGCATTGGTCAGGTAGTGCTTCAGTTGATCCATTATTGGCACAAAGAATGGCAGCATGTGTTCAGAGACAGCATTACCCACAGCTCCTATCAGGCGAGAACAAGAGATATACTCACTCTGCTTGTATAACATGAAACCTAACATTGAGATTATGGTTAACTAAGTTGTCCTCTCTATTACTTTCAATACACAAAACTTGACAAAAAACCAAAAACCACTAAAGTTGGATATGGAATAACTTTAAAACAAAGCAGATAGCCTTGAAGAAGACTGCACAGTATTGAATCAACCCTACAAAGGCTGATTTATAGTCAAGTGAACATTTCTAAACCTAGCTCTCAATTCATTAGGACACTGCATTTACATATGAAGTAGACAATCATTTGAAAATTTTCTCAGCTGTTATGGACTTATGCTACATAATAAATATAACAGAGAGAACAACTGAATTGATGCCACTGCATACACAATATTCAGCTCAGAGAAAGAAAGCTGGAGCTTTCCACTACAGATCTCTGTGATGAAATATAATCATGTAACATCCTGAGTCACTCATACAAAAAATATTTAGTGGCTTGAATGTCATGAGTGCATCCTGTACCTATAGCACTAATGGCAAGTTCTTTGATGTGGACATCTTGAGCATTTTGAAGTGTCGTCAGGAGGTGTCCCATCAGGGTAGGCAAGTATGGAACTAATTCTGTGCCTGTATGGGAGATAAGAATATAAGAGACAATTTAGCCCTCTTTGAAGTAAATATAAAATGTCCAGATATAATATCCAGCATTCTGTGTTTCAAACTGTTTTAACAACATCATACAGGTGTACTTGGGTCGAGAAACCATGAAAACAGATATGTGTGTACCAAATCTGTGCCTTAGTGTATTAGATGACATGTGATAAAGCCTAGGACCTACACTATGAACATGTCTCATATCATTTCAGCTCCTTTCAGGATATATCTCAATCATAAAATAAATTCTTATTGATAGCTGCTTTTATGATAATGCTCTTGGGCACTTGAAATACTGCACAGTTACATAAATGTAGGTGCACTTTCATCTGTTGACATGTACAAGAATTCTCAAAATGTGAAATGAATTATGAAAACAAGAGACCCGCGGGTCTAGCGCTCACCTGAGTATCGCAAGTTCACCTTTCACGCAGTCACTAATCTAAATTATTCACAGCTCTACCAAAATTTGACGAGGCATTCTCAAGTGGAAGATGAAAATGTACAATAAGGGCCCAATTTTTTCAAGATTCCTTAATTTGGGGGAATTGGGGCCCCCTGGGGCCCTCTGGGTGGGGCATGGTGCCCAGTTTGATAAATTGAGATCCTGACCACCTAGGGATGCTACCTGCCAAGTTTGACAAAAATCCATCATGAGGTTTTCAGGAAGAAGATGAAAATGTACAATTCAGGCCCCCATTTGGACCCTTCCAACCACCCCCCCACCCTACCCCCAAGAGGGGCACCCCTGGATCTCCTATGAACAAACTTGAAACTACAGTCATTAATGTACTCACTCATAGTATTATCTCAGCTCTATAACTTCTGATTCTAGAGAAGATTTTTAAAGATTCCTTCATTTGGGGGGTTTGGGCCCCCTGGGGGCCCCTGGGCAGGGCATGGTGCCCATTTTAACAAATTGAGATCCTAACCCCCTAGGGATGCCAGCTGCCAAGTTTGGTGAAAATGGGTCATGGGGTTCTCAAGAAGAAGATAAAAATGTACAATTTAGGCCCCATTAGGACCCCTCCTCACCCCCCCCCCCCCCCCCCCCCCCCCCCCGGTCCCAAGGGGGGCACCCCTGATTCTGCAATGAACAAACTTGAAACTACAGTCATCAATGTGCTAACTCATAGTATTAACCTAGCTGTATCACTTCTGGTTCTAGAGAAGAAGATTTTTGCGGATTCCTTAATTTTGGGGGGTTTGGGCCCCCTGGGGGCCCCCTGGGTGGGTCATGGTGCCCATTTTAACAAATGGAGTTCCTAACCCCCTAGGGATGCTACCTGCCAAGTTTGGTGAAAATGGGTCATGGAGTTCTCAAGAAGAAGATGAAAATGTACAATTTAGGCCCCATTAGAACCCTTCCCCACCCCCCTCCCCTGGGTCCCAAGGGGGGCACCCCTGATTCTGCCATGAACAAACTTGAAACTACAGTCATCAATGTACTAACTCATAGTATTAACTTAGCTCTATCACTTCTGGTTCTAGAGAAGAAGATTTTTACAGATTCCTTAATTTTGGGGGGTTCGGGCCCCCCTGGGGGCCCCCTGGGTGGGGCATGGTGCCCATTTTAACAAATTGAGTTCCTAACCCCCTAGGGATGCTACCTGCCAAGTTTGATAAAAATCAGTCATGGGGTTTTCAAGAAGAAGATGAAAATGTAAAAAGTTTACGCACGACGCACGACGGACGACGGACGACGGACGACGGACGACGGACGACGGACGACGGACGACGCACGACGCACGACGCACGACGCACGACGGACGCCGGACGAAGGGCGATCGCAATAGCTCACTTGAGCCTTTGGCTCAGGTGAGCTAAAAAGGCTAAGATATTCAATGATTACTCAATTACTTACATTACACATAACGGCTTAACATTGTATGTTGTTCAAAATATACTGTAAAAGTGGACATTTTCGCGATGTTGAAATTTTCGCGCATTTCACGCAACCAGAAACTAGCGCGAAAATAAAAGCACGTGAATATTTTTGCTTGCCATACGTGCCTGTGCGTGATGTCTTGATTCCGCGTAATTAAAAACATGCGAAACTCTTCCGACCTGGTCAGGTGCGAAAAATTAGTAACGCGAAAATATCCACTTTTACAGTATACAATGTTCTTTCTTCTGTATTTGAAATGCTATAATAGAGAGATTGAAGTTCCTCCATTCACAACCTCCTTTAACAGAATTTAAAGGAGACCTCGAGTTGATTCTCAGACTTTTGCATTTGAACAACTATAAATTGGTTATACTGGGTACAGAGTTTCAGAATTTATAGTGACTAGGATGAGGAATAAGAATCAATGTTTTCAAAATTCATAATAAATCCAAATAAACATGGATGATCACATAGCAGCTTCATATAAGAATGCATGATTAGGTGCTCAAAGGAGCAGAACAAAACAAGAAAACACGCATAAATTCTACACAGGTGAACTTGTTTAAACAAGGAAAAGTAGAAATTACGCGGTGCGTAATATATGTCCCCGCCGGAAGTAGCATTTAGTAGCAAAATGTACAATATAGGTAAAAAGATCAAGGTCAAAGGTCAAAGAAGTCAAAGGTCAAAATTCTATGTAGAAGTTTTGAAGCCCTCACCTAGTGCCATCACATAAAGCAAACGGAATCGAAATCGGGTTACAAATGGCGAAGGAGTAGCATTTTGTAGCCAATGTACAATATAGGTAAAAAATCAAGGTCAAAGGTCAAAGAAGTCAAAGGTCAAAATTCTGTGTAGAAGTTTTGAAGCCCTCACCTAGTGCCATCACATAAAGCAAACGGAATCGAAATCGGGTTACAAATGGCGAAGGAGTAGCATTTGGTAGCAAAATGTACAATACAGGTCAAAAATCAAGGTCAGAGGTCAAAGAAGTCAAAGGTCAAAATTCTGTGTAGAAGTTTTGAAGCCCTCACCTAGTGCCATCACTTAAAGCAAACGGAATTGAAATCGGGTTACAAATGGCGAAGGAGTAGCATTTTGTAGCAAAATGTACAATATAGGTCAAAAATCAAGGTCAAAGGTCAAAGAAGTCAAAGGTCAAAATTCTGTGTACAAGTTTTGAAGCCCTCACCTTGTGCCATCACATAAAGCAAACGGAATCGAAATCGGGTTAGAAATGGCGAAGGAGTAGCATTTTGTAGGCAATGTACAATATAGGTCAAAAATCAAGGTCAAAGGTCAAAGAAGTCAAAGGTCAAAATTCTGTGTAGAAGTTTTGAAGCCCTCACCTAGTGCCATCATATAAAGCAAACGGAATCAAAATCGGGTTAGAAATGGCAAAGGAGTAGCATTTTGAAGCAAAATGTACAATATAGGTCAAAGGTCAAGGTCAAAGGTCACAACTGAAATTCTGTATACAAGTTTCAAAGCTCCCATGTAGTGCTATCATATAAAGCAAACAGAATCAAAATCGGGTTAGAAATGGCGAAGGAGTAGCATTTTGAACATTTTGATCACACACGGACGGACAGACGGACACACGGACACACACACGTACGGAGCCCGTTTCATAGTCCCCTGCTCGAACTCGTTCGGCGGGGACAATAAGCAAGTGGTATTGTAATGGAATTACAGTGCTACATTTCTGGAATATGTGAGCCTCAATGTCATCATCTTTGTTTTGGGTTTTCAGAGAGTTTATCTCCCCAAGCACCACAATAAATTCCACAAATTTATACATGGCACTATCGATTTATGTGCTACATGATGTGAATATCGTCTTGAATGTCCCTGTAAACCCCTCAAGAAGGAATACCAGTACTTTGTGTATGATGATATATGATGTTTCGTCTTGATGTTTACTTTAGAATTTCTTTCAAAAGGCTAAAGTGAGAGATATAATCCCACATTCAAGTTACAGAAGCTAAGTGTTTTCTTTGATTTAATTCTTGTACGTGTTCCTTGTTCCATTCAGCATGAAACAATCAATACCAATATGCATATTTTGTGGTACTACATCAGGGCAGCGTTCCTTTCATGACAAACCTAGATTTTCACAAAATGTCTCAAGGGCATAGTATATCCTTAGATTTTTGGGCTTCTGGTCGGTGTTTTGGGATGACATGTGGGGCAGAAAGCTGAAGAGGAGTGGAAGAAGCTGATTGTGGTAGCGTGAGATCTCTGGCTGGAGATGGACTGAGAACTGTCCCAGTGCAAACAGGCCAGCACTGGAGACTGTGGGGCAGGAGTCACGTATGCCATTGCAGATGCTCTCAAGGAACTGCTCAAGGTGCCTGGGGAAAAACAAACAAACAAACAAACATTCACACTACAAGTGAAAACTGTTAAAGTTAGTTTCTTAATCAAGACTGTTAACTTGCTTCTAGTATCGCAGCACTACAAAGAATTCAAAATACAGCTGCTATTAAAGCTTGTGACCCTCACAAAAAGATCTGACCACATTACTCCAGTTCTTCAATCCCTCCACTGGCATGGCTCCTCATACATCAATGTATCCCCTTCAAAATCCTTCTCATTGTTTATAAGATATAATGATTTTGCCTCATCTTATCTCAAAGACTTGATTTCTCTTCACTCCTCCATTTCAAACCGTTCTTCCTCCACTCTGCAACTGTCACACAGTCCACGCACCAGCACTCGTTATGGTGACAGGGCTTTGACTGTTATTTCTCCATCTCTTTGGTACAAACTCCCTCTTTATATCCCAAATGCTTAAAGTGTTGATAAGTTTAAATCATTGCTGAAAACTTATCTATTTCTAATTGTTGTTGTTGTTGTTGTTGTTGTTATATCATATGTAAATAATGCTATATTTTGATTTAATATTTTTTCTGTATTAATACCCTTAGAATCGTCAGTATTATGCACTACATAACTGTTATTTATTATCATCATTAACAGACTAATCGTTTGTCATGGCATTTTAGAGTAGTTCTCACCAAAGGAACACTTATGAATGCATATTCAGGAAGCATAATAAATACAGGACAACAGTCTATGAGCTCCAAATGAAATATTAGAGAGTATGAGAAAAGTTTAATCAAAGCTTGATGGTAAATACAAATAAATTCAACAACTTTGTCTTCTTGATATTCCATTGATCTATTTTTAGAAGGAATTTGACAAAATTCATGATTTTAAGATTGAAATACATATAAAACTTCAAGTTATTATAATCCTAATGAGCCCAGTTTAGCCTATGCCAAGGAATCATAGTTTCCAGTAGTGTTTTTACAATGCTTCCCTTCATGAAATAATTCATTTCCACTTGTGAATACATGGAGGTGATCAACAATGACTGGCATTATTAACACTCTAGACTGCTGCATACAGTGCATGCAACACACAATGAAGCTCAGTGGTTTATACTCACATCATACCTGCATTATGCATATATACCAATTATGTGCAGGCATTCATAACTGCTGGTGTGTATTGCATAGAGTGTATGTACAATTTCACACATGCTAAGTTCACAAATATCAATTTAAAAACATACTTAGTGAAAATTAAACAATTGCTAACATATGAAGAGTTCCTTTTCAAAAGGTGCTAAATCCATTTTTATCATTTTGGACTTTTTGACAGAAGTATATATATATATATATAATATATATATATATATACTTTTTTTTCTTTCTTTCTTTTCAAAATCAGTGTGGCCATATAGATTTGTCCAGGCACATTATCTTCTTCCTGCCAGGGGGTACTATTATGAGACACAAAGTCATTGCATGAAAACACTTAGAAGCATGTGAAATAAAAATCCAGGTTTTTCTCCTTACCATCAAAAGTGAATTTGGCACCTTTTGGAAAGAAGACTTCAAATGGTGCATACAGTTTTTGACATAATAATATTGGATGGCCATTTTGGGGGTCACAAGAATTGCATAGCACTCACTCGGACCATATTATTATGGTCCTGATCTAAAAAATACTTCCTGTTGTTCCTCTCAAAACCTACTAATATCATACAACGTACTGTAAAAGTGGATATTTTCGCGTGACTAATTTTTCGCGCTTGGCCAGGTAAGAAGAGTTTCGCGTGTTTTTAATTCTGTGGAATCAAGACATCAGCTACTGGAACATATGGCACGCAAAAATATTTGCGTGCTTTTATTTTCGCGCTAGCTTCTGGTTGCACGGAATGCGCGAAAATTTCAAATTTCCACTTTTACACTATGTGGGAAATATACCATCAGGACTCACTTTTTGCAGACATAGCCTGCACATCCTTCTGCAAGGACTGCTAGACTCACAAGCCCAGCTTTTTTCTGGTAAGGATCCTCACTCTTCAGTGCAGGCTCAACTAATTGAAGCAAAGGAGGGACTAGCTTATCTGGTGGAAGATGCAGTGCCATTGTATTTAGGACCTGTTTAGCATTGAAGAACCAACAAATATTAGTGTAGTGATGAAAAATCTTTTACAGGCTATTTGATTTGGCGAACAAATTTATAGTATTTACCATCAAATGTACAAGTCAGTGAGTCATTTAAGACGCATTACATTGATGTTGACTTGTGGGACTGGGAATGTTCTAGGACATACTGTGGATGCCAAATACCTTGCTGAGGTTTTTTTAAAAGCAAATTTTGAGAATTAAAAAAATTCAAGAATCTAACAACTCGCTAAAATATTGCCTCCGGTTATGTAAGTACTAGGTATTTGTAAGAGCAACGTATACGGTGTATGTACACGCAACAAAGGCAGGCAGCAGCTGCACACAGGTGCCTAGCCTACTGTGTGCACATGCATGCCCATATACTGAGTGCCACTGAGTGCATACATGCATGATGATATTATGTTTCCAACTGCAAATTCAAACACCTACAAAATTGTCTTACAATTCACAATTCACGAAATATTATGCCTGCAAAATATTTGGCATCTATAGAAACAAAAAGTATATTTTGAATAATACCACGGAGGGGCTACATTTGTTGAAACATTGTACAAAAAAAGAACCAACAACATGAAGGCATACAAAAAAAGAAGCTCAGGTCCCTGATGCTCATTGGGCCTTTAAGACTAATTTGAAATTAATACAACCTCCAAGTGGTGCCCCTTGAAGGTGAAATACTAAAGTAGGTAGATATATCAATACATAAAGCATGTACAGTTGCAAATATGATCCCTTAACCCTAACCAGGCTGGGCTTTTTTGGGCGTTTTGTGGCCGGGGAGGGGCTGATTCAACCCCCCCCCCCCCCCCCCCAGATCTCGGCCGTCAATCGCGCAATCGCCATGAAATTTGGAATGTGCATTACCTGCCATTATCTACCAAGCTATACAAAAAGAAATGGAAATTTTTGTCGTAATAATCAATTATGCTAATTTATGCATAAAATCATACATTTTGCTCTACATCAGAAATTAAAGCTCCTAGAATCCTAATTTTTGGTGAAAACATTCTTTGTAGCATTCCTAACAATGCACTTGAAAAAAAAAATTTGATATCAAAATCAATTTATGTATTTTATTGTTTTATGAATTTCTTATGTATTTCCTTGTTTTTTCGACCTTTTGTTTTATCATTTTTTCTGCAAAATTTATGACAGAACCTATTTCAAGCATAATTATGCTAAATTAATTAGTTTCAGCCTATGAAAGTGGAAATAATCATATCTTTATGAATAAGAAGAGAAAACTCCATTTGCATAGACTTTACACACAAAATCACGTTTTTGAGCCATTTTTGGTCTGACAGGCATGTATAAAACGTTATGTAGCGTCTTAACGGTATGCACGATTTTCGCAAAAATGGTGTCAAAAGATGCGCGAGACTTGAAAGTAAAAAGTTCGCGAACGGCGCGGTCAAAAAATTTCGCGCAGCGGAGTAGTCGCGAAAAATGTCGAGGGGGGGTTGATTCAACCCCCCCCCCCCCCCCCCGGCCTTTTTAGGGTTAAGGCACCGGAATGGGGTACGAAGTACTCTTTCTTTCTAATTGCACAATAATATGTCAATTTAACTGGTAGAATCACAGGTGGGGGAGGATGGGGATGTAAAGTGATTTTCATTTGGCTCCTTTGGGTGCAACAGCTTCCACAGACCGATGCTAAGAATGAAGCAAAAACATCTTTCCAGATGAGAAACAGTAGAGCCTCCTCATGTTGTGCATAAAATCTGTTCACCGCAGTTGTAGTCCAGACCAATTTGGCTGGATGTTGAAGTGGTTGGGGGATGATGGGTAGGAGAGGGTTTGTAATTCAGAATATCTTTCCCTGGGCCACTCTGAGGAATACACCAATATTTCTGAATGATGATTCCTGCAAGTTATGTTCCAATCTGATTCAGTGCTTTGTCCAGTTGAGTGTGTTCAAGTTTCCTCTTGCCCTCTTCTTATTTCATGATTACCTCTTTACAGGTACTGTGAACAATCATCACTTTCAACCGATAGAGCTATCCACAGACAGTATAACTTACTGTATTACTGTTGGACAGGGAAAAAATGAATTAACTTTCATCGGGTTTTTGGAGTCCTGTCTCTTGGCCAACACTGAGATGATACCTTGTATGTATACGTTTTGAATTACTCTGCCTTCAAGCTTGTTAGGTTTTTTTTTTTTTTTTTTTTTTTTTTTGACTGGGCCAATCTGGGGTTGCTTACGACACATGTGCATGGTTTCAATTAAGAAAAATGTCTCACTTCCATGGCATAGGATGATGGTGATGATGACTCGCTTTCATCACCCTCTTCCTCCTCCTTAGTTGTCGGCATGCACATGATGGGAAAGAGGACATTCATGATGGGCATCACCAGGCGATTCTTCAGGATCGTCTGTAAAGAATGTTAGAAGAGATGTACGTAGAATGATACAATATGTACATCTATATGAATGGGTTTCCACCAACTCAAGCATGTTGAGCATCTTGCAAAGTAGGCCCTCAATCTCTCTGTAAGTTTTTACTACTAAATCCAGAAGAAAATGTCATTACTAAATTACTACCTATGCACTTCTTTTGTATCTTCCTCCATTATTTGATATGGGCTATACAGAGCTTGGCCCCAATGGGGAAAATAATGTCTGAATCTTCTATGAATGTGCACAATAGAATTAGAGATGTTCAAGAGCAATATGGCAACAGATACAGTGCATGCCTCCACCTGCCGCCCTGTGCTTCAACCGAACCTATCTTGATGAGTTAGATATGTCTGTGACTTGTATCAGGGCAATTACACCCCCCCCCCCAAATACTGGTTAGATAAGGTTAGAATAAAGATTAGGGTTTTTAGAGTTTGAGTTTGGGTTAGGATTGGGTTAGGGTCAGGGGAAGGGTCTGGGGTAATTGTCCAGGGGGTAACTGCCCTAGAACCCTGTGAGCAATTGTGAAGCCCTGAGAAATGTACCTTGCCATGACTTTTAATCTCTGAGCAAATTTTAGACTTAAATAGTGAATTATTCTGATATAGCACATCCTGAATCAAGTCTAATGTGACAATGTGACAAAACACTCACATTTTTAATGATTGTGGAATCTCCTTAAAAAAAAGAAGAAAATCATGGCCCAGTGAAAATGACCTCAGTCCCACTTACATGTACCTTAGATATATCTCTACTAGAGTACCTCAGGAACTTGCTGTCAAATTTCATGAATCATACCAAGTTTGAATGTATCACAAAAATTGTTTGATATCTGAAATTATCTGAACCTCAAGCTTTCACAAGACCTATCAGAAAGGCACTAAAATCCACCACTCTGTCTCAGTCTACTACTGCACTCAGTTTGATAAAACTTTATCAACTATTTCTCAATAATCTACACAGTATTATAGCATTTAAAAATATCCTCTCATCTTCCATTTTCATTAGTGCTACTCAAACATTAATGCCTTCAATTTCTGATTCAGGCATTATCATTGTTCCAAAATGTTGAACTTTAATCAAGTGCTTTTGCAATCATTGCTTGTAATTCATAGTTTAATCTCTTGCTATGGCCATTCATGAACCCTTGGAACGTCAACAGTATGGGCAGATCCATTCATCTGTTTGGTAACACATACTTATGCCAACTTTTTCATTTGTACTACTTCAATGAAAATAATTCCTTATGCATGGATGGACAATCACATGGGCAAGTTCAAACCCAAGCAATCTTCTCCAAAATCACTAACAGGTGAACAAGAAAAATATCAACCCCAAGATAGAAGAAATGCCTCTGAAAAATTTTGGAGTGAAGGAATTGAAGTGGATGCTAAATTGGTTATCAAGCATCCTCATAGTCCTGTAACTTATAAATGAGCTTTCCCCAGGTGAGTAGGCAGGTGGATTTGTATGATCCCATTACAACAGACCACTGACTAGCCTGTTGGCAGATGACCTGTAGACAGGTGGTTAATTTTTAAGACATGAAAGAACAATTCTATGCAAAAAACTTGAAGACAAGAAGTAACTCTTCACATCACCAACTACAATAGAAGTGACACACTTATCAAAACATAGTGTCACGAAAATCTTGGTATATGGATTTTCAAAGTTTGAGGAGCCTGTTTCTACTTTGCATCTTATTCATGTACAATCATGTATGCGTAATGTCTCAAATTTCCCTATCCTTTTATTTTTCATTGGTTTTTACTAATCTGTACTCAGCTAATGGGGAAACAAGCAATTTTCTGCTTAAGAACAAAAGCAGCAGAGGAAACGTCTTTGCAGTCAGGTGATTAGTTTTCTCAGGCAGGTCATTCCAAAAGTGAGCCAATAGCACTTTGGTAGACAGTAACCCCTTGAATGGGGGGGGGGGGGGGGGAGGGAGATAAAGAGGAGGCAACAATACAAATGTCTTTATGACAAATACCTTCTTTTTTAACTTGGTCAACCAGCTGATGAAAGACAATGCCTTTACACGGGCGTTGTTGCCAAGTTCCTTATTACTGGCTACCTGGCAATAGTGTTTGAGAAAGAAGGAGAGAGCAAGAGTATGATAGTGATATTAGGCAAAGAGAGTAAACAGACAGCAAGAAGGAAGAAGCAGAGAAGAACAAGAAAACAAGCAAGAAGAAAAGGAAAAATATGAGGAAAAGGAAAAATATGAGGGAAAAAGGCTAAGAGGAAGACGCAAAGAAATTATGATGGATAGAAAGAGAACAAACAAAATGGTGTCAGGAGACAACACACACGCACACACACACACACCCAAGAAAAATGAGAGCCTATGGGAGCTTGATGCTCACCTTAGCTTCATGATGAATTCAAACCTGATGCAACCTCCCTACAGTGCCCCTCAAGGGTAGGTCATTAACTAAATTAGGACTAACCTCTTCAGGGGCACTTTACTGTGCACCTCTGCAGCTGGTCTAAAGTGGATTTGCAGAAATTCCTTGGCCTGACATGTGGAATCTAGACATTTTTGTTTTCCAAGCATGCAAGATTATGAACATGGAGGAAAGAGATTGTTACACACATCCAATAATCTTGGTGTTTACTTTGCCATTTTTTCTTTTAAATAATTGCAGGTGTCACCATGCTGCCTCTGCATAGTTGAACAGCTCTCTTGCAATAGCTTCCCTGAATGTTTCCATGCTGTGCAGCAGTTGCATGGCACCTGCACAAGTGCTATCTCAGCACGAGCACCGGCGATAAAACCGAACTTGAAATCACGTCAGTGTTGGGAGTTGACCTAAAAATTATGACGTATTTCTGGTAGTTGGTGCGAGGGCTCGGTGTTGAATGTCGTCTGCTGAACCGAGCTCCGCCGATTGTGTTAGGGATTTACGTGCTTTTTCGCCACTGACTAACACTAGCCCCTAGGGATTATCATTTTCGTCATTTCAAGTTCGGTGCTGGTGTTAGCGTTGCCGTGCGAGATTCATATTCACGTCCATGATAGATGCACGTTTTACGTGCTAAGTTTATGCTAACGCAGTGGTCGCCCACGTAACATACACGAACACTCTCGACATGGCTTTACAAATCTGAGCCTGGGAGCAAAATTAAGATAGTTGTATTTTGGGGAGTGGAGGAAATTTGTGGCATTTTAATCCGTCTTCCTCACTGCGTGTCTTAAACTAAGCAATTTCGCCTACATCTTTTAATATTTGACTGTAATCACACACCATCACTTTTTTCGTCGCGCAATTCCCGCAGAGCTCGCAGTGCTGTGATTCCAACACCTCGTGCTGGTGATCGATAATTTTGATCGGTATCGCCTCGTTAGTCTGACCGTTGGTGTTGGAGCTCGATTTAACGCTGTTATTTGGGAGCTAGCACTAGCCCTAGCACCGAACTTCAAATCACCCATTAGGCATTTTCACATCAGCCCGATGTTTCGAAATAGCGCGCTATTTTTCTGACTTGGGACATTAAAAAATATCTTGAGCTTGGATTTTTATCGGGCTGATGTGAAAACGCCTATTGTATATTCACTTAATGGATTTGCATTTGTTACGGAGAGGTATTTTCATGCAGCAGTTTCAAGATTCCTACAAGGGATATAAGAATTACTGCAGTTGGTCAGGGTTGTGGGCCAGCTGCAGTGATATGAAAGGGCTATCAGGATCCTGATATCCCTTTCACTCGGTCAATTTCACAGAAACCTGCTATGATTGCGACTCTTGTTGCAAGGACAAGTGTCGTGGTAATGACAAGAATCCCACTTCTTGATAGACTGTTTTTGCCATTCCAGCAAGAATAGATATCATAACATCTTTTATGACATGAGACCCAGATTCAGCTGCACACACGCACATCCAAGAAGAAAGCATCTCACTGTACAAGCTGAAATTGTGGCGTGCAGATATTTTCACAAATTGCTACTTGTCCGAAAATTTTGCATGTTGTAAGTTTCAATAATTGTAACTTAGCCTTTCATGAAACAATTTAAGAATGAGAAACAAGCGACAATACTACGTGTATATAAAACTGAATACATTTACCACTTGTTGATTCCCTGTACATAAACAAGCAGTGTGTTCCTGCATTAGAAGTACGAAGTACTAGTGTGTTGTTATGCCCTAGATGTTGCTATGTAATGGCCCACACAGTGTGCTAGACCTACATAGTGTACATGTACGTAGTTACTTGTTGTGCGTGATCCAGCAGTGTTGGCATAGCTTCATATTTTTCTCTCAAGTGATGTTGTTTTTGTGTGTCTTTATATTCATGGCTCAAAGGCAAAATTTGCAATAATACAACCATCACAAAAATTTCAGCTCATACAGTACATAGTAAAGCAATTTTGTGGCTGGAGCTTTACTTGTACAGATATTAAGCTCACTATACATTAATACTGTACATTGTACCTACACATTTTCTGAGTAGAAAGAAGAAGATCATCCCTTTCAATTACTCTGCAATTTTGTGGGATTAAATTTTCCCTACATTGGTTATGACACAGATATAACTTCTATGTACCAAAATGGTATCTGGATAATGAGAGCTCGAGAGTGTGATGTCATCTTGCAGCAACATTCACTTGTTTTGTATACAAAAGACTAGAACATTATAGTCTTCACACATACTTCATTGTACTTGATAAGTCTTGAACTGATATTCAGCAAAATATATTTCACCTGGGATTTATAAAATCTTGGTAATATTCTATGATAAAAAAGAAGTGAATATCAAATCTAGGATGATTTGGTTATTATAATGCATTCTCTAGACACTCCTGAGTATATGCACTGTAAATGTATCTGCTGTTTGTGACTGGAAACATATTTAATAGGCCTACCAATCTTCGGGAGTTCAAAATTACAGTAAGGCTGCAGTCATAGACTTATTACATCTGCGTACCTGGCACGACTTAATGCACATACAATGCAGAAGACGATAATACACTGTCACTGCTAATCCTTTCAGTCTGACATTTACCATGTGGTTTGGATGAGTCACGACTGTACTTTGGAACATTTTCTAAGCTTCATTTTCCCCTTTTTTTTTTCCCCTCCTCAGTTTTGGACTGAGACCAATACGTAACCATAGAAACCGTCATCTAATAAACTAATCACAGAAAGAGAGAAGCAGTGACAGAGCAGCTGTTGCAGGGCAGGGCAGCAAAAGGAAGAATGATGATAAAGTAACAACACTAACTTTGTTTATCAATGATAGACATTGAGTACAGGTAGAGAGAATAAGCAAAATGCAAATGACAACAAAATGTGAGGATTCAGGTCAAATATGTTAGTAGGAATAACATCTTGAAATTAATGCTAAATGTGTGTACATGGCACATATCAAATTGTAGAAGTCTGGAGTATAAAAAGTAAAGCTCTAAGTAAATATAAAATATGAAACATTCAAGTAAAGACTGAGTCACAGAAATAACCCACAGCAGCTTTCTCCTATCCCAGCTTGAATAACTTAAGACACTTCCATTATCCCTTAATCATCCGAGAAGATCCAATTATCTCACTGACATATCTAGGTCACCTTCACTTACAAGTAGCAATGTATTGCATGGCATCTCACGTGATCGTGTGTGCACACGGACACCCTGACCATCTCAACAGCCACATCTCAATGTTTACTTCATGTATCATCATCTGTACCAAATATGAGTTGAAAAAAATTTGAATCTTTCTTTGGTTGGGAAGGTGCTTGTGCTACTAGAACACGTAGAGCTACGCTTTCAATAGAGCTGTGAGTGACTCATTTTTTCAAGCTATACTGTACTTGTATCAGAAAAGGGATGCTGGAATAGAGTGACCTACAAATGTACCTGGAGTAGTAAACTGGCTCTACCCTCTAGCTAGCAGGACATATCCATTGTACTTGGAGACAACTTGAGATACCCAGAAGTGCCCTCTTAATGCCTCTAATGGAATATCATCAAGCTGTCGATCAATCTTTTTTGGTCTGTAAAAAATTAGAGTGATTATACTTAGAATGAATAAATGGCATCTTTAAACAACCTCAAAAAGGAATCTTAATTAATGCACATGGAATTTAGACAAGTCCTTCCCTGCACACTGTTAAGAAAAAGTACTCCTGATCTCATCTTGTTGGGTAATATTCTTATTTTTGTGATTCACACATGCATGACTTGATATCCAAATCACAGAAAGTCTTGCTGCAAACAAAATTATAACTGCTTAAAAAGGAAAGAAAAGCTACTAAACACATCTCAGAATAGAATCATTAAATTTCATCAGGAATAATTGAGAACTCTTCTTCTGACTTCATCGATCCTACATGGGCCTGTACGTCAAAATTAATCACGGCATTATGTAAAAACTGATCCACACAAAGAATGGTCAGAATTTTGCCTCCACCTCTCTCTCAGACTCCTGTTGCATTGACAGGAGGAAATGTGACCTGTAGCAATGAGGGCAGGTGGTGAGCCAGTAAGTCACATGGGGGCTATTTATTGTCTAATGGATAATCATTGTCTCCAATCTGACACACTTTCAGCACTTTTACGAGGGAATTAAACTGGTGGGTAATGAAAAGGGTGACACAACATATTCAAGGGCCTGTTGTATAGTTATTCAACTCTATCAGACTTTCACTTTTTGTGCAATAACAGATGAGGCTCTCAAATCAATTTAATAGACAGTCTAGATACTTAACTCTGCCTGCATGCGCAACAACATAGGTGGAGGTAGGATAATCTTCGTTACCTTTGTTTTTAAGTGCAACAATCCTTGACAATATATTGGAATCCAAAATAAAAGAGAGCACGTCAAAAGCAGAATTTCCTTGCTTAGAAAATGGAATGCCATAGTCAGAAATTCTTTTTCCCACTCCATGGTTTGAATTACAGAGAACAATAACGAGACTGTCATGGCTTCATGCTGCCAAAATAATTTGTGTAGGCCTACAGTTTTGAACTATCTTACATTTGAGCTTCATTTACTCACAGTATACACATTTTAAACTTGCAATAATGAATTCACTTAATCAGTAATCACTGAAATAACCAAGAAACTGAAGTAATTGTAAGCATATGAGTGACATGCCATTGATTTTCTTGATATATAAACCTGATGTATAATACAAAACTCCTCCCGACCTTTAAAGCCACAGTTGTTCATGTAGCGAGGCAGGAAGCATGCCTTCAAACTTTGTGAGACAGCTTGTACCGCAGTGTGAGTACAGAGTTCTAATGTCATCATCAGGAAAGACTTTCCATTTACAATTCAGCAGTCAGAATCAACTACAGTCCGACCTCGATTATCCGGCCTCCTTTTATCCGGAAATCTCCATTATCCGGATGCGTTCACGCAGTGAAGGACTTTTTTTTTTTTTCATCCAAAAATTCAGGAAAAACAGTGACTTTAAACTCAATTTAAATTTCTACAAAACTCACATGATTTACCTACAATATTCCCGACAGAACTAACATAAATTCACACCACATTATCATCGTAAAAGTAAGCAGTCATCACCACCGTTGCGGGGTACGCTACCTGCCTAGCTGCCAGTGCACTGGGACGGCAGCTTGGACGGCAGCTATATATCACATTAACATTGTGTCTCCCATATCCGGCCAATTCGCTTATCCATATGATTTTGTTAAAAGGGCAATGACTGACATGGCCATTCTTCATTGTGACCTTTGAAAACAGTCATAGCAATGGAAGATAAGCCATCTCAGTCAATATCTGATCTTTAGATTAAAAAAAAAACCCACTATGGTAGCTGCCTCTTTTGAAATGCTTTATCATTTTGTACATTTCACCTGCAGATTGTATTTGTTGTGAAAGAAGCATGAATCAAATTTCAGATGAAGTTCAATTTCTTTAAAAAAACCCTCATGCATATGAAATTACAACATAATCTGGCAATTTACACTATTTCAAGGGGAAATAGAGTTGATGATTTATTGTGAAAAAGAAGAGTTTTTTTTTTCAATTTTATTTTCCATATAAAAAATATGAGTAGTGACATGTCATTATCACCTCATCAATTTGGATCATTTTTTTTTTTTTTTAAATATAAGATGCAAAGATAAACAAAAGCCCACTAGGAATACAAAATGACACAAACTAGTATAGGCAGCAATTCACTACAACAGATATAGTACAGTCTACTATGTCGAAATATTGGGTCCCGTGAGATTTTCGTGCCAAAATTGATTTTTTTAGCTAACTTGGTCAATTTTGGGGTGCTGAATCCAAAAAACTTTGGTTCCATTTTTTCTGACCACGTCTTCAGTCGCCATTTTGAATTTCAAAATGGCCGCCATAGCAAACTGTATTTTGACCCAATTTGCATAATGTGAGCATCATATCAGGTTCAGATTTGATGCAAAAAGCATGTTTGTGATGTCAGACATTCTGATACACCATTTTCTAATATTGTAGCTAGCTTTGATACATTTTTAGGCAGCCATCTTGAAATTCAAAATGGCCGCCATAGCTAAATATGTCTTTACCCATATCTCAGGTTGTAAGCACTATGTAGAGTATAAATTTGGGGCAAAAAGCATGCTTATGATGTCAGTCATCAATGCTAATATGTACATTTATTTATTTAATGATGGATCATTTTCCTTAGCGGCCATCTTGAAATTCAAAATGGCTACCATAACAAATGTAATTGGACCGGTATCTCATATCGTATGCATTGTGTAAGGTTCTAATTTGGGGCAGAGAGCATACGTATGTTGTCAGACATTCTGAAAACCTTTTTCTGAGTGAACGATGGTTCATTTTGATATTGAAGTTGGCCATCTTGAAAATCAAAATGGCCGCCATACCAGAATGTATATTTTGACCCATATCTCATGTTGTACGCAATACAGACAGTTCACATTTCGGGCATAAACCGGGCTCATAATATTGAACATTCAGATGCACTTTTCCCCTCCCTAAAATTGCAGATAGGCCTAACTTTCAAGGCTGCCTTCTTAGAATTCAAAATGGCTGCTTTTCAGCTAACTTTTAGACATATCAATGTTAATGGTGGCTTACGGTGTATATTCTTTAAACACACACACACATAGGGCCTATACATTCTGTAATAATGGATTATTTGTATTGGTCGCCACTCTTGAAATTCAAGATGTATTTCGACCATATTTGGTGCTGTAAGATCTTTAAACTGCAAACCCAAGCATGGTGAAACACTCATGTATAAGTCAATCACTTCAAGTGTTTCCTGTCCTGTAGGTACACTGTTGTGTTGAAATGCAAAAATGCTGCCATGTGAAACATTCCTTTAAAAGCATAGCATTTGGGTAAAATTTGTGAATGGGAAATCATGTGATTTTGATGTTAAAAACAAATGACTTTCAAAAAAACACCTCTCAATAACTGTGTCTGACTGACTAAATAATGCCCCATTTAGACGATTTGGTTGTAAGAACTTACAATATTAGCCCTATATACTCTAACAATTCATGGGATAGTCACTTCGATAACCAAATGTTTTCTAGGCTCATTCCTGCACATGTTTAGAAACAGCACTCTAAAGCTGTACACAGGGGAGAATTAGTTCTGAATTCTTCCAGAAATAATGACTTTTGCATTTCCTGCTTTTGAGCATGATAATGAATTCTGTGGCTACCGTTGATGTAGGAAGTTCGAAGCATTTTATAGTAATTGAACAATTTATGCATACCCTTTCGAAATATCTACAATCTAATATATCATATTTATATGTATTAGAGGCACAAATTAGGTTGTGAGAGTTTACGAGGTTCGTTCTCTGGTTATATCGTCAAGTCTCTACGAGGGTAAAGCGGGAAATTGTCCTGATTGAAGTCATCCACGCCAAACTTCTGGAAGGCACGGACTGTGTCATACCACATTCTGCATGATTCAAGGTTTAGATACTTCTTGGTCCATCTGCTCTTGGAGACATCCTCAAATTTTCAACTTCAGCCAGCACCATGAAAGGCATTAAAAAGCAGACCTTTAGCTGTTCCTGTTTTTCGCAACAAACTGCAGAGCATAATCTCTCAAAATTGTCAATTGTACCTTTATCATTTCCTTTTCCAGTGATGGAGCAGACAACATGCAATGCAGTAAGTGAAGCAAACCTACAAGATCCATCAGGATAATTGAAATGTTAGAGTCTACGTAATAATCATCAATATCTCTGATTTTCTCGTTGCTCTAATACATACAATGGAATGAGGCTATCTCTTGTGAGTGACGGGTGACAATAACTCCCATGGCATCTTTGATGAACTCTTTTTTTTTTCTTTCCATGGTCTCTGTGTCAGATGGAATTGACTGCTCAGTATTTCAACTTTCAGGCTTATTATTTGGCTCAGTTTTGTGAGTTTCTAAGGCATTCATGGGTAGGAAAAATGAACCTTTAATAGGGAGAATGAGGAGAAGGCCATAAAACAATGAGATGAAGAGTGATTGTGGAATTGCTTAGAACTTATACCTTTCAATAATTGTATCGTTCAGCAATGACAGGATAATGACAGGTCTACATGTATCAGGCTGTAGAACCAGTAGAAATGTTATGAAGAATTTGCGATCCCTTAAGCTTAATGACTTTGGATCCAATCTTACATGGTGTATTTTTTTTTCGCACGAGCTGAATGTCTGGCCTTTCTCACAATATTCCGGAGATTAATATATTCTAATTCTCGCAGATACAAATTCTTAGTACAAAACATTAAAACTGCCCTTTTCATCTCTTTCTAGAGTATCTCCCTTGAATGTTTCTGATATCTGACTACCAACCAGTGGCAACCACCACATTTATTAGCTTCAAGGCAGTGTCAATTTCTTACATTACCCTTGTTTGATGATCTTCTAAGTTGTGGAGGAATTCTGATGGATGCAAGCGCCACAGAACTGAGCTATCATTACTCCTTTGTAGTTTTAGAATAATTGGCTGTACAGCAATAAGCATCTTGGAAGTCTTGATAATTGAAGATGATCCACTCAAGGGCAATCAGGAAAAGCCTACTTATTCCTTCTTCATTCTGTGTTATTCCAGAAATAATTATATCTATCAAACCTTAAGTGTTTCAGTTTTGGACAACAAACAAGCTTGTGAATGGGATGCCTGGTAGGGTGACCATAGCATTTCTTGCCATTGCGAGACTTTTCCTCGTTTGTCTTCATTCTCTTGAGGCAGCATCAAGTTTTTTAAGATCACCTTCAATTGCATCAATGCTTGCTTTTATACAAATATTCAATGATTGGGATTAAATATAATCATTAACGAGGTTCCACAACGCAAAATAACGTGTTGCCTGAGAGGCAAAAACGAACCGTTTTAGCGCGCAGTTTGCATACCGCATACCCGCCTGGCTATATGGAATGTATAGCTTACACGCTTGCCCACACTATCGGACAGTGGTATGCCCACTCCCCCCTTACGCAGTTCTTGCCCCTCAGCATCTCTTGATGACGTAATTAGAACCTCATCCTTAAATTTTGAATTTATGGCGGCCATTTTGAATAGAGAGATGGCTGTCATTCTGCGTGAACTGGAAATAAATTCAGTCTAACTAGGACAATTTTGGCACATTCATCTAAGGCGCTTACCACAGTATCATAATTATGTTTTTATGGCGGCCATCTTGAATTTCAACATGGTGGTCTATCTAATGATCCACAATTAGGAAACAGCTGTGCTGGACCATTGGACACCACAAGCATGTGTATTCTTAAAAATTTGATGCTTCTACAATAATTGCAAACTGAGATATGGGTAAAAATGCTATGGCGGCCATTTTGAATTTAAAGATGGCGGCCTAGAAACTCTACAAAGCAATCCACAATATCAGAAAATGATATATCAGAATGTTTGACATTATAACGATGTATTTTGCACCAAGTTTGAGGTTTCTACAATGCTCACTTTATGAGATATGGGTAAAAATACAGCTTGCTATGGCAGCCATTTTGAAATTCAATATGGCAGCCTACAAATTGTATCAAAACAATCCACAATATCAGAGAGAGATTTATCAGAGTGTCTGACATCACACCCATGCATTTTGCACCAAATTTTAAGCTTCTACAATGCTCACTATATGAAATATGGGTCAAAATACAGTCTGCAAGGGCGGCCATTTTGAAATTCAAAATGGCGGCTGAAGACGTGGTCAGAAAAAATGGAACCAAAGTTTTTTGGATTCAGCACCCCCAAATTGACAAAGTTAGCGAAAAAAATCAATTTTGGCACGAAAATCTCACGGGAGTACATAGTAGCCTCTACTAATATCTCTCTGGCACCTAATCATTGATTCATAGCAACCAACAAGAAAAACTGGAAAGCAGGGGTGGATCCTCAGACATGTAACATAAATTGTTCATATGCACCCTGCTACTGAAGGATGTAATACAATTCTCAGTGATGTCACCAACTACACTGTCTGGCAAGCTGTTCTAGACATGTACTGCTGTGTGGATGAAAGTTTATCCAGTGGAAATGGTTCTGGAGATGGTAATGTACTGCAAGAGTATGGCAAGGCATCAACAGGCTGGAATGGGTGGTTCTCCTGACAAGTGGCTGAGGAAGCATAGCACAAAAGTCTGTTGGGCAAGTGCTGGTGTGCATTTTGTAGAGGAATGTAGCTACTGCCAAATATTGCCTTTGTTGGAGAGAGGAGATTAGTTCCAATGTAGTTTTATCCCTCCACACCAACAATCAAAGCAATTTCTTTAGAATCAAGTCTAGCAGTCAAAGTGTTGTTGGGCTGGCACTCATTCATAGGAGTTAAGCTTACTCCAACACACTTTGAGCTTGGGTCTTGTAGACAATTGCTCTACCTCTCCTATCCAGCCTGTTAGCCATTCTCCTTATGGGCCCCCGGTTTTGTCCAGCTCTTGATGCAATGTTGGAGATACAATGTATATGCTTTGTCCACATTAGTTTGCTAGTGTCGGTTGCCACTTCCAGAGTCTCCAGCTCTTCTTTCTCTGCCAAAGTTGTGCTACCAAACTGTAGATCAAGCCTGGCTGGATTCCTTTTCCTGGATAATGTCAGGAGGTACTTTGCTGACAATGCAGGGCAGTGAGATGGTGCAGTACGTACTTAGTTGATTTAGACTAGGAATCTCTTTTTTGAATAGGGATGACACTTGCTGTTTTCCATTGTCTTGGACAGATTCCCTAGTAGAAGCATAGCTGAAACAGCAAAGGGAGTGGCCTTACAGTTCTGTGCTGGATTCTTTCAGAATTCTGGATGAAATGTTCTCGAGAATGGCAGCTTTATCAGGCTGAATGTTCCACAAAAGCCTCTTCACATCTGTGGCTTTAAAGGTTAATTTTTTCATTGAGCTGGTTGACGAAGGCAGACACTCTGGGGTAAACTCCCGTTTACTGTCAAGCTGACAGTTAGTGGCAAAAGTCTTGATAAACTTCTGTGCCTTTTCTGTCACTGTACCTGTGGTGATCTTTCAACACTGGGATCTCTGCTCTGGTTGGCTTAAAGACAAGATGTTGACAGTATTCCACTACTTCAACTGCTATGGCCACCATCTGACAGTGCCTTCTTCAGTTTGTCATTATACCCTCTCTTGCTCTGTTTTCAGCAAAGTTATAGTCTCTCCTGGTTTCTGTGAACTTGACAATGTTATCTTTGGTCTTTCCAGTTTCCTGAACAAGCGGCACTTCTTTGCTGCTCATCTGCAGTTGTCATTAAACCACAAGATGTCAGCAGTCTTCCTAGACACATATTTCCCTGGTAACAAGTAGATTTCTATCACATCACAGATGATGTAATAACATCATTGCAAGCTTTTGAATCTTCTGTGTGAAGAGCTAGAGACTAGTTAGTTCTAATCATACTGCAAAACTGCACTGGAAAGGTTTGTCCCTATGCAGAGGGAAATTAAAGCCAAAACATAGTTCTGGTACGCCTGCAAAAGTTGTCAAATTTCGCTCTCAAATGTGAACGTATGCCAAGGAAATGTGCGGAATAACGCTGTAATAACTAGATATTCGATGGGTAACGACGAAAATGCGAAATATTAACCAAAAAGGTTTAGTCTCAGAACTTACTCGAACGGGGTCAGGCTAAACTCGGACTCGGGGATAACTCGGCCTCGCTTAGACGGCGGGCTGATGGTGTATTGGTTGTCCCTCTGGATTGTACAGTGTTGTAGTATTGTACTATGGGAGCGGCCTGTATAAACTAGCACTTCGCGTTCTGGCTACTCGCAGTAATGGTCCAAGTTGTTAAAACGCGCGCATCAAAAAACCTCTTTGGCGCGCATGCAAAATTAGTGTATGCCTATCAAGCACCTCTAAAAACAATCAAAGACGCTTGATAAACTACAGCAAAAACTTCAAGGACAGCGCGTCTCAGCAACTGAGGTGATGTGCGTATAGGCTTGAGGACCGCGCGCTGTCCATTTGTTTTGTAAAGGATTAGCACGCACTTTCCTGTCTGTTCAGTTAGGCCTCGTTTGGTATTACAGTAGAATATGGCGATCAGGAACTGCGTGTAAATTGTCTGAAATAGGGACAAGTTTTCCCTGAGACCGAGTTAGTCTGGATCCTTCTGGAATAAAAGTCGGTTTTCCGACTTTTATTATTTTTCTCAAGATACTCTAAAACGACTCATCAGCCCGGCAAATCGCGTCAGCCAGGTAAGTTTCTGTGTAGACTCTTTCCATATATTGCAAGCAAATATGAAATGGTGCCAGACGGGTTCTCAAACCCTTACCAAAACCATGTTTTCACTTTAAGCTTAAAAAAAACCAGGATTATGATCCAATGTTCTCAGCCTCGGAAATGTCTTACACCTAACATTAAGGTCAGTAGTCAAGTATCTGGTCTTCTCTAGTTGGTTCTTTGACAAGCTGAGTCAAGCTAAGTGTGTTGCACATCTCAAGTACACAGCACATCAGTTGTATGACTAAAAACCCATTCCTTTAGGTGGACGTCTCCAAAAAGGATAACTGACTGTGTGCTGAATATAGAGAGTTTTGATAGTGTGGTGGTATCTAGGTAGCTGATAAAATTGCAGTTGGCACCAGGTGGTCTGCACACTGCAGCTATCAGTACTGTCTGTGACCTGAAAGTTAGACAGAATCACATCAACTTAAAGTCTGCTGGGTCAATGTTGCAATCACGGAATATGGCAAATCCTTCTAGGCAGTAGACTGCAATATGTCCTCTGCTTTTGTCTCCTTAGTTCTTAAAAGTTCTGTCACTGCGACAGTCGAGGGAGTATCCTGAGATGTTAACACAGTTAACTCCAACTTTCACAAATGCATCTCAAGAAGTTTCCACATGACAATAGTGTAAGGCTGAAGTTCATGGCACAAGTTGGAAAACTCATCAATGCTGTCAAAACTCTGATGTTCACTTCATGTACGTGTATACTACATACGTAACAGACTGGGCATCCACATGGTCATGACACCACATGGTCATGGATTGGGTGCTTAAGAATTTACATTCCACTTCACATTGTTCCTTGTTGTCAGTTTTAGCCTTGAACTTTCATTGCCCTATTTATTTGATTTCACGCTACTTGTTACAGTCAAACTTAACATGGAATGAAGCTCTTTGTAATTCAGCAACAAGAAGTGAGAGGCCTCCTACAGAAAAGCTCTTCTCCATATTCAAACTTACCTGAGAAAAATATGTCACAACTAGAAATGTCACTATGGCGACTGGTATGCCTCTGCTATAATGCATGATTCTCCTAATAGGTCTGTAGTACGTCTTGACAATGTACAATGACAGTTTAACATAATTAGCAAAATATCATAATCACATGTTTGTCACAAATAAGTTGAATGCTCACTTTCCTTGAACTAGGTTTAATGGGATGAATGGCTATATTTTCTAAGAGAGCATGTTTTGGGGATTTGAGGATCTTTGCTTGTCACTTTTGACTCTTTTATAAGTTTTATCAGCATTAAATAGTGAATTGTTAGGATTTTAACCTGACCTTTGACCCATGACCTTTGACCCTATGACCTTAATATCCTAAGAGAATCACTGTCAGGCAGACAATGCATTAATATGTGCTAAGTTTCATGATGATACCTAGAGCCACTTCCTAGATATGGAAGAATTGAAATTTACCACTTTCATGTGAACTTTGACATTTTGACCTTTGACCTTTTTGGTGAAAGACTTCCCAGAGAATCTCTATTGTGTAATACATGTATACACCAAGTTACAAGAAAAATCCTGCAGGCATTGCATAGATATGAGGGGAAAGGTGAAATTTTGAGGAGTTAACCTTGACCTTTCACCCATGACCTTTGACCCCAAGACCCCAAAATTCTCTAGTTAATCACTGCCAGTCACTACATGCATATGTACTAAGTTCCATGAAGATACCTTGCACCACTTCTGAGATATGGGGAAAAAATGAAATTTTAACATTTTCACTTTACCTTTGACCTTTGACTTCATGACCTATTACTCTACCTAGAGAATATTCCTTTGGTAGTACATATACACTAAGTTTCAAGAAAATACCTTCAGGCATTGCATAGATATGGGGGAAATAGTGACATTTTGAGCATTTGCCCTAGACCTTTGACCTTTGACCCTGAGCATGTGCACCCAAAAGATGATAGGCATAACTTGGCCCACTCGTTCACACACATGCCAAGTTTCATTATGATACCTCAAACGGTTTTTTAGTTACGCTGTCCAAAAAAATCGATTATGGACGGACAGACGGACGGATGGACAGACGGAAGGACAGACGGACAGACAAGACGGAAGGACAGACAGACAGACAACACGAAAACATAATGCCTCAGGCGACACTTCATGGCGGAGGCATAAAATCTATGAAATGAAAGTTTCTTCAAAAGAAAGAAAAAAAAACACAAAACCCTTAGAAATGTCGCTTTGGTGACTGGTATGTTTCCGCCACATCACATTTTTTCCCATAGGTCTGTCATTCATCTTGACAGCGTGAGAGTTTCACATAATTGGTACATATCTGAAGTGACATTATCTGAAAGTTAGATGGAACAATCCCAAATGTTTTTAGTGTTTATATGAAGCAGATTTCATCAGATAGCTAAATTGTTTCAGATCAAGCAAGTATTTGGGCATTTTCAATTGACCTTTGACCCTTGCTCTTTGACCCCATGGCTCACATCTTTCTTCAAATAATCACTAACTGGTTATGTCCAATTTTCATAATAATGCTTTGAGTTATTTTCAAAGTATGGGGGGATGACATTTTAACACTAACATGTGCAGTAATACATCAGTTTAATTACATGCACTTAGTGATTTTCAAGGTAATGGAGAAAATAGAGTAGTTTCACCATTAAATAGCATATCCCTGAGTTTTCATATGGCCTTTAATCCCTGACCTTCCCCCATGACCCAAAACATTTTAAGGCAGTTCATGCATACATTGTATATCAAGTTTTGTGAAGATAACTTGGGAAATCTCCAAGATCTGAAGAAAAAAATAAGTCTTAGCATTTTTACTTGACCTTTGAACTTTGACCCCACGGCCCAAAACTTCTTGTAGAGAATCTTTACCTGGTAATACATGCTTTATATGCAAAGCTTGATGAAAATAACCTCAGGCATTGCAGTGATATTGGGAAAAATAGTAAAATTTTAAGAATTAGACCTTGATCTTTGACCTTGAGTGTGTGCACTCAAAACCTTCCCTAGAGAATCTTAACCTGGTAATACATGCATATGCTAAGGTTCTTGAAAAAAACTTCAGGCATAGCAGAGATGTGGGGAAAATCATGAAATTGTAGGAATATGACCTTGACCTGTGACCTTTAGCATGTACATTGTACACCAAAAAGTTGATAGGCACAACTTCATCCACTCATCATAGTCCAAGTTTCATTTGGATGCTTTAAATGGTCTGTATAAAGCTACATCGTCCACAAAATAGATTACAGATGGAAGGAAGGATAGACGGACAGATGGACAACCTGAAATCAAAATGCTACATTTAGTTCATTGTGCTTTCATTAGACAGGAATGTATGCAAATAATATGGCAAGATTATGCCATTACCTAACTATCTTCCTAAGGATTTGAACTTCAAAGATATCATTCAAGGTGTTTGCCAACAAAACAACTGAAACATCTCCAATTCTGAAAAAAACTAGAATTATCACTGAAGGTGATTAATACCCCCGCCCCTAGTGTTGCTTTATAGTATACACTTTTTTGCCATTGTCGAAAAATGTGTCTGGCATGAACACATGTGTCTTGCACATTATTTATACAATCATTATCATACAAACAAAAATGTGACCAACAGTTGCTTGAGTGCTATGGTAACAGTTGGGTTCCACAAGGTTTTGGTAAAAAGTGTGGTTACCATGGCAATGCATTGTCTGATACAAACACAAGGGGACATTTTGCATAACTACACTTAAAGAACCATCATACACACTCAATTTGACCTTCATAGCTTGAATGGTTTATTTTGATACAAAAAATAAGTGGTTACCATGGCAACACATTTTCCTTATACTAACACATTGGTGTCTTGCAAAACTACACTTCTAGATCATGATACATACTAAATTTGACTTCAATTGCTTGAATGATGGAAAAGTTATTCGATCTGCAAGGTTTTGGTAAAATTGTGGTTACCATGGCAATGGTTTGTGTGACAAACACAAAAAATTATGTGTTCCACATCTATACCTCTGGGCAGTAATGCCTACCAAATTTGGTTTCAATTGCTTGAAAACTAGAAATTCACTCCACAGGATTAAAAAAAAAAAATGCGGTTACCATGGCAACGCATTGTCTGATACAAATACAAAGGACATTTTGCAAAACTACACTTAAAGAGCATCATACACACCAAATTTCACCTTCATAGATTAAAATGGTTCAATTTGATACAAAAATGAGTGGTTACCATGGTAACAAATTTTTCTTATATTAACACATTGGTGTCTTGCATAACTACAACCTCCCGATCATCATACATACTAAATTTGACCTTAATTGCTTGAATGATGTGGAAGTTATTCAATCCACAAGGGTTTTGGTAAAATTATGGTTACCATGGCAATGCTTTGTCTGACAAACACAAAAATTATGTGTTCCACATCTATGCCTCAAGGCCATAATGCCTACCAAATTTGATTTTGATTGCTTCAAAAATTGTGGAAGTTGTTCACTCCACAGGATTTTGAAGAAAACATGCAGTTACCATGGCAACGCTTTGTCAAGTACAAACACAAAGAGTGTCTTGCATAACTACACCTATAGATCATCATAGATACCAATTTTGAAACTGATTGCTTAAATACTATGGAAGTAGTTCCCTCCACAAGGTTTTGGTAAAATTGTGGGTACCATGGCAACGCATTGTCCGACAAACACAAAAAACATGTCTTGCACATCTATACCTCAATATCATCATTTACCCCAAGTTTCATTGAAATTGCTTCAAAATTGTAGGAGTTTGCGACACAAGATTTTGCAACAGACCGACCGCACCCGCCCGACCCGCACGACCAACATCACGGTGATTCCTATATACCCCCCCTTCACACTAAGTGTGGTGGGGGTATAAAAAAATCATCACAGTTAACGATAAAAAGGTGCAGAGGTTTGTTGCTTTCTGGTTCAATGTGAATATAAAATGATGTTATAGAGGGTACAAAAGACTTTTGTGCAAATCACTGAGGTTCTGCATCATTGTAATTGTGAACAATATCATGGTTACGTTTGACTGTGCAAATGGAACTTCAGAATTCATGACTTTTCTGTTTTGTTTGTCCATTCCAATATTTTACTGTTTAATTGATTGAATTCTATTCAATTCAATTCAATTCAATTTATTTCTTATCTCTTAAAAATACACAAACATAGACATATACACGTGTATGTACAAACAGAATGAAACACAGAAATATTATATAAAAGTAAGTACACAAAACAATCTCAAAACACATATAGTACAAGGACTGTTACCATAAAGTAGGAAAAAAAATTGTAAAACAGTACAAAACTGCAGATGTGAGGGAATGACAAAGGCCCTTGGCTTATCAAAGGTCAAACCCTTGGTAGACTACATCTTACAAGTTTGCATTTAAAAAAGAAATACATGTAAATGAACAAGAACGGAGGCTAGGAGAAAGACAGGCAGGCAAAATGAAGATTAAAGACATTGTGGGAAGACAACACTGACATGGCAAGCACCAAGTAAGAAAGAATAAAAGTAGTACTGACAAAGATTTACTGGTAATAAACTCAGATAATGGGCCTCTGTATATAACATAAAAAAGAAAAAATCCAAAAAGTACTTCATTGTGGGAAATTACAAAGTATTTGTGAGAATACGTCTTTTTTTAAAATTTTCTTTTAAAGGCAGACAAAGAAGTTTTACTACAGATAACAGTGGCTCTCATAATAGGGCCTTAATAAAATAAACTATTTCTTGAAACCTCATATTTATAAAAGGGTACATATATCTGCTTTGAATTTCTGCTGGCATATACATTGACAGAAGAGTTATATTGCACATAATCCTGGATTTCAAACAGAAGAAGGTTAAGTAAAAGTAAGTACATAAATACAGAAATATAATATTCTCGTTTCAGAAACAATGGTCGAGTGTGAGCAAAATAGTTTGAGTTACCAATCATCCTTATTGCACGTTTTTGCAATATAGTTAATTTTTTAAGCAAGTACTGAGCACAGTGTCCCCACACAGTAATTCCACATGTAAGATGGGGCAAAGACGCATGATAAAGAGTGACCAATATACGAAGAGGGAGAATATCTTTTACCTTATACAACACACCAACAATTTTCGATAATTTGTTAATTAAGGTTGTTGATATGATCTCTCCATACAAGCTTACAGTCTATGATTACAACAAGAAATTTTGTACCATCACCTTTTCTTATGGACATATCATTCAAATACAAATTAATATTTTCATCAATAATTTTCTTTTTCTTTAAATCATATAACATGATTTCTTAGCATTTATTTGTAATTTGTTAAGTTTAACAATACAAAAATACTTTTTGTCAAGTTAACGAAAGGAGTACAATTTTAGTCCTAATGCTATTCAGTAAAAGTGTAAACATGACAACAGTACTGTAATAGGATCTTGTGGATTAATATTCACATAAATTGATGTCACTTAATGTAATATCATTAGAAAAAAATTCATACATATAACTGTAAAGATTTCTGAGCACATTTGCAATTTGCAGATGTGTGACAAGATTTTAAACATAAGCATGAATAAAGTGTGAATTTACCATTGGCACTACAGTAGGGGTTGCTTCTTATTTGATTCATTTGGCATAAATAATCAAAGACAGAATCACTTCTTTCGACAAATCTCAACAATATCATTAGGTTATCCCTGACAGTCTACAGAGAAATCCCTCTTGTATTCAGTGAAGGTCCCCATGTACTATATAAAGAACAATTATAAAGCATAAGAATCATATATAAAATTGTAGATGAATTGAAAACATCCTTGCTCACAAGAAAGAATAGAAAAATTATGCACAGTTTGAATGGAAATAAATCATGTACCACTCACTTGACAGCAGAACTCCAGGACGCTTTTGAGATGAGGAACAATGATGGACACTTCGCTCTCTACCAGCTCATCAAAGACTTCCATTGCCTCACATCCTTGGTCTTCATCACGGACCAAAAGCTGCCCAATCACAACCAGGACCCTTGGGATCAGGGGTCTGAATAAGGGCTTTAGTGTAAGACAAAATCAGTTGTGACAGTGAGGAAGGAAGAATGCTACTCAAACTCAATGTGTCTCACTGCGATAAAAGTCTAGCATTCACAATGTTAAACACTACATAGAGAGTAGAATGTCTTAAGCACTTGTCATTATTATTATAAAATTCATATTGCTGTAGCAGATGCAATATTCTGCATTCATTATTTTACACTGTTGTAAAGTACAAAAATCGTCTGTCCCATAATGCCAACTGATATAAGCCCTCACGCTAGCTCTTTACCGTCAGTGCTAAAATTGCGCCCAAAACAACAATCTACTGATCATATGGAAGACAAACTCACAATTTCATCTGTGCCAGTGTAATGAACCAGGGCAGTCATTGTTCTGTAAGAGACAGATAACAATCAAGAGACACTTGAATATAATACTCACCTCAATTTTAAGTTGATATACATTACTTTTCGATAGACTTTGAAAACAACATTGTATGACCAAAAAGAAAGAAAAAAATAGTATGCACACATGGAAATTCTGGTAATAAACCTTGCTAGTTAGAATCAAGTCTGATTTTGATAAAATTTCTACTCCTTTGTTGCTTGCTTTTGCTCTGTTTATCAAAGTCAATTTGTTAGAATTGCGTATAGAATCATCATCCAGTTTGATATAATCAGACTGGTAAAGTCCCGAGGTTTCAAATCTGATCAGAATGAAATATGAAGAGAAAATGATCACAGCATTAATTGCATCTGTGGGGCCATCCCTAGAACTGCCATGAAAAGCATTTTCTGATTTTATATTGCAATACATACATCAAATTCATAACTACACACAATACCATAGGAGTGTCATACTAGACCCAGACAAAATGTTATCTACCTACACCATCACTACGTTGGATCTTTGGGGCATAACTTCATGGCACCATTTCTGGGCCAAATTGTGAAGCACAGGTATTATACAAATGATGCACAGGATAGAGTGCGTTAGTAATCCTGTGCATCATTTGTTTTATAAAATGGGTCGAAAATTAACAGCACTTTTCACGTACCTTTGTGGGTCAATACCAGTCAGCTACATGTAGCACTCGCTCAAGATGTCCGAAGATGTTCGTCCCAAACATTTACGCACGTCGCACTCGCACATCTCGCACATATAAGTACTGTACGTACAAGAGTACTAGTATACGTACGCCACATGTTATGCACAAGAAAGGCCGGCCGGCAGCCCGAACTAGAAGTTGTTTACAGGATTGACAGCGCGTATAGTAGCGCGCGACGCACTTGTAACAACTGAGTGCGCACTGCTAGTGTAAACATTGTGACGTCAGGCCGTGCATGTTAGTGAGAAATTTATACACGCACACGTGACTCATTTCAGCGCTTCCAATTGGCTACATTCTTGAACCCATTTTACAAAACTCTTTATTGGATATCTCATTACTTCGGGATAATCCTGTTTCAAGATTAATTTGACAGGTCAGTTTCTTGGAATGAAAATGTCAATCTTACCATGGCCCTCGCATCAGTGTGTTACTCTTTCAGAGGAATAATTGGCCTTTCATGAAAAATGAGTGGCATTTATGTACTATATCTAAGAATTGGTGTTTACCACATTCCCTGACATCTATTAGAATGGTGTTGTATAAAACATAGCACCTCCTATTAAATCTAGTGTGAAATCTTGTCCTGACCATTGCACTCATAACCATTCCTTATTCGTATAAAGGGAAGTATGTGACAATGCAAATTAAAGGAGACAAATGTATAAGAAGTTTACACACAAACAACAATTGCAACTCCCTTGAACTCTTGGCTCTGGTGAGCAAAAGACTAAATCAAATGGTATATTTTGGTCAGGTTTGTAAGCATCCTCAATGTTATTTCTTTCTCTTTCATAGATATGCTGAAAACTGCAGAGAGTGCTTGAAATTACAGGATATATTTCTTCAATTCATTTTACAGTAAAATGTACGATCTTTCAAATCATCAAACAATTTGACATTGCCAACAGAGAAATTATCCTCCAAAAAGATACAAAGACGAAGGGAAAAAAAATTCAAATGGTTCACTTATTTCCTTTGTGCCAACTCAATGTACATACAGTGTATAGTACTAGCAGCCCAGAAAGAAGGCAGGTCATAGCAAAGAGTGGCAGAAATGAATGTCAAACCCCCAAATTCAGATTACAAAACTGTGATGGAGATACTAGAGTGATGCAACAAGACTGTCAAAATGAACATTAGAGGTAGCAGTCTTACAAACGTGCAGTCTTATAATCTAAGTGTCATTGGTTGGATGCCGCACAATGAATGAACAATACAGCTTATCAGAACTTTTGGCTCAGGTGAGCTAAGAGACGTACACCACGCAGCAAAGGACATCACCAGACTGACTGACAGTAAATGACATTATTGACTGACACTAACATGGTCTAAGTTTGTCTTTGTAATATTTTGCATAATTTTGCAAATAGCAATAATAACCTAACATCAATGACAACAATAACAGCAGTGAGAGCAACAACATTAGAAAACCACAGCGAAAACTAATGGTACTTTGACTATTGTACACATTCAACTTGGATGCCTCCGCTTCTCACACACAATCACTATCTGCCATACGCATAAGAATATGGCCCTTCATTATTTTGTAGTACATGTACATGTACATTTCGATGAAGTAAACTGCTATTTTGGGAATTCCAATTTCTATCCATTACAACAAATTTATAACATTTCTTGCCACAGACTTAAAAAGAACATAATTTAAGGCCACAAAATGAGATTTTATCTCAATTTGTTGATCTTGACCTGTAATCCTTTTCACGCCTCTTATTTCAGGCATTCCATTCATTGATTTGTTGCTATCCTTCATCCCAGAGAAATACTACCTATTAAAGGACAGTGACATTTTTACCCAAGGTACACTGTACAGTGAGTGACCTTTGTCCTTGAACTTGGCATTATCACCACAACCATGTTTATGCACATGATTATCAATGTATTTCCACCCTGTCCAACAAGTTAACATCATCTATGGGCATATCCAGCTGAACAAGTAATGATATGAAATGACTTTTACTTGGACATACACAGTGACACAGGGACCCTTGACATTGGACCTTTTATCATCATAATTTCATGGAATAATGGTTTGTTTGCACCCTTCCTACCAAATCTCTTTAACAGTGGCATTCCTACATGTCATTGCTCCTGATGTCATAGCTCAGTGACTTTGACCTCGAGGGATTTTGCCCAAATCTAGTCAGTGCATCTACATTTTATGTATTATACATGGACCAGGTACCAAGAAAATGAATTGTATCTCTGAAATCATGATAACAGATCATGATGGGATGGATGAACGGACATTATTCCACAACATAGTGCCTCCAGCAACCCTTTGGGGTAGACGCACAAAGACACAGAATAGAAGAGGCATACAGACAACAGAATAGAAAAACACTCCATGATAAAATCATTCAAGTCATTTGGTAGAATCAAAATTCAGCGCGCATATGTGGAGGAGACTGGACATAGCTAAGCAAGGCTAACACTGTGTTGATTTGAGATCCTTTTACACCTGGTCCCTGCTTTGAGTATGGTTATTTCTTGGAAGCAACAGTGTGTGATGCAATGCAATTGCTAACACTGAAGAGGACAGTAATATGGAAGTGGCTATGAAATTTTATTTAGCGCTTTTTTTTTTGGGTCATGTGTGAATGTACCACAAAATAACAGCAGCTAATGATTTACAAATATGTGCTCACATCAAGAATTTACATAATGTAGCTCTAAGACATGGCAGCATTGCCAAATTTACAATTTAATGATCATGTTGAAACGAAACACCACAGAAAAATATGAGATGAGTAAAAACAAACAAAAGTTTCAAATGAGGCAAATATAAGAAAAATGTGGAATTTTGTTTTTACCAATTTGAATTGAATTGAATTGAAAAGACCTGTGTTTTATTCATCAATATCCATTGCAGCCCGGAGGCTGAATTACAGACATTGTTAACAAAGGGCCATGAATACATTGAAAATACACACAAGATACAGCGTAGCAATGAAAAAAAAAAATGCATCTACAGAACAACAAACAAGGCAAGTGCCATAATGTGTCTCGCCCATTCGCGTACAAGAAATTGTACGCGAATGGGATATAACAGATAAAGAGATATAAAAGGGTAAAAATTTATGGCAAAAAAGAAACGTGCCATAAAAACTTAACATTGGGCCCTTAAAGTTAGTTGACCCCTGTCTGTGACCTTTGACCTTGTGGTGACCATCCACTCCCCAAGGGACATTTACCATCCAAGTTTGGTCACAAAAGGACCTATAAATCAAAAGTTACGACCCATAATAGAAACGCGCCATAAAAACTTAACATTGGGCTCTAAAAGTTCGTAGACCCCTGCCTGTGACCATTGACCTCGTGGTGACCATCCACTCCCCAAGGGACATCTACCATCCAAGTTTAGTCACAAATGGAGTTATGGATCAAAAGTTATGACACATAATAGAAATGCGCCATAAAAACTTAACATTGGGCTCTAAAAGTTCGTTGACCCCTGCTTGTGACCTTTGACCTTGTGGTGATCATCCACTCCCCAAGGGACATCTACCATCCAAGTTTAGTCACAAATGGAGTTATGGATCAAAAGTTATGACCCATAATAGAAATGCGCCATAAAAACTTAACATTGGGCTCTAAAAGTTCGTTGACCCCTGCCTGTGACCATTGACCTTGTGGTGATCATCCACTCCCCAAGGGACATCTACCATCCAAGTTTAGTCACAAATGGAGTTATGGATCAAAAGTTATGACCCATAATAGAAACGCGCCATAAAAACTTAACATTGGGCTCTAAAAGTTTGTTGACCCCTGCCTGTGAGCTTTGACCTTGAGGTGAAATTCATATATGGTATAATGTGACACTTTGTACGACCCCTCTTCCCTCGAGGTTTGATTGCAATTGAAGCCCAGAGTAAAGAGTTATTGAAGTTTTTGTAGCGTCACGGACAGACGACGGACGGACGACAGACGGGCAGACGCCGCAGGCGATCCCTTAGTCTCCCCACACCTCCGGTGGGCTCGACAAAAATCAATCTTATTCATCTTAACCACTGCACACTGAAATCAACCTATAATACAAAACAATAACAAACATTACAATTACAATATCTAATATCACTATTCTCAATAATTATTAAAAAATAAATTGTGAGTTTATGTTAATTGTGTATGCTGGTCATTTCTACTTATTAATACAGATGTTGTTATACAGCTCAAATCAACACATTTTACACAGCAAAAGTAATCAGTTTGATTCAAAAAATATTTTCTCACAATCTTTTCTTCCTAAACATGAACTCTCATATCAAAATACATTCAATCTACACACTGCACATTACATCAAATCTATGAATGAATAAATACTACTGTAAAGCGAGGAATTTTCGCGCGCCAAAATTCGCGAAATTGAAATGCACGCGAAAGCTTTTGTCTATACTACATGCATTGAATGCCAGTAGCAATTCATGAAAATTTCATTCCACGAACAAGGCTGTCGGCTCCAATTCGCGAAAATTTCATGCCGCGAATATATCATGTTTTACAGTATACCGGTATTCGAATTATTATAATACATGTATACAAAAATAGTGTTTGATATTTGCACATCTCTCTCCCCCCCCCCCCCTCTCTCTTCTAACTCTCATTCCACTAATACACACACTCTCTCGTATATCTAACCAGCAAATATACACTATTGAATCTAACCAACACTCTGTGTTATCATTATTGCACATTTTTGCACCAGAATTTGATCTCACATAATATTAAACAAAACAATGAGTTCCATATTCAATTTAGAGAAAGGAAACTTTTAACTCATAAACTCTTCAACTGGTTTGTAAGGAGGATGAATATATTACCTTTTTTTTCATTGATAAGTAAACAACTTCATAGTGTAAACACCACTTCCTCATCTGATTTATATTTGCCAAATAAAATCATTCCAATTCCACAACAATTTGATGTAAAGGATAACATTTCTTTGTCATAATGTAACTCTGAGTGATGATTTGTATGGAAGCAAATAAAGTAGTTGTGGGGCACTGACATATCTGCATTTTATGTGAGTGCATCCAATATTTCTCCTGTAGGGAAAACATGTGAAAGTGAACTTAGATATGGTGCGGAATCTCACTTTCACTGACTACATGTACATTAGTTTGGAATAAACTTTCCCTTTGGACGTCTAGGAAGCATGGCAAGACATGGTTATACAATAATATGTTTGGTGGTGTATTACTCATATCATCAGGACTGTGTAATCAATAATAAATAGCATAATTCAGCCTACTTCTGGTATTATTGCAAGATTATTGCAAGATTTTTATCTAATATTTCTAAAATACGAAGACTCACTTGATTGCGTAGAATGGGACATCCTTGCTCTGGGTGTCAAGTAACATGGTGCTGAACATATGGAAGAGACCCTTGTAGAAGGGGCGCAGGTGATTGGCAGAAGTGCTGACCACACAGCTCAACAGGAGGCTTGACAACTGGACAATCAATCAGGAATTGAAAAACAATGCTTGGAGGTTATAGCATTTGCACTAGACTTACTAAGATGCAATGATATCAAAGCTGATGACTTCAATTTGTTTTAAAAAAAAAGTGTGCCAAATCATTTCCTAGTCTGGTGATACCCTGAATATCTGTACCTGAGTCCCCAAAACTTTTTAATTTGTATTAATTTCTGTGTATCACATGACAAAATTACATTAATCATCAATAACATAGTAGATATTCCACAACTTTTTAAAACATACTTATTATATCAGTGTTTCAATCTCATATCATATTTCAAGTAATACAACAAAAGGAAATATCCTACAACCTGCACCATATGAAAAGAGAGGGGAAAAATACATGAGTGAAACCATGAGGGGCAAATTAAAGGGGATTGCAATAGTAACTTTGATGCAAAATACTCGTAGGCCAAGAATGTGCATAGAAGAATTAATCTAGGTATCAGTAGACATGCTGATGTGTGCTCAAATTTACATGCATAATTGAACACCACAAACATAAATGGCAAAAAAAAAATGTGACCCTGCATCACAAAACCAACAAAAATTTACCAGGAATGGATTTTTAGTTCAAGGAAGATTCTGAAAGAGCAGACTTGAAGCTTTAAAATGATGTATAACTCAATACAAATGGACTTTCCTATCGTATCCAAATAATGAAAAAAGTACACGCCCTAGAATAGTGCTTACTGATACAAGAGGCATTCGAGTTTAGGGTCTATTCACGTGCTTTGGCAGTCTCACCAAGCTGTGCTGTGTGTGTCAAACAAAACAAAAAATAGGATGTAAAACTCCAGGGCAACCTCAATGAAGGGATTATTTTTACACTCTTATAACACATTCTATTCATCACCACTATTAACTTTCAAAGCAGTAGCATTATCTTTTCAAAAGTTGAAAGTGAAAAGGGTTTCTAAAAAAAAAAAAATAATAACACTACGAAGAGCTTCTGAAACATACCCTATCACACTTCTACCAAAAAAAAAAAAGGTTCTAGAAAAACTGCAAAAACACAACTTCCCACTCATCTTATGATCCCAAAATTTACACATTATGTAAAAGAAGGATTGCTTTTTCAGAAAATAATTCAAAAATTAAAAGTGACTACATGTAGGTTCACCCATTTTGAGTCCTCATATAAAATCTTGGCATGTACCTTTTTGGTGATTTTGTGATGCACTATCACGAATAAACATATCAAAGACAAAATACAAAGAAATACATTTTTCTGTCAACATGTACTGAAATCCAATCATTCTAAATTTGCTCCACCTACCTCCCTCTGAGAGGGGTTGGGACTTGCTGCCCCATCCTGTATGTACTGCAGTATCTCTGGCCATTTGTGCTCAGCTAACTCATACCTAGCGATAGCAGCTGCAAGCTGGGACACACTATTTCGTACAACTCTCCTGTCAAATTGAATCACAAAAAACAAACAAAAGCAATGCAATTTTAGTTCAAGATCAGATTAGCTTCAAGGCCAAGGGCTGCTTCCCCTAATTCAGTTTATATTGCCTACATCAGTCTTGAGTTGAGATAACTGTCCTTCTGCTGCTGGATTATAACAGGTGATAGCCCCCCCCCCCCCCCCCCCCCCCAAGTAGCATGTTCAGTCCTTGCCTCACCATTCAACTATCATAACAAATTAGTCTTGAGTAAGCCACTCATTTGGAACACAAACATTAGACATGAGGCCTGACCAAAGGCTAGCTGCTGCAGCATCTCCTGTCATGGGTCTGTCAACTACATGTAGTTGCAGAGAAAGGACACCTCCTTCCAAATCCTACTATGCAAACAGTGCATCAATCTCCAGGTACATGTAGTCCTGTTCAGAGATGGGGCCCAGTTAAAGTTGGTGCACACCACCAGGCATCATGACAAACCTGATTGCACAGGCAACATGAGTTGCAGCTTCATGGTCTAAAGGAGAGTTTGATTTGATAATTCATGTAATAGTCCATCCAGCCTGGTCAAAAGAAGAGAGAACACTAAATCAGCAGGCCCACTTGTTTCCTGGATGAGGATTAGCTGGTCAGAGTCAACCAAGCACTGTTTTTCACCCTGGACTGAACAGCCCTTGCAATTGGAAAAATGAACATATTCATTGGTGTTGAGCAGTTTCTACCCTGATCCTTGAAGATCTGCCATGGGCAATTCAAACCAGCAAAATCTCCTCACTATAGCATTGGCAGTGACTTCCGCTGTCTAGTTGGGCAAAGGACACCTTTGACTCATTCTTTGAACTGGTTCACTACTAGGAAGAAATGCTCTTTCCCCTTTGAGATATCCTTCCCTGTTCCAAGAGGGCCCAAGCATGACAGCTGTTAATGTGATGTTTCCCATACCTCATGCTTTTTGCTCTGGTTGCAGATAAGACACCTCCTTAAATGTATTCTTTGAGTATCCTGTGCACACCCCATATGAGAAACAGTAGGATCTCATCTTGCTGCAGGTCTCACTCTTGCTAAAATGGCCTGTGGATGGGAGGTCATAATTGGATCATATCCCTTTACAAAGAGAAGGGAACTAGAAGTAACATGTTTGCCCTCATTTCTCCACTTGACAAAGTCGTTCCTCATAAGCATATCCCTCTTTACCAATGGAAATGTCCTGTCCAGACACTTTAACATCATGGTTCCCCTGTCTTGTTCTTCGGCCAAACTAAGCACTTATGCTGGGACTTGAATGAAGCTTTAATTCCTGCTCTCTCCTTAAGCAGTCTGCAAGAGATTACCCCCACCTCTACTCACACCCCTGGGAGGTGTTTCCAGTAGACACCTCCTGAATCATCAGCATTGCTTCTGTTAATGCAAATTACTAGTTCTTCAGGAGATGCCAGAAGGTCTGTAGCTGAGACCATCTTCTTTTCTAGTAGTGACCCTTGTGATTTTCTTTGGCTTTATTGTCAATAAAATGATGTGATCTACTGCATTAACTGAGGAGACCAATACTGATGGGTCTTCTGGCAGTAGGGGAGCAATCACAGATAGTAGTTCTCACAAAGGAACTGTCCAGTATGCATTACGAGTGCATCAGCAATCTGATGCTTCTTGCACAGTCAGTGCTTCATCTTCATATCATACCCCCAGATCCTCTGGCCCACTAGACCAGTTGGTCTTGAGGTTCCCACAATTACTGCAGTTGGCAGGTCAAACTTCCAATGCCTATGCAACCTCTAGAAGGTAGGCAGCACTAATGTGTAAACCACGTTAATGTCATGCAGCATCTCTGCTGCTCAAAAGAGTGAAATAGGCTGCTGTAGGTAACAACCTTTCCCTGGGTGGTAGAAGGCTTTAAGGCACACCATGTATTCTTTCTTACGTATGTATGAAGAATGCTTGGTGAACAATCAAGCCTTCTACCAACCAATGTTCTACCGCCACGGAAGCCTTTAAAAGATTTCAACCTTTCCCTGGCCTTCCTGTTTTGAAACAGCTCAGCTCTAATTGCGGTGACCAATGCATCTGTGTTCAGCATGAAAGGGAGTACATATCATCATTTGTTTGCCAGGGTCAAAGGCTGTCTGAGGTTCTGCTTTCCAGTGAAAGGCTTTCTTCACTAGGAGACAATTAAAGGGGCTTACAGTTTCTGTAAAGCCTTTCATGAAAATATGGTACACGTGACAATAGACCAACCTCTACACTAGTCAAGATGAACCAGTTTTCCGCTGCCTGCATCTTTCAGGTGTGGGCTGATTCCATGTCAGAAATTTGTGATTTTAACAAGATCTGGCTTGGACAGACAAATATAATACCTCTGGCACCCTGTGGAACAGAGACATCTAAATCAATGCTTGTGTGTTATGGATCTACACAGTTGGCCACTTGATGGCTTTGCAGTATTTTTTTTTTTAAATTTTCTTTTACTATTAGCATATTTATGGTGCCTCATCACATAATGCCATTGCTTTTAGCAAAATTTAGACCAAAAAACTTGACATGTATGGTTGCATTAATCACTCAATCTGAAATACACAATGTAGGAGAAACAAGATGGAACAATGTAAAGACTTACTCATTCTCATGCTGGAGAAGCTGGAGAGTGATTTGCTTCAAGCTGAAAAAGAATATGTACAAAGTGTAACTTTGCAAGAAATGACTTTGAAATTTTACAAAAAATAAACAAAATAATAGCTTGCACGGAAGACATATGTTAGTTTTCCATAACACTTTACAACAATGAATGAGAGTCAACTGGGGGAAAAAGATATTCTGTACGAGTATGGTCCAGATGAACATGGTGAATCACACAACGATGTAAAGTGAGTCTACCCTAAATTAACAGTTACAGGAGGAACATTTAAAAAATGTATTATTTTGCTACACATTTTTCAATGACCAGTGAGTGAGGGCCACAGAAAATATTAAGACTGCTCCCTCTACTGGAATTACGGAAGAGCTGGAAGGGTGCATTTATATCACAGTAATGGCAGGTGGGAATGGTAATACTCATGTCTTCTTTTTTTTTTCAGGGTAGCTTCTTCACTGTGGCTGAGAGGAACATGGTGAGAAAAACAACTTGTCCAAGGATGTGGGCACTTCACTGGATTCAACCTTAGACCTCTGCTTCAAAGTCAAGAGTCTTATCCACTGTGCTACAGTGGCCCCCACTGCTATTGCAATTTAAAAGTTAAAAAAGACTGTTTTAATACAATGAACAATGATAATACAATGTGTGGTTGTTTTGAAATGGCCTGTTGTGCGAAAATATATAACCCCCTGCACACTTCACTAAATCTAGGCTTTTCTCATTTTCCCCAATCTGTGTTTACATGGAGACCAATTTTGTACTGTAGCAGTTCCTGAAATATTCTTTTAAAATGCAGTGGACTGAATTACAATGTATATTACTAGCACACACACACACATACAAAAATGGTTTGCAACTTTATGAGCTTTTCATGCTGATAGATCACATATTTTATCACAGAAGCCCATCACAAGCCATTTTACATGATTCATGTATACAGGCACTTCCACTTCAACTGAGCTGTTGCTTTGATATCTAATGGACAAAGAAAAACATTGTCTTTGACATACATTTTCCTTCAAAATACAAAGCACAACACACAAAACACAAAGCACAGCAGACAGCACATGTCAGATGACCTCTTCAATATCTTTATGACTTGGATTTCAGAACCTTCCCTTACAAAATGAGTCTGCTTACACAAATAAATTGTATTTCTAACATTAAGATTAAAGCTTCCATTTTTAGTGATATTGCATAAAGGAGTCAATTGCTTCTTCTATGATGCAAGAAAATAGATGACTCAAGTGTCTTTTTTTTTTCTTCTTAAAAGAGGTATAGTAAATATCATTACAGCAACCCCTAAACAGAGTCACAGAGTGATGACATTAATTAAGACTGAGAAATTATAGCTAATTATCACAAACACAAATGGGAGTAAAAGGCACACAAATTCAGTCAGGTGACCAACTACACTCATTTGACTGACCCTGTAAAATGGTACATGAAATATATTACTGATGTTCAAATCCAGTCACCTAGTTTTGCTATTTCTTTGACTGCTTTTGCTTGTTCACTTATTTGCAGTAACAGATATCAAATTTCTCCTAAATTAACAAGCTTTAACTCATCTATGTCTTGGCATTGCAGCTAAACCTGATGAGGATGAGCTGATTTTGCTGTAATACGCATTTCCTATTGACACCTGCCAATGTACATTGTATACTCGGGACTAGTTTTCAACAGGTTAGTCTTGATAAAGTTGTTGCAGCATACTTTATAGATATGTTGCAATTTGAATCAGATACATCCATTTCATAATGTGTGGAATGTTTGCAGATCATGGTTGTTGAGCTTCACATGACTCTTTCATTCCACAGCAGCTTCACTAGTTGCATCTATTATTATCTGCATACTGTTTCAATATGGACTTCAAATTCAATAAATATATAACATCTACTACGTGCTCTATGACACTTATATTCTTAAATCTGTTAACCAAAATGTGATCAAAGAAAATGACAGCAAGTCCATAGATGTACCTAAAAGGTATGTTCACTAGTAAAGTACAATGCACCTTACAGCCCTCATCCCCAATGGGATGCAATGAGATGAAGTGCCAATAAGTTAAGGCATGAGACAGAGAAATGTACAAAAAAGAAGAGTGATAGGGTAGGGATAGAGCTACCAAGCGTTATTCTGCTTCCAGATCTGTTCATGATTCAGTCAAAGTTCCAATGTTTTCCACATTAAGACGAGGCTATTAGGTGAGCCCATGTTTACAATGTAGTTCACTGCCAGTGAAATGTTAGAATAACATGATGGCCCCTCAATGGTTTTAGTTTTGTCACTTTGAAGGTTTGTTAATTCGAAAATGATAATTATAATACCATAACGGATTCTTTTATTTAGAAGGTTCATTAATCTGAAGATGAAAAAAAAAAGAGGTTTGTTAATCTGAAAACGATATAAGTTTTGGTTTGAGTTTCTTCAGTTTGTCTCCCTCTACAAATGAAAATTTGTTAAGATCGCAACTGCTGATCTGTAAATTAACAAACATGTCAGAAAAAAGGAACCAGTGGGACTCGAACCTGTCATCTTCTGCTTTCCAAGCAGCGACACTACCACCAGGCTGTCCCTGGTTGCCGGCAGTGACACAATGAACATGGAACAAATACCCAAGCTCTGAGATTCGGACATTGTTATGTTAAGTAGTCCAAGGCGGACAAGGCATAGGATAAAGACATAAGTTTTGTTAGTCCAAATGTTCATTTTAATAGTACGGACCTTTTATTTTCAGATCACCAGACCTTTGGAATAACAAATCATATTCAACTTTTTGGATTAAACAAACCTTCAGAATAATGAATATCACCCGTGTATGGAGGTACTAGTATGATATTTCCTTGGTGTAACCACGACCAAACAATGCCTGGAAAGGACAGTGACAATGACGCCCTGAAAATATTCGCTCTGCACACATTCATGAGCGATGTGAACGAACATGAATTCTGCAATACAGTTGTATCACTTCTCATGCCTTTGCAGCACATGTGGTCGAGTGGAGAGCGAGAAAGCAAAAACACTGCACAGAGCTAAACTTTCTGTGATCGCAACATGTGACGTAGTGGCCACTTGAGATGGCTAATGTTGTCACAGAAACGTTTATCACTTGGTAACAATATCCAGATGACCATTTAGCTGTGATGAAATCAGGCCTATCAACAGTAGTCTACATCATAGTCAGTTACACCAAAATTGAAGAACTGCGTGGAGAAAGTGGGTTTGACCCCCCCCCCCCCCCCCCCCCCCCCCCCCGCATTTCTCCCAGGGGCCCCAAAGTAGGGAATGGTACCGTATCCATTTCTACAAATATGTATTCCATCACTCTAGCAATAATGTCTGCCAAAGCAGATAGTCCACGGTATTGTTTTATATCCAGCTACGCATCCAGGCTAAGCACAAAGCCAGATGAATTACTCACACGCTCGCTCGCTGCATGCTCTAGCCCGTATACCGCACAGTGCAAGTGCTTATGAATGTTAGGTTACTGTACAGTATTGTACACTGTTGATCTAGCTACATTTGTAGCTAGCTGGGCCATCTAGCTAGCTGTGATTGGATGTGTGAGGATTGGTAGTTTGTTCTTGGACTGGCTGAGGATACTGTTTTGTTGTAAATTTTATATCCTGACCTCTTTAATTAGATTTGAATTTCTTTCAAATGTTCATGCAAAAGCAGTAGACCGGTCTAGAATCAATCAACTTGGTGTGCGTAAAGTGCGGTAGTTGGTTTGGAAGGCAGTTGCAAGACCTGTGGGCTGTGCAAACAAGAACAAGAAAACCAAGAAAAACAAGTATTTTTTTTCAAATTCATAAAATCTGTTAGCCAAACATCAATTAAGAATAGATTAGGCCTAGATGTTCCACTAGTGCTGATTTAGTGAGAGGCTGAAATACCCTTTTTACTGCGTTTTTAGCTGAAAATTTTACTGATCAGCGTGGATAAGCAGTTTTGCATAGCAAAGTGGTATGATAACATCTATCTCTGACTCTACACCTACTAGGGGGCTGATCATACATGTACCAACGTTTGATAAGAAGCCAAACGACAAGAGACAAATACCATCAGTCTATAATATACAAATGACGCACAGGTCTGAGTGCGTCAGTCGGAATTGTGTGCATAAGGTAACTATGGAATGCTTAACCCACGAGGCGAAGCCGAGTGGGTTTAGGCTAAATTCCATAATTACCGCATGCACACTATATTCCGACTGACGCACGAAAAGACATGTGCATCATCTGATTTATAGAATGAGTAATTTTCTTGCCAAAAACCCATTTTTCTATCGTGTTACCCGATGACAAAATCACTGGATGCATTTCCTTTTGGCTTGGCATAGACGAGAGCTTGAAAACCATGCATCAGTTTTCACTGGACGCACGGCCAGCCATGCATCAGTAAATATTATACAACACCTCAGAATGATGTCGAATTGTGATTGGCCAAGAACATGTCACATGACATTCAATAGAAAATACTTATCAAACTCATTGAGAGTGACAGCCACACAATAGGCCCCTGGCATGGGCCTATTGCACGGCTCGAAGGTACTATAGCACGGCTTCGCGGGGGCTACTAATGCATGGCCGCTCACAGAGTTCTGTGGCTCACAGCAGCAAAGTGCCAGCAAACTACATTGTACGTGCTGGCCGGCTGCGCTGTGCTGCCGGTAAGTCTCACAGACCGGGCGCGGCGGAGTACTGCAACGTTATACGTGTACGCGCAGCTACTTTACCTAGATAGTTGCATGTATTGCGGCCTTTATACCTACTGCTGTGTTTTTACTTTTGACTCTGATCTGCTACAAATGTACGTGGACCACAGTGATCCCAAAATCAAGACTTCATTTCAAGTTGAGAAACCGTAATTTGATTATTTTTCTGTGTTTTTATACAAAATCATTTTCGGAAATAGACAAAGTCTAGACCTACTACTAGATCTACCGACATCTCAGATCGGCCTAACAGTCAGGCCTATTTTTAAACTCGATCTAACGTTAGCGTAGAATGGGTATAACACTAGACCCTGCGGAGTTTGTGATTCCTGTAACTGTGTGGTCGAATCATGACGAGTGTTTGAAAGCAGTACACAGGGTGGTTTAAAATTCTCGGCCTAATTGTTACATTTATTTTTAGGCCTTCCTGAGTTGGCGGTCACTAATTTAGTACTGTGATTGTGGACAAGGTGTTGTATAAAACGAATAATTTATGATTTTGTTCGTGCATTGGGGCACGTAATACCGCACTCGGCGCGAGATTCGCCACTGGTCTATTCAATGCGGCGCTACGCGCCTTGTTGAATAGACCAGTGGCTTATCTCGCGCCTCGTGCGATATTCGTGCCCTATGCACTCACAACTCATAAATTATTCGTATACTGATGCATGGTTGATTTAGCCAATAGGCGTCTCGTACTGAGTGCGCGAACCTTTGTTACAAGTACGCGTACTTTTGCTACAAGTGCGCGATAACATGTTTACCACTGTGACTCAGCGTGCGGCCAGTAAAAATCAACACATAGTTCTCGACCAATGAGATCGCAGGATTCTCGCTACCCATTCAATAATATACAAATGATGCACAGGTCTGAGCGCCTCAGTCGGAATTGTGTGTATAAGGTAACTATGGAATGCTTAACCCACGAGGCGAAGCCGAGTGGGTTTAGGCTAAATTCCATGGTTACCGCATACACACTATATTCCGACTGACGCACGAAAAGACATGTGTGTCATCTGTTTTATAGAATGGGTAATTTTCTTGCCAAAAACCCATTTTTCTATCGTGTTACCCAATGACAAATTTACTGGGTGCATTTCCTTTTGGCTTGCCATAGACAACAGCCCAAAAACCATGCATCAGTTTTTACTGGACGCACGGTTTCTCTTCAGAACCATGCATCCAGTAAAAACTGATGCATGGTTGTTTTAGCCAATAGGCGTCTCGTACTGAGTGCGCGAACACTTGCTTAATGCGCGAACCTTTATTACAAGTGCGCGATAACATGTTTACCATTGTGACTCAGCGTGCGGCCAGTATAAATAAACACATAGCTCTCGACCAATGAGATCGCAGGATTCTCGCTACCCATTCTATGAATCAATACGACATAGGAATTCGGGATCATTCTCTGTTACTGGGCTAGGCCTACAGCAGAGTCCCCAGTCACTGCATTTCAATGCAGTTTGAGCGATGTATGACAATGCGGATTGCTGTAGTGATGCTACCCTAAAGAAGTACTAATAGTAGAGGATTAAGTCTAGGTCTACAATTCCTGATATTCTATTGGCTGGTAATGAAAGAATTATTGTTTCTTTTATCGAACCTTATTACAAATCCCCCCCCCAAAAAAAAAAACAAACAACAACAACAACATAGGCCTAGTCGATAAAAAAGTCATAATTGGCAAAGGTTCAAAGACAAAGGATAGGGTAAATGTATACTACAAAGTGCACACCATGCATGTGTGTGTGTTGTTTACCATAGAGCTCATTCCCGAGATGACGTCACCTGGCATTTTGCATAGTTTGCCCACTTTTGACAGAATTTTGAGGGGCGCTCCCAAGTGCAGTTTTTCTTTCTCAATATCTCGTTCCTCATTCAAAATCGCCAGAAATGAGTGTGAAAATCAAAATCAGTAAGGGAAATTATCTAGAATGGTGTCTATGGCAAGAAATGACATTTTCTTGATTACTCTGGACCTTTAATCGAAACGGCTTGGCTTAATGCATTGACTGCCCAGTGTTCTCTTATGAAAACATACAATGGTCTCAGATCACAGCTTGACGTCATCTCCTCTATGTGATCAACTATGGAGCACAAGGTATTAATGCGAAAAAAGACTGATGGAACTATTTACCATATTCATGCTTTAACATACTATGACATGATCTTGTGTAAACACTCCAAGCTGCAGGAGAATACTCCCACATAACAATACAAAGTCAAGCTGGTTTGCACCTTTCGTGGAATTCTGGTGAGAACTTTTTCCATCTTCTGACGAGTCTTCTCAGCAGAACTGCTGCAAACTGACGAACCTGAGAAGAAGGCAAAATAAATGCGCAAATTAATCACAGGGCTTCATAAGTGTAACGTCAAGTCATACACAAGGTCAATTTATCATTTAACTATTCATGACAATTGGACATTAAAGACTATATTTGAAGTGCATGATTTGTTGAAAGGAGATAAAAACAAGCTAAACAAGGAAAAGTAGAAATTACGCGGTGCGTAACATATGTCACCACCGGAAGTAGCATTTTGTAGCAAAATGTACAATATAGGTCAAAAATCAAGGTCAAAGGTCAAAGAAGTCATAGGTCAAAATTCTGTGTAGAAGTTTTGAAGCCCTCACCTAGTGCCATCACATAAAGCAAACAGAATCAAAAGCGGGTTAGAAATGGCGAAGGAGTAGCATTTTGTAGCCAATGTACAATATAGGTCAAAAATCAAGGTCAAAGGTCAAAGAAGTCAAAGGTCAAAATTCTGTGTAGAAGTTTTGAAGCCCTCAAATAGTGCCATCACATAAAGCAAACGGAATCGAAATCGGGTTAGAAATGGCGAAGGAGTAGCATTTTGTAGCCAATGTACAATATAGGTCAAAAATCACGGTCAAAGGTCAAAGAAGTCAAAGGTCAAAATTCTGTGTAGAACTTTTGAAGCCCTCACCTAGTGCCATCACATAAAGCAAACGGAATCGAAATCGGGTTAGAAATGGCGAAGGAGTAGCATTTTGTAGCCAATGTACAATATAGGTCAAAAATCAAGGTCAAAGGTCAAAGAAGTCAAAGGTCAAAATTCTGTGTAGAAGTTTTGAAGCCCTCACTTAGTGCCATCACATAAAGCAAATGGAATCGAAATCGGGTTAGAAATGGCGAAGGAGTAGCATTTTGTAGCAAAATGTACTATATAGGTCAAAGGTCAAGGTCAAAGGTCACACCTGAAATTCTGTGTATAAGTTTCAAAGCTCCCATGTAGTGCTATCATATAAAGCAAACAGAATCAAAATTGGCTCATAAATGACAGAGAAGTAGCAAATTGAAGATTTTGATCAAACACGGACGCACACACAGACAGACACACGGACGCACGGACGCACGGACACACACACGTACAGAGCCCGTTTCATAGTCCCCTGCTCGAACTCGTTCCGCGGGGACAAAAATGATGCACTCATTAACTCAGTCACTGTCATCCACTGAAAATTATTCTAAAATTGATGCAGTTAGAGACTTTTAAATCTGATTTTTTTTTTTTTAACTGTGTGATCTCACCAGAAGATCTCTTCATAAATGAAATACTTTGAATACCTTTTTTCTTTCCTTTTTCTTCTTCTCTTTAGGAACTAAGAGCATCTTGACGGACTGTTATACTTCACACAACAAATAAAAAATTACAAATTCAAAACAAGTACATTGTGACATCATCATCCTGTAACACCTGAGCTGAAAAATAGACACAGTAATATGCCTTACCATTCATAGAGCTCTATGTCAAAAATTGGTCAGAAACATTTGCATTAAAAAAATTAATAAATGATGGTAAATGCAGGTAGTAACAGCAAAGAATAGTATACAAATAATTTATGAGTTGCACGCACACACGTAATGTTTAAGTACCTGGCCGCCGTGCCTGATAATGAACAGGCCAGCACTTGATGGCGCTTTGCACATTATGAGCCGTGCATTATGCCAATGCCAGGGGCCTAATGTATGGCTGTCTCTGTTAAAGAGTTTGATAGGTATTTTCTATTGAATGTGATGTGACATGTGCTTGGCCAATCACAATTTGATATCATTCTTAGGTGTTGTATAAAAAGGCACATACATAATGTATGGTTCTGTGTCTATTGTTCAGCTCAACATTTATAGCAAATTTGGTTTTACCAACATTTAGAAAACAAAAGTTTTTGTTACGAAATAAATTTTGTGTAACAAGAAGTCCACTAAAGCTTGAAAGGTGACTTATTAATCAACTAGAATTATCACTGAAGGTGATTAATACCCCCGCCCCTCGTGTTGCTTTATAGTATGTGATGTCATGAGGGCAATGACGTTAATACCAAGTTTGTGCATTTGTAGAATTGGAAACAGAATAATTTTAGTTTACTGTACAATTACAGACTTGACACTGAGTAAAAAACTTACAGCAAATGGAAACATGCTTTCCCCCAGCATCACTACACTTAAAGACCATCACACACACCAAATTTGACCTTCATAGCTTGAATGGTTTATTTTGATACAAAAATGAGTGGTTACCATGGCAACACGTTTTCCTTAAACTAACACATTGGTGTCTTGCAAAACTACACTTCTAGATCATGATACATACTGAATTTGACTTTAATTGCTTGAATGATGGAAAAGTTATTCGATCTGCACGGTTTTGGTAAAATTGTGGTTACCACGGAAACGGTTTGTGTGACAAATACAAAAATTATGTGTTCCCCATCTATACCTCAGGGCCATAATGCCTACCAAATTTGGTTTCAATTGCTTGAAAACTGTGGAAGAAGTTCACTCCACAGTATTTTAAAAAAAACCATGCGGTTACCATGGCAACGCATTGTCCGATACATATACAAAGGACATTTTGCAAAACTACACTTAAAGAGCATCAAACACACCAAATTTCACCTTCATAGATTAAATGGTTCAATTTGATACAAAAATGAGTGGTTACCATGGCAACACATTTTTCTTATATTAACACATTGGTGTCTTGCATAACTACACCTCCCGATCATCATACATACTAAATTTGACCTTAATTGCTTGAACGATGTGGAAATTATTCAATCCACAAGGTTTTGGTAAAATTATGGTTACCATGGCAACGCTTTGTCCGACAAACACAAAAATTATGTGTTCCACATCTATGCCTCAAGGCCATAATGCCTACCAAATTTGATTTCAATTGCTTCAAAACTTTTGAAGTTCTTCACTCCACAAGATTTCGAAGAAAACATGCGGTTACCATGGCGACGCTTTGTCAAGTACAAACACGAAGAGTGTCTTGCATAACTATACCTATAGATCATCATAGATACCAATTTTTAAATTGATTGCTTAAATACTATGGAAGTTATTCAATCCACAAGGTTTTGGTAAAATTATGATTACCATGGCAATGCATTGTCCGACAAACACAAAAAACATGTCTTGCACATCTATAACTCAATATCATCATTTACCCTAAGTTTCATTTAAATTGCTTCAAAACTGTAGGAGGAGTTCGCGACAAAAGATTTTGCAACAGACCGACCGACCGACCGCCCGCCCACCCGCCCGACCAACATCACGATGATTCCTATATACCCCCTTAACACTAAATGTGGCGGGGGTATAATAAAACATTCAAGCAAATTATGATTTTAAATGTAAAGTGTTCTTCCACGCATGTTCAAAGCTAGCAATAACTTCAAAGGGACATTCTCTTGCCACAATCATTGCCCCAAATTCAATTTTGCTTCACCTTTTTGTGTACAGACCCAGTGGGTCAGTTTTGTACATACATGTACATTATGTATGTAACACTTGACACTATCAATTCCAGCTCCATAAAGCGCCCTGATGTCAAGTTATCGCTCTGTGCAGTGTTTATGGGATAGTTTTTGGGACCCACTCACTTCCAACTGGAAGAAAACATGAATTGCACAACACCCCACACCACACATGTGTAGCAGTGTAAGCATTTTATCTTTTTAAACATTCAGAACTTTCAGCAGGAGTTAATAGTGAAACGTGATTAACATCATCACTTCAGCTAATCTACATAACATGGTTGTAGCAATATCTCTTCATAACTAAAATTTAACTTTCTTTAAAGGTATTAGCCCACATTTGTAAACCTGCAGCAATTGGTCTCATAGTTAGCATGGAGTTTGGGTATGATTGCAGTAACACCTGTGCAAAATTTCGTTCCAATTAGTCCATTACTTTCATAAAAATAAATGAAAATGCACCGTATGCATGCGTATAACGCTCGCTAGCTCCGGTCCGCGTACGTACTACATGCATGCGATACATGTGTAAGTTACATGTACGTAGCTAGCCCGCGCTCGTAATTCGATTTTGGGTCGGGTTGACCTGGTTTGAAAATTAATTTGAAAACGATGATTTTCTCTCTTTTATCGAATGGTATAGACAAAGAGCAACAGGTGAGGTATGTTACTGTTATAACTTGTACTTGAAGTCATATTGGACCTGTTTTATGCAGTTTTGATTTTTGTGGGTTTGCAAATGTGGGCTAATACCTTTAATATTTGATGTCTGATTTGCATAATACCCTGCTATTCTGATCATCTGGGGCCCGTTTCATAAAACTTGTCATCAGTGACAAGTTGTCATAGATGTGACAAGCTACTGAAATCCTTGCATCTGATTGGCTGAGAGCAAATTTGTCATAGAAATGTTGCAGTTGTCACTGATGACAAGTTTTATGAAACAGGCCCCTGATTTATACCGTTTTTTTAGAGTCAACTTGAATACAAAATCTGTACCTTAATAACTTGCACCTTTTTCCTCCAGAGATGTTTAATGATATTGACTTAACATCTCTCTCTCCAAGCACACATCCACATAGTAAATTTGCAATAACTTTTCGCTTATTTTTTATCCACTGAAAAAAACTTGTGAAGATGTAATACTGTAAAAGTGGATATTTTCGCGCGACTAATTTTTCGCGCTTGGCTGGGTAAGAAGGGTTTCGCGTGTTTATAATTCCATGGAATCAATACATCACGCACAGGAACATATGGCAAGCAAAATTATTTGGGGTACTTTCTGGTTGCGCGAAATGCGCGAAGATTTCAACACCGCGAAGATTTCAACACCGCGAAAATTTCCACTTTTACAGTACAACATTTCGGCGGTTGAGAATGATAAGGGCGTTAAGTTGCTACTGAAGCCATAGTGTTCAAGGCACCTTTAACTACACTTAAAGAGCATCAAACACACCAAATTTCACCTTCATAGATTAAATGGTTCAATTTGATACAAAAATGAGTGGTTACCATGGCAACACATTTTTCTTATATTAACACATTGGTGTCTTGCATAACTACACCTCCCGATCATCATACATACTAAATTTGACCTTAATTGCTTGAACGATGTGGAAATTATTCAATCCACAAGGTTTTGGTAAAATTATGGTTACCATGGCAACGCTTTGTCCGACAAACACAAAAATTATGTGTTCCACATCTATGCCTCAAGGCCATAATGCCTACCAAATTTGATTTCAATTGCTTCAAAACTTTTGAAGTTCTTCACTCCACAAGATTTCGAAGAAAACATGCGGTTACCATGGCGACGCTTTGTCAAGTACAAACACGAAGAGTGTCTTGCATAACTATACCTATAGATCATCATAGATACCAATTTTTAAATTGATTGCTTAAATACTATGGAAGTTATTCAATCCACAAGGTTTTGGTAAAATTATGGTTACCATGGCAATGCATTGTCCGACAAACACAAAAAACATGTCTTGCACATCTATAACTCAATATCATCATTTACCCTAAGTTTTATTTAAATTGCTTCAAAACTGTAGGAGGAGTTCGCGACAAAAGATTTTGCAACAGACCGACCGACCGACCGCCCGCCCACCCGCCCGACCAACATCACGATGATTCCTATACCCCCTTAACACTAAATGTGGCGGGGGTATAATAAAACATTCAAGCAAATTATGATTTTAAATGTAAAGTGTTCTTCCACGCATGTTCAAAGCTAGCAATAACTTCAAAGGGACATTCTCTTGCCACAATCATTGCCCCAAATTCAATTTTGCTTCACCTTTTTGTGTACAGACCCAGTGGGTCAGTTTTGTACATACATGTACATTATGTATGTAACACTTGACACTATCAATTCCAGCTCCATAAAGCGCCCTGATGTCAAGTTATCGCTCTGTGCAGTGTTTATGGGATAGTTTTTGGGACCCACTCACTTCCAACTGGAAGAAAACATGAATTGCACAACACCCCACACCACACATGTGTAGCAGTGTAAGCATTTTATCTTTTTAAACATTCAGAACTTTCAGCAGGAGTTAATAGTGAAACGTGATTAACATCATCACTTCAGCTAATCTACATAACATGGTTGTAGCAATATCTCTTCATAACTAAAATTTAACTTTCTTTAAAGGTATTAGCCCACATTTGTAAACCTGCAGCAATTGGTCTCATAGTTAGCATGGAGTTTGGGTATGATTGCAGTAACACCTGTGCAAAATTTCGTTCCAATTAGTCCATTACTTTCATAAAAATAAATGAAAATGCACCGTATGCATGCGTATAACGCTCGCTAGCTCCGGTCCGCGTACGTACTACATGCATGCGATACATGTGTAAGTTACATGTACGTAGCTAGCCCGCGCTCGTAATTCGATTTTGGGTCGGGTTGACCTGGTTTGAAAATTAATTTTAAAACGATGATTTTCTCTCTTTTATCGAATGGTATAGACAAAGAGCAACAGGTGAGGTATGTTACTGTTATAACTTGTACTTGAAGTCATATTGGACCTGTTTTATGCAGTTTTGATTTTCGTGGGTTTGCAAATGTGGGCTAATACCTTTAATATTTGATGTCTGATTTGCATAATACCCTGCTATTCTGATCATCTGGGGCCCGTTTCATAAAACTTGTCATCAGTGACAAGTTGTCATAGATGTGACAAGCTACTGAAATCCTTGCATCTGATTGGCTGAGAGCAAATTTGTCATAGAAATGTTGCAGTTGTCACTGATGACAAGTTTTATGAAACAGGCCCCTGATTTATACCGTTTTTTTAGAGTCAACTTGAATACAAAATCTGTACCTTAATAACTTGCACCTTTTTCCTCCAGAGATGTTTAATGATATTGACTTAACATCTCTCTCTCCGAGCACACATCCACATAGTAAATTTGCAATAACTTTTCGCTTATTTTTTATCCACTGAAAAAAACTTGTGAAGATGTAATACTGTAAAAGTGGATATTTTCGCGCGACTAATTTTTCGCGCTTGGCTGGGTAAGAAGGGTTTCGCGTGTTTATAATTCCATGGAATCAATGCGCGAAGATTTCAACACCGCGAAAATTTCCACTTTTACAGTACAACATTTCGGCGGTTGAGAATGATAAGGGCGTTAAGTTGCTACTGAAGCCATAGTGTTCAAGGCACCTTAACGCACTTCTCGTTCTCAGCAGACGATTTAGTGATTTCATTCTCCTTTGACCATGCAGTATGACAATTCTACAAGAGAACATATCTACATTCAATCGTTATCAAATTGTTTACAAAGTACCGTAATGTGTGTGTGTATGTGTGTGTGTGTGTGCGTGCGCATTTACAATCAATAATGATGAATGGAAGTATGACATTACTGTTATTACTACATCTTGGTGGAAATGACAATGTGCGGTTACAATGTTGGGTTCTACATGTACATACCACTTGCTTAATACTTTGTTTGGGCCTATTGGTGTGAAATACAAAAGAACTGGCTAAAAATGAGGCAGCATGTTATTTTCCAGTAACTTACAAAGTGGGAAAAATCATCAAAAACAAAACACATCACATAATTTTGCAGCATCATGTTTTTTTTTTAAATCAAGATTTTTTTATTTGATTTTTAAGCATATTTAATATATATAAAAAAATGTCATTCCTTTTTTTATGATGATTCTCTCTTCTAATGTTAGAGTTGACATGAGGAATAACCCTGACACACATCCACTGGTTCCTTTAAAGAAGTACTTATCAATTATTCTCAGCCACAAAAATGGGGCTTGTGGTGTTTTACTTTTGTGATGCAGAATAATCACTTGCCTGAATAAGCAAAACGAGTAGAGCTCTACACAAAAGAAAAAAAAGTCTATATTTTTCTTAATGTGAAGTGTAGGCTGACTGGATGGCAGCACAAACAACACCCCTCCAAAAAACAAACAAACAAACAAACAAAGAAATGAACAACAAAAAAACAAACAAAAGTCAAAATTACTAGAGGCATGATAAATTGTGCTAAACTTGAGAACATAAGGTTTGGAAACTAAAGATACTTTCAAACCTCAATCACGAATGGAGACAAAATGACATGACAGAGCTGTCAGGGGCTACAAGAGCGGCAGCACAAGAGTTTAATGTTTTCCCCTTAATCTCTTTCTCTCTTTCTCTCTCTCCCTGACCGCATATGAAAACTGTAAGGAGATGAGAGGGGGCGAATGGGGAAAGTGAACAGGAAGGAAGGATGAAGGTCAGTGGAGGGCTAACGATACCTGCGGGTTTTGCGAAGACGTAAGCACCGAGCACAGCTCTGGCACAACTCCAGAGCTCTTCAGTGCCTGCCGCAATTCCTCAGTGCCCTACATTTGTGTGGAAGACAAAGAGAGTATGATGATTACAGTTAATGCATATGTTATAAAGCTCACATAGAACTAAGACACATCTAGACAGACACATCAACGTTAATAATCTACATGTACGTCAGAGACAAAAAGGCATTCATGTAAAGTATGTGTGTAAGACCAAATGTGTCCCTGCATCCCAAAAACCATCAAAAAGTCACCAGACATGAATTTTTTTAATTAGGGCAGATTCTGAAAGAGCAGACTCTAATCTTTAAAACAAGGCAAGTGCCATAATGTGTCTCGCCCATTCTCGTTCAAGAAATTGTACACGAATGGGATATAACAGCTAAAAAGAAGAGATATAACAGATAAAAAGAGATATAAAAGGGTAAAAATTTATGGCAAAAAAGAAACGTGCCATAAAACCTAACATTGGGCCCTTAAGTTCGTTGACCCCTGCCTGTGACCTTTGACCTTGTGGTGACCATCCACTCCCCAAGGGGCATCTACCATTCAAGTTTAGTCACAAATGGACCCATGGATCAAAAGTTATGACCCATAATAGAAACGTGCCATAAAAACTTAACATTGGGCTCTTAAAGTTTGTTGACCCATGCTTGTGACCATTGACCTTGTGGTGACCATCCACTCCCCAAGGGACATCTACCATCCAAGTTTAGTCACAAATGGAGATATGGATCAAAAGTTATGACCCATAATAGAAACGCACCATAAAAACTTAACATTGGGCTCTAAAAGTTCGTTGACCGCTGCTTGTGACCTTTGACCTTGTGCTGATCATCCACTCCCCAAGGGACATCTACCATCCAAGTTTAGTCACAAACAGACCTATAGATCAAAAGTTATGACCCATAATAGAAACGCGCCATAAAAACTTAACATTTGGCTCTAAAAGTTTGTTGACCGCTGCTTGTGACAGGCCTCGAATTAACCGACGGCCATCGACGGCCATGGCCGTCAGTGCCCCTCTTGTTGGCCGCAATGCCTTTCTTTCCTTGATCAAAGTTACGGCCAAAAAAAATGTGCCCTTTTTCTTGCGGCCGTGGTGCCCTTATAGAATGAAAGTTATTATTTATGACGTATAATATGCCCTTTCTCAAAGTCTACACTTTAATAAGTTTGAACAACTTTCCTGATCTCAAATATCATACCTTCAGTTCACTCGCGTCCCAATATACCTGATTCAAACTCAAAGTATCTTTCCGAGATACGAGACGACGTGCAGAAGTCTACGTACATGTACGCCCGACTGGCTTTTACCGTCCCGACTGCCTCCGCAGCGCAGCGGCCATAGAGTTACTAGCTAGGTAGCGGCGGGCCGGAGCAAGTGGTCGCAAGCCATGCTAAAAAATGCCAGGCCTGTCGGACAGCTGCGAGCATTGCCATCTCTCTCGCTCTGCATTCATGCCTCGCCGCCACCGCGCCGCATGCTCAAAGCAAAATGGCGCCGGAAGTGCTCCAAAGCGAGCGCGGCGTACGCGTTGAGAACGTACTGTATTACAGAACCTACATCGTATTGCGTATGGCCTACTGCCTAACGTCGTCTGCTGCGGAGAGATCTTATGCGTGCGTGCACTGCTGGAGTGTAGCAGCACGGTCGATAGCATACAGCTCTATGGGGCATTCACATCACGTATAAACACCCAACATGCCCTTTCCAATGTGGCCTTGGTGCCCCTCTGACTGACCTAAGTGCCCTGGTCTCTTGGAAAAAGTGCCCTTTTCTAAATGGCCTTGCCCCTCCAAAATCCTATTTCTAGGCCTGTTGTGACCTTTGACCTTCTGGTGACCATCCACTCCCCAAGGGACATCTACCATCCAAGTTTAGTCACAATCAGACCTATAGATCAAAAGTTATGACCCATAATAGAAATGCGCCATAAAAACTTAACATTGGGCTCTTAAAGTTTGTTGACCCCTGCTTGTGACCTTTGACCTTGTGGTGATCATCCACTCCCCAAGGGACATCTACCATCCAAGTTAAGTCACAAACGGACCTATGGATCAAAAGTTATGACCCATAATAGAAACGCGCCATAAAAACTTAACTTTTGGCTCTAAAAGTTCGTTGACCCATGCTTGTGACCTTTGACCTTGTAATGACCATCCACTCCCCAAGGGACATCTACCAACCAAGTTTGGTCACAAATGGATTTATGGATCAAAAGTTATGACCCATAATAGAAACGCGCCATAAAAACTTAACATTGGGCCCTAAAGTTCATTGACCCCTGCCTGTGAGCTTTGACCTTGAGGTGACCTTCATAAATGGTAAAATGTGAAACTTTGTATGACCCCTCTTCCCTTGAAGTTTGATTGCAACTGAAGCCCAGAGTAAAGAGTTATTGAAGTTTTTGTAGCGTTACGGATAGACGACGGACAGACGCCGCAGGCGATCCCTTAGTCTCCCCTCACCTCCGGTGGGCTTGACAATGATGTGAAACTCAATTCAATTTAGAAACATATTTCTAACTAATCTGAAGAATGGAAAGAAAATACACCCTCTGAAAAGTGTTAACCGGTACTGAGAAATGAGCCTTTGAAGTTTGGGGTCTATTCAAGGGCTTCATGTCACCCAGTGGTGCTCTGTGAAAAGAACGGGACAAAGAACAGGATATGAAACTCTGTAGCAACCACTATGAAGGGATTATCAGATTAAGCTGCTATTTTGCTCACTCATTAAGTGCAGTCTATTTATGACTAATACTAACTTTCAATGCAAAAGCATCAATCTTTTTAAAACACATTTAGAGTTGAAATTGAAATGTGCTTTTAGGGTTTCCTGTGCTTAGAATCTTTAAATCTGAAAAAGCCTATGTCAGACTTTAAAAATGTGTTCTAGAAAAAATAGAAAAAAAAAAATAGAAATGCCGCTATGGCGACTGGTATGCCTCTGCCATAATGCATGGTTCTCCCAATAGGTCTACAGTACTTCCTGACAATGTGTGATGACAGTTTCACCATGGACCTACTACACATGGACATTCATCGCTCGTTAATTAATTCATGCACCTGTTTCTATCAAAAGCGTCACAAAAACATTTTGAACATGTTTTCCTGCTTTGATCCAGTGTTGTCCACCGCCAACCAGCCTGGATAAAAACAAGACGGCACTTTGAGAAATCTAAAAACTACATGCGCAGAAGATAATAACTCTCTTAAATCAAGAAAAATGCATGTACAGTTGTAGTGTATATTGCAAAATCGTCGCTAAAGCGATTTCATTTGCGCAATACAAGTACTTTACAAGAAAAAGCAAATAATTAGCCAGGTTGACTGTGCTGTGTAATGTATTTTTTTCCATTTGTCGCACATTGTTTTAGAGTAAACATGGACAGTAACAGTAGACGACATGCTTGTCTTACCATTCAGGGACGTTACGTGGGTGGCCGCAAGTGTCCGCTTCAGTAATTACCAATTTTGTGACCCAAAATTTGTCCTTGTCTGAGGTTTGCTGCTCCCCATCATTGGTGTTTATTCAAAGGCAGTTGAGTCTGAAAAGGCACCTCAGCCAAATACAACCGAAATGAGGAAAACGGTTCTTTTGTCAGTGATGATGCACAATTACGCAATCGTCATTGTCCAAACGTCTGAATGTACTCATTAAGAAGCACATAATCAGGTGGCGGTGGTGAACATTGGATCAAAGAAAGACCTCTGTTCATAGTCCATATGTGTAGTGGGTCCATGGTTTCACATAATTGGCAAAATATCAAGATGACATGTTTGCCACAAATGTGTTGAATATTCACTTTCCTTGAGCTACGTACATGTATGCATGTAGGTGTAATTGGATGAATGACTATATTTTCTAAGAGAGCATGTACAATTATGAACTTGGGGATTTGAGGAGTATTCACTTGACTCTTGACCCTTTTGTAAGTCTCATATGCACCGAGCGATTTTTAAGATCTGGGGCCCGTTGCATAAAAGTTACAATTATGGTAACTTTGCCATCCAGTGGTAACTTCCATGGAATTCTTGATTTTGATTGGCTGTTGAGTATTGTTACCATGGTAGTTACCATTGGATGGCAAAGTTACCATAATTGTAACTTTTATGCAACGGGCCCCTGGAGAATACGTGTAATTTCAGTATTAGATAGTAAATTGTTAGCATTTTAACCTGCCCTTTGACCCTTGACCTTTGACCCAATGACCCTAAAATTCAAAAGAGAATCACTGTCAGGCAGAAAATGCATAAATATGTACTAAATTTCATGATGATACCTTGAGCCACTTCCTATATGGAAGAAGTGAAATTGAGCACTTCCACTTGACCTTTGACCTTTTTAACAAGACTTCCCAGAGAATCTTTATTGTGTAATACATGTATATACTAAGTTTCAAGAAAAATCCTGCAGGCATTGCATAAGTATGAGGGAAAAGCGAAATTTGGAGGAGTTAACCTTAATCTTTGACCCCCGACCTTCATCCTGATGACAACCAAATTCCCTAGATAAATACTGCCAGTCAGTACATGCATGTACTAAGTTCCATAAAGATACCTTGAACCATTTGCAAGACAGAGAGAAAAATGTGAAATTTAAAGGGACTGTACAGTACTGGTTGAGGTAAGGATTCGTTTTGCGAGATATGTAGAAACCACTCTATGACATGTTAAAGAGCAAAATTCTAAGGGGAATCAAAAGTTTATTTGATCAAAATCGGTTTTGAAATGACTGATATATATCTAAAAACAATGTAAAACAATGAGATCCTAATAAAAGTCGTGGCCTGTCAATTTTATTAGGATCACTTTTTTTGATATCTCAGCCATTTCAAGGCCAATTGTCATCAAATAAACGTTCAATCCTTCTTAAAATGACATGCTCTTTCATATTTCACAAGAGGTTTCTCATTATCTCACCAAAAACCTGAATCTTCAACTCAACCAGTACTGTACAGTCCCTTTAAACATTTTCACTTGATTGACCTTTGACCTTTGACCTCATGACCTGAATCTCTCTCTGGAGAATCTTTATTTGGTAGTATGTATACTAAGTTTCAAGAAAATACCTTTGGGCATTGCATAGATATGGGGGAAATAGTGAAATTTTGAGCATTTGACCTTACCTTTTGACCTTTGAGCTCGAGCATGGGGACTCAACAGTTGATACGCACAACTTCACCCACTCATACATGCTAAGTTTCATTAGGGTACCTGAAACGTTTTTTTTTAGTTACGCTGTCCACAAAATTGATTACAGACGGAAGGACGGACGGACAGACAGAAGGACAGACGGATGGACAGATGGAAGGACGGATGGACAGACAACCCGAAAACATAATGCCTCCCGCGACACTTCGTGGCGGAGGCATAAAAATAGGACCGTGTGGTTTACCACATCCTTTCCTTCCAGATTAAGTACCTTGTGCAGCTGTAAAAAAAGATGAATTCTGATGTTACTAATGACTAGCGAATTGCACAGTCCAAAGACTGATGGATGAACACTGTACGAAGTGACCCACTCGAGCGGGAGCTGGGCTAGTTACTGTACAATTGGAGTACTGTAGTAGTTTGCACGTACAAGGTTCTGCTGAAGCTATACTCACCACAATCAAAAGACGAATCAGTCGTGACCAAAATGCAAATCAACATCAAGGATAGTTCACATGTATAAAGACGTTGCCATCAGGATTTAATATGATTAACTTTAGATAGCTTTAGGGTTAGGGTTAGGGTAACATTGATCTCGGCGTCCTAGGGTAATGCGGACCCGGGAGTCCTAGGGTGACGTGGACCCCAGTGTCCTAGGGTGATGCGGACCCCGGTGTCCCAGGGTGACGTGGACCCCGCTGCCTATGGGTGACGCAGACCCCGGTGTCCTAGGGTGACACAGACCCAGGGTTTGGATTTTAGGCACATAATGCATAGACTGTTGACTGAAGGGACAGTCCAATCTATGAAGGGCTAACCAATAAAAGGTCATGCTGAGCTGGGCTGAAACTTTACTGGCCGAGACTGCATGCAATACAGAAAATAATGAAAGTAAGATAGCTTGGAAGAAAACCTGTAAATGGCGCCATCTAGTAATGAGCATAATACATTCTATGCTGCGTATGATGAAGTCCACTTCATCAGCAACTCATTATATGATAGCTACATCGTGAGCGCATCAGTCTTCAATTTTCAAGATACCAGGTTCAAACCCCATGTTTTCCAAAGGTTTGCTCAAGAGTGCAAAAATGAAGTTAATTCTCTCCTCTCTCTCATAACTAACTAGAAACCCTATACATAGACCTGTCGCTGTACACAAGTGTCGCGACAGGGCTGTACCAGTCGAGATCTGAAACATCACCTTATTTTGACCGACAATGTGAATTTTGGATTCATTACATGATTTTTGAGACCTATATATTTGATATCTTTATGAATTTAGCTTGGTATTTTTATGCCTCTGCCACAAAGTGGTGCCGGAGGCATTATGTTTTCGGGTTGTCCGTCCGTTCGTCCGTAATGAATTTTGTGGACAGGGTAACTATCAAAACCTTTTGAGGTATCCTAATGAAACTTGGCATGTATGTGTAGTAGGGGGTGAAGTTGTGCCTATCAACTTGTGGGTGCACATCCTCAAGGTCAAAGGTCAAAAGGTCAAGGTCAAATACCTAAAATTTCACTATTTCCACCATATCTATGCGATGCCGGAAGATATTTTCTTGAAACTTAGTGTATACATGTATTACCCGATTAAGATTCTGTGGTGAAAGTTTGGGTCATGAGATCAAAGGTCAAAGGTAAAAAAAAATAGTAAAACTTCACTTTTTTTCTCCGTACCTTGGAAATTGTTCAAGGTATCTTATGGAACAAAGTATACATACATGTACTGACTGGCAGTGATTATCTAGAGAATTTAGGGTTCATGGGGTCAAAGGTCAGGGGTCAAAGGTCAAGGGAACACTTCAAAATTTTACTATTTTGCTCATGTTTATGCAATGCCAGCAGGATTATTTTTTTTTACACTTGGTGTATGGATGTATAACCTAATAGAGATTCTCTTAAAAGTTTTTTATTTTTTATTTTTTTGCCTCAAAGGTCAAAAGGTCAAAGATCAAGTGAAAGTGCTGAACTAACTTTTTCCTCCATATCTTGGAAGTGCTTCAAGTTATCTTGAAACTTACTACATGTTTATGCATGTTCTGCCTGACAGTGATTATCTCATGAATTTTAGGGTCAAAGGCCAGATGAAAATGGTAACAATTTACTAGACTATTCAATACAGAAATTGCACTTTTTCTCCATACCTTGAAAATTACTCAATGCATTTTTATAAACGTATGAATGGGTCAAAGTCAAGCTAAAGTCCATAAATCCCCAGATACATGCTCTCCTATTCATCCAATTGAACCTAGGTCAAGGAAGGTGAACATTCAACACATTTGTGACAAACTTGTCATTTTAATATTTTGCCAATTTTGTGAAAATGTAATCTCACATTGTCCACATGCACTAGACCTAATAGGAGAATCATGCATTATGGCGGAGGCATACCAGTTGCCATAGCGACATTTCTAGTTGTTATTGATATTGACATACACAATTTACAACTAACCGAAAACGAAAATTATTTAACTATCATATGGACACTAAATTCCCACTTCTCTGTACGGGGTAATTCAAATTTTTTCGCATTGCTGTCTACCCTGTCGCTCAATTCTCAGTTTAAAGAGATTGGTTTAATAAGTTGCAATCGGGAGGATTGTCGAATATGGCCACCGTGCGCACAGTGGTACTACAAGCGCTTATCTCTACTGAACCAAGTATACAACTTACAAGGTTTGCGCCACTCTTTCAACGCACATGCTGCGCTCTTGTGATACTAAGCACTGAGTAAAGGGTGTGTCTTTGGTCAAAGCTGTTATGACATATGATATTTTGAATTAGCATAGTGATAGTCAGGCTATACTGTTAGAAATTGAAATTTTGCTCAGTGGATATCGCGCAAGGGGTTGCTATGGAATGATTCATACCGTGCTCTAATTCCATGTGTGTATAGTAAAATTTGTGCTGGAATGTAGAAATTTTCCACACTTGACAACAGTTTTGCAGCTGTGCGAGGGGTTTAGCTTGGTCAGGCTATCTCATAACCAATGCACATTGCCCAAGTAACCCCAGGGCGCTCCATTGTACACAGTGTATACTGTGGGAGCACACCGAGTCAACAGAATGGTGTCTCTGTGTGATGAAAAAAAGAAACACAAATTAATCCTATTTCACCAGTAAAAGGCTTACGTTTTGTATCTAATTCATACCTATTTTACACTTGCTCATTTCCAGACTGATCCCATTGTCTTGTACAGACATTTTTCTACAAGTTCATCTCCATCCCCCTGTTCCTTCTTCCATTTTTGAAATGGCCTTTGCATGGCACTTTGCGCATTGGCCATATGATATGCATGCATTAGGAGTCACAATGTCTGTAGCCTTTTCACAAGGTCCCTTCACTGTATTGTGGCGAGTGAATGGGGTTCGAGTGAAATGCGCCCAGCAGAAAGCTCTGCTGAGCTTGCTTCTCACTCGCCCAGAAAGCAACACAATGCAGCGAGAGGCCTTGTCAAAAGGCTACACTGCACTCCATTATGCTACTGATAAGCCGGCCCCTATCTAGCCATGCACGGCTAGTGCACGTTCCTAGGTTTCATATCTGTCGTTCTCACAGATTCGCTTGACCGAATCAAGAAAAATCATCAATTTGGACAGAAAGGGACTTGGAGGAACCGAATGTTCTCCGTTGCCAGTGCTTGTCAACAACTGAACCAGAATCTAGGCCAACTACGTTTGTACTATTCAAATTGAAGCAAATTTAAGTAAAGTTGGATTTTATGCATGATACTACCCCGTATGAGACCAAAAATGGGACATTTCTCGCAAATTGGTTAAAAGAATTCTTATCCGGTATGACTATACATTGTACATAATGCAAATATGAATGATTTCTGTGTGCGCATTTTCTCACAGATCTTTCACATTTGCATTATGGACAATGTAGTCATACCGGATAAGAATTCTTTTTAAAGCAATTTGCGAGAAACGTCAGATTGAGAGATATTTTGATCGTAAGTCCAAGCCAGAAAATGTGCTGACAGAGGTCTTTCATACTATTTGCATTATTGTGGACCATCACACACTTCAATATGTGATCAAAACGATATAACTCTATGCGAGAATCACCAATATTTATCAAAATTTTGAAGAGACATCCAAGTCCTGAATGACTGGAATGCGCAGATATCTCTTATAATGTGAGAAATATCCGATTTAGAGCCAGTTTGATGATGCAGTCATCGAGTCATGACATTGTATCTCGCGAGAAAATGTGCAAACAGAAATCTTTAATTTGCCTTGTGGACAGTGTATTCATCCCCAATATGAAATAACATCAAAACAATATGCGAGAAATGTCAGATTTTTTCCAGAGATAGTTTGATGAGGCATGCAATATTAGTATACGCAATAAATGGTCCGCTGGCCATTGGCCACCCAAAATCATGTCGGACTAGCTAAAAATCATAAAATTCTGAAGTAACTAGTCCGTCTGGCTAGCCAAAATATTGCTTCAGTGTCAAAATTGATTCTAAGTAGTCCGTCTGGCTAGTTAAAAAAAAAGTTAAAGACACCCAGTCGCGAGGATACATGGACATATTTCAGCTGCGGGCGGCAGCACGTAAACTCGCTTCCGAAGTTGCTACGAAGCGAAATGTGTGTGTGCGCAAGACATCCCTAAAGCAATGTATCGCGCTTTAGTATCTCGATTGCTCGCGATCGCTTGCTGAGCGCGGGACAGTACGTTTTGTGTAATGTGAGTGATGTTCGCATGAGCTAGTAGCTAGCTGCGTATACTTCGTACGACTACGCATTCTCTTCATCGCATCGTCGATCGTCGTCACTCGTCAACTATACTGTAATCATCAGATCAGATCAGATTAGTGAGTGCAGACCACATTATAATAGATAGGGTGGCCATCATGGACGATGACACATCGTCATGGGTAGCGCATATTACCGCCGAGTTGTCTATTCTGAACGCGGACGATTGGGTCGGAGACCCTGCCTGTATCATGTACTTGCCCTGGCGTGTGTACATAAATTCAGGACGGGGAAGCGACTGTGCCCGTGCAGGGCCAACGGCCAACGGCCACAGTTGCACTGCACATTTATGCAGTATTTTTGCACTCTTCATTGTTTTACTAACTAATATGAAGAAGGTGAGCGTTGTATCACCTGCCTGGAATATTATGTAACAAGCAATGCCGAAACCCTTTCATTTGACTAGGTAAACTCACAGTTATAGTTCTGTCAGCTTAGCCTGGTGTGAATAATCTTTAAAAAAAAGACACACACACACACAAAGTGAACATTAAAACTCATAGATAAGTACATGACAAATAAGATGTAATGCCTTCTTCAGACAGGAGCATAAAGAAATTATTGTCTATCTCCCTCTTACACAAACAAACAGAACACTATTGTCTCAACAATACAGTGTGAAGGATAACCATTATAAATAAACCTATCACAGGTATCAGTATTTGAGGTTATGTGTGAAAAATGCCCTACAAATTAATGAAAATCGTGGACAGTAGACCTTTGTCCATAGTCAACTCAGTGTAACATCGCAAAGCCATTGTAATGGGTTAGCTTTCTACCAAACACTGATTAAAATACCAATCAGAGGCGTACCTTTGATCAACAAATAAGGGATGTGCCACGGATACCAATTAATCGTACTTGATGAAGCTCATACCTGTACATATTAGCATGTTACAAACTGATAGGTTCATATTGCCCTTTGACCTATGACCAATATCTGTATTAGAATTAAAACAATGGATTCTTATGAACTGTTGTTCATCAACAACTTCCACACCAATCAACATCCCTATTAGACACTCCTATATGAAGATGTGAAGGTAAATAAAACTGTAACTTTCACGTACAAGGGTATTGTACGTACACTACTGTAACTCTGTAGTTACTACCACTGACCTGACACTGTCGGTGTAACCAAACTTTAACGAATTTCAACTGTAAAGGATCAATTTTTTTTTCTTCAGAATTTACATTTCAACATACTTGTAGAAATTCACATGAAAAGATGTACACTTCACTGGATCACTTGAATTTGGTTTCAAATTATTGGACCAAATGCATTGGAAGTTTGACTATAAATGCAACATAGATGCCTGAAACTTTTGCCAAGCTTATGAAAATTACAATCTTTATCAAAATTCCTTAACCAAACTTAAAATGTAGGGCCCCTAAATATGATGAAAGAGGAGACTTTGCTATACAGTTAAATCAATGGGGACAAACAGTATTTGAATCGCAGCCATGAAATCTGGCTATGCAAATTTAAGCTGGATTGTTGACGCTAGCTGCTCAGGAAAGTGACCTCTCTGTATCTATCTAGATTCTACATTTGCACATGAAATACTTTAAATTCTCAATACTGTGATGACAAAAAACTTACCACTACTTGTGATTCCCTGACTAATGACATTTGCTGCCTACTGCTGGGTCAGTTTTTAAGAAGCGATAAACTGACCCAGCAAATGTCATTTCGATTACGGCGTTATATCATAATTTGACATAAATGAGAACTTAGAGAAGTTTTTTGCGGAATTATACATAGAAAAATAGGCCTACTTGTCGATGAAACGCAAAGGCCCTAGCAGTTAAAGATAGATTAGAAAAAGTCATTCCACTTCAATCATTGATTCATGTAATAGACTTCTAACGTTACTTACACATCATCTGGATCTGGATTCCTTGAAGTTGTTGACTTGGTCAGCTGGGGTTGCTTGATTGGCATAAGCCGTGGCATTACAATTCCACCGTGCATGCCGTAACACGAATTTGCACATTCTAAATTCCTGCAAAACTGTTCATGCAACTCCAGCAAGTGGAAAGCAAATTTTTCATCGGCACGCTGACGCTGAAGCTTCCCCCTCTGCCACTGGTCTCTTACTTGTCCTAAGCAGGGAGGTGAGAGGAAACCTCCCTGTCCTAAGCATGCTAAGAACACGTCTCTCTGCGTTCTCCACTCGTCGATAGCGTCAAACAAGTAGATACGTTTTACTCGAGTTGGACGGCTGTTTTGATCTCCATTGTGAGGTTTCATTACTAAACCAAAGCCAAGGCTAATCCGAAACAGTACACGCATACCACACACATTATTGATATTGACATACCGGTACCGACGACTTTATACCAACTTTGTTATGTTCCGATCCGGCCCAACATACTGTAACACAGCTGACGCAGCAGACAATTGCCAATGAGATCAAAACAACCCGCCATATGGCCATGAGCATTGCAACTTGCTATACATGAAGTTTAGAGTTTTAATATTTTTTCATCAAAGCATATTTATAAATACCAAATATTAAACAACGTAATATATGAATGATTTGAAATATTGTTATATAATATTTTCAGACATTTTAAAATATTATTGCTTAGATTGCTGAAATTGGCACCATAGTGCAAATAAACAGAGACTGCAGCCAGATACGTACGTACGTACACCACACAGCTCTACTGTTGTGTCGCGACGGGGACCCGTAGGAGAGATTTTCATGCACATGGCTGTTGTGCGGTTTTGTGCGTGCACCCATTCGGCCCCATTCGGTAGGTATTCGGGCGTCCATGTTGAAATTACAGTGGACGGCTCGCACGGCTCTCGTGCCCCATCTGGTTTTCGCTGGTGCGCTGCGTAGCGTCGTGTTCAGCATTCGGTACGTACGGGGGTACAATAACGGGAGGAGCAGCTTGTCGTGCTTTTCTACTGAGCTGCGAATCGCCTGCGACGACCGATTGCCTTTAAGTGCGACCCCTGCGAATATATGCAAAAAAGTCCAATTTGACATAAATTTTGATGAGACATCATAATCATTGTGTTTTGCGAGAAAATATGCAGACAGGAATCTTTCATAATCTGCGTTATGGACAATGTAGTCATACTGGATATGAATTCTCATGAAAGCAATTTGCAAGAAATGTGTGACTGAGAGATGTTTCGATCATAAATCCAAGCCATGGAATGTGTCTAGCGAGCAAATGCGCAGACAGAAATTTTCAACATGTTTAATATTTGCCTTGCGTACTGTGTATTCATATACTATATGAACAATCATCAAAGGAAATATGCGAGAAATGTTTGATTTCTTTTTTCTTAACCCATTGAGGACGGTTTGATTTTGCTACAACACGCATTTCCCATAGACACTTGCCCGAGTATACTTGGGACTCATCCTCAACAGGTTAAAGGGGATGGCTAGTAACTGATCAGTGGGAATGCTGGGGGATGATTGTTCCCATCCTTGTGGGATTTATTTAAGAGTACATTATATATATTGTTTGGTGAAAATTATTTGCGTCAGAATGATCTCATATTCAAGTAATGTGCAGTTTAATGTTTCCAGGTTAGCATGCCTGTACAGTGACGGGGCATTAAACTGCACATTACTTGAATATGAGACCGTTCTGAAGCAAATGATTTTCACATAACAATAGCATAATGTACTCTTAAATGAATCCCACAAGAATTGGAACAATCATACCCCAGCATTCCCATTGATTCCCACTGATCAGTTACTAGCCATCCCCTTTAAGATACTTTATGAACAGACTTCCAAGATATGAAATAATGTCTATTATAGCGACAAAATGAACAGACAGATATATTTCATATTCATAATTGCGTTGTGGACAGTGTATTCTTATCCAGTGTAAAATCTATCAAAGGAATATATGTGAGAAATGTCCAATTGACAGATATTCATAAAACATCATAATCACGAAGTTTTTGGCGAAAAAATGCAGACAGAAAGCCGTGGACCGTGTATTCATACCCATAAGAAATATCATCAATGCAATAATGTGAATAATCTCTGACTCACTTAATAGGTATTTTGAAAATACATCTTTTTTTTATGAGAAGTGCCTTGTGACAACAAGAACAAAATAATATGTGCATCGTTTTTTTTTCTTTTCTCCGTATATTGTGTAAAACTAAATTATATGTACACGCAGTAAGCAAACCTACATTACGACACACGCGTGATCAAGCTCACTGATAAGAGGTCAAAGCTTTTGAATTTGTAACGGTCATCGAAGCACTGTGCAGAGGGAAGGGCAAAAAAATCTCGAAAGTTCACCTCCTCGTACATGTATCTCCTTTATTTTACCACCAAATCCCTTGAAACTTCACACATATCTAATATGGATATATCATCCTTCATATGATTTTTGGGCGAAAATGCTGATGTATCTTTCGAGATATGTGTTTTTCTGTTTGAGTCAACCGTGGGAAAGGGTTAAGATATTTTCTGGACATACAAGCTGCAAGTCTGCGCCTGCATGAATAACTATGCATTTGATTAACATATTGCTAGTCTGTATACACCAGACTCGCTACCTGCGAAGTTCTGCATTTGCGCAACTAGTAGTTAGGTGAAAATAAGAGCAAAAAGACAACCTAATTTAAGAGAAAATACTGGACATGCACAACTAGATCATCCTCCTGCGCATGTGTTCTCTACTGGTCAGATCACGCTTAGCCAATCAGCGGTGTCAGGTTCGGTTTTCGGTCTAAGAGTGGTGAGTGGACAAGAGAGGAACCCTGCAATGTACTTCAACTGTTTCATGCAGCACGAAAACTGATACATCGGACTGCGTACTGCTCACGCTATGGATTTTATGTGGGTCACAAGTGACAGTGATCTCAGATTTTTTCTGGACATAACCGTGCGCCAAATGATACAGAAAAGATATTTGGAACACAGTATACTACCATAAGTCATATGCCAAAGTTTCATTTTTGGGCAATGAAGGAAAATGTGAAAAAATACCACTTGCTTTGAGACCAAATTTTCTGTTTAGGAAGCTAAGTTTCGACGTTATTTTCACAGAAGGCCCCTCAATACAACCCAAAATAACTAACATTGCGAGCTAGAGAATAGTTTCTTCTTCAATTTGCTGTATAGATTTAATCATTTGATGGCTTCTGAGGTCAGATATTGCAATTGTCCTGCAACACTTCCCCGGCGGTTTTGCTTACACAAGCTGTCTACTTTATGCAAATGAAGCTTCAAGGTCATATGCTTTTGGCGAGTTAATTGCACCGTATCGCCGCGCCTGAAAAAGCGAAGGAAGGAACACGCGAAAATGTCCTCCGAGTAGCAATTCGCGAAAATATCTGTACGCGAAAATTTCAGCTCATACAGTATATTAAACTGTGTACACATACAGGTATGGTATTACCGGACAGCATGGTAATTCCAGACACGCACATTTTTTCGTACTACAGGTAAACTCGGATACCTCGACGTCGGATAAGCCGAATATCGCTTACCTCGGAGGCAAAATGAAAGTCCCGATTGCTCCTATGGAGTTTCCGTGTGTTAAAATTTGCGTAGCTCGAAAAAAACTAACTCGAAATTCGGTTACCTCGAAGGGAAATCTCATATCCCGATCTTTATCAACTTATTGTTTTTCCCAGCATGTTGCTCGAAGTGAAATTCGAACATCACGCACGCAACATTTTCCCCCCGATTAAGCACGCGTGGACAGCGAAGACATGTCACAAATCTTTTTACACTCGATTGTAAATATTCCGAGACAGATCATGCCCTCAAAACAATACATGGCTGGCAAAAAAAACACCAAAAAACCAAGTCCCCCACACCTACCTACACACATACACGGTATGCACATAGCACCCATGCCAATGGAGTGCTTACGATAGCACTACGCTCTGCCCCCAGCATCTCCTTTTCTTTAATCACTGTGTTCTGATTTTGCGGTCGTGATGGTCATACCGCGCGCGTAGATTTCTTAACCGCCGTGGCGCACCTGCTTAGGTGTTGACAGTTAAATCTTTGGCATTAATCACGGTCCACCGTCCAAACATCAATTTCCTGCGAAGTGCTTTCTCTAACTTTTTCCTTTCATGAAGTTAGACAGACTGCCGGAGCGAATGGCGAGAATATGAATTGCGTAACTTCAATTTCTAAAATGTGAAAGAAACTGGGTACAAATTCTCTTGGCAATAGACTTCTCTGCCATTTTCCTTTTGTTGGTCGAAGAGAGTAGCACGTTTATCACTTTCGAGCATGGCAACGAAGCGAAAATTGAACGCAAAATCGTATCAGGAAAAATACTCAATCCTCACATTCATGGATGAAAATCCAACATGGAAGAAAAAAGATGTTGCGGCAAAGTTTAATGTGAAGACCAACACACTGTCGGACATGATAAAAAACCGCCACAAAATTGTGCAAGCAGTTGAAAATCCTAGTGATGCTCGGAAGGGCGTCAAGAGAATGAGGCAGATGACATTCGACAATGTGGATGCGGCTTTGATCACGTGGTTTCGGCAAAGGGAATCTCTACCCGATCTGCGGCTTGATGGGGAGATGCTGCTTGAAAAAGCCAAATACTTTGCCAAAGAATTAGGTCATGAGACAGCTCCCTCACAGGGCTGGATAGATCGTTTCAAAAAACGACACGGAATAGGCCACATCAAAAAGGCTGGAGAAGCTGCTGGGGTGGATGAAGAGCTTGTCCAAGGCTGGAAAGATGGAAGGCTGACAGATATTCTGAGGCGTTATGACCCGAAGGATATCTACAATGCCGATGAAACTGGTTTATTTTGGCAAATGTTACCAGAGAAGTCCCTCGGTTTTCAGGGCACTACCTACCATGGAGGTAAACAGCAGAAAACACGTGTCACTGTTCTAGTGTGCGCTAACATGGATGGCAGCGACAAACTCCCCCTCTTTGTCATCGGGAAGAGCAAGCGACCGCGCGCATTTAAGAACGTGAAGAAACTGCCAGTTGCCTACGAATCCAACAAAAAGGCCTGGATGACGGGGGCATTGTTTGAGGCATGGCTGAGGAAACTTGACGGCAAGATGGAAGGGAGAAAAATTGCAATGGTTATCGACAACTGCCCGGCCCATCCTCACATTAAGCTGGACAACATTGAACTTGTGTTTCTGCCGCCAAATACTACCAGCTTGACCCAGCCAATGGATGGTGGTGTCATCAGAAATTTGAAACAACACTATCGGCACATCCTTGCATTCCGACGACTTGCAGCGGCAGATGAGGGAATTCCCTTCAAATGGGACCTTCTTGACGCTATCATCGCTTTGAAGACGGCATGGAACAAGGTGTTCCAACAGACAATAGCCAATGTATACAGGCATGTTGGATTCGTTCTTCCGTGTGAGCAAGTAGAGGAAGATGGAGATCGCGGTGAAGAGGGAGGTGTTGAAGACGCACAAGAATTTCGCGGCATCTGGGAGAGATTGGGCGACCTCTTCCCGCTACCGGCCATGGAGAAATACATAGACGTGGATGCAACAGACACGGGCGTCGAGCTCCTAACGGATGACCAGATTGTTGAAATCACAGGAGTCAAAGAAGACGGCGAGAGCGATGACGAGAACGGTAATGGTGAAACCAGTAGCCAACATGGGGAGGATTGTGTGCGCAAACCACCTTCGATGAGTGAAGTGTGTCAAGCTCTGAATGTGATCAGGCAGTTTGACATCTTTGAGCAAACACCGGCTGAGCTGCAATTGCTCGTGGAGAACTATGAGCTGTATCTCATGAGTAATTATAAACGTCAGAAAAAGCAAACCAACATCACTGACTATTTCGCTGTTAAGGAGTGATGAAACAAATATGATTCGTACATGTTGTAAAGCCAAAAAACATGTTTCTAACGAACTTCTGTTAATGTTTCATACCTATTACTAAAGTTATCTAGGTACTGATCATGCAAAACCTTCTCCGTTCTTAAAATCAAGCAACTTTTTTTTTAATGACTTCCCCTCCATTACTTTACGCTTTTCTGTGTACTGACTTATCCATTAGATACAACGGGAAAATATAAATCTGTAATGTAATGTAATGTAATCACCGACTCTTTCGCTGTTACGGGATTATGAGTGATGAGACAAATATGATTCGTACATGTCTAATTTAAAGCCACAAAACATGTTTCAAACGAACTTCTAAAGGTGTCATACCTATACTGTATTATTGAAGTTATCTAGGTACTGATTATGCAAAACCTTCTCCGTTCTTAAAATCAAACAACTTTTTATGACTTCCCCTCCATTACTTTACGCTTTTCAGTGTACTGACATATCCATTATTATACGACGGGAAAATATAAATCTGTAATGTTGGATTTTAACGTTTGCTTTCATTGTACCATTTGCTGCCTCATGTACTTAAAGTAAGGCTTGGCTTTACATGTAATATGATGATTTTAAGTGGTGACCTCATGAAACATGCAACAGAACTACACTGTATTAAAAATGTAAGTACACATAAACCCAAAGTTGTTTGAACGTAAAACTCGATCTTGGGTTTCATTGATTTCAGTTCTGGCCTTTGGAGTGATCAATGATTGTTTCTGAAAATACTGTACATTTACTGTATGATAAAAAATATTTCAACCTCACCCTATGAACTCGCGAAGGCCAATTTTCGCTTAATTTTGTCATCGGTTCACCTGCTCGGTCTATGAATAGGCAGAGCACTAATTCTAATTAATGACGACCACTAAACTATTAACAGACTTTATGAGGTCAGACGTCTACACTAAAGTTCTGTAAACAATTACTTTACCCTGTTATGTCTTGTATCTTATTTGAGTTTTCGGTAATGTATTTTTCTTAACCCCCTTTCAAGCACTATCGTATGAGATTGCTTCTCTTTTTTTTTCATGCGAGCAATCACTCTTTGTTAAAGTTTATGATTACAGTGGCAATGTACTCAGAAGTCGTAGACCGAATCTGATCTTGCGATATAAATCACTATTGGTTTTTGGCAACCAAGTAGCCCAACCTTCGTGTGTTGCACTTATTGCTGATTGCGACTGTACATGTTGTATTAGTACATCTGGTTTTGTTTGAATTTGCGTTGTACTGTCTGCCTTGAGTCACCCTCTACGCGACCGTTATTCTCCCAATCACGCATACACACATACACATACACTGAATGATGTTCGCCACGTACAAGGTGCGTTACCGTTCTCTACACTTGTTTATTGCGCCAGTTTCTCATCCATATAACAACGTGTTCATCTCGTCAATACAGCATACATATTTGTAGCTACAGTTGTAGCTAGTAGTAGACACGCAGTAGACCGCTGGCTAGCGCTGCATAGCAGTGCGACATTGCCGTCGCTCCCTGTAGCTCCACGTGCACGTTTTCACTGGACGTAAATGTCAACGATTGTCACTTTTTTGGTGAGCTTCGTGTTACACTTTGAACTTTGTGCATAATATTAAAAGTTTACAAAGCTAAGAATGTGATTCTTGTGATTCTTGTGTATCTGTCTGCTTGGTAAATCTAGTTTTCGACAGGTTCCTCCACGGTATTCTGTAGACACACTACATCCACACGCAGATACAAATACTGTACATGTACATTCAGCACGCATTTCTCGCCCTCGATTACGTACCGGTACATTGTATTTTCTTGTTGTTTTTATGGTGATTGGTGAGTCAATTGTCCAGCAGAAAATGGTGTTGATTAGAAGAACATCGATTTCCATTCCATTTATACATTTTCAAGTCGACTCAATTCCAATTGACAAGCATGCAAACAGTCGGTAGGCACCATAACAGATACCGTGTTAACATCGATAAACATTGGATAAGCCGAAGAAAATTCGACGTACGCGTACCTCGAAATTCGCGTACCTCGAACCATTTTCTTCAGTCCCGACGACTTCGAGGTATCCGAGTTTGACTGTATAATGACAATCAGTACACGCGGGACTTTGTGGATTAGCCTCACAGAGCGTTGTATGGACCGAAATTGCAAAAAAAAAAAGGCGACAGAAAAATGTAAAAATGCTAAGAAATTCAAATTTTACCTACGATTTAGAAGAAGTTGTTGATTTATCACAAGATTTTATCGCGTAAACTGTTCGAAATTTTCATGTCAGACATTTTACTGTAAAATATGAGATTTGGGCCTCATTTGCCGATTTTTTCTTTGCCGTCTGCTTGGTAAGAGTGTGTAAGGTGAATCACGAGTATAAATTGTGATTCTGGTGCTAGGCAAAGATATACGAAAGACGTCAATTATTCCATCACGAAAATCGTGTCCGGAATTATAATGCTATTTTTCACCATGCTAATTAAAGACAACTTTTTGGAGAGGGGTATGTCTAAAGTCTTTTTCCCAAAAATCGGAGTGAATAACTTTAGCAATATTCCTGAATTCATCATTTTCAGGACTTTGTGAATAATTGGTGTTTTTTTTGGCCGAAATTTCATCCTCCGAGTATGGAATTCAGAGCCACGAAAAAAAAAAAAGTCCAGTGATACGATCCACTCTCCTACAAGGAACGCCCTGTGGTTACTGGCGCCCGTGATTCGGTGCGCGACGGTGGGTCACGTACTGCACTTAAGTTGATTAAAACTCAATTTTTGTCAACACAAACAAAACAGATTTTTTTTTTTCTTCTTCTCATCAATCATGGAGAGTGCTGGACATGTGTGTGTAATAAAAAATCACAGTGCGAATTTGCGACCATTTATATATCGTGAGATGGATGATTAGTGAAGAGGAGACCTCATGAACACTGCGGGAGGGGGTTTCTTGAGTACCTCAGGGGGTGTTTCACAAAGCCATTCTTAAAGTTAAGAAGGACTTAAGACCGGCTGGTGATCAGTTCTTGTGCTGAATTACTGCTATTCTGATAAGTATAGCACATAAGAACTGATCACCAGTCCTTCTTAAGTTAGGGAGTTCGATGAAACGGCACTTTCTGAATTTATATCTGTTAACACGTGAAATTCGATGTTGCAAACTTGCCGATTAAAACTTTTTCCAATGGTATTTTACCTTTTCGGAGACATCTGCGTGTAGCCAAGAACTTGCTTGTTCTTTGATACCAATTACTTGAATTGAATCTCCGGAAAAGTGGAAATAGAGAGTGTTGAAATCCTCTTACATCGGAACACTACGCGAACGCAGGAGGCCGCCATTTTGAAAAAATTTTCTGACTGACCTCTGCACTTCGATATTACTTGCGGGGTATCAAACTCTCATAAGGCATGTTGTGATGGTACTGTAATCACACGCTTTGGGAGATTCTAAGCTTTCGTGTGGTATCAAGATTGCCGGGTATTAGAGCATTTTTTCCGCTTTTCAAAGCCGAAGAAAAGTAAGTTTTTAATTTTGGGGTCTATTTCCGTCCTTATTTTTGCTAGAAACCTTAAAAATAAGGAATGAAGGAGAGGGAGAAACCCCTTAGAAACCCATATTTTTGAAAACTTTGAAGTTTTCTGAATCTAACGGTGTGCATTGATAATGCATTCATGCTCGCGCATAGAAGCGCCCTGCGCTTGAAAAAAAAACGGACACTACTGGAAAATAAGGAATCTCGTGTATTCGTGGCTCGTTATTGTAATTATATACTTCCAACAGCCAAATGCTATTTTGCCTATAAAAGTAATGACAAAAAATTGTGGTTTTTACTTGGGAAATAATAACTGAAAAATTTTTGGAGCACCCTCCCATGGCCCATCAAATAATTGTGGGTTAAGCATGATACATGTGAAATCTATATCTCATTTGAAGAAATATTTAAATAAATCACAGAAGAAAAAAAAAACCAATCAGTCGTGAGTCAGAAATCTACAGTATGTTGGAAACTTACACACTTTATTTTTCAATTTTTTTAGCCAAACCCCTTTGGAATAGCACTTATATTTATATGTATATGATCATGATGTGATGTAGGTCTACATACAGTGTGTATCTATAGACTAGGCTAGGCCCTATATTTTATTTTTATAATAATCTACATTTTAATGTGTCTTTCATTTATTCCCTTTGTTTCCATTATCAAAATTGTATTACTATTATTATTATAATCAATAGTCAAGTCATTGATCATTACAATATATCAATTATTATATGTTAGCCAATAAATGTACATATTTTATATATATTATATACAGTGAAACCCCGTTATAACGAGGTCCAAGGGACCGGCCTTCATTATAACTGGTACCTCGTTATAACCGTACGCATCAAAAACAAAGAAAAACATAAGCATGACATCATATACCCATCAATGAAACTTAAGAACATCCTTTGCGTTGTTATTACACAATTATGGATCATTAATATTGAGAATAAAGGGAAACTATTTGTAAATTAGACGAAAAAGTAGGGGCTGAAATGAGTTATTTCTTCATTGTAATTATTGTTTGTTAAGTTTTTCTAAACACCAGCGCAAATAGAGTAACATACAGGCGTTGATTTCCGTAATTTGCGAGGTATTTTTACACTGTTGGTGCCCAGCGGGAATGCGATGATTTCATGAATCATTTCAGCTGTAATCTTGTACAGTGTATGATCATTGCGCCTGAAGGGATTAAAAATTTGTTCATTTTCTCCCAAAAATCTCTTCGCGTTTTGTACATCCATTCTTGAAAAATATGCGACAGGATTGAATGTTGAAGGTTGTGATCCTCTTTACACAAATCTGTACCTGGTAGACCATTCTGAAAGAAAGAAAATCTTTATTGTGAAATGCAGTGTTAAAATTGTGATATTAATGAACAAAACTAGATCTATCCAAACTAATAAATGCATTTGTTCTTTTTTTGATTTAGGATAACATGCGTCATTCAACTTTATTTACGCTACTGTCACCTGGCGAGATCGCGATGATTTCAGAGTAACATACATGCGTTGTTTACCGTTAACTTGCGAGGTACTTTACGCTGTTGGTGCCCAGCGGAAATTCGATAATTTCATGAATCGTTTCGGCTGCAATTGTATACAACGTATGATCGTTGCGTTCGAAGGGATAAAAAATGCGTTCTGTATTTTCTTCCGAAAATCGCTTTGCGTTTTGTACATCCGTTCTTGAACTGTTGAATGCGTTTGTTTCTTTTTCTGAACACCGATTAAGTAGGTTAACTTGCGCTATTCAACTATTTTTACGCAACTGTAACCCGGCGAGATCGCGATGATTTCATCAATTAATTCGGCTTTATTCATCCAACGCTCATATTTGCTAACCAGCAAAAAGAACTGGAAGTCGGAACTAAAATTGGAAAGGATATAATGATGAGTTGCACACGCATTCCAATTGTCCATTTTTGGCCACAAGTATCGCTACACGAAAAGTTTTTGAATGCGTTGTTAACCCTTTTTTTTCTCGTTGCGCTGTGGTCTGACCTAATATCACGCAAGCGTATCTCGCGAAAAAGAAAATCGAATGATTATGTTTACTAATTCAGTAGGGACATCGGAAGGCATTCCTGTATCTTATCGCGTGGTTTAGAAGAAAAAATGGAAGGAACGGTTCTCTGCAAAACGGGAAAAAGACGTGGATAGCGTGAATTCGGTTTTCAATGTTTCGTTTGTCGCTTGTTTGAAAGCGGCAATTTGGTCAAGAAATGGACCTTGTTATATCCGATCAAACTGCTTATGTTTTTCTTTATCATGATGCACCGAAATTGTCCTTGTTATAACCGGAATCTCGTTATAACCGAACTCGTTCTAACCGATTTGTTCTGCCATAGGTTTACACGCAAAGGAAAACGGGACTGACGAGATCACCTCGTACTATAAGCTTTTCCTCGTTATAACGGGGTTTCACTCTATATATAATATATGATATATTATATTATTATACAATATATATATACATAGGCCTATACGATTATATAATCATTATATGCAATATAGATTTGTATGATTATTATCATTATTACTGTTATAAATGTGCCATCCTATTACTACCTAAATACTACTGGTACTAGCATTGAAACGGGTCACATGTAATTGCAGCCTCTTTTCCATTGTCATCTGACTGAGATTGTTTTGAGGGTACTTATCATTCCTTGTTTGTTGTTGTCTCCTGATAGGGTCTACTAAAGTGTAGAATGTTTTACCTTGTAAGTTGTAATGAATTCAAGTTTGTTTGGGTTTTGGGAGGTTTTTTTTTTTTTTTTTGCATTATAGTAGGCCTATCGAACTTTCATTCTTTGGTAAGTTTGCCCATGTCAGAATGGGTAAAAGGCGACAGACATGAAATGCTATGGTGATTCAGGAAGCTAATATCAGTTCGGGAAACCCACTCACAAGGGGGGCCCCTCCTTATAAGTAACCCGTCCCCCTTATAAGTAACCCCGTCCCCCTTATAAGTAACCCCCGGGGCACCCCTTATAAGGAGTCTCCACGCTTTTTTGCAATGCAACGCGAAAATGAAAGGACTGCGGCAATTCGCTTGATTATGTCCATAAAGCTTCACAAGTTTCCTAGTTACTCACGAAATTTGAGCAAAATCGGTTTGAGGCATCATATCTAAAATCATGGATTTAAATGCGATGTCAAACGACCCATGCGAATGCTGAAATGCGAGCGATTACTGGCGTGAGTGTCGCCAGGCGCGGCGGCGCGGCAAATGCTTGAGTGCAGACGTGGCGACTGAGGACATGTACTCACTCGCCACGTCTGCACTCAAGCATTGCCGCGCCGCCGCGCCTGGCGACACTCGCGCCAGTAATCGCTCGCATTTCAGCATTCGCATGGGTCGTTTGACATCGCATTTAAATCCATGATTTTAGATATGATGCCTCAAACCGATTTTGCTCAAATTTCGTGAGTAACTAGGAAACTTGTGAAGCTTTATGGACATAATCAAGCGAATTGCCGCAGTCCTTTCATTTTCGCGTTGCATTGCAAAAAAGCGTGGAGACTCCTTATAAGGGGTGCCCCAGGGGTTACTTATAAGGGGGACGGGGTTACTTATAAGGGGGACGGGTTACTTATAAGGAGGGGCCCCCCTTGTGAGTGGGTTTCCCGAACTGATATTGCCCATAACTTTGCCAATATTCAAAGGTTTGAGCTGATTTTACCACCATTGTTTATCTCTTTGCGTGCTCTTTCCAATGATACCAAATTTATGGGGATGCTGTAAAAAAATCAAAATCTCACCGAACTCCCTACTTAAGCTAGAAACATCTAGTCTAGACCTAACCGTTAGACCTAGTCCTAGAATCTAGTCCTTCTTTACTTTAACTAAGTATCTGGTCATCGGAGAAATGTTCCGCGGAGACTGTGTCTGGCTTCAAGGATCCCCTCCTGTCTACGGAGGAGAGCGATAACGTAAAAAAAATAAAAGACTCCTCCGGACAGACGGATCTTTCTGTCTATCAGACACCCTACTTCTAAGTTCTATTAACGTTATGGCCGGAATATGGGGATTCGATTCTGATTAGGCATTGACAACGCCACACGGCCACGGCCCGGGTCGGGTTCGTTCACCGTCACCTTCCTCGTAGAAGCAGACATTCATGATTAACTTACCTGCTGAATGACAGCATTGTCCGGCACGAGAAGTTTCAGAAGAATACCTTCGAGCGCAGAAGACATCTTCCCTTTTGTTCTTGGGGGTAGGCCTAGTCTCAGAAGATCTAACAACAGCTAACGTTATAACTGTTAGATCAAACACAAACGATCTTGCGCTTGTTTTGGTACTGCTTGCATATAACGTTAGACGCTTCTTCAGATTCAGGCAGCAGATCGGGGAGGTACCCTTGTCCCTAGCTAGCTAGGTATACATGTAGCTTGTAGACGTAAGTTCGAAAAGAAGCAGTGGTTAGGTCTGTAACTTGTCTGCTGCGACGACGCTGTGCAATCATAAGACATGAGGTCTAGTTTTACTTGAGAGGCAGAATTCATAAGATCAGTCCAACAAGGCAAGGCCAAGGGATAGATAGAGAGGGGAGAGCCGAGCCCAACCAAAGCGTGAGCGAGCTGAGCCGTGTCTGCTGTGATCTGTCCGATAGGCTTTTTCAAGCCGTCAGAAGATAGAGGAAAAATCTACGCCTCTTTGGATGATCCCTCCCCCATTTTCCCATTGCGAACTATACAGTAAACTGCTGTTTATTGACGACTACAGAATCGAGTTCAAGGGTCGTGATTCATCCACATGGTCGGTCAGGAATGTTTTGACAGCAACGAAGAAAGGAGCGCATGAAATTAAAAACATAACTATTTCCTACTATACAGAATACCGAGCAAAAATGGGGAAGGCAAGGAATAAAAAGTATCGGACCAAGAAATCAGCCCCTACTGGCCTCCAAAGCGTAAAGGATGCTCAACAGGAGGAGGAATTAGCAGCAGCAGTCAACACCAAAGCAGATGTACAGCTGAAGACAGTGGGACTGCTTGAACGGGTAAATACAGCTTACAGCTACCACGTACCAGGGCTGAAGCTCAACCGGGCCGGCCAACGACACGACGCCGCGCCGACGGCAATCGTTCGGCCGACTCTGGGCTTCCGGAGAGCAGAGGCATGGCCCATCCCATGCCATGGCTTGCAATCATGACTGTCAATGTGCATTGGCCATTGCTGTTTCGTGGGTAAACTTTACTGTCAGTTGCTTTGGACGACGGATTATAATCTGAGAGAAGTATTTGGCCACCTTACTTCATAATGTCATGACTAATGACAATGTACCTTTTAAGATTCAATCAGAGTTTTGTGACTATCAAGTATCATGGACAAAACCGTGAAATTGCCCCACGGCAGTGCGCGCACATCCGTGTGTTTACTGTTAGCAAGCAAGGTTGGGTAGCATGGTCTGATGGTTGTTACTAATGTTAGGTTAGGTTTAGGGTTAGGATTAGGTTAGGGTTGTAGTAACTGGTTAGACCCCCTGGTTGAATTAGTCGAGGGACATTAGGAATTCTTTTTAAGAATAAAAGGGAGGGAAAAAAGGATAAAGATTGAAAAGAGGAAAGAAGTGAGCTAACGTTAGTAGTATTGCGATCACTCTTTGTCTGGCTTGCTTGTAATTTAATTGTATGTTGTCTGTCGTTGTCCGTGATGCGTCATGCGTGAACTTCGTACATTTTCATCTTCTTGAAAACTCCATGACTGATTTTCACCAAACTTGGCAGGTAGATCCCTAGCGGAGGGCTGCACACTAACCCATTTTTTCTACTGTAGTACTGGTCTGACCTGTCTGTTATTACTCGCGGTGTCAGACCAGTAGGTATCCAGTTTTTCCATGTTTTATACTGGTCCATTCCTGACAAAATTACTGGTCCGACAGTGATTTTTACTGGTCAGGGACCATCAGACCAGTGCCAGTGTGCAGCCTTGCCTAGGGCCCAGGGGGATAGGATCAGAAGTATTAAAACCAGAAGTGATAGAGCTAAGTTTATACTATGTCTATGAGTTAGTGCATTGATGACTGTAGTTTCAAGTTTGTTCATGGCGTAAGCGGGGGTGCCTTCATTGGGACTTGACCCAGGGGGAGGGGGTGCGAGGGGCCCTAATTGGGGCCTAAATTGTACATTTTCATCTTTTTTTTTTTAAACCCCATGATGAATTTTTACCAAACCAAAGTAAACATATTGTAACAACCACTATTGTGGCACATTAAAGTAAGATTTTTGTCGTGATTCAGATCAGTCCGGGAAACCCGCTCACGAGGCCTGCTTCCCCGTACGAGCACTCCTCTGCCTCATGAGGCCCCCGGAGAGCCTCATGACGCTCCCGGGGAGAGAGACTCAAGAAGCTCCCTGTTCACTTTTTATTCATCTCACATCTGACATATAAATTTTCGCAACTTTGCATGGTGATTTTTTGTTACACACATTGTCCACTATCCATGATGAAAAGAAGAAAAAATTCTGTCTGTTTTTTTTTTACAACAATCGAGTTTTAATCAACCGATGCACAGCAACCCATCGAAACACGAGCGCCAGCGGGTTTGCTCAATGCAAGGCTGCCGCACCTAGCGGCTTGATCCAACTATATATTTTCGGTGCTTTTTTCTGCGGCTCTCACCTCTCCGCGCACAAATCAGCCTCGTGAAGCTGAAGTCTGACATCTTTTTACAAAAATTCATAACGAGAAAAATAAAATCAGTATTAACCTGATTTTGTGCATATACTCCAATTTACTATTCCACCCTGATAGAGTAGGTGGGTACTCCAGTTAGTTAGCAAACTAGTCACTTTGTAGGTATGAGGGGTTCACTTTCTTCGTCAATTCTGCCGTTAGCTAACCTTTGGGCACTTTTTCTGGAATCATCCCGCGACTCGACTTCACATTACATCACGCATCCAGCACACAGAACTCTACACACTGTGTGTAGATTTCTGTGATCCAGCACATACAGACAGTGCGCAAGCTGTGAGATTTTCAGAGCGAGCTTGCGCACACACGGGTACCGGAGGATACTGTATCATCCGTTGGGTGCGCACGCTCGCTCTGAAAAGCTCACAGCTAGCACACTGTATGTGCGTAATGCGTGATGTGATGTGACGTCGCGTCGCGGGATTCCAGAAAAAGCAATCAAAGGTTAGCGGACAGCCGAATCGACGAAGAAAGTGAACCCGTCATACCTACAAAGTGATTAGTTTGCTAACAAACTGGAGTACCCACCTACTCTATCAGGGTGGAATAGTAATTTGGAATATATGCACAAGATCAGGTTAGTACTGATTTTATTTTTCTCATTACGAATTTTTGTAAAAAGATGTCAGACTTCAGCTTCACGAGACTGATTCGTGCACGGAGAGGTGAGAGCCGCAGAAAAAAGCACCGAAAATATATAGTCAGATCAGGCCGCTAGGTGCGGCAGCCTTGCATTGAGCGAACCCGCCGGCGCCCGTGTTTCGATGGGTCACTGTGCATCGGTTGATTAAAACTCAATTGTTGTAAAAAAAAACAGACAGAATTTTTTCTTCTTTTCATCATGGATAGTGGACATGTGTGAGTAACAAAAAATCACCGTGCAAAGTTGTGACAATTTGTATGTCAGATGTGAGATGAATAAAAAGTGAACAGGGAGCTTCTTGAGTCTCTCTCCCCGGGAGCATCATGAGGCTCTCCGGAGGCCTCGTAAGGCGGAGGAGTGCTCGTATGGGGGAGCAGGCCTCGTGAGCGGGTTTCCCGGACTGAGATAGCTGTCTGGATCCAGGATAGCTTTTTAAATTTTTAGCTCACCTGAGCCAAAGGCTCATGTGAACTATTGCGATCATTCTTCGTGTGTCATCTGTCAACCGTCATCCATCTTCCATCGTCCATCGTTCGTCATGCGTAAACTAATTACGTTTTCATCTTCTTGAAAACCCCATGACTGACTTTCACCAAACTTGGCAGGTGGCATTCCAAGAGGGATAATATCTGGATTTGTTCAAATGGGCATGATGCCCCACCTGGGGCCCGGGGAGGGGAGGGGGTAAACACCCAAAATTATTGTATATTGATGACTGTTGTTTCAAGTTTGTACATGGCAGAATCAGGGGTGCCCCCCTTAGACCCAGAGGAGGGAGTGTGATGGATCCAAACTTAAGGTCCCCATTTGGATCCATCGCACCCCCAATTAAGGAATATTTACCAATCTTTGCTAGAACCAGAAGTGATAAAGTGAAGTTAACCTGTTGCGGACGGTTTGATTTTGCTACAACACGCATTTCCCATAAACGCTTGCCTGGGTATACTCGGGACTTGTCCTCAACGGGTTAATACCATGAGTTAGTACATTGATGACCATAGTTCCTAGTTTGTTCATTGCAGATCCAGGGGTTCCCTCCCCCCTCTCCTTGGAGTTGTTGGGGGGGGGGGGGGGGGAGGGAGGGGGATCCAAATGCGGGCTTAAATTGTTCATGTTCATCTTCTTGAAAACAACATAATAGCATTCCCAGGAGGGATAGGATCTCAGTGTGTTCGAATTGGCACCATACTCCCCGTAGGCCCAAACCTCCTAAAATAAGGAATATTCAATAAAATTCATCACTAGAATCAGAAGTGATACAGAGCTTTAAGCTTTTGTTTTCTCCAAAAACTGCAAGGTCCAACTTTCAAAGTATAGTGTACTTGGCAGGTATTTTTTACCAGTGTGATGGACAATGCAAATGGACACCATGCCCCCTTGAAGGCCCTCAAAGCTGCCGCCCCCCCCCCCCCCCCAAAGTTTGCTATGTTCTCAGGTATCGGTATAGTAATCTGCAAGAATGCGTGGAAGATAAACTTGCTATACTCCGGTGAAGGCGAGGCTCCCAGGTCTCTTGTTTGACATTCACATCCTTTGCAAATTGTTCATGTGCTCAGCGAAAATAGACTTGAATGATCAAAACAGTCAGTGACTTTTGTAATAAAATGTTGTTTTAATTCCCTTGACAGATTTACCGGGTATGTACTAGTAAATGTCAACTACAACTACTTTGTAGGTCAACTACTTTGTAGACCAAAATCTACAAGCTGCTCTAAATGAGGCAGCTAAGAATGTGGGCTGAATATGATATGAAAATCTGAATGGAAAGACATGTTTGACTTCAGTTTGTCATCAGGGATTGGCACAGGTCATATATTGTTCTGCACTAGGAGATAGGAGGAGGAGGTAGGCTGATCATCTGATCCTGTCATCACCCAAACTTACAGCCTTAGTCGAGAGTGTGGGGCCCTTGCCCAAATGCCCATACTGGGAATATGGAGGGGGAAGAATTGTTGTTTTTGTTGTTGTTGTTGTTGCTGCTGCTTGTGATGGGAGAGGATCTCTGTCCCATTTCCCTGATATGATATTTAAAAGCTTTTCTTCTTTATCCTTTGACTTGCCATCCATCAGGGGTGTGTCAATGAGGTAGTAGTATTATATATAACTCTATTTAAATGGTGCAATATTCTGTAGGTCAAAGGAGTTCCCATAGGCCTATGTGTTTTTTTCTTGATGTTGATAAAAATCTTATGACTCTTTTCTTGAGTGACTTATTGACAAGTGTTTGCTTTTCCCCCTAGCTTCAAAGCAGTTCAGCAGAAGAACGTGAATGTGCCTGTACATCTCTTGCCAACATAGTCCAGGACCCTAAGGCACATCAGACCCTTGTTGAACAGAAGGCTGTACGAAGCCTCAGTCCTCTTCTCCTTGATCCTTCTGCTGGTATAAGGGAGGCAGCAGCAGGGGCTCTCAGGTTTGTCTCCCTATATCTACATCATTTACATTGTAAACTGTTAGAAAGTACAGATAATCTTTTTAATTATCTTCCATAAGCCCTTTGATAGTTGATCACCACATACAGTTTGTGTTTTATCATACATTTTTGTTTTGATGGGGGAAAAAAAAGACTTTGATATTGCTGCGAGAGGTGATAAAGCCTACTGTAAAAGTGGAAATTTTCACACATTTCGCATGAGCAGAAACTAGTGCAAATATGAAAGCACATAAATATCTGTGCTTGTTATATTTACCACTATGCAATGTCTTCATCCTGCACTTGTAACTGAAAACATGCGAAGTTCATTCTGCTTGGCAGAAAGCGAAAAAAATTACTTTGCACAAACACATCTGTAAAAATCAACTTTTACAGTACTTTGCAGCAGTTCTAACATGTTTTCAATTTGGTATAGCCAGAGACCAGAGCAGGATTTCTATCACAGTCTACACATTTGGTATATACAGTCAACTTCGGATGCCTCGACGTCGGATAAGCCGAATATCACTTTACCTCGGGGGCAAAATGAAAGTCCGATTGTTCCTATGGAGTTTCCGTGTATTAAAATTCGCGTAGCTCGAAGAAAATAACTCGAAGTTTGGTTACCTCGAAGTGAGATCTACTGTCCCGATCTTAATTAACTTATTGTTTTTCCCAGCATGTAGCTCGAATCGAAATTGCAAACATCACTCGGCATCTCCGATTAAGCGCGCGTGGACAGCGAAGACATGTCACAAATCTTTTCACACTCGACTTTAAATATTCTGAGACCAGAACAATCGCGCGCCCAAAGAAATACCCGGTACACGGCTGACAAGAAAAATCCCCAACACCTACCTACATACTTACACGGTATGCACATAGCACCCGTGCCAATGGAGTGCTTACGATAGCACTACGCGCTGCCCCATCATCTTCTTTTCTTTCACCACTGTGTTTTAATTCTTGATCGTGATAGTCATACCGTGTGCGTAGATTTCTTAACCGTCGTGGCGCACCTGCTTAGGTGTTGACACTTATATCTTTGACATTAATCACGGTCCACTGTCCAAACATCAATCTCTTGCATAGTGCCTTTTTAGCTCACCTGAGCCGAAAGGCTCAAGTGAGCTATTGTGATCGCCCTTCGTCCGGCGTCCGGCGTCCGTCGTGCGTTTTGCGTCGTCCGTCGTCCGTCGTGCGTAAACTTTTTACATTTTCATCTTCTTCTTGAGAACCCCATGACCGATTTTCACCAAACTTGGCAGGTAGCATCCCTAGGGGAATAGGATCTCAATTTGTTCAAATGGGCACCATGGCCCACCTGGGGGGCCCCAGGGGGGCCCAAACCCCCTAAAATTAAGGAATCTTTAAAAATCTTCTTCTCTAGAACCAGAAGTGATAGGACTTAGTGAATACTATGAGTTAGTACATTGATGACTGTAGTTTCAATTTTGTTCATGGGGGAATCAGGGGTGCCCCCCTTGGGACCCAGGGGAGGGGGTGGGGAGACGTCCTAATGGGGCCTAAATTGTACATTTTCATCTTCACTTCGAGATCCCCATGTCTGATTTTCACCAAACTTGGTAGGTAGCATCCCTGGGGGGATAGGATCTCAATTTGTTCAAATGGGCACCATGGCCCACCTGGGGGGCCCCCAGGGGGCCCAAACCCCCTAAAATTAAGGAATCTTTAAAAATCTTCTCTAGAACCAGAAGTGATAGGGCTTAGATAATACTATGAGTTAGTACATTGATGACTGTAGATTCAAGTTTGTTCATGGGATTGGCGGAATCAGGAGTGCCCCCCCCCCCCCCCCCCCCCCCGGGACCCAGGAGAGGGGATAGAGATGGGTCCTAATGGGGCCTGAATTGTACATGTTCATCTTCTTCTTGAAAACCTCATGATGAATTTTGACCAAACTTAGCAGGTAGCATCCCTAGAATCTCAATTCCTTCAATTGGGCACCATGTCCCTCTTGGGGGCCCCTTGGGGCCCCCCCCCCCCAACATAAAGGAATATTTAAAATCTTCTACTCTAGAACCAGAAATGATAAAGCAAAGTTAATACCATGAGTTTGTACGTTGATGACTTTAGTTCCAAGTTTGTTCATTGCAGATCCAGGGCTGCCTGCCCCCTCCCCCCACCCTGGAGTTGAGGGGGGGGGGGGATCCATATGCAGACCTAAGTTTCCAATGTTCTCGGGTAAGAGTGTGCAAGAATGCATGGAAGGTGAAATTGCGATACTCAGGTGAGCGCGTGACCCCCGGGTCTCTTGTTTAACTTTTTTTTTTGCCTTTCACGAAGTTTGTTTCATTTATTCTTCCCCGAGAACGCAAGCACTGATTTTTTTTTTTTTTGAGCAATGTGATTATGAAAATAGTGTGGTATATGATCTGGAAGTCTAGGCCGAGCATAATAAAGAATAGAATAGACAGGGCTCCACACTAACTTTTATTGGGCCATCAATATCATTGATTTTTATTTTTTCGTGGTCGAAAGTAAAATCTGATGACACAAAAAAAAATCAAGAAAAACATTAGAAAAACTAAATCGGACCTACTAAACATAGAAAAATTAAGATTAAGCATTATTAAAGTGATACAGATGCCCATGTCTAAAACAAATGAATAGAAAATTCAATCATCTTATTCTGTGTTTTAAGATTTAGCAAATAGGCGTAGAGATTATTATAAAAGTTGATGCCTATATATTTAGGAGGTCAAAACTTACTTTTGAAATGAGAAAGTGGGAGCATTTGCCGACATTTGTTAGCACCCGACATTTGTTTTAGCATTGTAAAGAGCCGAAAGTTACCGTTATTCATTTCTTATTGTAAAAGCAATCATCCAACATTTATTAGTCTGTTAGCACCTTACTGAGCCGAATATAACCGTTAATCATTTCTAAATGTAAAAGCAAACAACTGACATTCATTTTAGCATCTTACGGGTCTGAATGCTATCCTTATCCATTTCCAAACGTAAGAGCAAACATCCGCTATTTGTTTCAGCATCTAACTGAGCGGACTAATACCGTTAATCATTTCCAAATGTAAAAGCAACAATCTGTTATTTATTTTTGCGTCGTACGAAGCAGAATATTACCGTTATTCATTTCAAACATACAACATTTATTTTATCATCGTATGGAGCCGAATGTTACTGCTGTCCACTTCCGAAAGTGAAATGAATCATCTGACAATTGTTTTATCATCGTACGGAGCCGAATGTTACTGTTTTTCATTTTTGAACGTCAAGACAAACATCAGATGTTTATTTTACCATCAAACGTAGCTGAATGTTACTGTTATTCATTTCGAAATGTAATAGCAAATATCCAATATTTTTTTTAGCATCGTATGGGGCAGAATGTTACTGCTATTCACTTCCAACCATGCCAAACGTAAAAGCAATCATTCGACATGTATTTTAGCATCTTCCGGAGCTGAATGTTATTGCCATTTACTTTCGAACGTAAAAGCAAACATCCAGCATTTATTTTATCATCGTAAGGAGTTGAATATTATTGTTACTCATTTCCGAACGTCAAAGCAAACATCAAACATTAATTTTACCGTGGAACGCAGCTGAATGTTACTGTTATTCATTTCGAAATTTAAAAGCAAACATGAGACAGTTATTTTAGCATCGTATGGAGCAGAATATTACTGCTATTCAGTTCCGAACATAAAAGCGATCATCTGAAATTTATTTTAGCATCTTCCGGAGCTGAAGGTTATTGCTATTTCCTTTCGAAAGTATAAGGAAACATCCAACACTTATTTAACCATCGTACGGAGTTGAATATTGTTTTTCATTTCCGAACGTCAAAACAAATATTCGACGTTTTTTATTTCAGCATCTTCTGGAGCTGAATGTTATCCTTATTCATTTCCGAACGCAAAATCAAATATCTGACATTAGTTTTAGCACCATACAGAGCTGAGTCTTATCGTTTTTCATTTCCAAAAGTATGAGCAAACATCTGACATTTATTTTAGTATCTTACCGAGTCAAATATTACCGTTATTCATTTCTTTAAAAGCAAACATCTGACTTTTATTTTAGCATCTTACGGAACCGATTGTTACCGCTGTTCATTATCAAAAGTAAAGGCAAACATCCGATTTTAATCGCACCACCACCAAAATCTTTATTTCTGAAATTTTGATTTCAATTCCGATTTTCATTCAATTCATTCATATAAAAGTCGATTCAATTCCAGTTGACAAGCATGCAAACAATCGGTAGGCACTATAACAGATACCATGTTGAACATCGATAAACATCAGATAAGTTGAAGAAAATTTGACGTACGCGTACCTCTAATTTCGCGTACGTCGAACCATTTTCTTCAGTCCTGACAAATTCGAGGTATCCGAAGTTGACTGTATACGAGAATATCCATAGCTAATAATAGTCCTAGAGAGGAACTGTGCTTGTTGTAAGATGTAATTCCACATAAGTTTGTGTGTGTGTGTGTGTGTGTGTGTGTGTTTAATTGAAGGAATTGAAGCATGATGAAAATTCAGCATTTTCTGAGGAGTGATGTTTTTCATTTAATGGCTTTTGTAGGGTACCTGGTATGCCTGACCACCAGAAAACATGGATAAAGCATTCAGTTTTCCAACATAATTTTAACCTTTATCCGCCAATCTACGGGATATCCCGTAGTTCACCCAAATGCTGCGAACGCCTATCTACAGGATAATCGGTAGCAGATATGGCTTGGACGATGAGGTCATTTCTTAAAGCTTATTATAGCCTGTAAACTCTGACCTGATATCCCACAGTCCTTTTCATCACTTTTAGATGTGCTGCCCCCAGTGTTCCGTCTTTTATTGGGTCAAAGGTCATGTTGTTGGTGGATGGTTTCTTTGCGCACTATAGGCTACATTTGTAAACGGATTTTGTTCAAATTTAGTATGAAGGTCTACCAGGATATAATCTACAACTGTACCAGCCTATAGATTTTGGATGTGCTGCCCCCAGTGTTCCATCTTTTATAGGGTCAAAGGTCATATTGTTGGTGGCCGGGTTGTGTGTGCTCTATAGGCTACATTTCTTAACAGATACAATCGCATTGCGCGGCAATGGATATTTCTAGTGTTACGACCAAAATCACTCCGAGAATGATCGCACAAAAGAAACAATCAACTGATGTTCAGGCGGTTTATTAACAGTGATATTGTAGGTACAGACTCGTAATCAGTTTTCACATCAGTATAATAATGGTCACTAGAAACAAATATAAGTCAGTAATGGAATCACTTACTCACTAAATCACGAAATCCCTACAGTTCCCTGGTAGTGTCCAAATACGATGCTTGATGCACAAATGAATGATCCGCGATGCACCGATGAGTGATTCCTTGGACGTAAATCCAGAGGCACAGGTTACAATAGTCTGCGTTATAAATCCAGGGTACACTGTATATGTCCACAATAGATCCACAGTATAATGTTCACAGCGAAATGTGCAGAATCCAACGACCACGTCCAGTCAATGCGTTGAATGATGATTCACTTTATATTGTCCCGCTAGGAATCCAGCCCGTCACAGCTTTGCTGTAGCAATGCCCATTGACATTAAAATATGGAGTCCAATGAAGGCACATTAATTCTCTGCAGGCAAAATGTCTCCCAGGCCAAGTATCTCCACAAACATAACAGGTCAGCAGGTAACACAGGACTGACTATAACAAGTCGCTTCAGAGCCAGAAGTGACGTAACTCTCAGAGCAGAGGTGTTGGGTACTCTGCCTACTGCAGAATTTCTCTGGCTTATATACTATCCATTCAACCCCTTCTAGCACATTCTATAACTCTCTCCAACCTACTAGCCAGTCCAAGTTCCAGGAAACCTGGATGGCTCACTGCCTAACTATGTACAAAACATCATTACCAAGAATAACTACCAATCACATTGGGCTACAGGGACAGTGCCTCACTCAGCCAAACATGTAAGCACGTCCCAGAACTTTCTGGAAAGGGTGAAATCATTCTAGATTGAGTGAGCTATGATATATTTCCTGTTACATGCATGTACTGTATAGCTACATTGTATACCACCTAGAAAATTCTCCACTGATCTGGTCAGCCTGTATGTACTATATCTATACCATATAGAATGTTCTCCATGAATCTGGTCAACCTGTGTACATACACATTAAAACAGCCAGGCATACAGTACATCATACATGTACGTGTACATAACTACTAGTGTGTACATTTGTGACACCATCCCCCATGGGAAAAAGAAAGCCTTGCCGTAGCAAGGGTTTCTTTTGCCTTCACAATATCTCATTATTATTTACAATGAATGTGAGGTAAAATCCAAGTCAAGCTACTATAATCACATACTATTACATGCCTTTTTGATAGCTGTATTAATTCCATGTTCTCTTGCTTGGATTCTCGGAGCTTATACAATCATATCAAACTGTTTTGCACACATTAATGAATATGCTAAACACATACACTGGAAATGATATGCGGTGAAAACTTCTCACCTTTGATACTCTCTTCATGTTACACTCTTGACAGAGCGTCGGCAATTACATTGTTTTTGCCTGCCACATGTTTGATTTTGAGTGCATATGGCTGCGTCATCATGCTCCATCTGAACAACCTGTTGTTCTTCATTTTGAACCGGTCTAAAAAGACCAAGGGGTTGTGGTCAGTATAGACCGTGATCTCCCCTTTGCTATTTGTCAAGTACACTTCGTATTGCTGGAGGGCAAGGATGAGACTGAGAGCCTCCTTCTCAATTGTGGAGTACTTCTTCTGGTATGTGTTCAATTTTTTGGAGAAGTAGCTAACTGGTCGTTCAGTGCCTTCTTCATCTTCTTGGAGCAAAACTGCTCCCACTCCTACATCGCTAGCATCTATTGCCACCTTGAATGGCTTTGCGAAGTCAGGAGCTGCCAAAACAGGCTCATTAGCAAGGACTGCCTTTAGTTTCTCGAAGGCTCTTTGACATTCATCAGTCCAGGTGTACTTTGCCTTGCCCTTCAACAGGTTTGTTAGGGGGGTGACTACAGTGCTGAAATTCGGTACAAATTTCCTGTAGAAACCAGCCATGCCCAGAAATCTGAGCAACTCCTTCTTGGATTGGGGGATGGGAAAGCCTAGTATAGCCTCTACCTTGGCTTCTCTTGGCAATACTTGTCCCTGACCGACTACATGCCCGAGATACACCACTTTGGCCTTTGCAAATTCACTCTTTGCCAGATTAATCACCAATCTGGCCTCCTTGAGTCGATCGAAAAGTTGCCGCAAGTGTGTAATGTGCTCCTCCCACGTGTCACTGTACACTAGGATGTCATCAGTGTATACTACACAGTTGTCAAGTCCGGCAATGATTTGGTTTGTCAGCCGTTGGAAGGTGGCTGGAGCATTTTTCATGCCGAATGGCATTACTTTGCATTGGAACAAGCCATCTGGTGTGGCAAAGGCAGAAATCTCTCTGGCTTTGTCGGTCAAGGGCACTTGCCAGTATCCCTTTAGAAGGTCTATTTTACTGACATATGCAGAATTTCCGACCCTGTCAATGCAGTCTTCAAGTCTGGGAATGGGGAAAGAATCTGTTTTTGTCACGGCATTCACTTTTCGGTAATCTATGCAGAATCTTTGAGACCCATCCGGTTTGGGCACCATGACGATTGGGGAGCTCCAACTGCTTTTACTCGGTTCTATTATGTCATTGTCTAGCATGTATTGAACCTCTTCCCTTACTTTTTGGAGTTTGCTCGGGTTTAACCTGTAAGGGTTTTGCTTGATAGGGTCAGCATCTCCTACATCAACATCATGTACAGCCAGAGGGGTGCAACCTGGTTTGTCTTTACACAGTTCTTTGTACTCATGTAACAGAGTAGTCACATCTTTCCTCTGATTATCAGGTAGGTAGTTCAGTGCCTCATCTACTTTCCCTAACATCTCTGAGTTAGACAACCTGGCACTAGAGGGCTCACTTCCATTCTCATCTTGAGCTTCTCCCTCTTCATCTACTTCTTCTTCTACCACCTGGGTTACACCTACCGGCTGACTAGCCTTTCTCTCATAGTACTCTTTCAGCATGTTTACGTGACACACCCTCTGATCTTTGCGTCTGTCTGGCGTACTGATCACATAGTTCACATCATTGAGTTTCCTTTTGACACGATATGGGCCACTGAACTTGGCTTTCAGTGGTTCACCTTGTATGGGCAGCAGTACAAGAACTTTGTCACCTGGGTTGAAAGTTCGGGCTTTGGCATTTTTGTCTGCCTTTCTCTTCATGGAGTCTTGTGACACTTTCAAGTGTTCCCTAGCTACCTCACAAGCCTTTGAAAGCCTTTCACGAAACTTTGACACATAGTCAAGTAGGTGGACCTCATCATCCTCAGTCATGAATTTCTCTTTGATGAGCTTCAGTGGGCCCCTGACTTCATGACCGTACACCAACTCAAATGGGCTGAAACCCGTCGACTCATTTGGGGAGTCCCTCGTTGCAAACAGCAGGAAAGGGATGCCCTTATCCCAATCCTCGGGATACTCCTCACAAAATGCCCTAATCATTGTCTTTAGGGTCTGGTGGTAGCGCTCCAACGCACCTTGGGACTGGGGATGATAAGCTGACGACTTCAGCTGCTTCACACCCAAACGATACATCACCTCTTGAAATATGCCTGACATGAAATTTGACCCTTGGTCAGACTGCACTTCCTTGGGCAACCCATACCTAGTGAAAAACTGCACTAGAGCATCTACCACAGTCTTAGCAGTGATATTTCTCAATGGGATAGCCTCTGGAAACCGTGTAGACATATCCATGATTGTCAAGAGGTACTTATGACCCGACCTAGTCCTAGGCAAAGGTCCAACACAGTCAACTAGAACCCGACTGAATGGCTCTTCAAACGCAGGTGTCGGAATCAATGGCGCCGGCTTCACCGAATGCTGTGGTTTACCAGCCACCTGACATGTGTGACAAGTCTTGCAAAACTCAGCCACATCCACATTCAACCCCGGCCAATAAAAATGCCTCATGATCCGATCCTTTGTCTTTCTGACGCCTAAATGGCCGCCAACAGGTAACTCGTGAGCAATTCTCAAGATCTCACCGCGGTAACTAGGAGGGACAACAACTTGACGGACCACCGTCCAATCCTCATCAGCTGGCCTATGGGGAGGTCTCCACTTCCTCATCAAAATGCCATCTTTGACATAATAGCACTCAGGGACCTTTTCAGCCTCAGCCTCAGAACATGCCGTCTGAGACAAGCCTTTCAACTCAGAGTCTGCCTGCTGTGCTTCAACCAAGGAAGACTTGCTAAACAGCCCATCACTGTTAGCCTCGGAGCCTAATACAGCAACCCCATCAGTCAAATCCTTGAAAAAGGTTTCTGCCAACCAAACACCGGAATTTTCCTCCACATCAACAGAATCCGCATCATCTTGAATAGCTCTACGAGCCTGAGACCTAGTCACAACACAATCTGGGAAAATCCCAGGAAATTTCTCCTGCAACTGCTCAGTTTCAGCAACCACCACTGGTTTCTCCGAAACAACTGGAGACGCAACCACCTTGTCCCCAGCCAAGTCATTCCCCAACAGGAAGTCAATGCCTGCCATGGGCAACTCAGGAACAACTCCAACAGTCACAGGACCAGAAACTAGGTCACACTTCAAATCCACTCTATACAGTGGCACTGACATATAACTGCCATCAACAGTCTGAATCAAGACTTTTGCATTCACTGCACTATCTGGTGGAAAAGTCATACCACCACCCACCATCAACGACTGAGAGGCCCCCGTATCCCGCAGGATGACTACTGGCTTACCTGCCTCACCAGAAGTACATGGGGTCACCTCACCATCAAACAAAAAGCTATGATAGCTCTCATCCACCTGCTTCATCCTATCTTTGAATTTGGGAGATTGACTTTCAATGGCCTGTGTTTCACTGAACGGGACACTGTTTTCTGGTAGGACACTTTTTGACATGACAAATCCCAAGTCCTTCTTTGTTTTGTTTTGCAACTTCCAACATTGTGACTTTACATGCCCTGTCTTGTTACAGTGAAAACATTTGATGACATTTGCACTTGTACTGGACCCTTTGTCAGATTGAGGCTTTGGTGCCGATGAAGTTTCAGAACTCGTGCCTTTTTCAGAACCAGCATTCTTTGGATTGCTCGACTGAATTTTGTCTCTCTTGTTTCCAGAGAAATTCCTGAAAGGTGGTCTGTTGTCATTTCTGTGGGTCAGCTCATACTCATCAGCCATCAAGGCTGCTTTATGCAAACTTGTCACTTTATGATCATCCAAATGCGACCTCACACTGAAAGCAACACTCTTTTTGAATTCTTCCAAGAGAACAACCTCACGTAGGTTATCAAAGTCCTGATCCACTTTCAGGGATCTGTACCACCTATCAAACATCATTTCTTTTTCACGAGCAAACTCAACATGTGTCTGGCCTGGTTTGCGGTACGAATTTCTGAACTTGTGTCTGTACGCCTCTGGCACCAACTCATAAGCATTCAACACTGCTTTCTTGACTGTAGCATAGTCACGTGATTGCTCTTCAGAGAGAGATGAGTACACATCGGCTGCTTTGCCGACAAACACACTTTGAAGGAGCAAGGGCCAAAATTCCTGTGGCCAGTTCAAACTGTTAGCCACCTTCTCAAATGACACAAAATATGCATCAACTCTGTTTTCTTCAAACTTTGGCACCAATCGAATGTTCTTTGCCAAATCAAATTCAGAGGGAGCCCTTTCCTGAGTTCTTACAGTCTGTGCATGAGCCAATTCCATCTCACGCAATTTCAATTGTTGCTCAAGTTTCTTCATTTCAATTTCTCTTTCAATTTCTAATCTCATCTTCTCTTTCTCCATTTCCAATTTAGCAAGCTCAAGCCTCGTTTGATCTGAAATTTGAGCTCGATCTTGAGTGTCAATTTCTTCTTTGAGCTCCATGTGACCAGCTACTAAGTCAAGGATCTCTGCCTTTCTTACACCTTGTGGAACATCAACATTTAAATGCTGTGCAACAGCGGTCAAATCACATTTGCGTAACCTTTGCAAATCTTTGAGGGACAAATCTGTCCTCTGAACAAATGCCTGAACATCCATTGTACTGATTGACATTGTCACAATGTATTACACACAATATACAATTGAACAATCAACTCAACCGGTATTTTGTCTGTACTAATATTCTGGATTCCGGAACGTTCCAAATTCTATATTTTGGCTTTAAATTCAATTCCCGGACAAGCCCCCAATTTTGTTACGACCAAAATCACTCCGAGAATGATCGCACAAAAGAAACAATCAACTGATGTTCAGGCGGTTTATTAACAGTGATATTGTAGGTACAGACTCGTAATCAGTTTTCACATCAGTATAATAATGGTCACTAGAAACAAATATAAGTCAGTAATGGAATCACTTACTCACTAAATCACGAAATCCCTACAGTTCCCTGGTAGTGTCCAAATACGATGCTTGATGCACAAATGAATGATCCGCGATGCACCGATGAGTGATTCCTTGGACGTAAATCCAGAGGCACAGGTTACAATAGTCTGCGTTATAAATCCAGGGTACACTGTATATGTCCACAATAGATCCACAGTATAATGTTCACAGCGAAATGTGCAGAATCCAACGACCACGTCCAGTCAATGCGTTGAATGATGATTCACTTTATATTGTCCCGCTAGGAATCCAGCCCGTCACAGCTTTGCCGTAGCAATGCCCATTGACATTAAAATATGGAGTCCAATGAAGGCACATTAATTCTCTGCAGGCAAAATGTCTCCCAGGCCAAGTATCTCCACAAACATAACAGGTCAGCAGGTAACACAGGACTGACTATAACAAGTCGCTTCAGAGCCAGAAGTGACGTAACTCTCAGAGCAGAGGTGTTGGGTACTCTGCCTACTGCAGAATTTCTCTGGCTTATATACTATCCATTCAACCCCTTCTAGCACATTCTATAACTCTCTCCAACCTACTAGCCAGTCCAAGTTCCAGGAAACCTGGATGGCTCACTGCCTAACTATGTACAAAACATCATTACCAAGAATAACTACCAATCACATTGGGCTACAGGGACAGTGCCTCACTCAGCCAAACATGTAAGCACGTCCCAGAACTTTCTGGAAAGGGTGAAATCATTCTAGATTGAGTGAGCTATGATATATTTCCTGTTACATGCATGTACTGTATAGCTACATTGTATACCACCTAGAAAATTCTCCACTGATCTGGTCAGCCTGTATGTACTATATCTATACCATATAGAATGTTCTCCATGAATCTGGTCAACCTGTGTACATACACATTAAAACAGCCAGGCATACAGTACATCATACATGTACGTGTACATAACTACTAGTGTGTACATTTGTGACACTAGTTTGAATAGTTTGTATTCACTTCGGAGCTCTACAGCAGGCTGCTTACAGAATAGGTCTACATTTATTTGAGATCGAACACTGCTGTACGTATACATGTACATGTAGGTGTACTGTAGTTCCACCCATTGATTCTATGAGTTTATAGACAAAACTAGTCCGCAAAGTGTAGATCTTTGAGTTATTATTTGATTTTTTTTTTTTTTTCAAATTTGTAAGCATTGAGCCTCTGAGTTATATACCATCGGAAAGCTTACATTATGAAGATTTCAAAATTGATACCCGTTAGTTGTTTTTCTGTATAAAGGCTATAGATATTTTTCATTAGCTTGGTTTCTTTTGCATATTTATGTGATTATTCAATGGTTTCTTTTGCATATTTATGTGATTATTCATAGATATCTAAATCATACAAAAATACTAAAATCATATGACGTCACATAATTCATGACATGACGTTGATTTACATCTTATATGAAAGGGCATTTCCTTCTCTTTCAATTGATATATAGTTTTTCCATATTTTACTTATAATAAGTGTTGGTGACATTATCTTGAATTCGAGATGGCACAGTTTATTGAACGTACAAACCCCGGCAGCAACAGCCTTTAAACTGTATTACATGTTCGACGGATATGGGTTAATGCCGTTTGTAATAAACACATATGTATGAATATCTTGACCAAATGAGCAATTCATGGATATGTGCATGATCTTTTTTGTTGTTGTTTTTGTCTTTAAGCTCTTGCAAGATTTCAGCTACTGAATGTTTTATTTTGTTCAGGAATTTTACAGTTACTGGGGGCCATGACATCTGTGATCACATGGTGTGTGAAGACGTGATGACACCTCTGGTTTCATTCCTGTTGCAGGTCTGTATATGGATTACAGATTCATTCATACTGTCTTGTAGTTAGCAGTGCATATGGAATTAAATGACAGCTTCAATTATTCAACTTGACAGTTCTGCTTTACATCATAACTTGTAAGAAGCAAAACAGTATGATGCTACTCTGAAGATGTTTCACAAACTGTGATAACTACACTTTATATATGTACGTTGTGTACATATCATATGCTATAGAGAGAGAAAGGAGCTGTTCTATACCATGTGACATGCTGTGACTTGTTCTCTTTACACTTACAACTGATATGAAAGAAAAGATAAGGTGTGTATTACACAGCTTATTGCTTTTCTGTTAAACTGTTATATCATCTGACTATAGTCAAACCTGCCCATAGGTTAGGGTTAGGGAGGGAGGTTAGGAAGATGAAAAAAGTGGCCGTTATAGACAGGTGGCCGTTATATCCTACAGGTTATCCAACTGTTTACATTGTCTATTATACAACACCTATTTAGAATGTAGTTATCCGATTGGTCGATTGCCCATCACGTGACATTTAGTGAAAAGTTCCATTGCACGTTCTGGCTGTCAGCAGTGCAATTTTGTTAGACCAAAATGTTCCATTGCACGTGCTCTGATGTCACAATAAACAAACGTGTGCCGCGCGCACTCAACAATTAGGCCCAAAAACAAAATGGTTTGTTTGCCCTTCGCGACCGACCGAAAATCACAGAAATTTCGGGTTGGGTTTTTTATTCATTTTTTTTTTTTTTTTTGCTCTTTCAAGTGTATTTTTTTCCACAAATTTCATTTTCTGCAAATTTGTGAACAGTTTTAAACCCAAAATTATCCATTTTAAGCTAAAGAAAGAATGAAAAAAAAGTCTAAAAATGTTTTTTTATTTCATCGACCCGGCGTAGTGGCGTTCGGGCTGCGCGGGGCCGCAGGCTACGTTTTATAGCATGCATTGCATGCTAGCTACCTTTTTAGGTAGTGCGCTAGCTAGCTAGCTACCGTACCGGCCGCGGTGCAGCGCAGCGCGACTGCCATTATGGCTACTTTTGCAGCATCCGTTACCAGCTGTCATGGCACCGAAACTGTTTGGATTTCAGTTGCCAGCATCTCACTGGAAGGTACTTTTTTGGAGCTGTTTGCAAAATTTAACAAAGATGAACGTTATAAGTGTTTGTCAGTGAGTGTTTCTGCCTCGCCTACCGGGCCCTGGCAAGACGTAAATTTGAATGAATCCCTTTGAGTTTTGAGTGCATTAAACTTGCGCCACATCCTGTACAAAGTTGAACTAGAACTCGAAGTATTGCCAGAAGGATGAGTGTATTACGAGATGCCCTGCCAAAGTTACAAAATTACATGGGTAAAAAGGGTATTAAAAAAAAAAAAAAAAAAAAAAAAAAAACGAAACGACCTACCGACCCTCTTGGGTTTTGACAATTAAGGGCAGACAAACAATTTTTTTTTTTTTGGCCTTACAAGCATGCTTACAAGCGCGTACTTTTGTCACTCATTTTTGTAAACAACTTCTTTTCGCATACGTATACGTACATGTACATACACTGTGACTGCGACTGTGAGGCTACTCATTCATCTTTCACGGAAAATGGTTGCCACTTCTGTGCTAAATTCAAGAATGTGTGAGTACCAAATCTATTGACGTTCGAGGTGTTGTATAAAACAAATAGTGTATGGTCTTTACTCGTGCAATAGAACCAGATTTCGCACTCGGTGAAAGATGAGGTGCACTATTCAACTCGGCTTTGCCTTGTTGAATAGAGCGCCTCTATCTTTTACCTCGTGGGAAATCTTGTACCATTGCACTCGTGACCATTCACTATCTCTATGTACATGTGCATGAATCATTGTTGTATACATCTATAAGTACTTACATGTATATGTATGTATGTATGTATGCACATGTCTGTTTCATGCATTGAACAATGCCGGTGTGTATGAAATTGTTGCACAGTAGCTGCTGCATGTGTACAGTCGTGAAGAAAGCTTAACACTATTGCTGTATTTTGACTGAATGAGTGATGAATGCAGGGGTGGCGATCACTGAACGTTGCCCATGAATGACTTGCACAGCTACACAAAGCAGAAAAACACGCCGAATTATCGGCTCGGCTATGGCTCCATCTGGTCTGTGGCCGCTATAGACAGGTTAAAAACAAAATTTGTGGCCACTGGCTGTGTTAGACAGGTGGCCGCTATACACAGGGTCTTTAACAGGGCGTTTCTCTCGGTGGGATTTTTCAGTGGCTACTATAGACGGTGGCCGCTAAGGCAGGTTTCCGCTGAGGCAGGTTTGACTCTATCTCTATAGCTCATCCTGTATCAGTCTCTTTGCCATTTTGTTGTATGTCTATGATACCTTTCATCCCCTCACCCCTCTGTCTCTCTCTCTCTGGTTATGTATGCACATCATTGCAGTATTCAGGGGGAATCCCAGAACTGGCAATGAAGCAGAAAGAAGGCAAGGCTCATAAGAATGACCCTCCGGCATTGGGGCCTCTGATGCAAGCACTGCATCTTGTTTGGAATTTGTGGTATGTCTATATTGCAATATTACACAGAGATGATGAAATAGAATTATATGAAATCTTATATGATATGGCCACCATTTGGTGAAACAAAAGTGGATCAAAAGTGAAATAGGGCTGAAAATATTGTCAAAATTCATTCCTACTATGTACACAAGTTGCCTTTAATGGACTCCATAAAATAAGACAAGGAGAATGGTAGAAGTTTCATTAAAACTGGACATGAAATAAAAAGTTATATAAACAAGTTTATGTATAAAAAATTATATAAGACTAAGTTTCCCTTGTTTCCTCTGAACAGTGACATTGGTCACAACCACAGATCCTCTCATTGGCATGTACACAAACCTTGAATATTATATTTCAGTTGAATTAAAAAAAAGGAAAAATTGATAAATGGTTTTCTTCTAATTGAAGTGTTGTGTTGTAGTAATCAAGCACATTTTTTAAAGACTTTTACAAAGATTTTTAGATGGAAAAACATTGCACTTTGTTCAGTCGTCAACCGGAAACATGATTCAGATATTTTTGTGTATAAACCAATTTGAGGGTTGTGATTGGTCATTGGTTGGTTGCTTTTTGGCATGGTTTTCTTTCTTTTTTTTATAAAATTAAGATTGGTATAACTGCTAATTTCAAGAGGAACTCAGTAATAAAATCCATCGTGCTCCAGCCAGGAATGAGTCATATACTTGGCAAAAGAGAAAGTGAACACTTTTTCCAGTTCATGTATTTCATAGAAGGTTTTGATAAAAATCAATGCATTAAATTTGAAGGTAATTATACCCCCACCACACATAGTGTGAAGGGGGTATATAGGAATCACCGTGATGTTGGTCGGGTGGGTGGGTGGTCGGGCGGGCGGTCGGTTGGTCAGTCTGTTGCAAAAACTTGCATCGCGAACTCCTCCTGAAGTTTTGAAGCAATGTAAATGAAACTTAGGGTAAATGATGATATTGAGGTATAGATGTGCAAGACATGTTTTTTGTGTTCGTCGGACAATGCGTTGCCATGGTAACCATAATTTTACCAAAACCTTGTGGATTGAATAACTTCCATAGTATTTAAGCAATCAATTTCAAAATTGGTATCTATGATGATCTATAGGTGTAGTTATGCATGACAAAGCGTTGCCATGGTAACCGCATGTTTTCTTTGAAGTCTTGTGGAGTGAACAACTTCCACAGTTTTGAAGCGATTGAAATCAAATTTGGTAGGCATTATGGCCTTGAGGCATAGATGTGGAACACATAATTTTTGTGTTTGTCGGACAAAGCGTTGCCATGGTAGCCATAATTTTACCAAAACCTTGTGGATTGAATAACTTCCACAACATTCAAGCAATTAAGGTCAAATTTAGTATGTATGATGATCGGGAGGTGTAGTTATGCAAGACACCAATGTGTTAATATTAGAAAAATATGTTGCCATGGTAACCACTCATTTTTGTATCATATTGAACCATTTAATCTATGAAGGTGAAATTTGGTGTGTATGATGCTCTTTAAGTGTAGTTTTGCAAAATGTCCTTTGTATTTGTATCGGACAATGCGTTGCCATGGTAATGCATTTTTTTTTAATCCTATGGAGTGAACTTCTTCGACAGTTTTCAAGCAATTGAAACCAAATTTGGTAGGCATTATGGCCCTTAGGTATAGATGTGGAACACATAATTTTTGTGTTTGTCACACAAACCGTTGCCATGATAACCACAATTTTACCAAAACCTTGCAGATCGAATAACTTTTCCATCATTCAAGCAATTAAAGTCAAATTTAGTATGTATCATGATCTAGAAGTGTAGTTTTGCAAGACACCAATGTGTTAGTTTAAGGAAAATGTGTTGCCATGGTAACCACTCATTTTTGTATCAAAACAAACTATGAAGGTCAAATTTGGTGTGTATGATGGTCTTTAAGTGTAGTGATGCTGGGGGAAAGCATGTTTCCATTTGCTGTAAGTTTTATACTCAGTGTCAACTCTGTAATTGTACAGTAAACTAAAATTGTTCTGTTTCCAATTCGACAAGTGCACAAACTTGGTATTAACGTCATTGCCCTCATGACATCACATACTATAAAGCAACACTAGGGGCGGGGGTATTAATCACCTTCAGTGATAATTCTAGTTTAATTGGCCATCACCCTGATAGGTCAGTACAAAGGGTAAGTTTATGCATGAGTAAACGCATTGTTTAATTTGTTCTCCAAGGTACAAGAATAAGAATTGCAAAAAAATGAGATGTCATTCATTTGCAAATGTCCTAATAAAATAACAGTTATAACAAAAGACAAATTCAACGCAATAAGAGACATGAATGAAATAGCAAAAAAAAAAATCATTCTCTTTTATCACTTTATAGTCTCAAACAAAAATGAGAAACTAAAGGGGGAGATTAAAATTTTCTGTCAATTAACTTAAAATAACATAGTTAGTAAAGTCTTAAAGGTGATCAAATGACCAGGATTTCCTTATTTCAATCTTTTAATATAGGAGTTTAAAGATTCATATTCTACACAAATTTAAAACTCAATTTCAAGTTTCCTAATTTGAAGGAACAATTCAAATGTCTACTATTTCTGTTAATATTACTTCTCCAATGTCATGTGAATTTGGAGTTGACAGAAGTTTCTTCATTTACCTCCAGTATTTTCAGAATTTCTATATCTTAAGGGTTATGAAGACCTAGATATGATGGGTTCATTTTTGCAAATTAATTAATGTCTTATTTTTGTGTTAAATTAGTCTTTAGTTCTTATTGTTATATAGAAGACCACTTACTCATGAATTATAACTTATTCGTTTTTGCAATTTATACTTTTGTGCGTTAAAAGAAAAAACCAAATGTGGTCACTCGTGCATAAAGTTTCCCTATTTATTGACTTGCCAGGGTGATACAGTAACTAATCACATCATAGAATATGGAATATAATATAATATTGTATATAATACATTGATTTTATAAAAATCTTCGTTGAAAAATATCAACTGGTATAAGTGTTTACTTTCTCTTTTTGCTGAGTGTAAATATATCAACGTGAGGGAGATAAGTGTAATATTGGTTCCTTTTTGTGTGTGTGTTTTTCTATGCAGTGAGAACAATAGCACAGCCGTTGCCATTGCCAACCAGCAAGGCTTGCTAACAGTCTTCCTCCACAGCCTGCAAACACACCGGATTATGGTGGATCTTGCGATTACTGCAGGTGAGGCAGGGATTCTTGTCTCCCCCCTTTTTTTTTAGCTCACTTGAGCCAAAGGCTCAGGCTGAAGTGAGCTATTGCAATTTGCTCACCGTCTGGCATGCAAAAATTTTAAATTTCCAAATCAAAAAAGCTTTGCAAATCTCCTATGTAGAACTATTTTAGATACGGTATGCTAAGTTAGTGCTACATGTATGAGTAGGTAGATTGGTGACTATAGTTTCTGCTTTGTTCATGGCAGATTCAGGTGTGGGGTGGGGGAGGATTCAAGTAGGGGGCCAACACATTTTATTCATCTTCTTGAAAATACATGATCAAATTTGTTGTTAAACCCTGTGCATTATCACAAGGGTGATAATTAATGTACTTTTGATACAGGACCCCAGAACCCCCATTCCACAAAGAAAAAACAAAACAAAAAAGAAACAAATTGTTTAAAACTGGAAATACTCCAAGTAAATACATTTAGTGTGTGCATTTTCAAGGTCATTTGCATTTCATTTTGGTGGAGATCAGTTTTTTTAAAAAACTGCTTTGATAAGTATTCTAAATACAGTGTACTTGGCAAATATTTTTACCATTGTGATGGAATATGCATATCAACATCATGCCCAATAGAAGCCCTCAAAGCTGCCCCCCCCCCCTCTCCCAAGTTTGCAATGTTCTCAGGTAGTACTTGCAGTAGTCTGCAAGAATGCATGGGAATTAAATTTGTGACACTTGGGTGAGTGTGAGACCCCCGGGTGTCTTTTTTTTTTCGGGGGGGGGGGGGGGGGGTGGGTTGGAGTACAGGCAAAACAGGAGTATGGTCATGCACACTCGTGTACAAGAAGTATGTGTATGTATGTACATTTGTATATACAGTTCGACCTCGATTATCCGGCCTCCTTTTATCCAGAAATCTTGATTATCTGGACGCGTTCACGCAGTGAAGGACTTTTTTTTTTCATCCAAAAATTGAGAAAAAACAGTGACTTTAACATCATTTCATGGATCTATTTCACTAATTTTATAAGTAGCAATAATAAAGTCACAACAGAGGAATGCAGGGAATGCATTAATAGCCAATCTTGATTTAATGAATAATCCGAATTTTCGTGGAACCCTCCTCTTCTTCAGGGATGACAGTGCGAATATTCACAAGAATATATATATATATATACAGTCAAACTCGGATACCTCGAACTCGGATAAGCCGAATATCGCTTACCTCGAAGGCAAAATGAAAGTCCCGATTGTTCCTATGGAGTTTTTGTGTGTTAAAATTCGCGTAGCTCGAAAAAAACTAACTCGAAGTTCGGTTACCTCGAAGGGAAATCTCATGTCCCGATCTTAATTAACTTATTGTTTTTCCCAGCATGTTGCTCGAATTGAAATTGCAAACATCACTCAGCATTTCCGATGAAGCGCGCGTGGACAGCGAAGACATGTCACAAATCTTTTCACACTCGATTGTAAATATTCTGAGCCCCAGAACGATCGTATGCTCAAAGAAATACCCGGTACACAGCAGACAAGGAAAATCCTGAATACCTACTGTACCTACACACGTACACGGTATGCATATAGCAGCCGTGCAAATGGAGTGCTTACAATAGCACTACGCTCTGCCCATCATCTTTCTTTGACCACTCTGTTTTGATTTGCGATCGTGAAAGTCATGCCGTGCGCGTACATTTCTTAACCGTCGTGGCGCACCTGCTTAGGTGTTGACAGTTATATCTTTGGCATTAATTACGGTCCATTGTCCAAACATCAATCTTCCGCTAGTGTTTTTTTTTTAATACTTTTTTCCTTTCACGAAGTTTGTTTCATTAATTCTCCCCCGAGAACGCAAGCTCTGAATATTTTTTTTTTCCAGCAATGCGATTATGAAAATAGTGTGGTATATGATCTGGAAGTATAGGCCTAGCATAATAAAGAATAGTATATAGATATGATTTAACAACAGTTTATTCTGATAAACTTCGAAGTAACGGAATAATACGCTTTACGATTTTCAGACCCCCCCCCCCAAAAAAAAAATCATCATGTATTTTACCCCTGTTTTGACTTGAATCTTTTTTTAGTTTTCGGTATTTTTTTTTCTTTTCTTTTCTAGCACAATCGTCAAGGCCCCCTAAGATTGTTTCGCTTTTTTTTTTAATGCGAACAATCCTCTTCGGTAAATGTTTATGATTACAGTAATAGCACTGTCCTCAGAAGCCATAGCCGGAATCTGATTTTGCAAAATACTCACTACTCAAGTAGCCCATCCTTCATGTACTGTGCTGCACTTATTCAGGGCTCGACACTTACAGTGGCCCGGGGCCACCAAAACGCACGTCGGGCCACCAAAAAAAGTCGGATGTTTGCCTTTACTTTTGGAGATGAACAGCGGTAACAATCGGCCCCGAAAGTTGCTGCAATGAATGTCAGATGATTGCTTTTGATTTTGGAAATGAATAACAGTAATATTCGACTCCATATATACGATACTAAAATAAATGTCGGATGTTTGCTTATACTTTTGGAAATGAATAACGGTAAGATTCAGCTCTGTACGGTGCTTAAATTAATGTCAGATATTTGATTTTGCGTTTGGAAATAAACAAGGATAACATTCGGCTCCGAAAGATACAAAAATAAATGTCGAACGATCCCTTAGACGTTCGGAAATGAATAACAATAGTATTCAACTCCGTATGATGTTTGCTTTTATATTCGAAAGTAAATAGCAATAACATTCGGCTCCAGGAGATGCTAAAATAAATTTCGAATGTTTGCTTTGACATTCGGAAATAAATAATAATATTCAACTCCGTACGATGATAATATGAACGCCGGATGTTTGCTTTTACGTTCGAAAGTACATAGCGATAACATTGAGCTCCGGAATAGGCTAAAATGAATGTCGAATGATCCCTTTTACGTTCGGAAATGAATAACAATAACATTCCACTCCGTACGATGATTAAATAAATGTCAGATGTTTGCTGTTTACTTTCGAAAGTAAATAGCAAGAACATTCGGCTCCGGAAGATTCCAAAATAAATATCACAGTCATGATTGCTTTTACATTTGGAAGTGAATAGCAGTAACATTCTGCTCCATACGATGCTAAAATAAATGTCGGATATTTGCTATTATAATTTCGAAATTAATAACACTAACATTCAGCTGCGCTTGATGGTAAAATAAATGTCTGATATCTGCCTTGACGTTCAACAATGAAAAACAGTAACATTCAGCTCCATTCGACGATAAAATGATTGTCAGATAATTCATTTCACTTTTGGAAGTGGACAGCAGTAATATTGGGCTCCGTATGATAGTAAAACGAATGTCGGATGTTTGCTTGGAAATTTAGAAATGAATAACAGTAATATTCTGCTCCGTATGATACTAAAATAAATAACTGATTGTTGCTTTTACATTTGGAAATGATTAACGGTATCGTCTGCTGACTGTGAGTGCTGCTGGTAGACACATGGAAGACCGGTGCGTAGCGGTGCGACATTGCCGTCGCTCCCTGTAGCCCTAAACAGTCTTGGTGAGCTACATGTACACCCATAGTTGTGCGAAATTTTAATAGTTTACAAAGCTAAGACTGTGATTCTTGTGTTGGATATTGTGTAAGAGATGATGACTTAGAGAGAGAAAAGGAGGAAAAACGAATAGTGATCGAGGGGGTACCTACGCCGACGTGACAATGTACATTCAGCACGCTTGTTCTGCAACCCTGTCTTGCACTCGATTACGTACCGGTATTTTCTTTTTGTTTTTGTGGTGATAAGTCATTGAATTGTCCACCAGAAAACACTGATGAAAGAAGAACATCAATTTTCATTCAATTCATTCATATTAAAGTCGATTAAAATCCAATTGACAAGCATACAAACAATCGGTAGGCACTGTAACAGATACCATGTTGAACATCGACAAAAATCGGATAAGTCGAAGAAAATTCGACGTACGCGTACCTCGAAATTCGCGTACCTCGAACTAATTTCTTCAGTCCCGACGACTTCGAGGTATCCGAGGTTGACTGTATATTCATATTTATCAAGATTGGCTATTAATGCATTCCCTGCATTCCTCTGTTGTGACTTTATTATTGCTATTTCTAGTACTGCCAATACGCGGAACAACTACTAATTTTATAAGATGTGCATGATTGGTTTCTCAATATCTAATGAGGTAAAACATGTATAATTTTTACATAAAGATATATACTTTATTTTTGTGAAGGAGGGACTACAATTTTGTGCAGGCTAGCATAGATTGCACCACCGTTGTGGGGTACGCTACCTGCCTAGCTGCCAGTGCACTGGGAAGGCAGCTTGGACGGCAGCTATATACATTAACATTGTGTCTCCCATATCCGGCCAATTCGCTTATCCGGATGAGCGCCGGTCCCGACATGGCCGGATAATCGAGGTTGAACTGTACACGTATGAATGAATGGGCATATATGTGCCGGTACATGTTAGTATATATGTGTGTGTGACCACTCAATTCTTTTTTGTCGAGCCCACCGGAGGTGAGGGGAGACTAAGGGATCGCCTGCGGCGTCTGTCCGTCAATCGTCCGTCCGTCGTCTGTCCGTAACGCTATAAGAACTTGAATAACTCTGTACTCTCGGCTTCAATTTGAATCAAACTTGGAGGGAAGAGTGGTCATACAAAGTTTTACCTTTTACCAAGTATGAAGGTCACCTCCAGGTTAAAGGTCACAGGCAGGGGTCAATGAACTTTTAGGGCCCAATGTTAAGTTTTTAGGGCGCGTTTCGAGTATGGGGCATAACTTTTGATCCATAAGTCTGTTTGTGACTAAACTTTGGTGGTAGATGTCCCTTGGGGAGTTGATGGTCACCACAAGGTCAAAGGTCACAGGGATGGGTCAATGAACTTTTAGGGCCCAATGTTAAGTTTTTAATGCGCGTTTCGATTATGGGTCATAACTTTTGATTCATAAGTCCGTTTGTGACTGAACTTTGGTGGTAGATGTCCCTTGGGGAGTTGATGGTCACCACAAGGTCAAAGGTCACAGGGAGGGGTCAATGAACTTTTAGGGCCCAATGTTAAGTTTTTAGGGCGCGTTTCGATTATGGGTCATAACTTTTGATTCGTAAGTCTATTTGTGACCTAACTTGGATGGTAGATGTCCCTTGGGGAGTTGATGGTCACCACAAGGTCAAAGGTCACAGGCAGGGGTCAATGAACCTTTAGGGCCCAATGTTAAGTTTTTAGGGCGCGTTTCGAGTATGGGGCATAACTTTTGATCCATAAGTCTGTTTGTGACTAAACTTTGGTGGTAGATGTCCCTTGGGGAGTTGATGGTCACCACAAGGTCAAAGGTCACAGGGATGGGTCAATGAACTTTTAGGGCCCAATGTTAAGTTTTTAATGCGCGTTTCGATTATGGGTCATAACTTTTGATTCATAAGTCCGTTTGTGACTAAACTTTGGTGGTAGATGTCCCTTGGGGAGTTGATGGTCACCACAAGGTCAAAGGTCACAGGGATGGGTCAATGAACTTTTAGGGCCCAATGTTAAGTTTTTAGGGCCCAATGTTAAGTTTTTAGGGCGCATTTCAATTATGGACCACAACTTTTGATTCGTAAGTCTATTTGTGACCTAACTTGGATGGTAGATGTACCTTGGGGAGTTGATGGTCACCACAAGGTCAAAGGTCACAGGCAGGGGTCAATGAACCTTTAGGGCCCAATGTTAAGTTTTTAGGGCACGTTTCGATTATGGGCCATTACTTTTGATCCATAAGTGTATTTGTGACCAAACTTTGATGGTAGATGTACCTTGAGGAGTTGATGGTCACCACAAGGTCAAAGGTCACAGGCAGGGGTCAATGAACCTTTAGGGCCCAATGTTAAGTTTTTAGGGCACAATGTTCAGTTTTTAGATCACATTTTGATTATGGGTCATAACTTTTGATCCGTAAGTCTATTTGTGACCAAACTTGGATGGTAGATGTACCTTGGGGAGTTAATGATCACCACAAGGTCAAAGGTCACAGGTAGGGGTCAATTAACTTTTAAGGCCCAATGTTAGATTTTTAGGGCGCGTTTCGATTATGGGTCATAACTTTTGATCCATAAGTCCGTTTGTGACTAAACTTTGGTGGTAGATGTCCCTTGGGGAATTGATGGCACCACAAGGTCAAAGGTCACAGGCAGGGGTCAATTAACCCTTAGGGCCCAATGTTAAGTTTTTAGGGCGTCGATTTGATTATGGACCACAACTTTTGATCCGTAAGTCTATTTGTGACCAAACTTGGATGGTAGATGTCCCTTGGGGAGTTGATGGTCCCCACAAGGTCAAAGGTCACAGGCAGGGGTCAATGGACTTTTAGGGCCCAATGTTAAGTTTTTAATGCGCGTTTCGATTATGGGTCATAACTTTTGATTCATAGGTCCGTTTGTGACTGAACTTTGGTGGTAGATGTCCCTTGGGGAGTTGATGGCCACCACTTGGTCAAAGGTCACAGGCAGGGGTCAATGAACTTTTAGGGCCCAATGTTAAGTTTTTAGGGCGTGTTTCGATTATGGACAACTTTTGATCCGTAAGTCTATTTGTGACCAAACTTGGATGGTAGATATACCTTGGGGAGTTGATGGTCACCACAAGGTCAAAGGTCACAGACCGGTGTCAATGAACTTTTCGGGCCCAATGGTAAGTTTTTAGGGCACATTTTGATTATGGGTCATAACTTTTGATCCATATGTCCGTTTGTGACTGAACTTGGATGGAAGATGTCCCTTGGGGAGTTGATGGTCACCACAAGGTCAAAGGTCACAGGGAGGGGTCAATGAACTTTTAGGGCCCAATGTTAAGTTTTTAGGGCACAATGTTAAGTTTTTAGGGCACATTTTGATTATGGGTCATAACTTTTGATCCATAAGTCTATTTGTGACCAAACTTGGATGGTAGATTTACCTTGGGGAGTTAATGATCACCACAAGGTCCCTGCTCACAGGCAAGGGTCAATGAACTTTTAGGGCCCAATGTACTATGCATTTGATTATGACACCTAACTTTTGATCCATAGGTCCATTTGTGAACAAAATAAAGAAACAGGTGTTGTACGTTTGTGGGCGAGACACATTACGGCACTTGCCTTGTTTTGATGACGATGTTGCACACTCGTTGCAAAACAAAAGCAACTTGATTAAAAATGTGATGGTTTCAAAACAGATTTTCAGTATATATAAGTAGTAGTTCATGTTTGGCATGTTGTGTGGAGTTATGTTTGAAAGATAAAAGTATTTTCACTTGTTCAAGGGTGGACCCATGAGGCCCCAGTGGGAGTTCATTTAACCCATTGCCTCTATCATATGGAAGTACAGTTATTGGCATACATTAGACATAGAGAATTACAAATGTACCAGTAGTTTAATATCCAAAAGGTATGTGTAGTCCTCATTTGGGCCGTGGGCCAGGGTCCCCATAGGGGTGAGGTAATATTCCTTTTACAAGGGAACACCCCTTCTGTTGTTTAATTTGACAGCTCAGTGCCTTCACACATTCACTGAAGACAATACGCTGGCAGCACAGGAACTCTGCAGACCTGAGAGGCTTCTGGTACTAGAGGACGCTCTTCTCTGTAGTGATGTATCCTGGAAGCACACACAGTTGCAGACTTTGACAGCAGGTTTGAGAAGATAGGACCATCTGCTAGTATTTATACCCTTATCTACTTAAAATGTTTGAGAAAGGTTGCAACATACAAACTCCCCATCTGTGTTTCATTTACCAAACATCAATTCAAGTAGTTTTCCTACTTTGTTGATGATAAGAAGGTCTCTAGAGCTAAGAATTTTGATAAAGACAGATAAGCTGTACACAGGACCCATTTAGGAATTTGAAAAGTGACTCTCTTTACACAGATAAACTAAGGGCAGTATTAAAGTAAGCATTTATACTGTAATCAGTTTGCAATTTGCTTAGTCTTTCATTTTACTGCAATTGTTATAGTGGTGCTTTCCAGATTTCATTTGAAAACAAAAAAAAAATATCTGTTGACAACGGGGAAAAACCCTCATTGAGAATTTCATCATTATAACCATGAATTAATTTTGTACTCAGGACTATATTATATGTGAGCAATTAGCAAACTACATGTACATGTAGGAGCAAATGTGCAGCTAGTGGCTGGAAGACTGCCTCAGATGTTAAACAGACATTTTGAACATTTACTTCAGGTGATGTCACAAATCTATTTTGATCATGTTGAATATGTTGTTCCAAAAGGCTTTGCAATTTTCACAGATGTCTTCAAACACATATGTGAACCATATTTTATGCTATTATGCCTATCCTGTATTTTATTTTGTGGCTAAAATGAACCTATTTCTATATAACAGCTCTGCAATCTTTTGCATATTAGAACTACTGCCATTGAAGATAGGGCCTATACTGAACCAGGTTTTCTGTCAGTGGCATAAAGCAACCCAAATCCTCAAACTGCAAAGTGAATTTACACCTACATTGTACATGTGTGTGATATTATAGAGATGTAGAAATTTGGACATTTTGGTTCACCATGTTTGTAGACTGAAAAAAAAGGTCCCTATTGATAGGGAGGAGAAGTTAAAGAGTTAGAATGGGAAGTTAGAATGAGAAAGAAATACTGAGTAAAAAGATGAAGAAAAATGGAGGGAAGAAGAGGAAGAAATGAAGGAGGTGAAGCATGGGGGCAGAGGAAAGCTGAGAAGAGAAGAGGAGAAGAGATAGAAGTAGAAGTAGTCAGTAAAGACCCGAGGGTGTTTCTTGAGGAGTCCTACAAAAGGACTGTGGTGGAATTGATTTAAGCGTAAAGAGAGAGATGTTTTGGACAGGTTAACTGTCCATTTCCTGTGGTTATGCCTGCAGGAAAGGCACAGAAAGTTAAGGCATGCTGTTGTGAATATAGAGGGAGTGCAGACAGTTGGGTGGTGGTGACAGTGGTAAGATGGAGTCAGGGGTAGCATTGTTCTCTTGGTACTGTTTTGATGGGCATGACAAGGTATCTGTTGTCCCAATTTAGGTAGTGTTCACGTTGTGAGTGCTTGACCAATACATATATACCTGGTTAACATACATGGTTGTGGGCATTAGTCCTATTCTGACTTGGGGGGGGGGGGGGTCAAATTGACCCTCCCTTGACATTTCGTGTGATGTTTCCGTAACGCGCAAATATTTTGCGGCACCATTTCATGACTTTTTTCTTTGAAGTCTCCCCCCATATTTTGAGACCAAATTTGCGACGTTCAGAGGTACACCGTTCTAAAGTTATGTAATGTTTTGCATATGCATGTCAGCCCAAAAACAGCTTAAATTTGTAATTTTGTATACAAATCCAATGCAAATTGTGTTTTTATGTTAGATTGATATAAATTAGATTATTTCAATATTTAATCATTGAAATTGATTGATTCTGTGGCAGATAAGCTTTAAAAAGTGTCTGCAACAAATTTTGACACAAAAAACCCAATAGAAAACAAAAGGTCAAAAAACAATGAAATAAACAAAACAATAAGAAACAAAAAACAATTTGGATTGGAAAATTATTTGATATATCTTGAGGAATTTTGATGCAAAAAAATAAACAATCCTTCAGCCTTTTTAATGGAGTTACAGGCAAAAATATGATTTCATGCATAAATTTGCATAATTAAAAATAGAAAATCATCATTTTTCTCTTGTATAACCATATAATGTTGTAGTTGACATCCTGCTCTATGTTTGGGCAAAATTGTGCAGTGATCGCATGATCAGGCGCTGAGATCTCAGTAAAAACTTGGTCTCAAATAGCCCAGTTAAAATAGGGTTAAAGTTATACAGAACTTATTTGTCCCTCTGCTACTCCATCGTCTGGATCAGTGACTAACAAACTTATGTTTCCTGTGCTGTGCGGTTTATTGGGAACATGGGCATGAAAATTACTGCTTGGGGTTATATTTGTCCTTATTTGTCACATGGCTATGAACACAGCACCCACAACAGTGCCACACTTAATACCAGGAGAACAGTGGTGCCCCAAACTCCAGCGCTTCTGGTGCACTGCTGACACCACTGTCCAAAATCGGCAATAGCCTAACTAGACCTCCTATGCCCTTCCTGCAGGCATCACCCCAGAAAAGTAATGGACAGCTGACCTGTCTGAAACATCGAGATCTCTCTCTATAAATGCTTCCTGTCTTCCACCACAGTCCTTTTCAGAACTCCTTTAGAGAGAATACCTCAGGTAGTCTTTACCAACTACTTCTATCTCTCCTCCTCTCGTCTTACCTTTTCTCCCACTCTACCTTTCTTCTACTCATATACTGAAAACTTATTTCTTATCTTTCTCTTTTCCTCTATAATTGATTGCACCTCTAGGCATATGAAGATTATCACATTGACTTTTCCTCTTTCACATTGAAGGAATTCTGTTTAACATCCGAGGCAGTCTTCCAGCTACCAGTCGAGGACAGAGCTTTCAAGCAGTGGTCAAAGTTCTGACCACTACTTTACTTCCAAATGCCAGTTCTGCAGTGACACAATTGCTTCCCAGCATGCAGCCCAATGGCAATGTAAGTTTACAAATGTGATCCCATTAAAGTCAAACTTTCATATTGTGCATAGTTGCAAATATCAATCATATTCTGTTTAGCTCATTCTATTCTTTACTGAACTTTTAGTGCATCTTCCACCATGTCTATGTGACAGTTATGTCAACTTGCAGAAATTTTATTTTATGGTTTCAGAATTTCAGTATTGGGTGCCAAGTTTGATGTAGGATTTCTTCATACAAGCCATTGCGAGAGAAATGGCAACATCCAAAAAATACTGATAAATCATTTGTATGTAAACTTGGGGCTGCAAACAGAGAAAAAGCTGCTGAAAACTGCTTATCCACTGAAGGTAAGCCAGTAGAGTAATATTGAGTTTAAGAGCTCAGAGATTTTGATCCTAGCAGAATCTTCATGAGAGAGCAAAATGACAAGCAAAATGGGTAAGGGTGGGATTTCACGGAGCACGCGAACGATTTGCGAATGACGCGAATGGCAAAATCCAGCATTCGCATTTTAGTCTGCAAAAGGTCGCCAAACAAACGTGAGGGTTCGGAAGCGTCGTCAATTGTTCGCGAATGTCGTTTTTACTTCGGCGATAATTTCAAAAAAGTTTGAAATTTTTTGCGAACCTTTTCCGCACACTTAGTCGGGATTTGCTCGTGAATTGTTCTCGAAAGTGTCTTTAAAGCTTCGTCATATGCGCAAGACCTTCGCAAGACACGCGCGATGTTCGCAAAATGTTCGTGAAACCCCAAACAGACTCCGAAACTTCGGAGAATGTCTCGCGTATGTTACGCGAAATCTGCGAAGTTTTTCCGATCATTTTACGACGTAATCGCGAACTGTTCGCGTACCTTTTGAGACATTCTCGCGAACGTTTAGCGCAGGTTTGAGGGATGGATGCCCTGTACGTTTTCTACAAATAAAAATCGTAGTATACATCTAAACATCAACCAATTAAGTATTAACAACTATAGTAACGAAAGAAATTAAAGACTAGCAAAGAGAAAGAATATTTGATATACAAAAAAAAAATCGCAGAATACACTTAAAATCAATCTTAAAGGGAAGGTAAACCCCAAGAGCAATGTGGATTGAGTGAAAGCAGCAGCATTAGTAGAACACATCAGTGAAAGTTTGAGGAAAATCGGACAATCGATGCAAAAGTTATGAATTTTTAAAGTTTTGATGTTGGAACTGCTGGATGAGGAGACTACTAGAGGTTATGACGTATGAGTGGACAACAATACCAAGAAAATATAAAGAAAATTCTGCAAAAATCCATTTTTCATGAAAATTACAAATTCCATCAACTTGATATTGACATATGTTAAGGGTTGCAATCATTCTTCCTGCTTTCTGAAAGCGGTTGGTCCATTGCTCTTTCATAATTCTAGAAAAGTGAATTTTTGTTGAATTTCCTTTATATTTTCTGTGTATTGTTGTCCACTCATACGTCATATCCTCTAGTAGTCTCCTCATCCAAAACTTTAAAAATTCATAACTTTTGCATCGATTGTCCGATTTTCCTCAAACTTTCACTGATGTGTTCTACTAATGTTGCTGCTTTCACTCACTCCACATTGTTCTTTGGGTTTACCTTCCCTTTAAGTATGTAAATTTCATTTGAACTATAGAGATTATGTGTTGGAGGAACTGCAAAAAAAAAAGGAACAAATGCTTTACTAGTGGAGATACGTCCTAGGGGGAAAAAATGTAGGCAAACACACGATAGAGAAATGAGAGAAAAAGAAAGGAGAAATACAGGAAAGAAAAAAAAAATCAACTCAAGAAAGCTTTTTGAGTTGATTTTTTTCTTGCTTCCACCTCTCCTTGCTACATTTTCTCCCATGATTATTGAAAATGTTTCGTTGTTCGCATTTCCGTCGCGTGTTCTTCGTGTACGTAACATGCTGTACTTTAGCAATGATACACACGACAATCGCACATACGTCGTGGGAACTTCGCACAAATTGCGCAAGAATAGTTTTCGGCTTCATTGTCGGAAAACATTCGGAGAAAAACTTTTCCGAATGTTGGATTTTGTCATTCGCGTCCTTCGCAAATCGTTCGCGTGCTCCGTGAAATCCCACCCTAAGCAGACACCGGTGTATGGACTATAAACAAACTTGTCATGTTCTAACTGGGAGGGGCAGGGGCCACTGAACAATGAAAACAAAACGGGTGGTTTTTGTGTCAAAAGCAAAGAGTCAATTAGGTAAGGAGGGGAGGGGGAAGGAAATAAAATAGAGAGGCAAACTAACATGTATGCATTGTACAACATATCAAATATATAATGAAATATACATGTGTAATATGGGAATGAATGTATTAACATATATTCTTATATAAGTATCTATATGAAGTCAATATTGTATACAGTAATCTCCACTTAATCAGGTTGTGTAGTGCAGAACATTTCTTACCTGATTATAAAAGCAGTGTACTTGCTCAATGGAAGATCATGTTTCATTCATGTCATAGCTACCCTACACTGATTTTGCACCTGTTGTAACATGCACAGCAAGATATGTCACTACAACCACACCTTGTCTAAAGTCACACAACTGACTTTAATCACAGAAATCCAGATTTCGTTGTAAATACTTTCAACGAAAATGACATACAAACTTGACAAAATTAATTTTTGAATACCATACTTTGTTGATGACAGACTGCAAAGGGGTGATTGGTAATCCATTCCAAGGTCCTGCATGCACCAATACAGACTAGCCTTTCATGGATGTGCAATGTACTTTGGAAAAGTCACATTGTAACCAGAATGGGTGCAAAAAGGTACTTGTACAAAAATGGTTACTTTTACAATATGACTTTTTGTGTATCATATCCTGTGCAGGCACTTAATTGCGCAACTGTAGAGGAACAGAAGACAGAGGATGACAAATACAAGACAGTAAGTTGTGCTTTTGTATCTTATTATTTTTTAATTTCTGTATTCAGCAGCAGAAAAGATATCTTCAAAGAGGAGGAATTGTTGGAACTTAGAAATCTATCTTTTAGTTCATTTATTCATTATTTCTTGTATTATCCGGCAGGGTTGGCCTTTTCAGTTGTATACACAATTGCCTTCCAAAGATATTCTGCAGTTTTGCACGTATTTGCACATGGGAATACATGGAACATATGTACATGAATTGCACAAACCAAATTACATAGAAATAGAGAGTAAATCAAACAATACAAAAATATGCAGGTTAAGGGGTGCTGCGTCTCAGGTAATGAGATACATGTTAGGGCATGACATTGGAGATGGAACCCAGTTTGAATTTATTTCAGAGCTGGATTGAGTCTTTGGCTATCATCTGCAAAACTTGTTCCATTGTGTCTTGACCCATATTTCTGATAAGACTGGTTTAACCCATCCACGTACGGGCATCTGTGTAATCTGTAATTTCGTGCCTGCCTAGTAAGTCGGCAGTGAACTTGGGCGCGATCTTCCCTATGACGCGATCTACACGCGAGGGGCATTCATACGTCATTGAAAAACTGCCTGTGTCATTCCCACTAGGCAGGAGGGATGATACGTGTACACTCGTGCGAATGTGCACTTAGTTGACTCAATACAGCACTAGTTTATGTCAATTTTATGAAAAGAAATGATAAACTGTGAAGGAATTATGAAAAAATATTATGTTTCTGTGTATTTTATTAATAAATCCTCTTCATTTCAACCTATCTGTAATCACATCTTACCCACTTGCAAATCGATGTGTCCATAATGTCCTCGAGCCCCCGAGATAGCTCGGGAACATTCCATTCAATGATGGGTTTTTTATTTTGCAACGTTATCAAATAACTCTCATGTAAGCAAGTTCTTACTATGGCTAATCTATTTTATAATGTATCATAATCTATCTATGCTTAGATAACCTAATTCAAATTTGCAGAGACATAGAAAAAGATATGTTTTACAATCGTGATACGTTCAACTACTCATTTACCCTGTGCTGAAATCCGCATGTCTGCTCCGCACATGTTATCGCTATCGCTCAAACTTCGATCGCGATGGCTTGGCTTGTGTGTGTTCTACGTATGTGTAGACGAGAAGCATGGGGCTGAAAAAACACGCAGCACCACGTGGTGTGGTAAAAAACAAATCGGATGTAAGAAGTCGTACATTCAAGATCTAAAACAGACAGATAGCAAATTCAAAGTCCACTGAAAAGGTCTTGACACTGTAATGTATGTTCCCAAATCATGTCTGGCTTAGTTTTGAGAGGATTTTCTACACTTGTGAAGGTTTTCCTCGCACGAGATCAGGAATGAGATCGGTGAACTAGCTACAATGTATACTGTATGTATAAAACATGTGACTGCATGCATGCACTAAGTGACTGTGAGAGTGCGGCAAGAACGCTAGGAATGCACCAGGTACGGTGTGCTACAAATTCTTGGGGCGAAATTAGACTTCATTGTTCAGCCCGTCTAGTATTTATGTTTTATAATAATTCTATTTCTTCATAAATTCATGAAAAAAATGCAACATATATTCATCATATATTTTAGAAGCGTAATATGAAATATTTTGGCTTTTTTTTTTTAGTCCAAGAAAAAAAAACTATATTGAATAAAAAAGTAATAGCAACTGATAGTTCTTGACTCAAGTCTAAATTCTATGCACCTTCTTGCAGTTACCCACAGTTGCCCATGGATACGATGCATAAATAATCAGCTGTCTACTGAGTCATACCTACCTTACTGCTCCTGTTCAAATTGAGAGAGATTGTGATTTTATCGGTGGCATGTATAGTTTTATAACCTAATCCAATAAAAAAAAAGACAAATTCAAACATCAAATGGTGTGACAGTTTTTGTCAGAATTCCCTATCAATATCACTTGTTGCCACGATAGTTTTCAGATTTCACTTGCTTCATTATCGAAGCTGTTGGACATTTGAAAGAACTGCTTCATAAGAAATCAACTTTCATTTGTTATTTATTTTCACAAACAAGAATTTTAATCACTTACATATTTTTTTTTTTATTATTTGAATGTCATAATATTTCATGATGGTATGGTGTGCTGTCTTTACATGGCAAGATGGGATTTTTTTTTTTTCATCCAGGGTCAAAGAAGAAAGTGACAGCTAGGAAGGAAACCAAAAGGATGGGGAGGAAATGAAAAGGATAGAATGAAACACCTGCTCAGCAGGCTCTTTTTTTTATTGATTTAACACAGTGGTGAATGCAGTACATCAGAATTTAAAGGGGAAGGCTAGTAACTGATCAGTGGGAATCAGTGGAAATGCTGGGAGATGATTGGTCCAATCCTTATGGGATTCATTCAAGAGTTCATTGTATATCTATTGTTGTGTGAAAATGATTTGCTTCAGAATGGTCTCATATTCAAGTAATGTGCAGTTTGATGCTTCCAGGTTAGCGTCCCTGGTCAGTGACGGAGCATTAATCTGCACATTACTTGAATATGAGACTGTTCTGAAGCAAATCATTTTCACACAACAATAGATATACAATGAACTCTTGAATGAATCCCATAAGGATTGGAGCAATCATCTCCCAGCATTTCCACTGATTCCCACTGATCAGTTACTAGTCTTCCCCTTTAAGTACAGTTCTAAATAATTTGTCAGTTGAAAAATGAGCAAAGAAAGTGGGATTTCATCGAGTTCTAAATGAAAACTGAATTAGCATCGCCATTTAGATCTAATATTTACTACAGAATAGACCTGATGCAAACTTTATTGTCAAGCTGGTTGAGTTTCTTCAGAGACACAAATTTTGGTAGCACTAAACCCAAGTGAACAAGCAAAAGGGGAAAAAAATGATAAAATGCAGGTCTCTAGATCTAGACCACTCCTGTGCACGAGCGAGCATCAGCCCCCGTTTCATTGTCACTCTCGTCATTGGCCTAGGCTAGGCTGCTGGTGTCGTACTCGCCATCATCAACGTCATGGTCACATGAAATAAATTGCATCATCATAACGGTTCGTACATCAACATCACCAGAATCATTATCATCATCATCATCACTATCATCTCAACCACAGCAAAACCCTGAATATCACTCCCATCATAGTCACTCTCAGCTCACAAAACACATCAGCAAACGATACAGACATCGCAGACCTAGCTAGCTATGTTAGACATTAGTCATACACAAAAATGAAATGGAGGTGGAAAACTAGTAATGAATACATGAAGATCATCAACAATGGCATTCTACCGTAGAAAAAAATACACAGAACATCTTGCACCGCAAAAAAAAAATCGAGGTAAAAAACTACGATGAAGAAAACTAGGGTGAAAACCCGATGCTTGGAAGATGAACGATGAAGACACTTTACGGTAAAAATGCTTACACGGAAACGAACGAGTGGGTATACCGTACCATACAAAGTACGATGTTCTCGCACACACGTAGATAATCTACATCATGTTCAATCAAAAAACTCAACAAACACTCGAACAAAAGTTCACCTCTAAATTGTTGCAAACGAGATAATCACTGGAAAAATGAAAAAAAAAAACACTCAGAAGTACGATTGTACTCTGAAAATAAGAGATAAAATGATATGAAAGCAAAAGAGAGAAAAAAGAGAGAAATGGATGGGAAACCTAGAAAAGCTACGCCACACTCACTAGCACTAACGTAATTCGAAAACACACAGAGTAATCAGATATCATCACGCACCCTATGAGGAGATCGATATCACGATACCACGCGTAAGAAATCACTGCAGTTGCTGGGGCAACAAAGATACATGCGCGCTGTAAACATGAATATTGATTAGTTTCTCAGCAGGCTCGAACCTCTGATAGGTGTTTCAGCCAATAAGAGACATTCAAAAATAGATTTCTTTGCATGAATTATTTTTCAGAGTCCCAGTAAGGATCTCTGTGATTGGTTAAAATCATTTTACAGCTCCTGGCCAAGTCTGAGGTCGTAGGACGCCCTCTTTTGGTCATAAATAATGCAACCCACGCTGGTTGTGGGGTGTGACTGGGATGGGTTAAAAACTTCACTCCCATGAACATTCTTAATGATGTATTTTGACAAAGAGAGAACACAGTTTAAAAATTCCATGTGTTTAACCCTAACTACATTGTAGGCTGGGCTATTTAGGTAGATGATAGAGCCGGGGGCCGTCGACCGCGCGGTCACGACAAAAATTGACACATTGTCTGTGATGTAATCTAAAATGTGGTAAAGTTGATTTTTCAAAAAATTATCATTTATGCTAAATTATGCTAATTTATGCATAATGATGCATGAGATCAGACTATTTGGTATAAATCACTATAAATCGCTATAAAGCTCAAAACAGGCACGTTTTTTGCGTAAATATTCTTATAAGTGTCCTTTACAAATGTAAGAGAAAAAAATTGTGCCATCAAAAAAATTTTTGAAGTATTTTATTCTTTTTTTGAATTTCTTATGTATTTCTTTGTTTTTCGATTTTTTGTTTTTCATTGTCCTTTCAATGAAATTTGTCTGTGACATTGTTCCGAACATAAGAATTAGTATGTTATCAATTGATTTTAATCCCTAAAACCCAAAAATAATCATGCTTTTATGAAATTTGCCTGTAAGCACAGTTTGTATTGAAATTGTACATGAATTCACGTTTTTGAGCAGTTTTTGGTCTGACATGCATGTACATATTTACACATAACTTCGGAACTGCGCACCTGGGTATCGCAAATTTGGTGTCAAAAGATGCAGGAGACTCGAAAGAAAACAGTCATGAAACATCGCGGCGATAGCTTTTCGCAATAGCGATACATTGCGCGGAACATCGAGGGGGGGCCTCAGAGGCAAGAAACTTATGGCAGCTGTGTTTTTAAGGAAAACTTTGCATGATGTGTTATTTTGCTAAACTTTTCATTAGTCATTTATTGGCTAGCTGATGATGTTACATACTGTGAAAAAAAGAGTAAATACATCTGTATGTGCATTCATACATGTGTGTATTCTTCCGTATAATACTGCTCTTCATTGTTCGTTCTGCAAATATTCATGTATGCAGATACCACCTAAGCTTGACAGCAATATGGCTTTGGCAGAAGCATTACTTAATGCTCAGCAAGTTGCCCTGGAAATCATCTCCAATTTGTGCTGCCCAGAAGGTAATTTAATCTTTTGTTTTTCGCTCTGGCTATTTTCCGTCTTGAAGTAGTTAGTTTATTGCGCTCTGATGTTTTGTGTACCTGGTACACTTTGAGTTTGTGATAGGCAAAACTGGCTAAGATGAAGGGTATTTGATGTTGCCAGTGATTTTAGTCCCAAATTAACTTTTGTGTAAGTCTTTTTAAAAAAGTTATTATGTTTCTTTTATGCTAGGGTAAAGATGATCATTTGTCTAACGAAGAAATTATAGGTAAGACATAAAATGTTTTGCTTGCTACTGCTTAGCTTTGTCAGGTTTACCTGACGAAGCTCAGGTAAAAGAAACATCGGTTGAGAATGAGAAGGGCATTAAGTTGCCACTAAACCCATAGGCCCGAATTCACGAAGGTGGTACAAATGAAACCATGGTTTAAACCATGGACAAAAACCATGGAGCGCCAAGTGTCGCACGGAATATTTCGTTACGAAATCAGTCATTTCGTCGATGAAATGATTTTTTTGTAACGAAATGACAACATTTTGTAACTAAATGAACATTTCGTCCACGAAATGGTCATTTTGTCGACGAAATGACCAATTTTGTAATGAAATATTCAGTGCGACACTTGGGGCTCCATGGTTTTTGTCTATGGTTTAAACCATGGTTTCATTTGTACCACCTTCGTGAATTCGGACCATGATGTTCAAGACAACTTACCGCCCTTCTCATTCTCAACAGATGTTATGTATTTCTGACACTAGGGTAAAGATTATCATTTGTCTAATGAAGAAATTGTAGATGTTAAACGTTTCGCTTGCTACTGCTTAGCTTCGTCAGGTTTACCTGATGAAGCTCAGGGACACGGTGGTGCATGCACATATTAAACGTGCATGTGTACCCAATTGACAGCTGCTGACTCTTGGAATGGGCCTGTGACAAGAGTTACACTGGAGAGACTGACAGGCCTGTTGAGGAAAGGATATTGGAACACAGGCAGGATATCACAAACCACAGAACTGAGGCGGGCGTGAAATGCATAGACACAGCGTGACACTGGTACACCATGAGAGTGAAGGAAGTTAATTATCCATATACAACTCAACCAAGATGACATCAACAGAGATGTTGGTGTTGGCATTTAGTTCCCCAAGTCATGGATGCGCTTTATTCGCCTTTACCAACACAAGGGACGTCCATCCACCATCACCAACGGTGTGGCTGACATCTCCGATGAGATCCCACCTTCGACGTCCACAAAGGCGCTACTAGACTGGACTGACAACCAACAGACGCAGGATGGCGCACTGCCAAGCCTGTCCAGGGAGACAACATTCTAGCAATTAGCTCCGCATACATGTCATAGCTTACATGAATGCACCACCTTGTCTCGTACCAGCAGTAGCGAGCAAAATGTCGTACATCATATGACTTCTTCATAAGACAAACAATTATCTTTACCACTAGCATCATAAAATACAATGGTCAACTTCTTCACAAGTATTCTATGTGACCCTATATCACAAAACCAACAAAATGTCACCAGACGTGGATTTTTAATTGAGGGCAGATTCCTAAAGAGCAGACTTTAAGCTTAATGATAGCTTAATTCAGATGGACTCCCCATACCTATGTAAATACTAAAAAGAAAGCTTACACCCTATTATCATTATTATCATTACCGTGTGTGTATATATACTTTGATATGTTTGATTTCTTTCATTTTGTTGCCTCCTCCTGGTACACCTTTCAGGGCTCACTGTCTGCTCAGCCCCCCCCCCCCCCCCCCTTCCCCTTGCTGTTGCTTTTTCACTCTTTCCCTTTCTTTATCCCTCTGGTGTTCCTTATCTTCTTTGATGTTGGCTCCCTATTCATCCTTTTCCTTCAGTGGTTTCCCCTATGATCCTCATGATCATTACTGACCCTCCTCTACCTTTTGTCTGTCCCCCCTCTTCTGCCTTTTGACTGTCCATCCTCCTGCTCTAATCCCCCTCCCTTTACCTGTTGGGCTCCATGCCCATGACCTTCCACCCTCTCCTTTGTTTTCTTTGTTCTGTGTACCCTGCCTGTCCCTGTCTGTTCTTGTTGTGTGAAGTCCTTTATGTGATTGCTTTCCCTGCTTGTTTGTCATTTTGCCTTTGACAAGATTCTGCTAGGATTGAAAGCTCAGGCCCCTTTTGACTATACCCTTGAAAAGTGTGAACTGAGAAAAGCGGCTCTGAAGTACAGGGTCTAATCAAGCGCTTAATCTTTACCAAGTCGTGCTAGCTGTGCAATGAAAGGGACAAAACACAGGATGTAAACCATTGGAGCAACAACAATGAAGGGATTGTCAGATTAAGCGTAAACTGAGCATTTTCTATAAACACATTCTGTCCATTTTCAAAGCAGTAGAGATATCCTTTCAAAGTTATTAGACTTGAAAGTGGAGAGTGTGTAAAGGATTTCAAGAAATGAAAAGGGGACTCTAAGACATACCTGATTATTTTATTCTCCCCCCTAAAAAGGGTTGTAGAAAAACTGCTGAAAACACACTTTCCCACTCATGTCATGATCCCAAACTAAAGAATAATGTAGAAGAAGAATAGCTCCTTCAAAAAATATGAAAAACTCAAGATTGACTCAGCTGAACCATTGCACCTTTTTTGAGTGCTCTCGTAAAATCAAGGGGTGGGACTTTTTGTTGGTTTTGTGATGCACGGTCACATATGTGACTGTGCATCACAAAACCGACAAAAATCACAGGCCCTGATTTTGTGTGAGAATCCAAAATAGGTAAAATGGGTCAACCTAGTCAGTCTAGAGTTTTTCATATTTTCTGAAGGAGCAATTCTTCTACATTATCCAAGAGTTTGAGACCATAAGTTACTGTAAATGGGAAATTGTGTTTCCAGCAGTTTTTCTGGAACACCTTTTTTTTGTAGAATAGTGTGATGAGGTATGTCTTAGAGGCTTTGTTTCATTTCTTAGAAATCCTGTACATACACTTCCACTTTCAACTCTGATAAAAGTATGATACTGTTGAGTTGACAGTTGGCATTGGCAAGGAATAGAAAATGTGATAAGAGCATGCTGAATTTCAGCTTAATCTGAAATCTCTTCATTGTTGTTGCTATGGTGAATATACATCCTTTCTTTCGTCCTACTCATTACACAGCTTGCAGGGCTTGGTAAGATTAAGTGCTTGATTAGACTCTGTACTTCAGAACGTCTTTTCTCAATACACACATTCTCAGAGTGTGTGCTTTCTTTCCAATATTTAGATAGGGGCAGTTCCTTGAAAGAAGAAGCTTTAATCAGCTTTAACCCTATTTTAACTGGGCTATTTGAGACCAAGTTTTTACAGGGGGGGGGGGGGTCAATTTGACCCCCCCCCCCCCCCCTTCAGATCTCGGCCGCTGATCATGCGATCGCCACAAAATTTTGCCTGAAGGTAGAGCTGGATGTCAACTACAAGATTACATGGTCATACAATAGAAAAATATTGGCTTTCTATTTTTAGTAAATTAATTATGCAAATTTACGCATGGAATCATATTTTCACCTATAACTCCATTAAAATGACTGAAGGATCCCTTAATTTTTGTGTCAGAGTTCCTCAAGACACGTCGAACAATTTCTTGTAAAAAAAATAGCAAAATCAAATTCAATTTCTTTTGTTTTTATTGTTTCGTTAATTTCTTATGTATTTTATTGTTTTTTCGACCTTTTGTATTTCTATTGTTTTTTTGCCAAAATTTGTTGCAGGCACTTTTTCAAACTTGTCTACATTAGAATTGATTAATTTCTATCATTAAAAGTTGAAATAATCTAATTTATATCAATTTAAAGGTAGGGGATACCTTTTACAGAACTCCCAAAATGCAGCAAAACATTAAATTTGAACCTCACGGGACTTGTTTAGGCTACTGCTAAGAAATTTGAAAGTCAACAGTTATCTACAATTTGAATAATGCACAAAACTCAACTACTCACTAGTTCTATGTGTCAGCCACACTCAAGCCTTTTTGTTGCAGTCTTCTGTATTTTTCTTATCTATAAACACAAATCTAAAAGTATGAGAGCTGATGTAATAACATATAGAGTGTGTGGCAAGAATGTATATAGAAATGTTTGTACGTTTTGATGAACTTTATTCACAAAATATACATGATGGACACACATGCAGTGCATGGGTCTGCAAAGGTAGCCTAGTAATGTATTGGAATTTACGGTGAGCCCCGAAAAGAATTCAATTCAAAATCTAACGGTCAATAAAAATGTACTAAATGTTACCTTCCACTTTCAATACTTTATGGGAGTTTCTAAAATGATGCTCTCTTAAACATACCACTGTGTTTATACAACTCTTCATTTAAGGCATGCAAATGGGATTCCCTACCTTTAACAAAAAAACACAATTTGCATTGGATGTGCACACAAAATCATTAATTTCAGGTTTTGGGTTGACATGCATATGCAAAACATTACATAACTTCAGAACAGTGTACCTGGACTTCGCAAATTTGGTCTCAAGATATGCGCAAGACTTCAATGAAAAAAGTCATGAAACGACGCGGCGAAATCTTTACGCCTTAAGGAATCGTGGCGCGAAATGTCGAGAGGGGGGTCAATTTGACCCCTTCCCCAAGTTGGAATAGGGTTAATCAGTCTTAATAGAGTGAAATTAATGCCTTGGGTGGGTACATTGGTGACTGTACAGTTTCAAGTATTTGTATCAAATTGAATGACAGATCCGGGGGTGCCCCCCCCCCCCCCCCCCCCCCCCCTTGAGACGGGAACCACATATTTATCATCTTTTCAGGAATCCATCTTCAGATTTTTGTATAGCTTGCCAGATATATTAACTAGGATGATAGAATATATCTATGTACAAATGGGTGCCATGCTCCACTTAGGCTGGGTTCACATAGGAGTACACTATTCGGGTATACGGTGCACGTTTTCTAGGGCACGCGAATAGCTTGAATCGAACGATAGGATTTCCTAATACCGGGTCACATAAGAGGGCACTATTCGATAGTACCGTACTGCTGCGTATAGCATAGGATAGTGGGAATCGTGCTTGTTCGATTTTGGTGCAGCATATACCATCTCTCGTTTTAATTGATTTACCCAAACTGACCCCAGGATGGAGTTGGGTCAGTTTTTTATTCATATACTCAATTTATAGCTTTCTTGTAACAAAAATGGTGCGGTTCCAATGTAATCTCAGTTTAGAAACTCTTTATAAGATTGCTAGGATGGTTGTGTAGGAGGAAGAAATCCTCTCTGCATGGGGTAGGGAGTTGATGGTGCAGGTGATGGTGTACTGGGTTGACTTGACGACGCCAAAAGAATATTATAAAGTAGGATACGCGTGCTACCTTGCTTATGTGACCTACCATGCCCAAATGGCGAATAGCGAATAGCGAATAACGAAAAGTGAATACCGTATACCGTATACTTCTATGTGAACCCAGCCTTAGGGGCCCTGGGGGAGGGCAAAATCCCAGAAATAGGGAATCTTTAAAAATCTCCTTCTCTGGAACCAGTAATGATAGAGCTACTGTTTCGACTTGACGACGCCAAAAGAATATTATAAAGTAGGATATGCGTGCTACCTTGCTTATGTGACCCACCATGCCTAAATGGCGAATAGCGAATAACGAATAGTGAATACCGTATACTTCTTTGTGAACCCAGCCTTAGGGGCCCTGGGGGAGGGCAAAATCCCAGAAATAGGGAATCTTTAAAAATCTTCTTCTCTGGAACCAGTAATGATAGAGCTACTACTGTAAGTTATTGCTTTGAATGAGTACAGTGGTGACTATAGTTCCAAGTTTGTTCATGGTAGATCCAGGGGGTGCCTCCCTCACCCCCCCCCCCCCCTCGTGCCATGCATGGGGACCAGATTTAGGCCATTTGAAAACAAATTTATATTTTGTTTTAATGAGATTTTAAAGCTAGATTTAAAATATAGAGTTTCAAGTGTTAATTCTGTATGTGGGACCATATTTTGAGAGGTTGATTAGCATTTGATTAGTACTTAATTACCAAATTGGTATTTTGAGAGCTTAATTAAGTGGGGGTGTATTAACTACCGTGACAATACATGTTTTGGTAGGAAAGTCTTGTCTGCTTGTGCGAATCAATGTGCATGCACCTCTGACAGGACTGAATTACAGAGTTGATGACAAATCAGTATTCTGAGCGTGCAATCAACAGTGAAAATTGATCAAAAACTTAAAGCAGAATACTAAAGGAAATGCATATTTTGTTGGATTATTCCCCCATTTCAAGCTTAGAGCATGTTAAACACAGCGGCCTTTAATTCATCCATTTAGAAAATTACGTTTTGGAGAACGACTGCTTAGAAAAATTGTTTCCTGAATCATGCTCAATTGGAAGATCCGTGGTTATTTTGGGGGTGTGTCCATGACGTCATGGGTTGAAGGGCAAACCTGAAAGTATCACACAACAGCCTAAGCTTACCTATGTATGCTCTTGATGAGAGCGAGATGTCGAAGCTCGTACCCCAAAATCCCAAGACATTTTTTTATTAGAATGTCATAAAAAATGAAATAAAATTGTTTTCTGTGAAAGTCTCCTGTGAAATCACACATTTCTTCGTTTAAACAGAGTCTGTTACGTGTTATTTAGGCCACAAATACAGAAGTTGTCTGGCCTAGTGCCTGTAGTGGTGCTTCCTAGTCGATCAGTCACATGCATGCGCCCATCTCACCGGCGGCATAGGCCTATGTCGCAGTGCAGTAGTCTCCGTGTATCAAAGAGCGGAGAAGTCTGGGCTTCGTACCTCTTTGGTACGTACAATATCAGCAGTTCCTCGGTAGTACTACAGCTGTGTATGCCATATATTTAGCGAGTCTTTTTTTTTTCGTGAATTGGAACTTGCCAATAATTTTGCGAGTGCTTAAATTTGTGGTTGTGGAGTAGTGGGAGTACACTACGGAAGGGGAAAATATATACGAAAAGAGAGTTGATATTTTCTTGTGTTTTTTAAATTCGCAAAAAGCACCAGGTTCGCGAAAATAAAAAAAAAACCTCGCGAAACATTTGGCGTACGTGGATCGCTAATACTAGATACCACGCAATGCGCGGGCATCGGCTAAGTCGAAGTCTTGACTAGGCCAGCCGGCCTATCTGGTGATAAAATAAACGATACAGAGCACTGCGATTTTCATCGATAGTGATAAAACTTTGATGGACTCGGTGAAGTAATGAATGGATCGTGCAGTGAATTTGTGAGGGTACCTAGCTGGATAGAATGCTGATGAGCTGTGAACGGGAGTACGGAGTGAGTGTGATGTGATAAGATATGATAATACGTAGCCCGACCAGACGCTGCACTACCTATAGGGCTAGCGACTGGGCTGTGTTCAGTTAGGCCTACTGCTGCTCTGAAGTACGAGTTCAGGTCAGCACTATAAAAGCTCGATTCATTTTCAGTTCAAAATAAAAACAACTCTTACCAATCTAAATTTTGAAGCCTATCTGGCATTGGTCCTGCGTCACCAACATTGTCCCCTGCTGGCCTGCCGTGTGGCAAGGGCTCGTATTGCCAATCTCCACTAAGTCCGTCTGCTTCAACCGGACCACCCTGGGCCTTCCCCACTATCTCGCTCGCAGCGTCTCCCTCCTGCGCCCCGCCGTGCGGCTCGTCATCAACATCTATCTCTCCAACTTCACCAGGGTTATCATCACTAGTTTCATCATCGCTATCATCACTCGTGTGTACTGTGTCACTCAGTTCATCACCGCTTCCACATTCAAATTCCACCAAGAAATCATCCTGATCATCACTAGCCTTAATGTACGATGTCGCGCATTATTGAAAAACAAACTTTCAAAACTTATGCAAATACTATCTACAACCACTTGTATAATGCAATGCATGCACTATGCGCGCGGGGGCCTGTGGCGCTCTAGACCTTGCGCGATTCCCTTCAACCCATTACGTCATCGGCAAAGACTCGAAATTTACGCTGTGACCTAGATTTCAGGGGGGTGACAGGTGTAAATCTTCAATGTCCTCTAACTCCACTTCAAAAAGGCCATTTTAAATGATGTAAACGACAAATTGTTCTATGTGTTCCACTCTTTGACTTCATATATGATTTTATTTCTTCAGTATTATACAAATGATGCACAGGTGCGACATGCACGAGGCGCAGCCGAGTGCATGTTTGCAACCGTTGTCAATACTCGAGAGTGAGCCGCACCTTCACTAACGCCACGAAATAATCCTGTGCATCATTTGTTTTATAAAATGGGTCGAAAACTAACAGCATTATTCACGTACCTTTGTGGGTCAATACCAGTCAGCTACATGTAGCACTCGCTCAAAAGTCAAGATGTCCGAAGATGTTCGTCCCAAACATTTACGCACGTCGCACTCGGAAATCCCGCACATAAGTACTGTACGTACGTATAAGGCCAAGTAAAAAAAGAAAGCAGTTTCTCGTCCGGGTTTTTTGAGCAAGGCGATGAGGGAGGTCCTTACTATTTGATATCTTACTATTTTTTCGAGGATTGTCAAAATGGAAGTAATATGTGTTTCTCATCCGGTAATTTTGAGAAAGGTAATGAGAGAGGGCTTTACTATTTTCTATATCCAATTTATGAAATGACTATCACTCTGGTAGCTGTGTTATGAGAGACCAGGTCCCAAGTGTATGTCTTGCCTGCACTCTGTGCATTTTCAAACAAATAGATATATGTACCATACTTGAAATGAACTTCATGCATGCAGAAATACATGTGCTTTTTCTTTCCACTACAGATGTCAAGGGAAAATGACCATCTTAATACTGGTATCTAGGCCTAGTGTTGTAATGGCATTTCTGATACCCGGTACCAGTGTAAGCTTGCAATTCTGATGTATTGTGCTATTAATTGAAACAGGTATAAAATATGTCTTTCAACAAAATACCAATGTACGACTGAAATAATTTCCATGATATTCAAAACACTGATTTATTAATCATTGGTAGTGTGACTTTTTGTGTCCACACAGCTGGTATGTATATATCTGCATCTCTTCACAGTACAAATATATTGTAGAACATTCAACTGGAAACTGGCTTGTACAATTGCAGATGGATGTCAAAATGATACTTGCTGATATGGCATTATAGCATTAAACCTTTAAAGATGTTTCTTCATGTTCTAGACATTTTGATGAATGATTGTATACTACACTACAGGGGATACGACTCACGGCCGTGTCCTTGAATTTACATTGTAAAGAAAAGTACATGTATCCTGCAGAAATACGAGACAAACTAGAAATATCACTGAAGGTGATTAATACCCCCGCCCCGTGACGACAGTCTTACCCAAGGAATGATCTTTCCTTGATCTTCTACCATTTAAATGCCGTTACCATGGCAACGCAGCTTCCGACACGTCCGAAAAATATGTCTTGCACATCTTCCCACCAAGACTATTGTGTGTGCCACATTTCATAAGATTTTGTCAAAAACTGAGGAAGTAGTTCAATCCACAAGATCTTTCCTTGATCTTCCGCCATTAATATGCCGATACCATGGCAACGCAGCTTCCGACACGTCCAAAAAATATGTCTTGCACATCTTCCCACCAAGACCAATGTGTGTGCCACATTTCATGAGCTTCAGTCGAATACAGAGGAAGTAGTTCAATCCGCAAGATCTTTCCTTGATCTTCTGCCATTTATATGCCGTTACCATGGCAACGCAGCTTCCGACACGTCCGAAAAATATGTCTTCCACATCTTCCCACCAAGATCAAGGTGTGTGCCACATTTCATAAGCTTTGGTCAAAAAACTGAGGAAGTAGTTAAATCCGCAAGATCTTTCCTTGATATTCTGCCATTAATATGCCGTTACCATGGCAACGTACTTTCGGGTACTGTCAAAAAATGCGTCTTGCACATCTACAACCAAAGGCACACATCTGTACCAAGTTTCATGGAAATTGGGCAAAAACTGAGGAAGTAGTTTGCAACACAAAATTTTCCATCATTTTGGCTCATAATATGTGAGCTGTAACCATGGCAACATACTTTTTGTCACTGTCAAGAAATGTGTCATGCTGACCTATATCCTAAGACAAACATTCAATATGAATTCCATGAGAATTGGAAGAACACTGATGAAGCAGTTTTGCCATGAAGCATTTTGCCCTATATTTTATCAATAACATGCCGTTACCATGGCAACGCACTTTTTGCCACTGCGGAAATATGTGTCTTGCACATTAACATATTCAGATGAACATCTGTACCTAATTTCATAAAAATTGATCAAAAACTGTGGGAGGAGTTCGCGACGCAAGATTTGTACCCATTTTTGCCCATAATATGCCGTTACCATGGCAACATACTTTTGGGTACTGTCAAAAAATACGTCTTGCACATCTACAACCCAAGGCACACATCTGTGCCAAGTTTTATGGGAATCGGTTGAAAACTGAGGAAGTAGTTCGCGACGCAAGATTTGCAACGGACCGACCGCCCGACCGTCCGCTGATTCCTATATACCCCCTTCAAACTTCGTTTGGCGGGGGTATAACCAGAATCCATGGAAAAGTTATTTATTTTGTGGATACACCCATTTAATAATTCTACATTTGCTGGAAAAGCGCATTCATTTTCTCTTCAAAATAGAACAAATCCGTCATCGCCGTCAGATGCAACGTTACAGAGCAGAGTGTACGGGCTTCTACACATTCACATGCTTGTGTTCATGCGTGCGTGCAGACAGCTGACAGGCCAGGGGGATGGGGACCCTGCTGACACCTGGTATAGACCAAAGAGATTATATAATCTCTTTGGTATAGACAGTGCAGTGCAGACACGCATGCCATACGCGACTGGCACTGGCACCGTACCTCGACACTGCACACACATGCACATAGTCACAATGACATGAACATGTATACAAACTCGATACAATCCTCACAAGCATTTGTACAGTACAATTCATCCGCTTAAAATATGAGAAACGGGGAAAATACGAACAATGCGCAAAGTATGCGTGGAATATCAGCGATTGTTCAAAGAAATGTTTGCCGCTATCGCGTTCACGACGTACCGAGTGCGCTGTATCCATCACAGCCCAGGCCCGCGCCCGCCCGCTCCCTTCCAACTACAGTTCGACTGCTTTGTGGGTCATTCCTTCTTGCCAAGCTCGCACTATGAAATGCATGCGTTATTACATATGCACTACGGAAGCTACAGCTATACTACAGCTAAGTAGAGGACGCAAGGCGTAATTAGAAATGAGACATCACGATTGGTACTGGTAGGTGAACTGTTGATCTTTTTTTCGGCGGCCGAAAAATAGTAAATATCAAAAAAGTCGATGCGGCAACTGAAAATCGATGCGGGCGGGGAGCGGGCTGGGACAAAAATTATGAATTTCTTGGTATTTTCAGCGCCATTTTGAAAATAGTAAATAGTAAAAAAATCGATGCGGCGGCCAAAATCGATGCGCGCGAGGACGAGAAACTGGTTTCTTTTTTTACTTGGCCTAAGAGTATACGTACGCCACGTGTTATGCACAAGAAAGGCCGCCGGCTGTTGTGGCAGTCCGAACTAGAAGTTGTTTACAGGATTGACAGCGCGTATAGTAGCGCGTGACGCACTTGTAACAACTGATTGAGTGCGCACTGCTAGTGTTAACATTGTGACGTACGTCAGGCCCCGGCCGTGCATTTACTAAGAAATTAATGCACGCACACGTGACTCATTTCAGCGCTTCCAATTGGCTACATTCTTGAACCCATTTTATAATCCCCTTTAATGATTCCAATGAGTGTCAGTAAATACCCCTTGTACGTTTTTTTTTCTCGCCCACAAGGATGTTTACCGTTCTTGGTAATGAAGGAGCTATTGGATCTTCTTGTCATGGGAGCTGTAGAATTCAGACAAAAAGATATACAACTTGTATTAGTAGGCAAACTTTGAGGAGTTTTATCTTTTTGTGTGACCAAAGAGGATGAGATCTTCCCATGTAAAGGTGAAGGGTTGTAATTGAAGACCGGAATGTGCGCACAGAGTTCTTTGGTTGCAATTACACTAGTGTTTACAGGGGTAGGAGGAGTGTGCATTGAGGGAATATTGTGTGCGTAATCATCATTTTAGCTTTTAAAGTGTATCTGCACCCTGAAATTTATTTTTCTGACATTGTAGGTTGTTGTACTGGTAATATCCCTACCAAATATAAGAGTGCAAAGTTACTCACATACAGAGATAAAGCAATACATAAAGAGAAATAGAGCAATCTCTAAAATGCCAAAAATTACATGTGCCGTAGTCGCCTAGTGTTATCGACTGCATTCGATTGCGTAGTTCGATAATTTTTTGTACGATCAGTGTACTACGATACTAGTGCTCTCAAAACACACAAATGCACGCCAATGTTAACGTATGGTACGCAGCTATGGTTGATACTGCCGCGCCCCGCCGCCGCGCCGCACCGAAGCTGTAGTCCCCTAGTATACTTGGGTGACCCGCACCTCGCCATAGTTAATGTTTATGCATATTTGAATCACATTTCGTGACTGAAATTCTATGAAATCCCATTTACATACTGGAAAAATGCTGAAGATTCCAATGGAACCACAAATTCACTGTTCGATACCGGAAATTTGCAGCTATCGTCCTCAAATGCTAACGATGCGAAAAAGTTGCGCGCTGAGGAAGGGGCCCGCAACTCGCTACCCGCGCTCCCATAGACAAAGCACGTAAAAGACGTGTGCGGGTGACCATGATGCTCCCATAGACAAGCACGTAAAAGATGCGTACGGGTACTTACATGTATAACCCGTAATCCCAATATTAATTTCAAATTTTCGCGAAAAACTGCTCGTTTTTCACCACAGTTTGCTTGTTTGTGGTAACCCTGCCAAGTTTCAAGCTTTTTAAGGGATAGTGAACACAGTCCCAGGCATAAATTTTTGTTCACTGGGCTTGTAACAATTTTAAACAGGGTGGCAGTATTCGAGACCCTGGCGAGGTGCAGGCACCTCACTTACTGTTACTAGTTAGACGTCTGACGTTTAGTAACTAACATTGTTAGAGTCTATACACAGCCCAATCGCTGTTGCACAGCGTCTGGTCGGGCTAACGTTATAGGGGTCTAACGTTAGACACCCAGATCTAATCATTGATAGGTGTAGTACCTAGGCCTAACCCTGGTACTTAATCAAGTACCAGGTACTAGATCTACTAAGTTAGACCTCTAGACCACACAACAGAGTATACATCTTAGAGTTAGACCTGACGTTAGATCTTCATGGGTTAGTGACAGTTTGTGTTTTTGACTACTCTAGTAACCATTCTAGTGACCGTCACTTTTCAGTGACAGTGCCAATTTCACTTCATCATGAGTTACGGCAAAGATCGTACGATCTTTGGTTACGGCTGCCTACCTCAGTAACTTACTGTTGAGTCTACTCACAAGACAAACGGGCTTGATGAACACTGAGGGAATAGCATGCAAATTCAGCCTGATTCTGGTGTTTTGATGATGATGATGTTCTGTACAGTCCAATGTCGACGATGTGTGAAGGCGGAATGACTGTCGAAAGTCAGCTGGCTTGTTCTTCACAGAACCTTGCGTTCGAGTTTACAAGCCGGTGTTCTGGCAAAGTGGTGCAACGCAGATAATAGGCATCTTTAACGTAAATCAAGAGTTGATCGAGTCGTGATCGCCAAACGCTAAGCTCCTCGCGGAAGGGCCGGCCAGGCCGGGCTCCGCTGCTACGATGCTGTCTAGTACACTATTGTACTTAGTACGCTGTACTTCAGTACATACTAACGTTAGTCATGTCGCGCTATCCGGGCATTGGAAAGACACACGTACGTGTACGCGTGTCCACCCAGGCGATACCGATAGACGGTATTCGATATACTGTGTGCAGACGGAGGCAAACGAAGAAAACGTGCACACACAAAAGGTTGACGCGCTGCAAGTATTTTCATTTTTGGCAACTATTTTCATTTTTGGTAACTAATGCAGCGCGCACTAGTGCATGCTGCTTTATTACAATTACTATTTAACAATTTAGGGCATTTTTTGTAATGAGATATAATGTTCTCTAGGGTCCTTAAGACATGCTCTCACACCTCTCAAAAATAAATTTCAGGGCGCAGATGCACTTTAACAATGCATATGGATAGAATACCATTTAGATGGAAGGAACCCAGAATAAGGGACTTAATCACATGCTAATTAAGTCCTCAGAATAACAATTTTGTGCATGATTCAGGGGCTATTAATTTCCCAATTTAATTATGAAGTTAATTAAACACTTTCTTCTGACCTCAGAATACCACACCTGGTAATTGAAATCATAAATGGTTATTATAAATCACTAGCAGAAGTGTACAGTAATCACTGTTTTCTTACGTGTGTATCTCTATTGGCAGATGAGGATGGTGATTGGGAGGATATGGATTCCAGTAGTAGCAGTAGCAGTGGCAGTGATGACATCCAGGATGAATCATCAAAAGAAGTTCCAGATCCCGTTATGGTAAATACAGTAGGACCTCGATTATCTGGCCATGTCAGGACTGGTAGGGCCTCCGAATTATCAATTTGGCCAGATAAGAGAGATATATGGTAGTGCTCAAATACAGCACTTTCTAGCATATCATGCTAGGGGTATACACAGTCATGTTATTACCAATTTACTAGTATTATGCTTATCTGCTTTGCATTGGGCTATATGCATAAAAGGTAACAATTTCTTGCAAGCAATTGCTTCAAGCACAAGCACAAGCTTGTCAAGCAAAAGATCAAATTCAAGCGATTGCTTAAATTCCATATGCATAACTTTTGCTTGTGCTTATACCTTTTGCTTGCCCTGCACAAAATTGCCTGCATTTTCAACAAAAAGAGACATCATGCCTGTGGGAACGCAAGAACAAACGTGGATGCGATAGCATGTAACTGAAAGGCTGTGTGTGTGTGTGGAAACATTTCTTGACATAGTAGAAGAGCTAAGAAATGGCACTCATAAATGCACACACACACATGCATGTACTGGCTGATTCCCATCACTGCTTATAATAGCCCGGATCTGCCAGGTTGCACCTGGAGAGAGGTCTCCTTGCTCTCCACAGATGTCGAGACATCCTACCTATTTCTCATTACATTTTGCATGCTAACCACTGGACTTTCCTGTTGTTTGAACGAAAATTTTTTTTACCAAAGTTAGGAGGAATTTCTTGTGGACTTACATGTACAATGTATACCACTCCTGCACAAGTTTGGTCTTTCTTTCATTAATATGAAAATGACACTTAAAAGCGAACATCCCAGTTAAGCAAAAACTCAAGCTCGTTTTACAGAGCTAAGAAAATTGTAAGCAATTGCTAGCAAGAACAAGCAAAAGGTCTGTTTTATGCATACATTTTTAAGCAAATGGTTGGTCTCTAAGCATTTGATTGCAGGCAGCAAGCAATTGCTTGTGCTTACTAGCAAATGCTTCAACTCGCAAGCAGTTGCTTGCTTCTGTGCATACAGATTCAAGCAAGATGCTAGCACAAGCAATTGCTAGTCTTTATGTATTTTTCTACAACAGGGCCTAGTCTAGGCTAGCTGATAGCATATCATCTAAAAAGGGATGTGCCGTACACATGAGAATTTACATTATATGATATCAATACTATTTCACAAAATATTAAACAACACCATTTAATGTATTTTTCCTATTTTTTCCCCATTCCAGTCTCCTTTGTGCCTGTCTGCTGAAATACACAGTGCCCTCATCAATCATAGCTTACCCAGCAAGGTATCTGTATTACCACAAATGTGCATGCAAGGAGAAGTATTTGATCATCAGGAATGCATTGAATTCGTGCCTCTTTTAGTATGAACATTTACCTGGAGTATCCTCTCATATATGTAGCAAGAATAATTCTTATTTAGTTGTAACCCAAGCAGGGTATGATCCAAATGGGGCCAGATTGTTGTCCATACAATTTTGACATTTTTACCTGAAGAATTCACAGTTGGATTTGAATCAATCTCGACATGTCTCATTCTTTAACATTATTCTGGAGAGAGCAGCTAGCACTCTGAGTACTTGGTAGTTCGTAACTAGATATAGCGCTATACAAGAAATTACTTGTTATCGTGATTATTATTATTGGGTCTAGGGCAATTACCCCCTGGGCAATTACCCCGGACCCTTCCCCTGGCCCTAATCCTAATCCTAATCCTGAACCTAACCCTAACCCAAACTCCTAACCCTAAACCTAACCCTAACCCTAATCTTTATTCTAACCCTAATCTTTATTCTAACCTTCCCACTAACCAGTATTTAGCCGGGGGGTAATTGCCCTCTGGGGATAATTGCCCGGATACGATTATTATTGTATCCCCCGAACAGAGTTCGGAGGATACTATGGATTTGGCCTGGTCACGCCGCATCCGCCGCATCCGCGTCCGCTGCCGCCTTGTGAGAGCTCTACCAGCTGCGTTTCTTTTCCGATAATCTTCAGATTTGGCATGAAGGTGTACTATGGTTAGACGAAGAGGCGTATTGTTTTTGGTGATGGCGCCCTCGCTTGTTCCGTCTTTATACATGAAAAGGTAAATTCAATAGGGTCTGCTTGTGAGCGCTCTACTGGCTGCAGTTCTTCTTCGATCATCTTCAAATTTGGCATGAAGGTGTATTATGACAAGACAAAGATGTCTATTGTTTTTGGCGATGGCGCCCTCGCTTGTTCCGTCTTTATACATGAAAAGGTAAATTCAATAGAGTCTGCTTGTGAGCACTCTACTGGCTGCAGTTCTTCTTCGATCATCTTCAAATTTGACATGAAGGTGTATTATGGTAAGATGAAGAGGCCTAATATTTTTGGTGGTGGCGCCCTCGCTTGTTCCGTCTTTATACATGAAAAGGTAAATTCAATAGGGTCTGCTTGTGAGCGCTCTACTGGCTGCAGTTTTTCTTCGATCATCTTCAAATTTGGCATGAAGGTGTATTATGGTAAGACGAAGACGCCTATTGCTTTTGGTGATGGCGCCCTCGCTTGTTCCGTCTTTGTACATGAAAAGGTAACTTTTAAAGGGTCTGCTTGTGGTGTGACGCTGGCCTTGTTTGTTGACCAATTTTTTTTCAAATATGGTACATGTAGATATATCATAGTCAAATCTATACATCTATATTTATTAATAATGCTGCCCTCACTGTTCCACCTTTTACAGGGTCAAAGTTCATCTTGATCATGTCAAAATTTGCGAAAGTGCTTATATATGCAATAACTTGATTGTTACCCAACAGATTTTATTCAGACTTGCTAGGGAGGAGTATGGGTGATCATTCTATATGAAGGACATAACAGTTTGTGGTGATGGCGCCCTCAGTGTTCCGACTTTGGATGCCAATGCTCATTTCTTGTGTGTGCTCTATCAGCCACATTTCTTATAAGATTTTCTTCAAATTTGGCAAAAAGGTGCATTATAGTGAAATGAAGATGCCCATATTGTTTTTGGTGGTGGCGCCCTCGCTTGTTCTGTCTTTATCCATGAAAAGGTAAATTTTACAGGGTCTGCTTGTGTGTGTGCGACCCTGCTTTGTTTCTTGACCAATTTTTTTCAAATTTGGTATGTAAATGTATCATAGTCAAATCTATACACCTACAGCTATTTGGATTTTATTGTATCCTGCAACAGTTGCCATATCATACAAAATTCTGGCCTTAAAAGTAATCCAGATGGAGTATGGGAGACGGGTTCGGGGGATACATGTGCTCGATTGCGAGTGCTTCTTGTTATTACTACTATCAGGGGAAGAAGTTTCTCATCAGTGCCTTCTGCGGAATCTTTAAAGACTGATTACTAGGCAGAGCATTTTTTTTTAATCCAAATAAAAAAGTTGTAGAGCCAAGGCATATTTTATGTCACTACTTTTAGTGACACTGGCAATGGTGGCCAGATTGGATTCTTGGGGTAGCATGTTGGCAGTAGGTCCAAGTGTTGAAAAATAAGATTTCATTTCCTTGTAAAAAGATGCATGTTGAGAATGAATGACCACTTGTCAAATGTCAACTTAAAGAGGAAGGGGTTGCGAAGGTCATTGTTCTATGTGCTGTGTGCTACCCCAAACTTACACAGCAAATTGAAAATCATTTCTAAGTCTACGTGACTTACATATTCCTCGGGTAGTAGTGCTCCTTAATTTGCTCATACAGGTACTAAGCAATATTCTCACTTTGCTGTGGCAAGAGGTGAGAGGTCCCTTTGAAGAGTAGTAGATTTTTGGCAAATTACAGCTTTTGAATTCTGCCTGAGATTAAATGCTGTCCTCTTTCATGAGCAAAATTCATGCAATTTGACATTATTTTAGAACTATTTTAAGGTGATGAGAAATGATGAGTTAATCATAGCACTTTAGCCCCAGAATTTAAGACTGTCCCTTTTTTGAATTATGAAGATTTTCATTAGAAATACACCACTTTACAAATAATTGCATTCCTTTTCTTTTTTCTTTCTTTCTTTCAGATCCTGGAGAAGATTGATTTTCCTGATAGATCACTGCTGCAGAGACTTGTGTCACTCAAAGAAGGGAAGCCTCTTTTCAAAGGGTATGACTCAACTCCAGTGGTGTTCTTTTAGTTGGTCTTATTAACAGAAAATTTATTTCTTTTGTTTGTGTAAGATATTTCATACAGAATGAGAGGTATATTTCAAACTTTATATACTGAGATATATGACAATTTTCAACTGCTTTAAAACAACTGATATGGTAGACTGCATAAGACTACCATAGCATCTTCATTTTCAGTAGGGTCATATACGAATAAATGGAATGAAAGGAAGAATAAGAAAAAGAGAAGCTACACCTTGCTTTTGTTTTAGTATAACCACATGTAGTCCTGAGTTTTTAAAGGTTATATATTCAACAGAAGGTACCAAGTTACTGAAGTTAGATGGAGTGAAATTCCATTGGAAATTTGCACAAATATTGAATAGTAAAATCTTACTTGGCATGACACTATCCTTAGAGTACAGGACAGTGTTTTTTGTATTGTTTTGTTTTGTTTTGGTGGGAGAGGGGAGGGTGATCACAAATTTCTTTATTGCATCATAATCTGGTTTGTTATTAACACATTGAGGACATTTGATTTTGCTACAACATGTATTTTTCATAGACGCATGCCCAAGTATACTTGGAACTAGTCACCAACCAGTATTATTATGTCAATCAACTGGGTTAGTGTATGAAATTGGCCATAATACTCCTAATGGTCCTCTCTGAAGCATGTGGGATAAGGGATTCTTTGAGGAAATGGTGATGAGAACTACAGTCAACCTCACCTAAGTCGACATACAAGTGTAATCGGGACTGAGCAAAACACGTTGACTTACGCGTAAGTCGACATTTTGTCGATTTATAAATGAAAATTAATTTCCACTGTACACAGTAAGATTTGGACCGTGATGCCGATCGCAATCCAAATCTCACTCTTTTTGCCATCGAAACATGCCCACTGTATCTTACCAATGATCCTATTTTAGTTAATGCATAAATATCGCCCGAATAGTGAGGTCACAACACCTCACAATTGCCCAATCTCTAGAAACTTCACGTTTTAAACTTCATTTGAAAAATCAAACGCAGATTCCCCTAATTGCATGCAACTTTGCTGTTTAAATTCAAGTGCGTTGCTGAAAAGATATGCGTGTGATTTCGTATGATTCTGTTGACATGATTTTTCAGTGCCGACTGAGTTGAAATATGTATGATTTTCCTTCCGTATAAACTCTGAAAAAGAACTGTTCTCGGGCTCCAATTCACAACAGTACCGCTCTGTATGGCGCGGACCCGTCTGAAAGAAAGGAAAGTTTGTTAATCCGAAAACAACATTTCATTTTCGGATTACTAGTAACCTTTGGACTGTGATTCAAACCTTCGGTATAGCAAACTGTAACAATTATTTGTTACCATTTTTCATTGATATTTCGTGAAGCTGCATGCGTTTCCATGCGTTTCGGTAGTTTGAAACGTGTAAATGTTGTGATGTCTTTCCCCTACTACTATGTTCGGTCTCGGCTATAGTAATGTTTGATATCTTAATTTTGCTTACGAAAAAAAAAAGCAAGACTTGTCAACGCACTTGCGTAGGTGCGTATAACGTTTAGATGCAGTTTCTTTATAGTTTCATACCCAAAAAATGCTAGTCTTTCCTGCAACGCTCTTGCGTTTAAATACAGCATTGGCTGTGTTGTAAGGAACTTGCATTTTGATTTTTAGAGTTGCGTTTAAGCGCAATTGAGTTTCAGTTTCGTACAATTTTCTGATTTCATATGATCATCAAACGCAAATCTTTTCAGTACTGCACGTGCGTTTAAATGCAAAGTTGCATGTGATTTGATGAACTTGCGTTTGATTTTTAGAGTTGCGTTTAAACGCTTTTGAGTTCTAGTTTCGTATGATTAAAAACGCAAGTCTTTCAGTGTTTGGTGTGATTTTATGGAATTGCATTTGATTTTTAGAGTTGCATTTAAACTCAATTGAGTTTCAGTTTCGTAAAATTGTCTAGTTTCTGATTATCAAACGCAAATCTTTTTAGCAACGCACTTGCATTTAAATGCAAAGTTGCAGTGATTTGATGAACTTACGTTTGATTTTTAGAGTTGCGTTTAAACGCTTTTGAGTTCTAGTTTCGTACAATTTTCTAGTTTCGTATGAATAAGAACGCAAGTCTTTCAGTGTTTGGTGTGATTTTATGGAATTGCATTTGATTTTTAGAGTTGCGTTAAAACGCAGTTGAGTTTCAATTTCGTTAAATTTTCTAGTTTCTGATTATCAAACGCAAATCTTTTTAGCAACACACTTGCGTTTAAATGCAAAGTTGCGTGTGATTTGATGAACTTGCGTTTGATTTTATGGACTTGCATTTGATTTTTACAGTTGCGTTTAAACGCAATTGAGTTTTGGTTTCGTAAAATTTTCTAGTTGCTATATAAATTATCAAACGCAAATCTTTTCAGCAACTCACTTGCATTTAAATGCAAAGTTGCGTGTGATTTGATGAACTTGCGTTTGAATTTTAGAGTTGAGTTTAAATGCAGTTGAGTTTTAGTTTCGTACAATAATTTTATAGTTTCGTGTGATTATCAAACGCAATTAAACGCAGTTGAGGTTTAGTTTCGTACAATTTTCTACTTTCGTATGATTATCAAACGCAAGTCTTTCAGCGTTGCGCATGTGTGATTTAGGCCTAATGGACTTGCATTTTTTTTAGAGTTGCGTTTACATGCAATTGAGTTTCAGTTTCATACAATTTTCTAGTTTCTGATTATCAAATGCAAGTCTTTCAGCAGCGCACTTATGTTTAAAGTCAAAGTTGCTTGTGATGTGATGCATTTGCATTTGATTTTTTTTTTTAGTTGCAATAAACGCGAAGTTTGTAGAAACGGGCACAGGTTTCTTATCCTGCTACGGAAAATTAACGTATGAATATTCGGAGTAATGAAAAGGCCCATTTTATGTTAGGATAACAAATATCTACTAGGACCTATATGTACGAATCTGTGTATTTTAAGAATAACGGTCGAACCTTATTGCATTTTCGGATAAACAAAATCACCCATAACAAACATATCCTGCAAGATGCGTGAACAAATCATGAGCATGCGGAGATTTGTGATATACAGTAAGTATATTTGACAAAATTGTATACATTACTGGCTGTCATCACACGAAATATCGTTTTGACTTGGCTCAGAAAACAAGTGTACATCCCACGGTACAATGCATGTAATTTTAAACGAGACAAAAAGTGAGAAGAAAAATGTTTAAGATCAAATTCCTGTTGCACCCTCATCGGACCATGCAGCTTTAGCTCCATGTTTTGTACTGTAAATTGCATCACGCTGACCTGCACCAAGGATACAGACACAAACACTCAGATAGAGAGAGGGAGAAAAAGGAAGAAAGTGAACTTCTTCGGGTACTACGTGTAGCACTCGTGTGTAAATGAGTGTATGCCCTTTATAGTCAGCCGTACAAAACAACAGATGCATGGCACAAACGGTATCGCGCCCGATACACTAGCGAATTAGCAAGTAGCAATGCTGCGAGTCGGAGCAGGAAACAATATTTTTCAGAGAATGGCGATAAGAATTTGAGCGAAAATCATGTTGACGTAGACGAGGGAATTAACACGTATTTCAGCTCAGTTGGCACTGAAAATCATGTCAACTTACGCGAGTTGTTGACTTACAAATGTCGACAAAGACAAAATTTTCAAGGAATAACAAAGGCAAAAATCGGGACTTTTTTATTGTGTCGACTTAACCGAGTTGTCAACTTATGCGATGTTGACTTAGGGGAGGTTTACTGTATGTACTTCTGTCCCTTCATAAAAAGATGATAAATTTTCTTTGCCATGTACTCTGATGAAAGAGATGTTGCATATTTCAAATCTATCTGGGGCTTGTTGGTACAGTGTGCATTAAAATAGAAAGATTAAACGAGAACTTATCGTTCGAAGTTTGAGATTTATTTTAATGAGTAATTTGAGGGGAGGTATAATATGAGATCCTGCTCACGCATGCACCAACAATATTCAAAACAACAATGTGCCCACAGTCACAAGAATCAGGAGACATAGGCACCGGAAGTGTGGGGGGGGGGGGGGGGGGGCAAAACGCATTTTTGCCCCCCAAAAAGCCCCCCCCCCCCTCAAAAAAAAAGTAAAAAATAAAGAAAGTAAACAAATGAATAAATAAATAGATAAAACTAAATAAAATAAAATAAATATATATATATAAATAAAATAGGGAAATTTATTAGCTAAGACTAGTAATTCTAACTCTCATATATGTTTAGAACTTCATTTTTCATAGCGTGTGAGCAGATTATCTCAACCGCATTCAACGGTAACCGTTGCAGTTTTTAGAGGCCTTTGGCTATGGAAAATCGTGTTAATATAAAAATGTGAGCTTTAAGCACTGGTGGATTTAGTAGTCTGGTAGGAATGGGGGGTCCCCATGCACCCTCCGAACACATTTTTTTAACTTACTTTTTTGTAACTCTTAGGGCGTCTAGTTAATGAAATTTTTTGTTCCCAAGAAAAAATTGTGTCCCATGGGGGGTCATTGGCGGCCATCTTGGCAGCCATCTTGGATTTTCAGGGAAAATCATGAATTTCCATAACTTTTGAACTACACAGCATACAATTACAAATAAAGCATTTCTTCAGGGTAATTGTGACATGAGGAATCGATTGAAACGATTATTTACATGATTAAAGAAAAATTGAAACAAGAAAAGCCAAAAAATATGACAATTTCAGTGTCATTTACACCGAAAAATACCTAAATAGTTTTACTTTTGAGTTACATAACATCCAGAGACAAATAAAACATTTCTTCAGAGTAAATACAGCACGAGGAATTGTTTGAGATAGTTATTTACATGATTAAAGCAAGTTTCATACTAGAAAAGTCCAAAAGTGCAAGAAAAATTAGTGTCGTTTACTCTAGAAATTGACCAAATAGTCTATATACACTGGTGTATACATATACATGACAATCTCATACCTCATAAGAGTGACTGACCACTTTGTCTTAATAGTCTTGTAGTAAAGGGGGATCTTCATACACCCTCCTTTTTGGTATCCCTTAGGGTGTCTATTAAATGATTTTTTTGTTGTTTTCACGTAAAAATCGTTTTCCATGGGGGTCATTGGCGGCCATCTTGGAATTGCGAGGAAAATCATCAATTTCGATAACTTTTCACATTTCCAACATACAGGGACAAATAAAACACTTCTTCAGAGTTAATATAGCATGAGGAATCGTTTGAGATAGTTATTTACATGATTAAAGCAAGTTTCATACTAGAAAAGTCCAAAAATGCGAGCAAAACCAGTGTCGTTTACTCTAGAAATTGACCAAATAGTCCATATACATGCATGACAATCTCATACCTCATATGAGTGACTAACCACTTTGTCTTAACAGTCTGGTAGTAATTTGGGGGGGGGGGGGGGTCCCATGTACCCTCCTTTTTGTATCCGTTAGGGTGTCTTTATGATGATTTTTGTTTCGTTTCCAAGTAAAAATCGTGTCACATGGGGGTCATTGGCCGCCATCTTGGGTTTGCGAAGAAAATCATTAATGTCTATAACTTTTGAACTTGAACATGCAAGGACAAATAAAACGTTTCTTCAGGGTAAGTGTGGCATGAGGAATCGCTTGAGATGGTTATTTAGATGATTAAGACAAGTCTGCAACAAGAAAAGTCCCCAAAATGCAAAAAAAAAAAAGCAGTGTCGTTTGCTCTGGAAATTGCCCAAATAGTCCATATAATATACATGACAATCTCATACCTCATAAGAGTGACTAACCACTTTTGTCTTGAAGGAATGGGGATCCCCATGCACCCTCCTTTTTTGTATCCCTTAGGGTGTCTATTGAATGATTGTTTTTTTTTTTCAAGTAAAAATCGTTTCCCATGGGAGCCATTGGCGGCCATCGTGGATTTGCAAGGAAAATCATTAATTTTCATGACTTTTGAACTTCACAACATACAGGGACAAATATATCATTTCTTCAGGGTAAATGTGTCACAAGGAATTGATTGAGATGGTTATTTACATGATTAAAGCAAGTTTGATACAAGAAAAGTCAAATATATGAAAAGTTTAGTGTCGTTTACACTGTAGAGTACCCACTATATAATCCGTTTATATACATGACACAAACTACTTCACAAAAGTGACTTATCACTTTGTCTTTAGATCATAGCTCAGATCTGGTGTTTTGCATCAAAAAGAACATTCAACATTATCTTTAAAAAATCAACTCCAAGCATTCTGACTTCTCACTTGTTGAAATCAAATGAAGAATGTAAGCACTATGACAATCCATATGCAAATACCCTAAAAATAGCAGATCAAAAGAGGTGAACATACAGATTTTGATCACAACATGTGAAAGTGACCGTTGATAATCGACAAAAATAGAACCTAAAATGAAATTGAATACTTTTTGTGTGCATTCTATTTCACTTAATTTGCATATGAAGAGTTTGAGTTGGGGTATTTTCATGAAAACAATCACTCTGCCAAGATGCTCTGCCGATTTCAACAATTTAGGTGCCAAAATTTTATCATTAAAACTTATTGAAGATTAAGTTAAAAGTGATTCATTCAAACGTATTTGTTCAAAGCCTTTCTGTCTGAAAATAAACATATGAATTTCACTTGACAGCCAGAAATCCACTCTGTGAATAGAGACTGCTATATCAATGTGGATTGCGGCAACTGATTTTGGAATATTTGCATACGAATCGCTGATGTGCTTACATATGTATTCTATTTCAACAAAAAGAAATTTCAAATTGTTTGAAATTAACTTTTCTTTTAAATTCTTTTAAAAGTTGTCTGATACAAGACAAAATATTTAACCTTTGATCAACAGACAAAGTGGTTAGTCACATTTTGTTACTTGTGTACTGCAGTATGTGTTTTCCATGAAGTATGGACTTAAAGTATATCGAGAAAAGTAACACAATATGACCTCACTTTGTCAAAAGTATTCTGAATTCTCATCCTGTGCAATTATACAAAACACAGAAGCGGTAAGCGATATGATAGCTTTTGGTTTCACACTTCTGTAATTTCTAGTCATCATCAAAACGATCATTGTAATTAATGTCTGGCTGCTCCTCTTCATCCTCCTCCATCTACGCAGTAATTTTCTGAAGTAATCAATGAGGGAAGTAGTAAGGATAGGGCCAGTTAACCACACCGGGTCCATGATACCGAAGGCTGTCTTCTGCCACCCTTGTCCAGGATCAAAGGGGTTAGCGCGCCATAGGACTGGCTGATCAGCTCGCTTAAAGATGGCAAAGTGGTGGTTCACACATTGACAGTGTTGGATAAGGTTGCCTCTGCCAGGTGGGAGCATGGAGAAAACCACCTTGGATTTGGTCATCAGTTGCTCGCCCTCTCCCATCATCTGCTTCAGCACGATGCTGCGGACGCCATTAATAGACTTCTCCCGGGCCTTGCTATACATTGGCATGTGAATGCTTTAATGTCATCTGTCACCTCTGGCTCCACAGACTGCCCATCACCAAGATTTCTGAGGAAAAAGCAAACAAACATTGGCACATAATAAAGTCATATTTTAAGATTTCAGTAGTGTTTATTATGATAATACTGAGCAAATTACTAGATTTCAGTAAAATACTTCTGGAATTATGATATCAGACTACTCTCACATGAATGCTATGTGGTACATGGGGTGGCTTTGTAGATTCTTTAGGGGTCCAACGTACCTTGCTCAACCCTTGAAGGTACTTGATTATTACATCTTCCCCGGTAAACACATACAGTCCAAGTATTGTGGTACAGTAGTCAGCTCATTTTGATTCTGCATTCAATTTCACTGACATTCACTATCTGGCAATACTTGACAGTCCGTTTATTAAGGAAGATACTACATTGTAGAAGTGAGGGCGATGGATTAAGCATGGAGCAAGGGGATCGAAAATGTCTGTGTCAGGAGTCCTCACAAAAGCTACCTTGTACCAAAGCTTAGGGGCGCACTTGAGGTAGAGCACAACCCTGGTGTCCGTCTGATCCTCCTGGTTAGACAGCCGCTCATGGATATCGCTTATCGTCTCCTGGAACATATTGTGTAAACAAAAGGAATGTAACAGAAATCACATTCTCTGAAGCTCAAGTGATTCCTGTTACATTATTTCTATTCACACAATGATGCGTCCCAGGAGACAATCAGCTCTATCCATGAGCTGCTGTCCAACCAGGAGATGGACACCAGGGTAGTGCTCTACCTTGAGTATTCCACTGAGCATGGGTACAAAGCAGTTGTGGTGAGGACGCCAGACACAGACATTTTCTTGATCCTCTTGCACCATGCTCACTCCGTCACTCGCTCTATATTCCTTGATAAACGGATTTTCGAACATTGCCAGATTGTAAATGTCGGTGAACTGGCATACAGAATCAAAGGGAGCTAACTACTGTACCAAAATACTTGGACTACAAGTGTTTGCCGGGGAAGATGTAACAAGTGCCTTCAAGGGTAGGGACAAAGTCGGACCCCTAAAGAATCTACAAAGCCACCCCATGTACCACACAGCATTCAGGTGAGAGTAGTCTGATATTATAATTTCAGCAATATTTTACTGAAATGTATTAAATTGTTCAATATAACATTTGATAAACACTGCTAAGATCTTAGAATATGACTTTATAATGTGCCAATGTTTTTCCCCCCTCATAAATCTTGGTGATTGGTGATCTGTAGAGCCAGAGGTGACAGATGAGATTGGAGCGTTCGCATGCCGAATGTATGGCCACGAGGCCTGGGAGAAGTCTATTAACAGCAGCATCATCCTGAAACAGATGGTGGGAGAAGGCGAACAAATGACGATCAACTCCAAAGTGGATTTCTCCATGCTCCAACCTTGAAGAGACAACCTTATCTCACACATTTAATGTGTGATCCATCGCCTTACATCTTAAAGAGAGTTGACCAGCCAATCTTCTGGTGCTCTGTATTGCATGACCCCTTTGATTCTGGATAAGGATGGCAGAAGACAGCTTTCGGTATCACGGAGCCAGTGTGGTCAAGTGGCCCTATCTTTCCCACCTCCCTCATTGACTTGCTTCAGAAAATTACTTAGGAGATGAAGGAGGATGAAGAGGATGAGCTAGATATTGATTACGATGATGGTTTTGTTAATGACTAGAAATTACACAGTGGCGGATCCAGAGGGGGGCGCAAGCGGCGCACGCCCCCCTTTATTTTTCGTTAAAAACAAAAGAAATAAAAAGAAAAAAAATGAAATGAAACCCGGAAGTGGCACCAGAAATATTAGTCACGCCCCCCCCCCCTTTAGAAAATTCCTGGATCCGCCCCTGTTACAGAAGTGTGAAACGAAAAGCTGACATATCGCTTATGTCACAAATGTATACACACTAGTAGTTATGTACATAATTATTATGATGTACTGTATGCAAGGTTGTTTTCATGTGTATGTACACAGGTTGACCAGAGGAACATTCTATTTGGTATAGATATAGTACATACAGGCTGACCAGATTAGTGGAGAATTTTCTAGGTGGTATACAATGTAGCTACAGTACATGCATGTGACAGGAAATACATGTACATTATAGCTCACTCAATCTAGAATGGTATCTCACCCAATCTAGAATGTTCCAGGAAGTGCTTACATATTTGGCTGAGTGATGCACTGTCCCTGTAGCCCAATGTGATTGGTAGTTATTTTTAGTAGGCTGTTATGCACATAGTTAGGCAGTGAGTCAGCTCGGATTTCTAGAACCGTCTTGGACTTGCTAGTATATACAAGTGTGTGGCCCCAGGTTGGAGAAAATTACAGAATCTTCAAGAAAGGGGTGAATGGATAGTATTGTAAGAAGGGGAAATTCTGAGGTAGGCAGAGTACCCAACACCTCTGCTCTGAGAGTTACGTCACTTCTGGCTCTGAAGCGACTTGTTATAGTCATTCCTGTGTTACCAGCTGACCTGCTATACAAACTGTGTTTGTGGAGATTAGGCTAGGGAGACATTTTGCCTGTAGATAATTATTTTGCCTTCATTTGAGATAGACTCCATATTTTAATGTCAACGGACATTGCTACGGCAAAGCTGTGACGGGCTGGATTCCTAGCTGGATATTATTAAAGTGAATCATCATTCAACGCATCGACTAGACGCGGTCGTCATAACGTTGGATTTTTGTACATATTTCGCTGTGGACATATACCCTGGATATACTTAATGTGGACTATTAATTGTAACCAGCGCCTCTGGATTTACGTCGGAGGAATCATTCATCAGTGAGTCACAGATCATTCATCGGTGAATCGCGGATCATTCATCTGTGCATTGAGCATCGTATTTGGACATTTCCAGGAGATTACATGGATTTTGTGATTTGAGATTTGGCTGTAATACATGTAAGTGATTCCATTACTGATACATAATTGTTTATATTGATTATTATTGTACTGATGTTAAAAACGATTACGAGTCTGTACCCACAATATCACTGTTAATAAACCGCCTGAACATTAGTTTATTGTTTCTTTTTTCTTTCTCAGAGTGATTTTGGTCGTAACACTTACCGCTTCTTTTGTTTGTACAGTTACACAGGATGAGAATTCAGAATAGTTTGGCAAAGTGAAGTCACACTGTGTTACTTTATTTTTTCAATATACGTTACTTCCATGCTTCATGGAAAGCATATACACACGTCACAGATGTAATCACTTTGTCTTCTGATAACAGCTTAAATATTGTGTCTTGTATCAGACAACTTTTAACAGAATTTGAAAAGAAAAAACTTAATTCCAATCAATTTGAACTGTATTTTGTTGACTTTGAATACAGAATGTAAGCAGAAAAGCGATTCATATGCAAATATTCCTAAATAAAAGTAGCAGCAATCAACATTGGTATAACAGTCCCTTTACACAGGGTAGATTTCCGGCTGTCAAGTGAAAATTTGCTCTTTGTTTTCGGACGATAAGCTTTAAACAAATACATTTGAATGAACTGCTTCTATAACCCAGCCTTAGATAAGTTTAAATAAAAACATTTTGCCAGCTACATTTTTGAAATCGACTGAACATTTTGTGTTTTCATGAAAATTTTTCATATTTTTGGACATTTCTTGTATCAAACTTGCTTTCATCATTTAAATGACCACCTCAATTAATTCCTCGTGCTACCTTTCCTCTGAACAAATGTTTTATGTGTCCCTGTATGTTGTGTATGGTTCAAAAGTTGAACTATTTTGGTACTTTTTGATAAAGACGACACTGAATTTTTCATATTTTTGGACTTTTCTTGTATCAAACTTGCTTTAATCATGTAAATAACCATCTCAATCGATTCCTTATGCCACATTTGCCCTGAAGAAATGTTTTCTCAGTCCTTGTATGTTGGAAAGTTGAAAAGTTATAGAAATGAATGATTTTTCACGCAAATCTAAGATGGCCGCCAATGACCCCATGGGAAACGATTTTTACTTGGAAACAAAAAAAAAAATCATTAAATAGACACCCTAAGGGATACCAAAAAGGAGGGTGTATGAAGATCCCCCTTTACTACAAGACTATTAAGACAAAGAGGTCAGTCACTCTTATGAGGTATGAGATTGTCATGTACTATGTATATGGACTATTTGGTCAATTTCTAGAGTAAAAGACACTAGTTTTTCTCGCTTATTTTTGACTTTTCTAGTATAAACTTGCTTTAAATCAAGTAAATAACTATCTCAAACGATTCCTCATGCCGTATTTACTCTGCAGAAATGTTTTCTTTGTTATGTTTGTTATGTAATTCAAAAGTAAAACTATTTGGGTATTTTTTTGGTGTAAATGACACTGAAATTGTCATATTTTTAGGCTTTTCCTTATTTCAAACTTGCTTTAATCATGTAAATAACAACTTCAATTGATTCCTCATGTCACATTTATCCTGAATAAATGCTTTATTTGTAATTGTATGCTGTGTAGTTCAAAAGTTATGGAAATTCATGATTTTCCCTGAAAATCCAAGATGGCTGCCAAGATGGCCGCCAATGACCCCCATGGGACAACGATTTTTTCTTGGGAACAAAAAATTTCATTAACTAGACACCCTAAGGGTTACAAAAAAGTAAGTTAAAAAAATGTGTTCGGAGGGTGCATGGGGACCCCCATTCCTACCAGACTATAGAGGCAGGCATAACTGGCCCATGCCAACTCTCCTTTTGAAGCAACTTTAAAGAATTCTCCTTTGTTTTGTAATTTTTATATGTGTGCCCCCCCCCCCCCCCCTTGAGAAAAAAAAAAAAAATCTTCCATACGTCCCTCTTCCACCGCTAGTTGTTACTAACGTGACACCTGATGTAGGTAGCGCTCCCAGAAAATAGTTTTAACCCCCGCCCACACCGCCCCCCCCCCCTTCTTAATTTCCAAAGCGAAAAAATATAGCTACAAACGACAGTTTTTGGACTGTAAAATGTCACAATTTTCAAGCTCGCTCACATTCAATCGCCATGTCATTCTCCTGATGTTGCTGCCAGTAATTGCCAGCAGTTGTGCCCTATGCATCCTCCCCCCCCCTTAATTTCCAAAGTGAAAAAAGTATAGCTGCAAAACGGCAGTTTTTATACTGTAAAATGTCAAAATTTTCAAGCTCGCTAGCATTTAATCATTTTCTCCTCGCCATTCTCCTACGTTGCTCGCCGGTAATTGCCAGCAGTTGAGCCCAGTGCCCCTCCCCCTTAATTTCCAAAGCGAAAAGCATAGCTACAAACGGCAGTTTTTGACTGTAAAATGTCAAAATTTTCAAGCTTGCTCGCTCCGCTCGCTTGCATTTTATTGTTATGCAATTCTCCTGATGTTGCTGACAGTAATTTGTCGTTTCACACACCGTCATTCCATAATCATGTAAGGAAAACTTACAATGTTGCTCAATGACTGCATTGTTGAATGTATCACATTCTGTAATGTATTGTAGTCCCATTAAGTTAGCAGACTGACAGCGCACGCACACACGCACAAGCATACACACCCTCAAAATTACTTTTCCACAAGGTGCCCCCCCAATGTTCCCACGGTACGCCAGTGTACATATATATATATATATATATATATATATATGTCTTTACACTGACGAAGGTCTGAGGCAGAGCGAAAATTTTGTAATAAAAAAGTTCTCGTTGGATCCATGGCGTACTTGAGACTCTTTCTTCTTATTTATATATATATATATGTGTGTGTATGTGTGTGTAATGTATGTGTGTGTATGTGTATATTGTGTAACATATGTATGGTCTATCATGAGCCCCCTCCAATATTTACACCCCCCCTCCCCCAATCCAAAACTGCTTCCGGCGCACCTGTCAGGAGATAACTACAAGAACTTACTGAAGTTTGAGTAATCCCAGGGAGGGAAGAGGGGAGTTCAAAGTAAATCCTAAGAATTGAATCACTTGGGTTGTTGAAGTACTGATTTCTCAGGGTGAACAAGGAAACCAAGCCGAGAAAATAAGCTTGTAGTCGCTTGAACAAATTGTACTTTATGAGTAAGCTCTGCATCTTTTCCTATGATGGTATTGTCCAAGTACCTGACAACCACATGCCCTTCCTGCTGCAGGGAAGCAAAAACTGGTTTGAAGAGTTTAGTGAATAATCTCGGGGCTGTGCTCAGACGTTTGGGAGAACCTTAAACTGATAAAACTGCTTTTGCCATACAAACTTCAGGTACTTCTTATGGCTAAGGGTGGATTGGGACAGAGTAATAGGCATCCTGGAGGTTGACTGAAGCAAGGAAACAACTGGACGAGATCAAATCCATGGCTACGTAAATACCATCCATTTTGAAATGTTGGTAACTCATGTACTGTAAAAGTGGTTTCTTTCGTGTACAGAAACTTTCGCGGTTTCCATCGGTGCCCGACTTTTTCACGTGTGTTTAAATTTGAGGTCGGTAATGACAGCGTTGTAACAAGTGACGAGTTCAAAACATTTTCACGAAAAGCGCGAAAATAAAACCACCGCGAAAGAAACCACTTTTACAGTACTTATTAAAGCCCAAACAAAGTTCTGGTACGCCTGCAAAAGTTGTCAAATTTTGCTCCAAAATGTGAACGTATGCCTAGGAAATGTGCGGAATAACGCTGTAATAATAAGATATTCGATGGGCAACGACGAAAATGGGAAATATTAACCAAAACGTTCAGTCTCAGAACTTACCCGAACGGGGTCAGGCTAGACTCGGACTCGGGGATAACTCGGCCTCGCTTTGCTTGACGGCGGGATGAGTTGTATTGGTTGTCCCTCTGGATTGTACAGTGTTGTACTATGCATATGGGAGCAGCCTGTATAAACTACATTGTAGCGTTCTGGCTACTTGCAGTAATGGTTCGAATTGTTACAACGCGCGCATCAAAAACCTCTTTGGCGCGCATGCAAAATTAGTGTGCGCCTCTCAAGCACCTCTAAAAACAATCAAAGACGCTGGATAAACAACAACAAAAACTTCAAAGACCGCGCGTCTCAGCAACTGAGGTGATGTGCGTATGCTAGTAAGCTTGAGGACCGCGCGCTGTCCATTTGTTTTGTACAGGATTAGCACACACTTTCCTGTCTGCTCAGTAAGGCCTCGTTTGGTACCCGTAGTATTATAGAGTACTGATGAACATGGCGATCACGAACTGTGTGTAAATTGTCTGAAATAGGGTCGAGTTTTCCCTGAGACCGAGTTAGTCTGGAGCCTTCTGGAATAAAAGTCAGTCTACCTACTTTTATTATTTTTCTCAAAATACTCCAAAACAACTCATCATTCCGGCAAACCGCGCCAGCCAGGTAAGTTTCTTTGTAGACTCTTTCGATATATTGCAAGCAAATATGAAATGATGCCAGACGGGTTCTCAAGCCCTTACCAGAACTTTGTTTTCACTTTAAGATCAGACAGATTTAGAATATTCTGAGGCTTGCCATTTTTCTTAGGCCTCTTGAAAATGTTAGACACAAATTCTCCATTTTCATGTGTACCCTACATGGTTCAATCACATTCTTAGCCACAAGTTTTTGTATTTCTTCCTGAATGGCTTTTCTTTCTTTGTTGTCTTTTTGATATTCAAAGATAGGATAGGATCTTGATGGTGGTCCCAGTTCTGGGTCAAACTCAAGTTCATACCCCTTTAGAGCTGACAAAATGAACAGGTCGGATGTTATTTTGCACCACTCATCATAAAATTGCTTCAGTCGACCTCCAACTTTAGAATTATGCATAGACTGAGAATTTGGATAACTTCCCTCTTCAAGGCAAGCTCCCGTTAGACTCTCCTTGGAGCCTGGCCTGACCCTGGCCTCTGCTGTGAGGAGTGGGGCTGAGGTCTGCTCTTTGTGGCTGGGGGTGCCGCTTGGCATCTGTGCGTCTGATCCTGAAAGCGTGCCCCTAAAAAAGGCTGATTTGAGGTCCATGACTGTGGCGTATCCCTGTGGGATGTCCAGCCTGCATCTTGATATCTGTTGCGAGAATATGGGTGAAATCTGCGATGCCCTCAGAAATCTCTGTATTGCTGTCCTGACACCTGCGATGGCCTTTTTTTGTTCTTGCAGGTCTTTAATTGTTTGGGCAAGTCATCTCCGAACAGAAATTTCTCGATTGGTGTTGAGGGTTTGCACAAATGTGTGAATCGCGAATTCATGTCAGGGTGGATGAGGTGTTTTCTGATGCAGCTCAGCTCAAAACTGCTGCTGTTCTGAGATATATGTGGAGTCAATCGTGCACATGAAGGAAACAAGACCTCTGGAGAGAGAGTGTTGAACCTGCTGGAGTTTCAAGTGTCTGCTTTTAGTGCCCGATTTCAAGTTTTCCCAAATAGGAGGATTAACTCTCATCAAGCATGCTGCAGTTGATAGGGGAAGGATATTTCTTGGCAGTCTCTTCCGGAGAGTTTTCTTCTAATTGATGAGTAAGCATGTACGTGACTTATTGTGCGACATTGACATCAACAACCTCACCGACCTGGGGTGGGCATGTAAATTTTGCGGCGAGAGAGGGCACGCTTGCATCAGGATCCATCTCATGTTCTCCTGTGGGGAAAGAAATAGTAGAACTACTTTCCTCTTCATCGTACTAATCATCATAATCACTGTCATGCTCTCTTTCATAGTCATATGCACCTCCTTGATAGGCAGAGCAGTGGACATTGTGGCCCACAGAGACGTGAGCTTGAAGCCGATCTGCTGCTAGGCGAGGGAGTAGATGGGAGATGGTCAATCACTTTTGCTAGCAAACCTTCCAGGTTCTGAAGTCTTTTCTCCATACTAGAAGTGTCCAAAGAAACCACTGTAGCAGCAGAAATGCTCTTTCCTTTGCCAGTTTGCTCTTTCCCTTTACTATCACTAGCTTTTGCCGTGGGCACTAATGAATGCATCACAGTCGATTTGCTTTTCGTGCTGTCTGCGCCTGCGCCTGGCTTTGCCGGCGTCTGGGCCAAAGTTCCCGGTGTAGAGCTCGGCTGTGCTGGCCTTAAACTTCCGCTGCTGCATTCCCTTCCATACGAGCTGAAAAGTCCGAACAAACAGACGAAAAATTTTCCTGTATACAGTACGAATATAATCAAATCAGCTTCACACATAAACTACTAGCATCCAAACAAACACGTAGGAGCTTAAAATAATGCTGATGTCAAGGGAATACGGTGATTGAACACGATTTAGAAAACTAGTCGGCGAGAGACATTTTAGAACGACGCCATATTGCGAGCAAATTGTTGGCACATGCGTGAGCAGGATCTTATATTATGCTGTACGGAGAATTACGAATTAAAATGTACATCAGAAATCACTAGTCCTTTTCAGAGGTAGCAGGGTCATAAAGCATGAAGGATAGAACATATGACAGGTAGTTGGGCACTGGATAAAGGAATGGTTGCAGATTTTATTGTGGGCTATCAGAAACAATGTGGAAACTGATTTGTCATGTGAATGATTGATACATGTTTTATGTTGATATCTTCAACAGGCTGTTGCAAGTTCAGAGCCGAGCCCTGCTGTGTCTGCACAACATGGTGGGTGCCATGGAGCTGGAGTCTCTTGGTGGACCAGAAGCCATGAATCTTCTGCTGGACAGGCTCTTGTCCATCTCCATGCATGAGCCAGGTAGCACTAGCCATGTGTTCTACTTCATGGATAAAGTTTGAGCTCATACATGTTTGGTATTGAAAGGAATTTACTTGATTATTGATAAATATGTAGTAGAGGTACATATTATGTATCCATTATGTAAAATGATATAGATGGATACACAGACACAAAAATAAAATGAGGTAACATCGAAATAAGGAAATATGAATTGCAAAATATTTGTGAAATGAAGATGCGTCAAACAATGGGATAGGAATCAAGTAAAAATAATCATACATTTGTATTTTAACTTCATCATCACAAAAGCATCTTTGCACCATAGAAATTGATAGATTTGGATTAGCAGTTTTGGCCCCCCTCCTCGATGTTTTGCTTGATTATTCCGCAATGCATAATGCTCTCGCCGCGACATTTTATGACCTTTTTCTTTCGAGTATCGCCCAACTTTTGAGACCAAATTTCTAGTTTCGGGCATACTGTATTGAAGCCACACCCCTTTGAAAAAAATTTGTCGGCCCAAAAATTGCTCAAAAACATGATTTTGTGTAAAATCCACTGTGAATTGTGTTTTTCCAATTAATTCATATAAAAATATATTTTTTACTTTCAATGGCTGATAATGATTTATTTTAGCCTGATTATGCTTGAAAGAGTTTCTGCGACATCATTTTGACAAAAACAAACAAACAAAAACAAATAAATTGTTCACGCGCTCCGATTCGCAACATTACTGCTCTGTACGGCGCGGGCCCGTCTGAAATAATAAAAAGAAGAAGAAAAGTTTGTTCATCCGAAAACGACATCTTTCGGATTACTAACCTTCGTAAAAACAAGCCTCTTTCCATTGTTGGACTAATTTAACCTTGGACTGAGATTTAAACCTTCGGCATAGCGAACTGTAACAATAATTTGCTCCCATTTTTTCATTGACATTTTGTGAAGCAGCATGCGTTTCGGTAGTTGAACGTTTAAATGTTGTGATGCTAGTCCCCTGCTAGTGCAGACTAAGTTTGGTTACCTCCGGGGAAAGTTCCGTTACGAAATACAAAATAATGCAAGTCTTTTCAACAATAATGCACTTCTATATAGATTTTTATTTGTTTAAATGCAGTTTCTATAGTTTTGTACAAAAACCGCAAGTCTTTTCTGCAACTCTCTTTGCGGTTTTAGATACAGCATTGTGTGTGATTTGATGGACTTGCATTTGAATTTTAGAGTTGCGTTTAAGTGCAATTGAGTTTAAAAAAAAAGTTCCCTACAATTTTCTAGTTTCGTATGATTATCAAACGCAAGTCTTTTCAGCATTCCATGTGATTTGATGGTCTTGCATTTGATTTTCAGAGTTGCATTTGATTTTTAATTTTGTGTACGAAATAAAAAATAATGCAAGTCGTTTCAACAATAACGCACTTTCATAATTGTTTAGAGATGCTTTTAACCCTATTTCAACTGGGCTATTTGAGACCAAGTTTTTATGGGGGGGGGGGTCAATTTGGCTCCCCCCCCCCCCCCCCCCTTCAGATCTCGGCCGCCAATCTGGCGATCGCTGCAAAATTTTGCCTGAAGATAGAGCTGGATGTCAACTACAAGATTATATGGTCATACAATAGAAAAATATTGGCTTTCTATTTTTAGTAAATTAATTATGCAAATTTATGCATGAAATCATTTTCACCTATAACTCCATTAGAATGACTGAAGGATCCCTAAATTTTTGTGTCAGAGTTCCTCAAGACACGTCAAACTATTTTCTTGTTAAAAAAATAGCGAAATCAAAATTAATTTCTTTTGATTTTTATTGTTTTGTTAATTTCTTATGTATTTTATTGTTCTTTTGACCTTTTGTTTTCTATAGTTTTTTTGCCAAAATTTGTTGCAGGCACTTTTTCAAGCTTATCTATGTTAGAATTGATCAATTTCAATGGTTAAAAGTTGAAATAATCTGATTCATATCAATTTAACAAAAAAACACAATTTGCATTGGATTTGCACACGATAGCATAAATTTGAGCCGTTGTTGGGTTGACATGCATATGCAAAACATTACGTAACGTCAGAACAGTGTACCTGGACGTCGCAAATTTGGTCTCAAAATATGTGGGAGACTTCAATGAAAAAAGTCATGAAATGACGCTGCAAAATCTTTGCGCGTTGCGGAATCGTGGCACGAAATGTCGAGGGGGGGGGGGTCAATTTGACCTCCCCCAGTTGGAATAGGGTTAAATGCAGTTTCTAGTTTCGTACAAAAACTGCAAGTCTTCTCTGCAACGCTCTTGCGTTTGAATACAGCATTGCGTGTGATTTGATGGACTTGCACTTGATTTTTAGAGATGCGTTTAAATACAATTGAGTTTCAGGTTTGAACAATTATTTTCTAGTTTCATATGATTATCGAATGCAAGTCTTTTCAGCAAAGCACCTGCCCTTCAATGCAAAGTTGTGTGTGATTTGATACATGTGCATTTGATATTTTTAGTTGCATTTAATTACAATGTAGTTGCATTTTAATTAATTTTCTAGAAACGGGTCCAGGTTTCTAATACCGCTGCGGAATAGTTAATGTTAGAATATTCGGATTAACAAAAACACCTATTTCATGTTCGGATAATGAATCTCTAGTAGGACTTATAGGTGTACACAATTTGTGTGTTTTGAGAATAACGAGAGGGAGAAAAGGGGGAGTGAACTGCCTTTGGGTACTACATTTAATACTCCAGTGTAAATGAGTGTGTGCCCTTTCTATTCTGGCGTACAAGACAATGGATGCATGGCGCGAACGCTACCGCGCCGTACACTAGCGAATTACCGGGTAGAAATTCTGCAAATCGGAGCGGGAAAACAATTCTTTGTCAGAGAATGGTGATAAGATTTTGAGCGAAAAATTATGTTGACTTAGACGATAAAATTAACACGTATTTCAGCTCAGTTGGCAACGAAAATCAGGTTGACTTATGCGAGTTGTCGACTTATGCGACGTCGACTTAAGCGAGGTTTACTGTATGTGTTTGTGTGTGTGTGTGTAAATATATGTTGGTATGCTGCTGATATGTGTGCCATAATTTTATGCTTTTGTCATCTTGGAAGATTGCATGCACCTTGGTTTGTGGTTATTTCTTTATCACACCATGTTTGTACAGACAAGCTCTAATTAATTCAGCTTGCATCCAGCGACACCCCCTTTGATCATTTATCATACGTTATTACATACTTAAATACATTTAGCAGTCTAGATTAGCAAAGTCTGCAAAAGTATATCATATAGAAATAAAGATGAATCATTTTCAATAGGTGAAGATGGAAAGTGGAAAAATGTAGCTATATGAAAAATAAAATGAATTGCAAAACCCTATACTGCTACGTGAAACTAAAGCTAGTTTACTGATGGAATGACAAAGATGTCACACATTTGAAATTAATTGTAATTTTGTTAGAAACCCATTTCAAAGAAGATCTCTAATTTTAATGCCAGTAAAATGTATTGACAGTACTGATGCAGATACAGGTATGTAACTTGGCTGAAGAGAACACATATGAAATTGACATTTACCTGCAATATTAGAGCAGTGACTTTGTCAATTCTCATAAAGAATGTGCAGAGAAATTATTGAATAATGTAATATAATGGCCATTTCCCTTTGAGAAATATTTGTGGATGTGAATGAATACCGACATATTTGCTGGTGTGTATCTGTTTTATTCTACAACAGCTCCAGTGGGCAATGAGTTAATAGAAGCTCTGACAAGTGCTTTGAGGGCTGTTTTTCAAAAGATGGCACAAATCCAGTGTGTACCAGAGGTAAATTGCTTACGCTCTTTTTACACTCCACTCAAAATGTAAAAATTTCTTTCTTGTTTGCTTTTCAACCTTTCATTACCTTGAGTGAATATTGCATGGTGTAGTCAGGTATGTCTATAGTTTGTCATCTCGTTTTTCATTGTATACAATATCTGATTTAGATAGTGTAAATACTGTGAGTTATATATTGTTTCTTGTGTATGTATGTTTGTTTATTTGTTGTTGTTTTATACACTAGGGTATGGAGTTGCAGGAAAATCTGATTTCTGTTTTTCTACTTTTCATTTAGGCTAATCACATACTGGGGAAACCTGTTAAAATGAAGGCGATTTTACCTTGTTGTAACTGGTACATGTACCATGTGAAATGCTATTAAAAAGAGACCAGGACCCTGTTTCACAAAGAGTTGTATTTACAAATAACTTGCCAAAGTCACACTGCGCTTACATGCGACTTGTGTATGGAGATTCATTACATTGTTCTTAAGCTTAGTGTGATTTTATTGATGGCGAACATATTTATATCTTCTTGAATTAGACATAATAGAGGCTACTATGTAATCCCGTGATATTTTTGTGCCAAAATTGATTTTTTTTTTTTGGGCTAACTCTGTCAATTTTTGGGTGCTGAATCCAAAAAAAAGTTGGTTCCATTTTTTCTGACCACGTCTTCAGCCGCCATTTTCAATTTCGAAATGGCCGCCATAGCAATCTGTATTTTGACCCATATCTCATAAAGTGAGCAATGTAAAAGCTTCAAATTTGGTGTAAAATACATGGTTGTGATGTCAGACACTCTGATATATCTTTTTCTGATATTGTGGATTGTTTTGATATGAATTGTAGGCTGCCATCTTGAATTTCAAGATGACCGCCATAGCAAACAGTATTTTGACCCATATCTCATATGGTGAGCATTGTAGAAGCTTCAAATTTGGTGCAAAATGCATAGTTGTGATGTCAGTCACTCGATATATCTTTTTTTGATATTGTGGATTGTATGATACAATTTGTAGGCTGCCATCTTGAAATTCAAAATGGCTGCCACAGAATTTTTACCCATATCTCAGGTTGCAATTGATATTATCAGAGCATCAAATTTTCAAGAATGCACATGCCTGTTGTTTCCAACATTCCAGTGCAGCTGTTTCCTAATTGTGGATCATTAAATATCTGATCTTAATGGAGAGATAGCTGTCATTCTGCATGACCTGGAAATGAATTTTATTTAACTAGGACAATTTTGTCAAATTGTCAAAATTGTGGATCATCCACAATATCAGAAAAGAATTGTCAAAATTGTGGATCATCCGTAATATCAGAAAAAAATATATTAGAGTGACTGACATCACAACTATGCATTTTGCACCAAATTTGAAGCTTCTTGAAATTCAAGTTGGTGGCCATAGAAAAACAAATGATACCGTGGTAAGCACCTAAGATGAATTTGACAAAATTGTCCTAGTTAAATCAAATTAATTTCCAGGTCACGCAGAATGACAGCCATCTCTCCATTCAGAATGGCTGCCATAAATTCAAAATGTAAGGACGAGATTCCAATGACATCATCAAGCCATGCTGAGGGGCAAAAAAAGGGTTTGTTTTTTTTTTGTGTGTGTGTGGGGGGGGGGGGGGGGGGGTCCATACCACTTTCAATATGACCGGTGTGGGCATACGTGTATGCGTTACATCCCAAGTCCCATAGTAGCTAGGTGGGTGTAGGCCTATACAGTTAACATACTGCATGCTACACAGCTATGTGCTTTATACACACATGATTTGTTTTTACCTCTCAGGCAGCACATTGTTTGGCATCTTGGAACCTCATCAATTTTATATTTAACCCCAGTTATTAAAATATTTGTACAAAAGCAAGCATTGATACGATTGAATGTGATCTTCAAAAACTTGATATTGCCTAGAGAGAATGAAGACAAACGAGGAAAAGTCTCACAATGGCAAAAAATGCCATGTTATGGTCACCCTACCAGACATCTCATTCACAAGCCTGTTGTCCACAAACTGAAACAGCTCATCAGGGAGCTCATAATTGATGGATGTATTCTGGAATAACACAGAATGAATAAGGAATTAATAGGTTTTTTTTTCTGATTGCCCTTGTGTGGGTCATCAATTATCAGGATATTTACTGCTGTACCACCAATGATTCTAAAACTACAAAGGAGCAATGACAGCCCAGTTTTGTGGCACTTTGGATGCATCAGAATTCCTCAGCAATTTATAAAACCATCACACGAGGTTAATCTACAAAAACAGTAACTGCAAAAGCTGATGAATGTGGTGCTTGGCAATCAGGTATCTGAAACATTCAAGGGAGATATTAATAGAAAGAGATGAAAAGGGAAGTTTTCATGTTCTGTACTAAGAATTTGTATCTGAAAGAATTAAAAAGAAATCTATCTGGGATAATATGAGACAGGCCAGACATTCAGCTCTTGCAATATTGTACACCATGTGAGATTGGATCCAAAGTCATTAAAGGACAAGTTCACCTTTATATACATGTGGTTTGAGTGAAGGCAACAATATTAGTAGAACACATCAGTGAAAGTTTGGGGAAAATCCGACAATCCGTTCAAAAGTTATGAATTTTTAAAGTATCTGTGCAATCACTGCTGGAGGAGAAGACTTCTACAGTGTATGATGTCACATGCGTGCAACAATATAGGGAAAATAAACAGAGAATTTCACAAAACTTGACTTTTTAGCTCACCTGAGCCAAAGGCTCAAATGAGCTATTGCGATCGCCCTTCGTCCAGCGTCCGTCTTTGCGTCGTCCGTCGTGCGTAAACTTTTTACATTTTCATCTTCTTCTTGAAAACCCCAAGACCGATTTTCATCAAACTTGGCAGGTAGCATCCCTAGGGGGTTAGGAACTCAATTTGTTAAAATGGGCACCATGCCCCACCCAGGGGGCCCCCAGGGGGGCCCAAACCCCCAAATTAAGGAATCTTTAAAAATCTTCTTCTCTAGAACCAGAAGTGATAGAGCTAAGTTAATACTATGAGTTAGTACATTGATGACTGTAGTTTCAAGTTTGTTCATGGCGGAATCAGGGGTGCCCCCCTTGGGACCCAGGGGAGGGGGATGGAGAGGGGTTCTAATGGGGCGTAAATTGTACATTTTCATCTTCTTCTTGAGAACCCCATGACCCATTTTCACCAAACTTGGCAGGTAGCATCCCTAGGGGGTTAGGAACTCAATTTGTTAAAATGGGCACCATGCCCCACCCAGGGGGGCCCCCAGGGGCCCAAACCCCCCAAAATTAAGGAATCTTTAAAAATATTCTTCTCTAGAACCAGAAGTGATGTAGCTAAGTTAATACTATGAGTTCGTACATTGATGACTGTAGTTTCAAGTTTGTTCATGGCAGAATCAGGGGTGCCACCCCTTGGGACCCAGGGGAGGGGGGTGAGGAGGGGTCCTAATGGGGCCTAAATTGTACATTTTTATCTTCTTCTTTAGAACCCCATGACCCATTTTCACCAAACTTGGCAGGTAGCATCCCTAAGGGGTTAAGATCTCAATTTATTAAAATGGACACCATGCCCCACCCAGGGGGCCCCCGGGGGGGGGGGGGGGGGGGGGGCCCCAAACCCCCAAAATGAAGGAATCTTTAAAAATCTTCTCTAGAATCAGAAGTTACAGAGCTACTAAAGATAATACTATGAGTGAGTACATTAATGACTGTAGTTTCGAGTTTGTTCATAGGAGATCTAGGGGTGCCCCTCTTGGGGGCAGGGGGGGGGGGGGGGTGGTTGGGAAGGTCCAAATTGGGGCCTGAATTGTACAATTTCATCTTCTTCCTGAAAACCTCATGATGGATTTTCGTCAAACTTGGCAGGTAGCATCCCTAGGGGGTCAGGATCTCAATTTATCAAAATGGGCACCATGCCCCACCCAGAGGGCCCCAGGGGGCCCCAATCCCCCCAAATTAAGGAATCTGTAAAAATTTGGGCCCTTATTGTACATTTTCATCTTCTACTTGAGAATGCCTGGTCGAATTTTGGTAGAGCTGTGAATAATTTAGATAAGTGACTGCGTGAAAGGTGAACTTGCGATGCTCAGGTGAGCGCTAGACCCGCGGGTCTCTTGTTGAATAAAGTGCACATTTCTTCGACATGTTACTGACTTATGTTAGGGGTAATATTATTTCTCCTGACTTCTGAAAGAGAGAAGTCGAGTGTCCTTTTATTATGTGAGAAAAGTGAGAATATCTTGAATTTTCTTTATACTTTCTTTATATAGTTGTACTCATATGACATCACAAGCTATAGTAGTCTTCTCATCCAGCCGTGACTGAGCAGAAACTTCAAAAATCCATAACTTTTGAACGGATTGTCTGATTTTCCTCAAACTCTCATTGATGTGTTCTACTAATATTGCTGCATTCACTCAACCCACATGTCTATGAAGGTGAACTTGTCCTTTAAGCTTAAGAGGATCGCTAACTTCTCATAACACTTCCACTGGTTCAACAGTCTGGTAGACCTGTCATTATCCAGTCATTGCTAGACGATAAATTATCGGAAGGTATAAGTTCTAAGTAATTACACAATCATTCGTCATCTTCTAATTTTATGGCCGCCTAATTCTCACTAACAAAATTTCATTTTTCATACCCATGCCTAAGAAACCCACAAAATTGAGCCAAATAATCAGCCTGAAAGTTGAAACACTGAGCAGTCAATTCCATCTGACACAGATACCACATCATGAAAAGAAAAGAAGCAAAGGGTTCACCAAAGATGCCATGGGAGCTGTCACCCGTCACGAGGAAGGAGATATCCTCATTTCATTGCATGTGTCAGATGCTTCTTCAGGAGCAACAGGAAAAATCAGAGATATTTGTATTGATGATTATTATGTATCTACACTGACATTAATAGTATTTTTCATTCTCCTGATGGATCTTTGCTTTATTTACTGCATCGCATGTTGTCTGCTCCATCACTGGAAAAGGAAATGATAAAGTACAATTGACATTTTAAGAGATTACGTTCTACAGTTTTGTTACGGAAAAACAAAGGTCTGCTTGGTCATGTCTTTTGTGGCGCCAGCTGAGGTTGAAAATTTGAGGATGTCTCAAAGAGCAGATGGACCAAGAATTATCTAAGCCTTGCAGAATGTCCAATGATACAGTTCATGCCTTCTAGAAGTTGGCCATGGATGACTTCAACCAGGACAATCTCCCACTTTACCCTCGTAGAGTCTCGATACAACACATCCAGAGAACTAACCACAACCTAATTTGTGCTTTTACTACAGGGGAATATTATGTAGTTATTTCCAGAGGATATACATAAATTGTGCAATTAAATGCTTTGAGCATCCTACACCAACGGTATATAGCCACAGAATTCATAATCATGTTCGATGGGAAGAAATGCAACATTCACTGTTTCTGGAAGAATTTAGAACCAATTCTCCCCTATGTACAGCCCTATATACAGTAAGTGCTGTGACTTCAAAAACACATGCAAGGAATGAGTCTTGAAGACATCAACTAAATGTGGGTATCCCATGAGTTTTTGAGTACCGGTATACGGGTAATATTGTTTACTTAAACCCTGCCCCCAAATCGTCTAAATGGGGGCATTTAGTCACTCAGACATAGTTATTGAGGTACTTCTGAAAGTTATTTGTTTTGACACCAGAATCACATGATTTCCCATTTACAAATTTTACCCAAGTGCAATGCTGTTAAAGGAATGCTTCCCATGGCAACCATTTTGCATTTCAACATGGAAGTTTACAGGAAACAGTCCCGCGTATGCAATAATGATACTATTCATTGAAATGATTGACTTAGACATGAGTGCTCCAGCATGGTTGAGTTTGCAGTTTAAAGATCTTACAGCACCAAATATGGGTTGAAATCCATCTTGAATTTCAAGAGGGGCAGCCAATGCGAATAGTCTGTTATTACAGAATGTATATAATCATGTGTGTGTGTTTTTAAAAGAATGTACACTGTACGCCACCATAAACATTGATATGCCTAACAGTTGTTTGTAACCAGAGATATTAGCTGAAAAGCAGCCATTTTGAATGTTAAGATGGCAGCCTAAAAATGATTTGCAATTTGAGGGAGGGGAAAAGTTCATCTGAATGTTCAACATCAATGATATCAAAGTGGACCATCATTTCAGAAAAAGATGTTTCAGAAAGTCTGATAGCATACGCATGCTCTTTGCCCCAAATAAAACCTTACACAATGCATGCAATATGAGATATAAGCCCAATGACATTTGCTGTGGTGGCCATTTTGAATTTCAAGATGGCTACCAACCAAAATGATCCATCATTTAAAACAAAAAAAATGTATATATTAGCATGTCTGACATCACAGGCATGCTTTTTGCCCCAAATTCATACTTTCAATAATGCTTACAACCTGAGATATGGGTAAAAATACATTTAGCTATGGTGGCCATTTTGAATTTCAAGATGGCAGCCTACAGATTGTATTAAAACAATCTACAATATCAGAAAATGGTGTATCAGAATGTCTGACATCATAAACATGCTTCTTGCATCAAATTTGAACTTTCTATGATGCTCACATTATGAGAATTGGGTCAAAATACAGTTTGCTATGGTGGCCATTTTGAAATTCAAAATTGCGGCTGAAGACGTCGGAAAAAATGGAACCAAAGTTTTTTTGGATTCAGCACCCCGAAATTGACCAAGTTAGCCAAAAAAACCAATTTTGGCACAAAAATCTCATGGGATCCAATATTTCGACATAGCAGACTTTCCTAATACCTCTTATAAGCAAATTATATGCAAATGAAATGAATACTAGTCTTTTGGTCAGACATTTGGGTATTACTGTGACCCCCGGGTATTACTGTGACCCCAGGGTTGCAGAGATGAGCTTGAGCGAAAACAAATGCACTGGAGTGGATAATTTTTTGCAACAATTTTTATGCCTCCGCCACGAAGTGGTGCCGGAGGCATTATGTTTTCGGGTTGTCCGTCTGTCCGTACGTCCGTACGTCCGCTTTCGTTTATGCGATAACTTGAGTAATATTCACTGGAATTTTACCAAACTTGGTCCAAGTATGAAGTATGATGGAGAAATTATTTGATTAGATTTTGGGTGAAATCGGCTAAAGGTCAAAGGTCAAGGTCAAATCATGAAATTGTATCCGTTTACGTGATAACTCGACTGGATAGAGCAAATTTCACCAAACTTTGTTGGAGGATGATGTATGATGGGACAATTACTTGATTAGTTTTTCAGTGAAATCAGACAGAGGTCAAAGGTCAAAGATCAAGGTCAAATCCTAATTTTATCTGTTTACGTGATAACTCAAAACTGGATGAAGCAGCTTTCACCAAACTTGGTCCAAGGATGATGTATGATGGGACAATTAGTTGAGTAGATTTTAGTGACATTGGCAAGAGGTCAAAGGTCAAAAGATCAAGGTCAAATGCTACAAATGTTGCAATTTCCCCCATATCTATGCAATGCCCAAAGGTATTTTCTTGAAACTTGGTGTGGACATGTACTACTGCGTAAAGATTCTCCAGAGAGAGTTTCATGTCATAAGGTCAAAGTCAAAAGGTCAAAGGGTAGGTGAAAATGTTGCAATATCACTTTTCTTGCAAATGGTTCAATGTATCTTCTTGGAACTTGGTACATACGCATGTACTGACTGGCAGGGATTATCTAGGGAATTTAGGGGTCATGGGTCAATAGTCATGGGTCGAAGGTCAAGGTCATCTCAAAATTTTACAATTTCCCTCATATACTAGTATATGCAATGCTTGCATTATTAGTTTCAAAACTTAATACATGCATTACCTAATGGAGATTCTCTGGGAAATTTCCAGCCGGAAGGTCAAAGGTCAAAGGTTAAGGGTCAAAAGCCAGGTTTCGATGCCCTGCCTCCCCCCCCCCCCAAAAAAAAAAAAAAAAATGAATTTTGTACCGTCATTACACTCTTTCTTCATACCTTGGAAATTACTCAATTCATAAACTTGTAAAAAGGTCTGTCAGAATTCAAGTAAAAATTCTCAATTCCCCAAATATGTGTACCTGCACTCTTAGAAAATTAAGGCAAACCCAGTTCAAGACATTTCTGACAAACCTGTCATTTCAATATTTGTTATGTGAAACTGTCATGGATCACACATTGTGAAGACATTTTACTATACGCCTATTGGGAGAATCATGCATTATGGCGGAGGCATCAGTCGCCATAGCGACATTTCTAGTTTTTCATCAGTTTTCTAAGGCTCCAGAGCCTAATAGAGTAATAGTGCACTTGTAATTGCATCAGATTCAATTTGCAAAAACAAAAAATCACACAAAAACTTTTCAGAAACTGGTCTATCTTGGTCAAATCTACATACATGTCTATACTTAATGTAATGCTCTATCTTATGGATCCACTTTTTTTTCTTTTTTTTTATAGGGACAAGTATCACATTTTAATTTTTGTCTTGCTTCCTCTCCGGCAATCACTTTTTTTCAGTTGATTCCATTACGATTTGTAAGGAGTGCCATACATGTACTTTACCTAATTTTATTCTGATGCTGCCCCAGTGTTCCATCTTTTACAGGTAAAATGTCGCATATTGGTGCACTTTCTTGCATGCACTTGACAATCACATTTTATACTTACTTCTTCCAGATTATATATAGTGTACATCATAGTTTACTCTTCCACAGTTCTTGATGCTCTCCCTGATATTCCTTATACAGTGGAACCCCGTTATAATGAGGTCCGTGGGACCGGCGATATTACCTCGTTATAACCGGTACCTCGTTATATCCGTACGCATCATAAAACAAAGAAAAACATAAGCACGACATCATATCCTAATAAACGAAACCTAAGGACATCCTTTGCGTTGTTATTACACAATTATGGATCATTATTATTGAGAGAATAAAAGGAACTTATTTGTGAATTAGACGAAAAGTAGGTGCTGAAATGAGTTAGGTTGTGAAGTTTGTTTGTTTTTTTCTAAACACCAGCGCAGATAGAGTAACATACAAGCCTTGTTTACCGTAACTTGCGAGGTATTTTACGCTGTTAGTGCCCAGCGGGAATGCGATGATTTAATGAATCATTTTGGCAGTAATCTTGTATCAACTATATGATTGTTGCGCCCGAAGGGATTAAGAATGCGTTCTTTATTTTCTTCCAAAAAATCTCTTCGCGTTTTGTACATCTGTTCTTGAAAAATATGCGACAGGATTGAATGTGGAAGGTTGTGATCCTTTTGACCCAAATCTGTACCTGGTAGACCAGTCCGAAAGAAAGAAACAATCTTCATTGTGAAATGCAGTGTTAAAGTTGTAATAATGAACAAACCCAGATCTATTCTAATTAATAAATGCGTTGGTTTCTTTTTCTGATTTAGGTTAACATGCGTCATTCAACTTTTTTTTACGCTACTGTCACCTGGCGAGATCGCGATGATTTCAGGGTAACATACATGCGTTGTTTACCGTTAACTTGCGAGGGTATTTTACGCTGTTTGTGCCCAGCGGGAAGTGCGATAATTTCATGAATCATTTCGGCTGTAATTTCATACCATGTATGATCGTTGCGCCCAAAGGGATTAAAATGCATTCTTCATTTTCTTCCAAAAAATCTCATCGCGTTTTTGTACATCCGTTCTTGAAAAATATGCGACAGGATTGAATGTGGAAGGTTGTGATCCTTTTGACCCAAATCTGTACCTGGTAGACCATTCTGAAAGAAAGGAAAAATCTTCATTGTGAAATGCAGCGTTAAAATTGTAATAATGAACTAACCCAGATCTATTCAAACTAATAAATGCGTTGGTTTCTTTTTCTGATTTAGGTTAACATGCGTCATTCAACTTTGTTTACGCTACTGTCACCTGGCGAGGATCGCGATGATTTCAGGGTAACAATAACATACATGCCTTGTTTACCGTTTATAACTTGCGAGGTATTTTACGCTGTTAGTGCCCAGCGGGGAATGCGATAATTTCATGAATCATTTCGGCTGTAATTTCATACCATGTATGATCGTTGCGCCCGAAGGGATTAAAAATGTGTTCTTTATTTTCTTCCGAAAATCTCTTCGCGATTTGTACATCGACTCCGTTCTTGAACTGTTAAATGCGTTTGTTTTTATTTCCGAACACCGATTAAGTAGGTTAATATGCGTTATTCAACTATCTTTCACGCTACGGTCACCCGGCGAGATCGCGATGATTTCACCAGTTATTTCGGCTTCAATCATACACACTCATATTTAAATTATCATATATGTCAAATGATAATGAACAAATCCAGATCTATTCAAACTAATAAATGCGTTTGTTTCTTTTTCTAAACACCGATTAAGTAGGTTAACATGCGCTATTCAACTATTTTTATGCTACTGTCACCCGGAGGGATTACGATGATTTCATTAAGTATTTTGGCTTTAATCATACACACTCATATTCAGTTATCATGATAATGAACAAATCCAGATCTATTCAAACTTAATAAATGCGTTTGTTTCTTTTTTCTGAACACCGATCAAGTAGGTTAAAATGCGTTATTAAAACAATTTTTACACTACTGTCACTCGGCTGGGATCGCGATGATTTCATTAATTGGGCTTCAATCATCCACACTCACATTTGCTAACCAGCAAAAGAACTGGAATTCGGAACTAAAAATGGAGAGGATATTATTATGAGTTGCACACGCATTCCAGTTGTCCATTTTTGGCCGCAAGTGTCACTACATGAAAAGTTTTTGAATGCGTTATCCTATTTTTCCTCGTTGCGCTGTGGTCTGACCTATACCGGTAATATCACGCTCGTGTATCTCGCGAAAAAGAAAATTGAATGATTATGTTTTACAATTCAGTAGGAACATCGGAAGGCATTCCGTGTGCTCTTATATTGCGTGGTTTGGAAGTAAAATGAAAGGAACGGTCGTTCTCAGCAAAACGGGGAAAAAGACGTGAATAACGTGAATTCGGTTTTCAATGTTTCGTTTGTTGCGTGTTTGAAAGCGACAATTTAGTCAAGAAATGGAACCTCGTTATATCCGATCAAATTGTTATGTTTTTCTTTATCATGATTGCACCAAAATTGTCCTCGTTATAACCGGGATCTCGTTATAACCGAAACTCGTTATAACCGATTCATTCTGCCATAGGTTTGCATGCAAGGGAAAATGGGACCGACGCGATCACCTGTTATAAGCGGTTTCCTCGTTATAACCGAACTCATTATAACGGGGTTTCACTGTATATGGTCAAATTTCACAATTTAAGCCCCAGTCACACAGTCGCTCAAACAATCCTCTGCGTCCGGCGTTGCATCCAAAAAATCCATTAAAAATTACACTTTTTACAATGCAACGCCGGACGCAAAGCATTGTTTGAGCAACTGTGTGACTGGGGCATTAGCGGCTATCCTGTAGCCACTCTGCATGCAGGTGACGTATCTTCAGATAGTACTTTTGAATTTTGTATACAGATGCATTATACTCTATACAAGATATTGTTTTGTGAAGCTGTGTCTAGTTTCACAATATTCACCTTCATGTTTGAAGAAGGGGAGGGGATCTTTGTCCCTCGCTCAAACGTGCAGATGAAGCAAAAGCTGCTGCTAGTGCAGGGGGATGGCAATGGACATTTGTAGTTGTTTTCTCATTTGCATGTACCAAAATGTTTTGTTATGATAATCCGGTTTATGAATGGTTATATATTATAATTTGAATCAGCAGGCAAGTCCATGCAAAGCAACAATTAAAACTGGTTAATAGTCACTTAGCCAGCAGATTTCAGCAAAGGAACTTGTGTGCTGTCCCATGTGGTTCTTTGAATGTGCTTATGCCCCAGTCACATAGACATCCCGGATCACCCCGCACCACCCCGGATCTGATCTGGGGAGAGATCCGTGTTGACGCCGGGAGGCCAACACGGCAACTTTTGGAGGTCAAAAAGATCCGGCGTCTTCCGGGGATTGCCGTGTTGGCAGAGCAATCTGGGGTGGTCCGTGTGGCTGCCGTGTAGCTGCCGTGCTGATCCGTGTAGCTGCCGTGTTTATCCGTGTAGATGCCGTGTTTGTCCGTGTAGATGCCGCACTCTTCCAGCCTTATCCATGTAGATGCCGTGTTGATACCCTGTGTACAGTCATACCAAAATCCCGCATCTCCTCGGACGTCCCTGGATCTCCCCGGATCACCGTGTAGATCCTTGAGCATCCGTGTTTATATGTGACTGGGGCATTAATTAAACGAGCGTGAGTCATACACACATAATTCATTCATGTATCATACAGCATTAGCCTACACAGCATACGTTTCATTCAAGAGAAGTCAACCTGCTGTGAATGGCTATTTATTCACCTCTTGCAACTACTACTGCATAATTGTGATCAAGAGCAGACAGGATGCTTCCAATCAGCGTGTAGTTCACTGCAGTTCTTCTGTAGTACTGGTACCAAGTAGTTTGTCAATTTCCCCAAGAAGGATTGCCTAGTATGAGAATTTATCTTGCTGTCAGGTCAGAGACTATGTCCTATCTTTGTATGAAAAGCTTAAGTTTCACCTTATTACCACCAATATCTTTCTATACTCACTTCATTTCAAGTACTGCAATACACAGAAGTTTGTGTGAGACACTGAAAACAGAGCAGAAACCATTTGAAATGGAGTATCTAGTAAAAGCTAATCTTGTTATACTGGGGTGACTGTGAAGGTGAAATGTATCTTGTGCCTCACTTGTACACATTTCTTTTTTGTAGGCACTCAAAGAGGTTCATCTGTCCAAGCTGTGCTCCTTTGCTGGAGGGAACGCCTCACCCCACATCAGGGTAAATCTTGTTGGGATCCTTGGAGGTATTGGCAGCATCCTGGCCAAACGCAAAGACACGGAGTCACTTCTCACTGTTAGTCATGGCACTTCTCTCACCTCTTTTGTACTCATTTGAAATTACAGTCAAACCTGTCTATTGGACACCCAAGGGAGATGAAAAGAGTGGGTATTATAGACAGGTGGCCGCTATAGACAGGTTATCCGACTTTTGTGTGCATTGCCTACATGTGCATGTGCGTATCATCGTTGTATACATGTACATCTCTAAGTACTTACAGTGTACATGTACATGTTTGTGTATTTATGCACTCGTGTGTTTCATGCATTGAACAATGCCGGTGCTGATCTAGTTTTTGCAGTAGCAATTGCAGTAGCAATTGTACAATCGTGAAGAAAGCTTTACATTAGTGCATTATCATGATTGAGTGAGTAAAGAATGCAGTGGTGGCGATCAGTGACCATTACCCATGAATGACTGGCATGGCTACAAGGCAGAAAAACACGCTAGATTATTTGCTGGGCTGTGGCTCCATGTGGGTCTGTGGCTGCTGCAGACAGGTTAAAATCTACAACGGAAAATAAAATTTGTGGCCGCTGGCTGTGTTAGACAGTTGGCCGCCGCACACAGGGCCTTTAACAGGGCTTTTCTCTCGGGGGGCATTTTTCAGTGGTTGAATATGGCAGATGGCCACTGATAGACAGGTGTCTGCTATTAACTCTTTATGTGCCATGGTGGAAACCCCCATGTTCCACATTATTCTGAGGCACCAACGTAGTCATGCGTTGAGAAAACATGATGTTCTTCAAATCTTGACAACTTTTGTAGATTTCTGTTAAATTGTAGACGAAGTGAGCAAAGTTGGAGAGAAAATGCCAAGCTTTGCATTTATGTAAATTCTATGACAAATCTATAACTGCTTTTCTTTCGAATACCCAGTAGCTATATTACTGTAGATATATGACTTTTGCACACAAAGCAGTGACAGAAACTTAGAATTTGCACACAAATCCAGTATAAAACACTGCTTGTTAGTCAATCACCACATAACATGCAAGAAAGAAATCACGAGAAACGCTTTCATCGTACTGTGGCATTTGGCGATTTATCGATCGGTTTGGGCGGGTTTGTGCATTTGAGTGGAATATGTGAAGTTGGCACGCCGTCGGCTGAGTCGGATGTGCGAACGTGGCACATAAAGGCCCGAATTCACGAAGGCGGTACAAATGAAACCATGGTTTAAACCATGGAGCGCCAAGTGTCGCATGGAATATTTCGTTACGAAATCAGTCATTTCGTCGATGAAATGATTACTTTTGTAGCGAAACGACAACATTTTGTAACTAAATTAACATTTCGTCCATGAAGTTTACGAAACGGTCATTTTGTCGATGAAATGACCAATTTCGTAACGAAATATTCCGTGGGACACTTGGTGCTCCATGGTTTTTGTCCATGGTTTAAACCATGGTTTCATTTGTACCACCTTCGTGAATTCGGGCCATTGAGTTAAGGCGGGTTTGACTGTAACTATGAAAAAACAGGATGTTTGAAACTTACATTAGGGGGAAATTTGATTCTGATGAATGTTAAAATTGTGCTATGTCTTTTGCCTTGCTATACAATTACAATTTCCTCTTGCTTGGAAATTATAGTGTGCTGAAGCCATGTGTGGTAATACTTTTCTTGAATGTCTGCTTGATTTCAACTCTCAATAGGCTGTAGGCCACCAACTTTTAGAGGTTGCCACCAAAGATGCATCTCTCTGGGTGGCTGCAGAGTCTCTTGATGCCATTTTTGACACTTTTGCTGATGGTCTTACTGCAGACCACGTCGCCGTAGAAATTGGACTTACAGCGCGCCTGAAAGCCCTGGTCCCTCAGCTTAAGTCTAAGGTAAGTCTAACTGGGAATGAAGTAATCAGAAGGATATACACCACAGCAGCTATTCAACTATTCGTGTAAAGCACATTGATTAAAACAACTATTTTACCCCAAAAAAAAAGAAAAAAAAAGATAGGAGATCATACAACGTAATACCAAATAAAGGGAAGGTGAACAATTCTGAAGGATGAACATTTTGAAAATATCTGATTTTTTTACAAAGGAACATGACAAAAAAAAAAATCTTGCAGATATGTTAACCTTTGCATAAATTGATGTCACACAAGTTGACAAAATCAAAATATTCTGACATCTAAAACTCTTTTTGGACATAGGCATTTACATATCGTCGGGTGCCCGTGCATTGGCCGCTAACGCAATACAATTTGTATTGCGTTAGCGGCCAATGCACGGGCACCCGACGATATCAACATGATTTCTTGGTCCCAAAGAAATAAGTCCTGTCTTGATTGCCTTTAACCCTAATCCCACCAGGTTTTTTTGAGGGACTTGAAACCACCGGGGTGGGGGGCTTTTTGGCCCCCCTGGCCCCCCCCCCCCCCCCCCCTTATGGCTTGCACGATCCTCACAAAAATTTACCCTAAGGTAGAGGACAATGTAACCTACAGGACTGTATAGTTAGATTTTTCAAATGTTAATTTATGTATTTCATATAAATTTCTGCTAATTTATGTAAAAGTGATTTTTTTTGGCCTATAAATAAAAAAATAAAGCTCCAAGACTTCTAATTTTTTAAACATATTCTTTTCAATATCCTCAACAATAATGTTGAAGCAAAAATTGCACTTCATAATTATTTCTTATGTATTTTATTGTTTATTGAATTTCTTATGTATTTCTTCGTCTTTTTAGTTTTTGTTTTTGTTTTTTTTTCGTCAAAATTTGTCGCAGAAACTTTTTAAAGCATAATCAGGCTGAAATAAATCATTATCAGCCATTGCAAGGAAAAATATCTATTTTTATATGTATTAATTGCAAAAACAATTTACATTGGATTTGTACACAAAATCATGTTTTTGAGCAATTTTGGGGTTGACAAATTTTTTTTCAAAGGGGCATGGCTTCTAAACGGTATGCCCGAGAGTGCCAAATTTGGTCTCAAAAGTTGCGCGATACTTGAAAGAAGAAAGTCATCAAATGTCGCGGCGAGAGCATCATGCGTTGTGGAGTTATCACACGAAACGTCGAGGGGGGGGGGGGCGGAAATGTGCAAAAGTGCAAGTAGAAGTCTAAAAAGATATCATGTGTATACTTACTAGTAATTCTAAGCAAGATGGATTCAATAAGTAAAAATTTGCAAAAATTATTCCCAACTTGTCCTTGATTCTGTGAAGAGACGTACAGAATCCACATTTTGAACCGCGGCACTGTGTAGCAACAGCGCATTAGCGCAGGGCTGATTTGTTCCTTGCATGACGTCATAATTTCGGGCCCCAAAATTTCGCTGTCAAATCGGGTTCTAGCGATCAGAAAAGGGTCTTAAAACACCATCTCTCCATCGTTCTAGAGATGTTTTCATGTTCTGAAACTTAATTATTCATATTCACAGAGACTTAAGATTTCAAGATATGTATAATTCACTGTATTTATGAATATCAAGCTATTTTTTATGTGATGACTACTTTAAGCATAACTGCTAAGGATGGGAGCTGCGTTTAGCGTAACTTGTGTGGATGAGAGCTGTGACTAAAAGTCTGAAGTTACCTTTTTCATTTTATGACAAATTGTTGATATAACTCACATGCATTATGGTCAAAGTTTACATCACTCTCATTCTTTATTTCATTCAAGGAAACCATGCCCAACATCCTATTTTTCTCTCGCTATTGCTGTACAGTGCAATCCGCGAAATGCATACTTTACCCAGATTACTTTTACTGCCAGAGCGCCATGTGCTTCGAGCTTGTTGCGATGCATCAGGTTGAATACATGCTTTGCGCGAATGTTTTACCCGAGGAGGAGATTGACGGATGCCATTTACGAAAACAAAAAACTATTATCCATTAACTGTTGATCGCAGAATCAACTGAAATAGTGTTTAGATTAGATACACATGAGTTAGTTAAATGTTTTGTTTTGTTTTTAGCATACGACCTCATTGTATTCAATTTCTCTCATAATCAAAAGATATGTAAATGGGTACCTAACAAAGTAGCTATTGTTTGCAAAAGTAGCAAATTTGTAGCAAATTTTAGATTTCGTCAGAGTTCGGTAATAGTTGCAGTCAAACTTAACAGTTTTTTTTTGTTGCAACCAGTTTTTACTTATCACAAAGAAATTTTGAACATAATCAAAATTCTCCGCTCTAGGTCAGGTACTCCCTTTATGTATCTTTGCAGAAAAGGTCACTTAACATGTGGGATACATAAATACATTAATTTTTTTCTTCTTGTTTCAGTAAAAAAAAAACAACAAGAACATCTATTGTAGCGTTTGTGATAAAGTGTAGGCCCATTCTTTATCAAAGGCTATACATTGTAGCTTCTAGATATTCCTATGCTGTTCCATCTCAGCCCTAAGAAAGAGACTTCATGTGCTCCTTGATTGCATTCTGTTGGCACTGACAGATGTTAGTTGCTGCCTGCACGCAATGATAGTTCAAACAGTTATATGAGAATTGACCTTTCCCACTTTTAAAACAGTGTGCGATTTTGCCCATTGGTTTAGTTCGGTAAAAGAAAAAAAAAAAGATGTTGTTATATCCCCACAATTTTGTCTTTGTTTTTGTTGTTTTTAGGCCTAAAAATTATCTAACTATTAATGGAACGTTGTATTCCCATAGGTTACCATGCAAAGTTAGTCGGTACTGGATGATTTATCTCGTTAATAGTGTATTCTTGTTTTTACCAATCTGGTTATTATTCTCTCATTATATATCTCTCATTATTACGGAATTCCCCTGTATATTGAGTGATGAGGGAATGTTGCTTTCCCAGCTAGAAGTGTATTCATGTGCACAGTAAATTGACTGCTCATGGGTGAGCAGGATCTTGTAATAATTGTCAGAGAAATATGACATAAGATATGGATTCATATGGAAGATCCTACATGCCCAAGCTATGAATGATCATAGAGAAAGAAATCCATCAGTAGGCATATTAGAACAAAATTAAGAAGCCTGCTGTGTTTGCTGCTACCAGCCTTTCACGGTTATGCAGTGAGTACTGTATAAAATTTTGACATCACTACAGGTGCATTCCAATGTCTTTTGTTAATTATATAGTCATAATTTATATTACTTTAGCAATGATTGACAGATGACGATGTTACTCTCAGAATCTTTGTTTGGAAGGGTTTTTCTGTTGGCCTGTCCAAGTAATCTGAGGAAAAATAGTAGAATAATTATTACAAAATATGTGGCATGTATTTACACAGAAGACATTCATTTATCCACATCAGTGATGATGGGTATTATGAGTCAACACAAGTCTATGTGCATTTGCATGACATATGTCCTTTAATTTGAACATGGGGTTTAATTTTGTTTTCCTAATGCTGCCTTATTTTTACACAGCTACGTCAAAACAGAGGTACGCTAGGGGAGCACCTGCCAATTATCATGAATGCGAGGACAAACCTTGGGCGATTCATCAAGTACAAAGATAATCAGGAGCGCTCTCTGGGAGCCTCCCCTCCAACCTGAACTCCAGAACGTCAATGCACAGAGTGGTAACAACAAATATTTATTGTAAATATGAATCAATTTTAAGACTTTTTACTCTTTGTAATTGCCAAAGCCATGCACACATCTTTGAAAAAAAAGGAAATAATTTTCTCACACTGAGCGAAAGAGGTACAGTAGTGTATCATGTTCATACAAAGTCAGTCCATTAAGTCTTGGAAGTAGCATATTGGTGGACCAAGTTTAAAATGCCATACATGTAACATATGTGGTCTGGATTTTCATCAAATGATTGCCATGTGACTGGGCATTATTTCTACTTTCTGAGTAGAAGTTCTAGGAGCCAGTCCACAGCTGGCCATACAAGGTGTAGATGCTAACAGATGCACCAAATAGGTTTTGAATGGAATCAGCAATGTTCAAATTTGATATTATTTAGTACTAAGTACCCTGCGCTGTCATCAATTCACACTATTTCTTTTTCAACCCAGCATTGGTAACCTCTTGAATTGGAAGTGTATATCATCTTCTATGCATAATGATCCCCCCATACACACCCAGTTGAATATCAAGGGCCATGGGATTGTTAATATATAAAATATTTATTTAGCGGCTTAATACAACATGTTTCTAAGCGCTTTACAATGCTAAACAACCAAACATACAAATCAGCTTAGAATAACAAATAATTTACTACAAATGCATACAGGGCCTACATAATCATTAATTCTGCTCCAAAAATAAATGAGTCTTAAGTTTCTTTTTGAAGATGTCAATGGAGGTGGAGGTTTGTCATGTTTTTAGAGATGTCAGTTTTTTGTCAAGCCCCACCGGAGGTGAGGGGAGACTAAGGATCGTCTGCGGCGTCTGTCCGTCAATCGTTCGTCTGTAACGCTATAAAAACTTGAATAACTCTGTACTCTGGGCTTCAATTTGAATCAAACTTGAAGGGAAGAATGGTCATACAAAGTTTTACCCTTTACCAAGTATGAAGGTCACCTCAAGGTTAAAGGTCACAGGCAGGGGTCAATTAACTTTTAGGGCCCATTACGTTTTTTAGGGCGCGTTTCGATTATGGTCCATAACTTTTTATCCATAAGTGTATTTGTGACCAAAACATGGATGGTAGATGTACCTTGGGGAGTTGATGGTCACCACAAGGTCAAAGGTCACAGGCAGGGGTCAATGAACTTTTAGGGCCCAATGCTAAGTTTTTAGGGCGCGTTTCGATTATGGGTCAACTTTTGATCCATAAGTCCGTTTGTGACTAAACTTGGGTGGTAGATGTCCCTTGGGGAGTTGATGGTCACCACACGGTCAAAGGTCACAGGCAGGGGTCAATGAACTTTTAGGGGCCCAATTGTTATGTTTTTAGGGCACGTTTCGATTATGGGTCATAAGTTTTTCAATCCGTCTCTTTGTGTCTAAACTTGGGTGGTAGATGTCCCTTGGGGAGTTGATGGTCACCACAAGGTCAAAGGTCACAGGCATCGGTCAATGAACTTTTACGGCCCAATGTTAAGTTTTTTAGGGTGCGTTTCGATTATGGACCATAACTTTTGATCCGTAAGTCTATTTGTGACCAAACTTGGATGGTAGATGTACCTTTGGGAGTTGGTGGTCACCACAAGGTCAAAGGTCACAGACAGGGGTCAATGAACTTTTAGGGCCCAATGTTAAGTTTTTAGGGCGCGTTTTGATTATGGGTCATTAACTTTTGATCCATAAGTCTATTTGTGACTAAACTTGGGTGGTAGATGTACTTTGGGGAGTTGATGGTCACCACAAGGTCAAAGGTCACAGGCAGGGGTCAATGAACTTTTATGGCCCAATGGTAAGTTTTTAGGGCGTGTTTCGATTATGGACCATAAATTTTGATCCGTAAGTCTATTTGTGACCAAACTTGGATGGTAGATGTACCTTTGGGAGTTGGTGGTCACCACAAGGTCAAAGGTCACAGACAGGGGTCAATGAACTTTTACGGCCCAATGTTAAGTTTTTAGGGCGTGTTTCGATTATGGACCATAACTTTTGATCCGTAAGTCTATTTGTGACCAAACTTGGATGGTAGATGTACCTTTGGGAGTTGGTGGTCACCACAAAGTCAAAGGTCACAGACAGGGGTCAATGAACTTTTAGGGCCCAATGTCAAGTTTTTAGGGCGCGTTTTGATTATGAGTCATAACTTTTGATCCGCAAGTCTGTTTGTGACCAAACTTGGATGGTAGATGTACCTTGGGGAGTTGATGGTCACCACAAGGTCAAAGGTCACAGACAGGGGTCAATGAAATTTTAGGGCCCAATGTACTGTGCATTTAATCATGACTCCTAACTTTTGATCCATAGGTCCATTTGTGAACAAAATAAAAAAAGGTGTGGTACGTTTGTGGGCGAGACACATTACGGCACTTGCCTTGTTATGTGATACGCTCATATTTTGTTCTGATCATTCAGTCGTTGTTGGAATAATTCACCCTTTGTATCTTTTGACACTTGGAACAAATGCCTTGCTCGAAATGGTTGCCTTGTGGGAGTCATATCTTATCCATGCTGTGAACCCAGAAATTTTCATGTTCATGAAGCTTTCACAGATTTTGCAATGAGCCAATATTTGCGCAACTAAAATGCAAGTGAGTGAATGTGCTTGTCTACTCAGTACGTTCAGTGCAGTAGCGATTCACCAAACTTTCATGACTTTCTCATGAATGTTTTTGGATTTACAGTACCTCACTGACATTGTATACGTGTTAGGTATGTCCATGCACCCCGTTTACCGTTGACTGGTGATACTGTAAGTATCTCTATTTATTTAATGACATAAATCTACTATAGTAGACGTGTTATCAGTTCAGTTTGTAATCTTTGAAAAAGAAACTGTCATTGCCAAGAGTAGATAACAAATGTGATTGTACACTAAAATTTGCATGAGTTGAGGTCCTTGGGATTGGAGAAAGTACTTCAACTTGAGCGATATTAGCCTCTCACGATAGTCTTATATGTTTGACTTGGATTTTTGTCTTTTTTTCTGTAACTTATTCAGTCCATGGTTATATGTTCATATGTGTTGTACTACTTTTGTTTCTAGGCATGTTCTTATTGCGTTTTGTCATTATTTAAGCGTGAATATTGTCTTTTAACTGTGTGCACTTCCCTTGAATTTCATTGATGAGTCATTAAATGGAAGTGCATTTTGAAAATGTGCTAAAACAAAACTTAGGTCGTTGGCCAAGCCTCTTTTTTGTTCAGGTTTGTTGACATGCTCAAGTGATATTGTTCCCATACATTGAAAGATAGAAGAGATAAACATCAATGACAAAATGACTTGTTTCCACATTCATGTCTTACATGTTAACAAAATGCGTATACAGTAGACCTCGCTTAAGTCGACAACTCGCTTAAGTTAACACGATAAAAAAGTCCCGATTTTTGCCTTTGTTATTCCTTGAAAATTTCGTCTTAGTCGACATTTATAAGTCGACAACTCATGTAAGTCGACCTGATTTTTGAGTGCCAACTGGGCTAAAATACGTGTTAATTCCCTCGTCTAGGTCGACATAATTTTTTCGCTCAAAATATTATCGCCATTCTCTGAAAAAAAAATTGTTTTCCCGCTCCGATTCGCAGCATTTCTACTCGGTAATTCGCTAGTGTACGGCGCGGTAGCGTTCGCGCCATGCGTCCATTGTCTTGTACGCCAGAATAGAAAGGGCATACACTCATTTACTAGTACGTTGGAGAATTACATGTACCAAAAGTAGTTCACTCTCCCCCTTTTCTCCTTCTCGTTATTCTCAAAACGCCCAAATTTTGTAAACCTATAGGTCCTCGTAGAGAATCATTATCAGAACATAAAATAGGTGTTTCCGTTTATCCGAATATTCTTATGTTGATTATTCCGAAGCGGTATTAGAAATCTGGTCCCATTTTTAGAAAATTGATTAAAATGCAACTACATGTAATTAAATGCAACTAAAAATCAAATGCAGGTGTATCAAATCATGTGCAACATTGCACATAAATGCAAGTGCGTTGCTGAAACGCTTGCGTTTGATAATCATAAATATGAAACTAGAAAATAGTTGTCTGAACCTGAAACTCAATTGCGTTTAAACGCAACTCTAAAAATCAAATGAAGTCCATCAAATCACGCGCAACGCTGCAGTTTTCGTAAGAAACTAGAAACTGCGTCTAAAAGCTTCTCTTAACATCTACGGAGATGCGTTATTGTTGAAAAGTCTTAGCATTATTTTTTATTTCGTGCGCAAAATTTAAAATTAAACGCAACTCTGAAAATCAAATACAATTGCAAGTCCATCATATCACACGGAACGCTGAAAAGACTTGCGTTTGATAATCATACGAAACTAGGAAATTTTAGGGAAATCTACTTTAAAAACTCTGTTGCGTTTAATCGCAATTCTAAAAATCAAATGCAAGTCCATCAAATCACATGCAACGCTGTGTTTAAACGCAAGAGCGTTGCAGAGAAGACTTGTAGTTTTTGTACGAAACTATAAGAAACTGCGTTTAAACACATCTCTTAACATCTACGGAAGTGCGTTATTGTTGAAAAGACTTGCATCATTTTTTATTTCGTACGCAAAATTAAAAATTAAACGCAACCCCGGAAATCAAATGAAAGTCCATCAAATCACACGGAACGCTGAAAAGACTTGTTTGATAATCATCCGAAACTAAACTTAAACTCAATTGCGTTTCAACGCAATTCTAAAAATCAAATGCAAGTCCATCAAATCACAAGCAACGCTGTATTTAAATCGCAAGAGCCTTGCAGAAAAGACTTGCGGTTTTTGTACGAAACTAGACATTGCGTTTAAACGCATAAAAATCTATACGGAAGTGCGTTATTATTGAAAAGACTTGCATTATTTTTTATTTCGTAACGGAACTTTCGCCATGACTGAACTTAAGTCTGCACTAGCAGGGGAAAGACATCGCAACATTTACACGTTTCAAACTACCGAAACGCATGCTGCTTCACGAAATGTCAATGAAAATATAGTAGCAAATTACAGTTCGTTATGCCGAAGGTTTAAATCTCAGACCAAAGTTAAATTATTCCGACGTTGGGAAGAGATTTGTTTTTACGAAGGTTAGTAATCCGAGAGATGTCATTCTTTTTATTTAAGACTGGCCCGCGCCGAACAGAGCGGTAATGTTGCGAATCGGAGCGCGAGAACAATTCATTTTCAGAGTGTGGCAATAGAAATTTAAGCAAAACAAATATGGTGACTTAGGGAAGGAAAATCACACTTCATATTTCAACTCAGTCGGCACTGAAAAGTTATCTCGACAGAATCATACGAATTCACACGCATATCTTCGCAGCAACGCATTTGAATTTAAATCGCAAGTTGCATGCAATTTGGGGAATATGCGTTTGATTTTTCAAATCAAATTCAAAACGTACAGTGTCTAGAAACGGACCCAGGTTTCCGATCCCGCTCTCTCAAAATCTCTCTAGAGATTTGGGAATTGTGCGTTGTCGTTACTAATCCGTGCGAGATTTATGCATGAACTAAAACATAATTGTTAATGTCAGTAGGTATGTTTTGGCGGCAAAAGGAGTAAGATTTGGGTAGCGATCCGCATCGTGATCTCACTCTGTATGGGGGAAATTAGATTTCATTTATAGGTCGACAAATTGACGACTTACGCGTAAGTCGACGTGTTTTTCTCAGTCCCGATTATGTCGACTTACGCGAGGTTGACTGTATATGAAAGATATTTCTCCATGCCTTCAAGTAATCGTACAAGCCACATTGTAACTATGCACTCTCACACACACACACACACATTATAATAATACATGTGCAGGCAATGCATACAGTATGTTATGGTACATACATACTGTACATACCATGCGACAGCGAGGCGATCCACAACACGAAGACTTCGTAAATGATGAACAGAGTGTTGGGTTTGGACAATATTGCATACAAATATTGACTTTTAAACATGAAAATGCCCATGAAAGTCACCTACCTTTCCGAGACAGTCCAAATACTGCCTCGTCAAGCCTGGTCTGAATGCTGAGTTTGCTCACTTGTTAAGCCTCAGAATCCTGTGACGAAACAGCTGTTTGGGGACAATTTGGTGAGGAAAGTCAAAGACATTCAGGAGGAACAAGGAGTAGCTGCTGGTGTTGTGAAAGGCCCCAAACCTTTCCCAGTTGAGAACTCCCGCCAGCAATACTATGGCTCAAGTTCCTTTTCTGTCATGGCACCCACCCTATGGAACACCTTACCCAACTCTGTTCGCACCGCACCAACACAAGAGACTTTCAAAACTAAACTAAAGACGTATTTATTTAATCAATACTTTGATCACTTTTCTTAATTTCTTTATTGTTGTTGTAGTCAGTTGTATTGTATTACATATGTATTTTCTAATTGTATTGTTATTATAGAAAATTTTGTAAAGCGCATAGAGACTTAAGTGTAACATGCGCTATATAAGCAGAATGTATTATTATTATTACAGGGGAAACTCGGTATAACGAACACTGCTATAACGAGATATCGGTTATAACGAGGAAATTTTCTCGGTCCCAAATTTCCTTCCACACAAGTCTATGTAAAATGCTACTCTTATAGCGAGATCGGCTATAACGAAATAACTGCTATAACGAGATAAATTTTGTGACTTCCAAACAAAGAAAAACATAGTAAATCAAACCTGCTATAGCGAGGTAAAGCAAAATGCCTTCGGTAGTGCTTTACTTCGCCTGTGCTATCATCTTCCGAGATTATAAAGCTTGATGCGTCTTGTACACACATAATCATTTTCTTCAGTGCACTCCAGCTAGCACTGCATGTTGTACGTGTGATGTGTGTGTGTGCACGCACACTGTATGCAGAAAATGTGGTGGGACGGCCATGTGTATACATGACATCATCATGACGTTTAGCAGGTGTGAGGCAATCTGATGCCGTGATTGGCCTTCTACTTTGGGAATTCCCCGTCTTCACACACACACACACTCAGTCATAATGTACAGAATGTGTCACACACACACACAGCATTGTGCAGACCATATTCAAGCTTTCCACACAACACACACCCATACGATAACCACATACCAATCCACAGACGATCTTGATACAATCGCAAGCTATATAAATTTACAAATTCAAACATCTACAATTAATGAGAAACACATTCTTGATATTGGATTTCCTTGGCGAAAAACATCTTCTTACCCATAAAGGTGAGTAATTCCCTCACACACAATATCAAGTTATCAGTATTGATTGAAATATGATGGGTAGTCCCACATGTGCAAATTAATGTCTTTATTTTATGCCTTCTTTTATGCCTACTGATATAACGAGATATCGGCTATAACGAGGAAAATGACTCGGTCCCGACCATCTCATTATATCGAGTTTCCACTGTATTATTCACACTTGCAGTCGTAGTTTCAGTATCACCCTTCCCGCAAACAGAATAAGACTCGGTCCCAAAGAATGAGATCAGCGAGGTGGACCAGACCATTCCTCCAGTCAGGGTCAGTGCAGCAATGATGGGTGGAAAACTAAAACTATTCTTTGACAAATGGAATAACATGACTTCAGACTCGTACAATTTGAATGCTGGATACAAACTCGAATTTGATCCCCAAAATTTCTCCACTTTTAGAGAAAAAGGGTTGTATAACTTGTCTCGCAGTTCAGAGCTCAACAGTCAGATAAGAAGAGATTTCAAACCTCTTAACTACATGTACTAAGAATATCATGCTACATCGCACCGATTGATCTGCAAGATGCATACTATTCAGTTCCCATCTATCCATCATAGAGAAAGTACTTGCGTTTCTATTGGCAAAGTAAACTGTACTAATACAAGAACCTTCGTAATAGTCTACCCGGCTTCGGACAGAAGGGCATGCAGTTATGCGATACAACCATTTGAGACTCTGATAATTGGGAGATCAAAGGACGCTACCTAATTCCAAAGGGCTGTTTCAGCTTCCACCAATATATTAACAGAGTTTGGGTTTGTAATTCACCCTGAGAAGTCAGTACTTTGCCCAGGTCAAGACTGGAGTTTCTTTTGGTTTCATTTGGATACCACAGTAGATCGATGCATACTGTAAAAGTGGTTTCTTTCATGTACAGATACTTTCGCGGTTTCCATCGGTGCCAACTTTTTCGCGTTTAAATTCATGGTCAGCAAAAACTGTTTTTATTTTGCACATGAAAACCCAATCTATAATCCAATTATTCTTTTATTTATTAAATAGAAATTAGAATTAAATGCAGGCTTACCTGAAATTCCGTCTCCTGAGTACTTTATGACATGCTTGTACCTACATTGCGCGGTATCGCTGTGTGTGTTGACCATCAATACACTTAAAGGACAAGTTCACCTTCATAGACATGTGGGTTGAGTGAATGCAGCAATATTCGTAGAACACATCAATGAGAGTTTGAGCAAAATCGGACAATCTGTTCAAAAGTTATGAATTTTTGAAGTTTCTGCTAAGTCGCGGCTGGATGAAAAGACTACTATAGCTTGTGATGTCACATGAGTACAACGATATAAAGAAAGAATAAAGAAAATTCAACATATTTCCATTTTTCTCGCATAACTAAAAAACACTCGACTTCTCTCTTTCAGAAGGCAGGGGGAATAATATTACCCTTAACATACGTCAGTAGCAAGTCGAAGAAATGTCCACTTTATTCAAAAAGTAAAGTTTTGTGAAATTCTCTTTTTATTTTCCTTATATAGTTGTACGCATGTGACATCATGCACTGTAGTAGTCTTCTCTTCCAGCAGTGACTGCACAGATACTTAAAATATTCGTAACTTTTGAACGGATTGTCCCATTTTCCTCAAACTTTCACTGATGTGTTCTACTAATATTGCTGCATTCTCTCAATCTTTATGTATATGAAGGTGGACTTGTCCTTTAATGCGCGGAATCTTCGTGTGTGCATGTGCGCAATAGCGTTGCCACTAGTGGCGAGTTCAAAACATTTCCTTGTGTGGTTAATTTCGCGCGACTTCTCAAAACATTTTGGCATGGTGTTGAATTTGCAGTTCAGCCTCGAAGCGCGAAAAGCACGAAAATAAAACCACCACGAAAGAAACCACTTTTACAGTATTACTTTGCCACGGGAAAAACTAGATGACATTTATGGGGTTTGCACTGTTACATATTCGATGATTCAGTCTCGATACAGTGGTTTACGATCAGTCAATGTAGGTAGATGGTTACAACAACGCTGTCCATGCACATCAATTACAGTCATGCATTTCACTCAAAATGATCCATGCAGACATGTCATCTTAGGTTGCTTCGATTTTATTACTCATGATCAGTGCTTCTTTCCTTCACTCCAGCTCAGTGCGGGTCTGAACTATCGTGAGAATCTGTCAGAGCCGCACAGGTATCATGGGGAATTTAACTTTATTAGCAGCATACATTTTAGACTTGAATCATATCTGGTCAAGGGTTATATGACCTGTCTGCTATAATGCAACATGTTGAACCTAGATTTGAACAGCTTTGAAATTAAGTTAGGCCAAATATATCTATGATACATGTATATCTGGTTTTAGAGTTTACAAAAATATTTTTTCTGGCACATTAAAAATATCTCTTGCACATTCATTCATTTCATTCATTTATCTTTTCCATTTCCAGCAGAAACATATTAACATTTTACAAAAATTGAATGCATAAATTACGTCACAATGTAAAATAAAGAAATGTATAAGACTGCAGAATGTTGAAAGTGTATGGAAATGCTGGAAACGGGGAGGAATGCTAAAAAGCAATGTAAATTTTGCCCCAAGACCATTATGTGTGCAAATTCAGTGACACAACACTTGCTCTTTTGACATTTGCTCTGTTTCTATTTTTCTCCAAGGACTCTTGGTTAGGGTTACAGTTGTGATAGGGTTTAGGTTTAGGTTGATGTAAAGTTTAGGATTAGGGTCAGGATTATGTTTGTGGCTGGAATTTATGTTTGACTTAGTGTGCAGATTTTTTTTTTCCTCCAAGGACTTAGGATTAGGGTTGTGATAGGGTTTAGGTTTAGTTTGATGTCAGGTTTAGGATTAAGGTTTGGGTTATGTTTGTGGGTGGAATTTATGTTTGACTTAGCATGCAGATACATTGTATTTAATAGGAGCAATTGTCGCAGGAGCAAATGTCATGGAACCGCCAAATTCATGATCACTGCTCGAAAGTGCGAAAGTAGTTTGATCCACAATATTTTGCCATGATTTATTGCCATTACAATTCTGTTACCATAAAGCCCAGTTTTCTAAAAATGAACAAATATGTCATGCACATCTTCATTCCACACCAAATGTGCCATATTTAATGACTGCCCACTGTTGACTTAGAAACAAGCTCTTGCAGCAAAACAAGAAGTGGATTTATTAACTTTTGTCACAAAATACATTTAAAAGTACATTTCGCATTCCCTCTTGACCAGTGTACTGTATACGCCAATATTTTTGCGTACACATATTTTCGCGAATCACAGTATCAGTGGCATTTTTGCGTGTTGTTAAATTCGCGATTGATACTAGTATAGGTAGTAGTAGGGTCTACTGCCAAGCCCGAGAAACACTTGCCAACGTACACGTACTCGTAACGTTTTTCCATTTGCATTGTGACTTCCCAAATGTGAAAATAGAAAAGACACAGTAGAAGATTTATAAAATGAAACAATTACGGGAACTTGCAGTGAGACATTCACACACAGCATTCACAAGTACTCAGTAGGCCTACCTACCAAATGTTGCAACAAATAGACAAAGTTTCAGAGCTGTGCTAGTGCTAGCGAAAGTCTTACATGCATCCTATTATTCACGGCCCTGTCGCTGTACATACACAAGTGTCGCGCTAGCGCACGGTGTCTGGTCGGGCTAACATGCATCCTAACCAGCGCACACGGCATCTGGTCGGGCTACATGCATCCCTAGGCCTCACCCATCAACCACGTCGAGCCGGTGTTCGTTCGCGTAGGGTAACGTAGCACGGAGATTGCACATTTTTAATGCATGTTTAGCATCGTTCTGCACTTCCACAATTGGTCGCACTGTAGCGTAGGTACTAGTAATATAGTATGTGTACATACTGTACTGGCCGGTGTAACAGTCGCGTTCTGGTCCAGCCAGCATTGGATGCATTTTGTCATCAATTTGTACATAAGGTATGACGGGGTAATATTTTCGCGTGTCTTTAATTTCGCGATCAGCCCGAAGCTCGCGAAACTCGCAAAAATAAAACCCTTGCGAAAATAACGGCGTATACAGTATATTTTTCCAGAAAATTAGAACTTCTATTATGTAGGTAACGGAAATTTGTAACAAGCCTTTAATCATTTGTGTGCTATGGCAACATAGTTTAACAAAAAATCTTGATTTGAAAAAAAAAATCGAAAAAAAATGGACCCATCATTTTTCTGCAAAATCTTCAACTAAATCTTCAAAATACATATACATACAGTGGTATATTGACATACATGTAAATGTAGTGACACAAATATGCTAACAAAATTAATCTCTCAACTGCAAGTAGACCTTAATTTCTTACTACCTTTTGAAGTCCCACATGTATGCATTGCATATAGCAACCTATGGGTGTCTGCTTTGACAAGATTTTGTTGTAAAGCAATTATTGTTTTCAATGTAACAGGGTTCACTGTTACAAAATTCCTTTGCTTTGCAGAGAACCAATGCCTTTGACACATCAAGAAAATTTTTCCTTTCCTTTGAAATTCAGTGCAGAGCCAAGGGATGTAACACTTTTTCAGTTCATATTCAGCACTTGGAGATATCAGTAGGATGACTTGAGTTCGCTTGCAGCAGACTCATCTATAAACCAATGTACTGTTCCTTCAGAGAGTTTGACCCTGGCAGCTGGAAGGGGTGGGTCATCCTTGCCTTCTAACACCCTCTGAAAGACAAAGAAGTGAGGAACTGACATGAGTAACATTGTTTGGTGTAAATTTACATTTGTATGTCATACAAACAAACAAAACAAACCAAACTCTGAGAATACAATGCTTGGCTTGGAGGAGAGAGAGTACAGTGAAACCCCATTATAACGAGTTAGGTTATAACGAGGAACCGCTTATAACGAGGTGATCGCGTCGGTCCCATTTTCCTTTGTGTGTAAACCTATGGCAGAACGAATCGGTTATAACGAGTTCGGTTATAACGAGGACAATTTCAGTAAATCATGATAAAGAAAAACATGAGCAATTTGATCGGATATAACAAGGTTCCTTTTCTTGACTAAATTGCCGCTTTCAAACACGCGACAAACGAAACATTGAAAACCGAATTCACGCTATCCACGTCTTTTCCCGTTTTGCAGAGAACCGTTCCTTCCGTGTTTCCTTCTAAATCATGCGATAAAACACAGGAATGCCTTCCGATGCTCCTACTAAATTACTGAACATAATCATTCGATTTTCTTTTTCGTGAGAAACGCGTTCGTGATATTAGGTCAGACCACAGCGCAACGAGAAAAAAATTAGATAACGCATTCAAAAACTTTTCATGTAGCGACACTTGTGGCCAAAAATGGACAATTGGAATGCGTGTGAAGCTCATCATTATATCCTTTCCAATTTTAGTTCCGACTTCCAGTTCTTTTGCTGGTTAGCAAATATGAGTTTGGATGATTAAATGCGAAATAATGAAATCATCGCGATTCCGCCGTGTGACAGTAGCTTTAAAATTGTTGAATAACGCATGTTTACCTACTTAATCGGTGTTTAGAAAAAGAAACACACGCATTGATTAGTTTGAATAGATCTGGATTTGTTCATTATCATTTAACAAATGATGAAATATGAGTGTGCATGATTAAAGCAGAAATAATTTGTGAAATCATCGCGATCCCGCCGGGTGACAGTACAGCGTAAGAATAGTTAAATAACGCATATTAACCTATACTTAATCGGTGTTCAGAAAAAGAAACAAACGCATTTATTAGTTTGAATAGATCTGGATTTGTTCATTATCATTTAACAAATGATAGTTTGAATATGAGTGTGTATGATTAAAGCCGAAATAATTGATAAAATCATCTCGATCTCGCCGAGTGACAGTAGCGTAAAAATAGTTGAATAACGCATGTTAACCTACTTAATCGGTGTTCGGAAAAAGAAACAAACGCATTCAACAGTTCAAGAACGGATGTACAAGCGAAGAGATTTTCGGAAGAAAATAAAGAACGCATTTTTAAACCCTTCGGGCGAAACGATCATACATTGTATAAAATTACAGCCGAAATGATTCATGAAATTATCGAATTCCCGCTGGGCACCAACAGCGTAAAATACCTCGCAAGTTACGGTAAACAACGCCTGTATGTTACTCTGAAATCATCGCGATCTCGCCAGGTGACAGTAACGTAAATAGTTGAATGACGCATGTTAACCTAAATCAGTAAAAGGAACAAACGCATTTATTAGTTTGAATAGATCTTGGTTTGTTCATTATCACAATTCTAACACTGCATTTCACAATGAAGATTTTTCTTTCTTTCAGAATGGTCTATACCAGGTACAGATTTGCATAAAAGGATGACAACCTTCCACATTCAATCCTGTCGCATATTTTTCAAGAACGGTTGTACAAAACCCGAAGAGATTTTTCGGAAGAAAATAAAGAAAGCATTTTTAATCCATTCGGGCGCAACGATCATACATTATACAAGATTACAGCCGAAATCACTCATGAAATCATCGCATTCCCGCTGAGCACCAACAGCGTAAAAATACCTCGCAAGTTACGGTAAACAATGTTTGTATGTTACTCTATTTGCGCTGGTGTTTAGAAAAAAACTTAACAAACAAGAATTACAATAAAGAATTAACTCATTTCAGCCCCTATTTCTTCGTCCAAATCACAAATAATTTCCCTTTATTCTCTCAATGATAATGATCCATAATTGTGTAATAACAACGCAAAGGATGTTCTTAAGTTTCGTTGATGGGTATATGATGTCGTGCTTATGTTTTTCTTTCTTTTTGATGCGTACGGTTATAACGAGGTACCGGTTATAACGAGGTAATATCGCCGGTCCCACGGACCTCGTTATAATGGGGTTTCACTGTACTGACACAGAGAACATGACACATTACTTCTCTGCACACTTATCAACTCGCTGATAAGGAATACAGTACAGCTCAATTTTCCAGTCACTGCCCCATGTCTTCTAACGCCATTCAATTCATGCACTTTAATGTGATTTGAAAAGGGGGATGTTATTGGTACACCGTACAATAATGATAATGATAATGAATAACATTTATATAGCGCTTAATACTGACGTTTCTAAGCGCATCAATCCGGGAAAAAAAATATATATAATATATAATAGTACCGGTACATCGTATTTCCCTACCTTGCTTCATTCATTACAAAAAGCCAGTTCACAATAAGCTAATGTGCACATAGGTACATTGTAGAAATGACCCTTTTTTTTTTCTCAGTTGATTAGGCGATTTACTCACTTTCAAAACATCACACTGCATACTTGGCTTGCCTGATGTGACAAATCTGAATGTATGGAATTCATGCTCAAAAAACAGAAGGAATTTTCATTTATATCATCCCGGCATTCACAAGTACCAAGTTTGCTTAATTTAAATAATCTTGTAATTAAGCAAACGCAAATCAATTTTCTAATCAAGTAAATTTGCTGTCTGAATGGAAACTGAAATTGTGGAGGGTGATTTGAAACAAAAAAATTACAATTAAGTTTCAAATCAGTGTTTTTCAATTAAGTTTCACCAGAATTAAGCAACGAAACTAGCGTCTGAACGTGATTGACCTCCAATTGATTTTTTTTTTGACCCATCAACCACTACTACTTTCAGAGAAAATCTGCACCACTACACAGGCTACAAACAAGAGTGATTGATGGGCACTGGGAAAGAAGCCACACCTCCCCTCCTCGCACTGAAAGACTCAAAACCGCAGAATCTGCAAAGCTCCTTTCTGTGTGTGAACAGACTGTGATTTGAAACTTAATCGCAAACAAGTTTGTAATGAAGTTTGTAATTAAGCAACTTGGTACATGTGAAAAGACCCCAGATGACCAGAATGGTAGGATGTCAATTGACACTTCAACAGGCATCTGTCTTGTTTTGTATTGAATGTATTTTTCTATAAATTTTGCCAAATACTGTATCAAGCTTGCTGTCAGGTGGATGTAATAGGAAACACCATTCGAAAGGATTACATTAACTAGAGCACTCGCACAGGAGACCCATTTGAGCACATGTATCCCCCGAACCCGTCTCCCATACCCATCTGGATTAATTTTTAGGCCAGAATGTTGTATAATATGGCAACTGTCGCAGGATACAATAAAATCCGACCAGAAATGAGGCTAGTAGTAGCACAAACAAGGAATATGACATGTCATCCTATAAAAGTTTAAACAATGAGAGCGCTGGCAATGAAAACTTTTGTTACCTAGAATAACTCCCCATAAACCCCCTAGCAAGTTTGAATAAAATCCGACAACAAATGTGGCTGATGATAGAGCATGCACAAGAAATGTGACTGGCATCCAAGTTGGAGCACTGAGGGCACCACCACCACAAACTGTTGTCTCCTACATGTACATGTAAAATGACCATCCGTTCACCGATCCTTAGCAAGTCTGAATAAAATCCCATGAAAAATGAGGTTACATGTAGTATAGCGCATACAAGAAATATGACATGGCATCCTTAAAAGTCCAAACAATGAGGGCGCTGTCAATGGAAACATTTGTTACCTAGAATAACCCCCCACAAACCTCCATAGCAAATTTGAATAAAATCCGATAAGAAATGTGGCTCATAGAGCATATACCAGAATGTGAAATGGCCTCTATGTCGGAAGACCGAGGGCGCCATCACCACAAACTGTTGTGTCCTTCATGTAGAATGACCACCCATACACCTCCTTAGCAAGTCTGAGTAAAATCCAGTGATTAACAATCAAGTTATTGCCTAAATAAGCATTTTTGCAAATTTTGACATGATCAGGGTGACCTTTGACCATGTATGATATGGAACAGTGAGGGCAGCATTATCAATAGGTATAAGTGTATAGATTTGACTATAATACATTTACATACCAAATTTGAAAAAAAAATCGGTCAAGAAACAAGGCCAGTGTCGCACATACAAGCAGACCCTGTTAAATTTACCTTTTCAGATATAAAGACGGAACAAGCAAGGGCGCCATCACCAAAAACAATAGGCGTCTTTGCAAATTACCATAATACACCTTCATGCCAAATTTGAAGATGATCGAAGAAGAACTGCAGCCAGTAGAGCGCTCACAAGAAAATCTCTGCGGCGGACGCGGTGCAACGAGGCCAAATCCACAGTATCCTCCGAACTCTGTCCGGGGGATACAATTATCATTACATTCCTGAGCTGCTGATCTCAGTGAATTTAAAAAAACCAACATGCCTAATTTTACAGTGACCTTTTTTTGCTCATGTGCAAAGTGAAACCAAGGAGGTTCCAGAGATGGAGTTACAACTGACTATAATTATTCAATCAGCTGTCAGTTTTCTATGGATGGACAAAAGAATTCCACAGGTGCATTTGTGCCTTTGATGTTCGATGCTTGAAGGCGCCATCTTTCTGAGCAATCTGAAGATTCATTTTTAACGCTAACATAATATCGGGTATATGCTGCTCGTTTATATATCAAATGCAATGAAATTTCACCTAATGATAAAGCATATAAGACAAAAGTCAATTCCATTCGAAAATATGTGCAAAAGTGTAAATCTGAGCTGTATTTTGTGAAAGTGTTTTAAATTCTACCCTCATGGAAAGCCGGTTTTATCACTTTTCTCCTTATTTCAGCAAAATGAAACTAATATGGTATCATCTTCAATAGTTCTTTATAAATTAATATGTCAGACTAGCGTAGAGACACGTACAGTCGAGTAATTTTGATATCTATTTCAGCAATATTTGAGCAATTTCTATTCGCGCACCCCCGTGCCTTTACCATTGTCTAATGCCCATCATTTCTAAGTAGGGATAGCGAAAAGTAATTTCCGTATCTTCCTTGGAAAGTGGCTGGTGAAATGCAATGAGACACGAGTCAATTGTCTTTGCATCTGAGCGGCAGATCCAGTTTGACACATACAGTTGTACTTCAAATATTTTTGAGTGGCGGCTTCGAGCATGGGATCAAAGCGAATAAGACTGTTGTGACTCCATTTCTCAAATCTCCTTGGTGAAACTGTAGACTGTTTAATATGAGTGAAATACGGATGGTGGAAGGGAGGGGAATGATTGAGGATTCACAACCAGGTGCACATCTCAACTTCCACTTCTACTATGCTTGTCATAGGAAGCAAGAACATCCCCCCCCCCCCACACACACACACACGATGTTTACATTCATGTAGACCACAATATAAACCGAGTAAAATATTGGATGCTTGAAATGTAAGTTTTTATCAGTACATGTTTACAAAATTACTATTCAACATGCTCTTAAACACAAACATAAACAAACAAAACGATATTCTCACATGCAAGTTGTGCTAGGGTTTTGTAAAGGAACATTAAAACTGGTCATGTCGTGTGAGTTCATGTATAATTTCATTACAACCCATGGCCAATCATTCGTACAAGATATATCTTAAAGGGATGGTACAGTATTGGTGGAGATGAGAATTGGGCTTTTAACTTTTTGCGCGATACAAAGAAAACACTTATGATATACACTGTAGTACTTGATGAAAATCGGATTTGGAATGACTGGAACATCAAAAAACAAAGTAAAACAAAGCGATCGTAATAAAGTGTGGGTCCCACACTTCATTAGAATCGCCCTTTTTTGGATATCTCAGCCATTTCAAAACCAATTTTCATCAAATAAACGTTGCATTCCTCATAGAATTACATGCTCTTTCATATTTCATAAGAGGTTTCTCATTATCTCACCGAAAAATGTTAGAAACCTGAAATTAGGTCTCAACCAAAACTATATGATCCCTTTAAAACAGAAAAACCTTGCAGTATATAGTATCTACGGTTTGCTTGCATGTGGGTATTGTTTGCCCCTTTTTGTCTGTTTCTGCTTAGTTGCTCTTCCATAGCACTAATATGGCTTTCACACATTTCATTTTTTTTTTTTCTAACCTGGAGGATGACTGCCTTTCCGGCACCGGCTGAAGCAAACATGGCACTCCTGGCAGCGTTTATCACAGGGTATGTCAGAGTCACTCGACAGGGCGGGGGTTTCGGCGAGTCAGAAATAGGTGCCACAATTAGAGATGTCTCCTGATTTTTTATTTTTTATTTTTAAAGACATGTAAATGATAAAATTTTGTTACAGAGTTACACACTATAAAAACTTTCACACAAACACAAATCCATGTTATTACAGACACATCTGTGAAAAAAGAAAATTGAGCCATTAAAAGTACATGTAGTTCCACACAAGGTCACACAATTACATTCTTGTCAACATACAATGTGCTGATCTATGTAATGTATTTTCCTATGTATCTATAATGAAAATATTGACAATCTTGTCAACATACAATGTGCATTATAACTGATCTATGTAATGTATTTTCCTATGTATTTTATATATATAGACATAAGTATTATACAACACACCATATCATTTTTGGAAAGAAAAGTGGCAATGTCACATGACATCTTGTTTAATTCCACTCTTTATGAATAACAGAGATTTCATCAAGTGCAACAAATACTTCATTGCCAAAAACTGGGAAATTTATAACATGCAATGACAATAAATGGTGTAATATGATAACTGTATATAGCTCTCCTTTACATTTTCTCCAATATGCATTTAAACAAAGACACATGATAAAATGACATCACAGATACTTACATTTAGTAACATGTGCCCTGGAAAAAGGGAGCATGTGTGGCCGTCAGGGCCCATTCCTAGTACCAGGAGGTCAAACACTGGCAAACATCCCCCACTACTTGCAGGAACTTTCTTCACCACCTCTGCATAGTCCTTGGCTGCATCTTCAACAGACATGTCTGGCTTGATGCCATACAATTGACTCTCTTGAAGGTTGGTTTTTCCAACTAGTTTTTCCTTTAACAGTGATTGGAAAAATTCCACAGGTAAGACACTAATGCATGAGAGAATTCCATTGGCAACAATGTCTAAATTGTACAAGTTTGTCCATTTAGGTTAAAATCACAAGAAAATCTGTCTTCAAAGAAGCAATGTGCATTAATGCATAATCAATTCAAATGGCCATGCACAATCTAAGTACAAGGGGAAAACACTAAATTCATCCACCTTGTCCTTGAGCTTAGTTTAGCCATTTGTTTCTCTTAGCAATTCATTTGACAAAGTACATGACAGACAAGTTGTTTCTCTGCTTAATGGTACAGTGTACAATATAGTACATAGTCAATCAAAAATGTTCACTGGCATATGTGAAGTACAGGGACCAGGGGGGAAGGGTGTGGGAGGGGATTCCCCTCCCCCTGCCACAGTAAGGAGCTTTAGCATTATTAGGCTGGAAATCAGGGGATGTGATTTAAATATCGGGCATGGTGATTAAAATACCGGGCACTAATGTTGTGACTTACTCTAATTACAAACAAGATTGTCCCAATTTTTTTATTTTTTTTTTAGAAATGCATGCGTGTGTGTTTGTTGTCCTGTGTGCGTGTTTGTTGGTTGTTGTTATTGTTGTTGTTTGTTTGTTTGGTTGGTTGGTTGGTTTTTGGGGTGTTTTTTTGCTGGGGGGGGGGGGGGGGGGGGGGGGGGGGTGGGGAGCAGGGGGTTGTGTCCCTGCTGCGATGCGCCCGCCCCGTAAGCGACTGGGTTGTGTATACTCAGTAGTTACCTCAAGGTTACCCTAACTGCGACCAGCAGCCCGAACGCTTAGCGTTTGGGCTCCCACACGGTACCGGTGCACCACCACCACCGCTCTCGACTCCACAGTGCAATGGGGCGCCCCGGGGCCGGGGTTACCAAAGGCTAAATCCTCGGTGAAAACAACACCAGTCGAGTCAACGGTACATGTTTACTTTGTCTTTAAATTGTATCAACCTGGTGTTACCTTGTAAATTCTGTATGTGCTGTCAGCGTGGTCAAAAGGAACATGTCTCTCATCGCAAAAGAAGATGTGCCATTTTTCCCAATGGATGTCGGTCAAATGGGGTAGTCCGTCACCCAGGAAGTTGGCCACGCTGCCCCCGGACACGCCTATATAAAATGCCCCACGATTCGCAATGGCTTCTCTGCTTGCCTCAGCCACAAATGAGCACACTGCATCTGGAATTTTGCTTGTTGGCAAGATGTGTACCTTCTTGGAGTCCATCTTCGTATAGGTCAAATATCATTTGACTAGACGTTATGACGTACGTGTTCTAACTCAGCTTCTGAGCTGTGTCTGATGTAGGCTGGACCACTCTTTGGGCAGAACGCTCATTCAATGCCCAATGTATGAAGCTCCGACCTTTTTACCTGTACGTAGGCTAGGCCTACTTGGGATTGTACCTGCGCACGGCCTGCGCTGCGATCCTGGCACGAGTTGGTACAAGTGCCTGCGCTTTTCGGGCTGCGTTTTTTTTAAAGACGGCACAGATTGGGGCATGGCGCGTGTTAAACCTATGGGAAAAACGTTGGGTTAGGGTTTTTGGTTATGGTTAGGGTTAGGGTTAGGGTTAGGGTTAGGGTTAGGGTTTGATGGTTAGGGTTAGGATTAGGATTAGGGTTAGGTTTAGGCATAGGGTCCCCGATAAATTTGTAGTTTCCCCAATCTGTGCCGTCTAAAAAAAAACACGCTTTCGGGCTCGCACCATTATATTAGCAAATGTATGGAACGCGGAAAGAACAACCTTGAGTTGATCGCGTACAGAGAAAATAGGCTAGTACATATAGGCCTAGTAGGCCTGTGTACTCTTTGTAACTCAGGGATCGGTGACGAATCTCACTTTGTTCCTGTATTTATCCAAAAAAAGAACTTCCCTCTTTGACAGTGGCGTATCTGGGGGGGGGGGGGGGGGGGGACAAGGGGGGCACGTGCCCCGGGCGCCACTCCATGGGGGCGCCAAAAGTGAACAAACAAACAAACAAACAAACAAACCTCGCCGGACCGGGGGGGGGGGGGGGGGGGGGAGGGAGAATTGGAGAATGTTTTGTAAGCTGAAATACAAAAAATTTCGGCTCTCTCGCTCGCCAAAATTTATCCCCCCCCCCAAAAAAAAAAAAAAAGAACAAAAGATAAGAACAAAACGTGATATACAAATTTCGGCCCATTCGCGCGTAATTATTTAGAGTATTTTTTTCAAGTCCTCTGTTGGTATAAATCGTTATCTATAAGGCCGTCACTATATCTTATTAGAATTGTAAGATTTAATAAGCAAAAAATGACAAGAATTCCATGTTTTGTAAGCTGAAATACAAAAATTTTCGGCTCGCTGCGCTCACTCGCCAAAATTTATCAAAAAAGAAGAAGATAAGAACAAAACATGATGATGACGCAAACAAAATGACAATGTCTATTGTGTTCACACATGTCATTTCATATTATTAGCAGGCAAAATGTTACACGGAGCAGCGACTGCAATTTCTTTCGTTCTGAAGCTATAGCCGATTGGATCAAAAGAGGGCGCCAAAGGTTTCGAACATACGGGGGGGGGGGGGAGCGCAAAAAAACCAAATCTAACAAGATAAGAACAAAACGTAATGATGACGTGGAAATATACAAATTTCGGCTCACTCGCTCGTACTAATTTAAAGTATTTTTTCAAGTCCACAGTTTGTTGGTATAAATCGTTATCTATATAGGGCCGTCACTATATCTTGATTAGAATTGTAAGATTTAATAACCAAAAAATTACAAGAATTCCATGTTTTGTAAGCTGAAATATATACAAAAATGTTCGGCTCGCTTGCTGCGCTCGCTCGCCAGAAGTTATCACAATTTATTACATTTAAATCACCCTCAAAAGACCCCTTAAGTGCTTGAAAAAGCATATCATGTGGACTTTTTTAAAAGTCCGTACTGGGATGGGGTTGAGGTTGAACACTTTTTCAGAAATTTGGGGCGCAATTTTCGCGCATGCTTCGGGCACCGTTTTCCCTAGATACGCCACTGCTCTTGGAATCCTCTCTAAATGTTTTAGTGAGTCAAAACACATTCACAATGCATCCTCTCTTCCAACCTCATTAGATGACATGAAAAACTTAGCTGCCTCGAAACTGAAGTGATTTATCTCATTTCTATTTTGCTTTTGCCATTGTTTGCTCTTTTGCTCTTTTTCTTGTTGTTGTCTAATGTGTTATCTTGTTTATAGCGTAGTGCACGTTTTCATTATTAGTTACTAGTATCCCTTGACATAATGATGGTGTTCTCGACAACGGCGTAAATCCTTACCGAGGAGAGGAGTGCATGGGGGATGATCGGCCATAATTATGTCACCATCACTACAATCACGATTACGAACCCACAACCGGACCGGCGCAACGCGGGGAGGGGTTGAGCTTGGTCGGAGCTGCCCCCCCCCCCCCCCTCACACACACACACACACACACACACACACACACACACACTCACGTCTTTACAGGGATCGAATGTTTGTATCCCTCACTTTCATTGCATGAAATAGGTGGAAAGGAAGTGGCAGCAAAAATATGAAGATTTTGTTTCTTGTTTTTGTTTAGAGAGTAGTTCGCATAATATATATACCCTTCTTTATAATGCTAGTTATGATGACCTTCTGGATCATCTTGAACTACAATCCCTTGCAGATCGTCGCATTGAAATCCTGTCACGATTTGGTTATCCGCACGACACTGCCATCTCTTGCCACTGTCGCGCAGCATGTTGAAACTGGTCGTAATCTATAAGAAACGATCATCATTTGGCTTTGCCACGTTGTAGAACACAGCGTTACCAGCGATCTGCAGTGCCCTCTTTAGTTCGTCTGTTTAATTCAACTCATTAGTTGTTGTTTTTTTCTTGTAAATGTGAAATATGATTTGCAAGATCGCTCTTAAGATCCGCATGATGTAATCGTAGAAAGGATCATTATTTGATTTTACCATGTTGTAGAACACATCGCTACCAGCGATCTACAGTGCCCTCTCTAGTTTGTTTGCTTAATTCAATTCATTAGAATTGTTTTGTAAAAATATGAATGTTGAAACTGGTGCGAGATCGCTCTTAAGATCCGCGCTATGTAGTCTTAGAAATGATCATTATTTGGTTTTACCATGCTGTAGAACACAGAGCTACCAGCAATCTACAGTGCCCTCTTTGGTTTGTCTGCTTAATTCAACCCACTAGAATTGTTTTGTAAATGTGAAATACCAGGGGCGGATCCAGGGAGGACCGCAACTGGTGCACGCCCCCCCCCCCTTTCATTTTTTGTTGAAACAAAAGAAATAAAACGAAAAAAATGGGGGAGGGGTGCGTGCGCCCCCCTTTAATTTTGTAAACGCGCCCCCTCTTTACGAAATTCCTGGATCCGCCCCTGAATACGCATTGCATTCTTTCTTTTTCTGTGGTCTGTTCCATCCTATCAGTTTCTCCCTCTGTTTCTTTCTCTCTTTGTCCATCCTCCGTTCATTTCGACACTTTTTCTTTCAGTTTTCCCCCTTTTTTTCTTCGTTCTTTCGTCAGTATCGAGCTCAATTACAATTGAAATTTGAATTCTTGGAAATTTCGTCAGGAAGTTTTCACTTCAAGCATTTTTTTTTTGTTTGTTTTAATAGTAATGAATAATTTCATGGTTTAATCATAATTCTTTAAATAAGAATGGTTGAATGCATTGTATACTGTTGTTGGCAATTGCTATAGCATTCGCTCGGTCACATCCCTCATGTTATGTAGCGTTATCCGCATTGTGATTACCTCCTATGTTATGCTCTTCTTCTTTTCTATTTTTTTTTTCTAAATGCACATGTGGCACTACGTATGTGTACTTCATATGTGTAACTCGTTGCTGCTGGTGATGGTACTTTTTTTATCTGTAATCAATTTGAAAGATTTATCTAAGCTCTTTTTTACTTTTTCTCCCTCTCTGTTTCATTTTGTTTTACCCCTTCTCTTTGATTTCTTCGTTCGTTCCCTCTCGATCTATATGTTGCTGCTATCCTTTCATTATTTTATTCGCTTTCACACCTGTTCGCGAATACTTATTCACACCTGTTCGCGAGTACTTATTTTTCGCTCTGCTCCGCTTTGTTTCCCTCCTTTTCATGATCCCTATGCTAGTCTCTTCTCTCTCCCTTTCTCTCTTTTTTCTGGTTGTCCTCTTTTTATTTCTTATCCGCTTCCACACCTGTTCGCGAATATTTATTCCAACATCTCCTATTTAACTCCCTTGATTTTTCTTCTCTTTTTTTTCTCACTCTCTTTTCGAATACTGATATCCTTGATTTTTTTTTGTCCCCGCCGAACGAGTTCGAGCAGGGGACTATGAAACGGGCTCCGTACGTGTGTGTGTCCGTGTGTCCGTCCGTCCGTGTGTCCGTCCGTGTGTCCGTCCGTGTGTGCGTCCGTGTGTGATCAAAATCTTCAATTTGCTACTTCTCTGTCATTTATGAGCCAATTTTGATTGTTTGCTTTATATGATAGCACTACATGGGAGCTTTGAAACTTCTACACAGAATTTCAGTCGTGACCTTTGACCTTGACCTTTGACCTATATTGTACATTTTGCTACAAAATGCTACTCCTTCACCATTTCTAACCCGATTTCGATTCCGTTTGCTTTATGTGATGGCACTAGGTGAGGGCTTCAAAACTTCTACACAGAATTTTGACCTTTGACTTCTTTGACCTTTTACCTTGATTTTTGACCTGTATTGTACATTTTGCTACAAAATGCTACTCCTTCGCCATTTCTTACCCAATTTCAATTCCGTTTGCTTTATGTGATGGCACTAGGTGAGGGCTTCAAAACTTCTACACAGAATTTTGACCTTTGACTTCTTTGACCTTCGACCTTGATTTTTGACCTCTATTGTACATTTTGCTACAAAATGCTACTCCTACTCCTTCGCCATTTCTTACCCAATTTCGATTCTGTTTGCTTTATGTGATGGCACTAGGTGAGGGCTTCAAAAGTTCTACACAGAATTTTGACCTTTGACCTTAATTTTTGACCTACATTTTCTTGTACATTTTGCTACAAAATGCTACCTTTGCCATTTCTAACCCGATTTCGATTCCGTTTGCTTTATGTGATGGCACTAGGTGAGCGCTTCAAAACTTCTGCACAGAATTTTCACCTTTGACTTCTTTGACCTTTGACCTTGATTTTTGACCTATATTGTACATTTTGCTACAAAATGCTACTTCCGGCAGGGACATATATTACGCACTGCGTAATTTCTACTTTTCCTTGTTCTTTTTTTTTTTTGTCATGGCACATTATGATGTTCACATTATGCTGGGTTTTATTTTCCCATAACTTTATTTGCAGTTGGATGAAATTAATTTGAATATCTGTGTATGACTGCATTCATTTTCAGTTGCTGGGTTTTTAATCCAATATTTACTTATCAATATGATAATATTTAACGTTTTTTAATGTGTGAATTATATAGCATATATCATGTACACTGTATGTGAGGGTGTGTGCAATTTCTCTTCTGTTGATGCCTTATCTTTGTTTTTATTATTGGTATCAATTTTTATGATAATGTGATTACAGTTTGTCATTTTTTTTTTGGGGGGGTCCATATGAATCAGTTGTGTAAAATGTCAGTTTGTTTTATTTCTTTTCTTTATGTCTCCCTGTTGTAAAGCTGTAAAGTTTAATGTAAACCAAATATGGTTAGTCTTCGGACTTTTATTTTGTGTTTTTTAATAAAACCGAAATTGAATTGAATTGAATTGAGTTTTTGCTTGTCAGCCGACTTTCGGCGGAAAATCACACTTCAGAAATATGAAGATTTTTTGTTGTTGTTTCTCTTTCTTTCTTTTTGCTTGAAAGACGATTTTGGCATCCCCCCCCCCCCCCACTTTCAAAAACGTATAATAGCGTCGCACTGCGCATAATGCACAAATGAAATCAATAAAAATGGTAATATGGATATCTATTGCATTGAATGTAGCCTATAATAATGTAGTAGATATTTCCTTTTAATAGCTATTGTGTTTCTCAATTTTCCTGATTTACGTCCATTCAAGCAATCATCCCCGGGGGCGTCGTTCCATTTTAACGATGGGGGTGGGGCAAAAACGTGGAAAATAAACCCTATGTGCGAGAGAGCGGAGCGAACAAGAGAGAGAAGGGATGGCAGGGGCAGGGGCGTCGATCCGTTTTCACGATGGGGGACGGGGGGGGGGGGCTTTGTGTTGGGTGTGCGAGGGAGCGGAGCGACCGAGCAGGGGGAGATTGTGGGAAGGGGGTATCCCCCTCACACGAGGAAGATTTTTTTTTTTTTTCAGATCTGAAATTCAGCGATCTGGTGCACATTTTTGGTGAATTTTTGGATTTTTTCCTATCAAAAAGGCAAGAAAAAAATATTCACAGATAATTGAAGGACTAAATCGTACATGGTATCTCAGCTCTTGTACCGCGTGTGCGACATCACTGTGTAGGCATACTAAATGATACATGGAAGTTATCAGGGGAAGGGGGAGAGTGTTGGAGGGAGCAGCCCCCTCCCACACGACGGAGCTTTTGCTTTTTTTAGGATTGATATAGAGCGAGCTGATGCACATTTTTGTGGAATATTCGGAAAATTGTCAATCCCAAAGTGTGCAGAGTCTGAATCAATGGATGGGAACTGAGCGGGGAGAGGTAAATTAAAAGAGGATGAGGGAACTTTTAAATTTATTAGAACTGAAGTAATAGATCTGATGCAGACTTAAATGAAACGTTTTGAAATACAAATGTATGTCAATCTAATTGTGTAGCAAGTCTAAGTAGGAAAAGGACCGAACGGGGGAGGGTGTGGAGAGAGAGGGGTTTTGCATTTTCAGACCTGAAATTCCGAGCAATCTGGTGCACTCTTTGAATGATATTTGGACAGTTCTCTTAAAGGAAGCAAGAAAATTGTCCTCATTCCGGGAATTATTGGGGGACAAAATGACATTTTTGCCTCCCATCCCCGTTCTCCAGGATTGACGTCCCTGCATAAGAGGGGGCTTTTGCATTCTTAGAATACAAATACAAATGAAAATATCTCGTAAATACATTTTTGATGGAATTCGTAAATGTGTCAATTCCCAAAGTGTAATAAAGATTTTAAAGTGAAACCAAGACAGCAACGACGGAACTTTTTTTTAACTGAAGTGACAAACCTTGTGCACACTTCAGATGAAACATTTTGAAATCTGTCAATCTAAATACAGCGTATAGTATCGTAAGTCTCTTGAAAAAGGACCGAACGTGGGAGGGTGTGGGCCCACGCGAGAGAGATTTAGCTTTTTCAGAATTGAAATACAGCAATCTGGTGCACACTTTGGATTACATATTTGGACAGTTTTCTATATGTAAGGCGACAGACATATACCCCCTCTTGTGTCTGAATTTGTAGACTAGTCCCCCAATTCTGTTACGTGCAAGGTTAAATTTTCTGCCAGCAGGTTCTTGACCCTCGACAGTCATTGCCCTTTTTATACGTAACTCCCCAAAACAAAGACCCTTTGATTTATAGACAGGCAGCTCAGATGGACTGGCCGGAGTGATCATAACATTAGCCAGAAACAGCCATTGTGCGTCATCCACCGTCGGATGCAAGCGGCAATGTTGAAAGCCCAAAGTGTTGATATTTAGATAAATTATCCCAAACTCCAAGAGGAAACTTCTGCCAAATTTTTGTTCCATATTGAGTGGTGATGGCGTCGACTGTCTCCCAACCTGCCACACATCTGTTTTTACCACTATCCCAATGGAGCCCTCTAATGACTCGTGGTTTAAATGTCCAAGACAACTTGGTTAATTCCTGGAACATTTTTTGTATTAATCTGTCATCCCTTGTAGGCGGATCATGATACTTAGGACCAATGAGATAACTTATCCAAGATGACAATCATTCTAAGCTAATCTCAGGACCTCCCCAAAAAGCAATCATTATGGGATGGAAATATAAAGAGTAAGATTAAGATGAGGAGTGATGTGGGCGTGAAGTGAGATGTCTTAGTGGGTGTGTTAATGAATGTGTAATGACCTATATATCCCCAGCCTTTACCCCAAATCCAAAGTAGTGTGGAGTCGAGTCGAGTCGAGAAGCAGAGAGACCAGTCCCAGAGCCGCCCCGGCCGAAGTCCCAGTCCCAGCCCCAACTCCAGCCCAGATCTCGGCTCCCGTATTCCAGTTCCCGTTCATCTCCACTATTCATCTGTAACTTACTAATTTTTTTCCGAAGCTGCATATCTTTGAAACATAGTCCAAGTTTCGACTGGAAATTGAACTTGTAATTATCAACATCAGTAACTTCCTTCGAAGTAACCTAAGCAACGAAAATCGGACTCTTGTGAACGCCAGTAATTTCATTCGGAACAACAAAATAATACCAGTCTTGTCAACGGGACTATTTCATCGAAACTCCACGCCTTCATTAATTTAATACATCTATTCAAAGAAGAAGAACCCCAATCGGCAACGCCCGTGTTAAACGTGTATACAACGAGCAAAGGAAATCCAGCCCAGCAGATGCCTTGTTCCTGAGATGCCCCACTCCCAGAGCCGCCCCATCCCTGAAGACGCCCCCTCCCTGCAGTAGATGCACCATCCCCGGAGTTGAGACACCCCATCCCTGCTGTCACCCGTGTCGTCAAAGGAGGACCTTCGCGTTCATGTTTTCTGTGCACATTACTTCGGACATTTGGACACTCGCGTCAAACAATAATAATAGTAAGTGGCCACACATATTAACTTCATTTCCCCACTAACTTTCCCTATCCCTTCCCCGAATAGAAACAACTAAAAGGTCAGTGTGTTTGAGAGTGTGATGTGTGTGAGAATTGATAAGTTGCCGTTTGGTTATGTATTGAAATGATCACCTTTTGTTAAATAATTTATACCAACCTGTCTGTCATTGATATTTCACGCCTGGGTGGCGGGTGAATAAAGTTGATTATTGTGATCCCAAATTAATTTCCACAAACTGTTTTATTTGACTGTATTTAACTAATTAATTTTCTAAATTATTCTCTCTTTTTTTCGGTGGTTTATTTGTTAACTCGACCCTCACCTCGGTAGTGGCGAGCTAACAGACCTAAACTTAGCCACATACCGTGAGTCTGAACTCCCAATAATTCTTGGCGAGGTAAGGCGTGTGAGGGGGTGCGAGATATTAAAAAAAAAAAAATCGTCATTTCGGGAATAATTGGGGAGCTAATATGATGTTTGCCCAGGATCGATGCCCTTGCATACGAGGGAGCTTTTGCATTTTTAGAATTCATATGAAAATTACTTTAGATGAAACATTCGGAAATCTGTCAATCTAAACATAATACTAAGTCTCCTGGAAAAGGACCGAATAGGGGAGGGTGGGTATCCCCCCTCCCAAGCGAGAGATATTTTGCATTTTCACAATTGAAATTCGGCAATTTGGTGCACACTTTGGGTGAAATATTTGGACAATTTTCTATAAAAAGAAACAAGAAAATTTCACATCTCGAGAATTACGGGGGGGGGGGGGAAGGCAAAATGATATATATGTTTGCCCCTCAAATATTTTCATGAGAAGGGGGTTATCCTCTCCAACATGAAGGAGATTTTGCAATTTCAGACCTGTACTTCAGAGATCTAGGTGCACACATCATTTTTTTAATATTCCAGTTTTGCTTATGTCAAAAAAGTAAGAAGCATTTGTATTCAGGAAAATGTGCTGTGAAAGGGTGTGGGAGGGGGAGAGGCCCCTCTCACATAAAGGAGATTTTGCATTTTCATTCCTGAAATTCCGAGATATGGTGCACACTTTTGGTGAGATATTCGAGTTTTGTTTTATGAAAAGAGTAATGATTTTAATTTTTAAATTGAATTTTATAGGAGAATGTGTGTGTGTGTGTGTGGGGGGGGGGGGAGGGTGACTGTTGCCACTCCCACACGAGAATGATTTTGCTTTTTTAGATCTGAAATTCAGGATCTGTTACACACTTTGGGTGAAATTGTTGGATTTTTTTCCCTATCAAACAGTGAGAAAAACAAATATTCACAGAAATTAAGATGAACATAACCTCGTTAACACATTTATGATGGAATCTGGGAAAATTTCAATCCTAGAAGTGTACTAAAACTATGGGGGGACCTTCCGTCAGTTAAAAGTATCTAGATATCTCCTCACACCTATACCCGACGGAACTTTTGCATTGTTTTAACCGAAGTGACAAACCTGTTGCACACTTTAGACGAAACATCTGGAAATCTGTCAAACTAAAAGTATATTAAGTATGGAAGGGGGTAGGCCTATCCCCCTCTCACGCTAGGGAGATTTTGTATTTTCAGAATTAAAATTCAGCAGTCTTTGGCTTAAATATTTAGACAGTTTTCTATCAAAAAAGCAAGAAATTTCCACATCTCGGGAAATACGCGAAGCAAAACGATATGTTTGCCCCCAATACTTTTATGGGTGGAACCATGCCCCCCTCCCATCGACGCCACTGCATATTTCAACATTTCCATGGGGCAGGGTAAATGCCCCTTTGCATCCCCCTCCCCCCTCTTACAGGATCGACGCCCCTGATTATCCCTGTGTATGCCCATAGATGTTTCCTGACTGAGTCTTCAGCGTCATCGTCGCTTGCTCATTATTATTCAGAAATGGAGGGGGGGGGGGGGTCGTCAATTATGGCGGTATATTTTGTTTGTTTGTTTGTTTGTTTGTTTGTTTTAGTAAGTAGAATTTGCAGATAGTCCATAGTTGCGCGGGTCATAGCATGTATACATGTAAGCATATATATCATTAATTGACCTTATAAACGTCTGGACCATATATGCCTTTAACTGGGCCTATTTTCGCGAGCGAACGAAGCGAGAGAGCACTGGAGAAAATTATGTACACATCGTAAAAGATAGAATACTGTTAAGCTCTGTTAGCTCTCTGAAGGCGGGCGTAAGAACAGTGAGGTGGGAAGAGAACGACAAGCAATATGCCGAGAATGATACAATCACATTTCTGCTTCTTCCATTTTTTTTTCTTCAAAATTTCAAGGGGGGGGGGGGGGATGATTGTACAGGCAATCCCCCTCCTCGATTTTTGGGATTTACGCCTATGGTTTTCGGTCCTTACAATGTATTCTCTCGTAATCTTGTTATATATATTTTGACCTTGTGGCCACCGGGTCCCCGCCCCTCCCCTAATTTATATGCACATGGCTCACATTATTATCGCATTTGTTTTTAGATCCAGTGCTGTGCTCCAATCAACATAGTGTAGGATCTTTGCTCAAAATGTCATTGTATGGGCCGTTGAACCACAGGGGCGTAGGCCCCTGACGGCTTCAAGGTTGCCATCATTATTGTTTGTTTTAATTGTTGTATCCTTGTTCACCCCTTTTGGGGTTTTGGAATTCAGGATCGTTATTAAATTGAACTTCCAAACTTGAAACTCGGTTTGCTCACGGCTAGTTTTGATTTGATCACCGTCACTTTTATGTGATAGCTCGCCATAGTAGGCCTAGGATCATCAGACATTACCACCGACCATATATTTTCTGGCATCAATGAATCACCTTCATACTAATATAATTGAACTTGAATTTGTCTTTAAAGCTTTTTAGCTCACCTGAGCCAAAGGCTCAAGTGAGCTATTGCGATCGCCCTTCGTCCGGCGTCCGTCGTCCGTCGTCCGTCGTCCGTCGTCCGTCGTCCGTCGTCCGTCGTGCGTCGTGCGTAAACTTTTTACATTTTCATCTTCTTCTTGAAAACTCCATGACCGATTTTCATCAAACTTGGCAGGTAGCATCCCTAGGGGGTTAGGAACTCAATTTGTTAAAATGGGCACCATGCCCCACCCAGGGGGCCCCCAGGGGGGCCCAAACCCCCCAAAATTAAGGAATCTGTAAAAATCTTCTTCTCTAGAACCAGAAGTGATAGAGCGAAGTTAATACTATGAGTTAGTACATTGATGACTGTAGTTTCAAGTTTGTTCATGGCAGAATCAGGGGTGCCCCCCTTGGGACCCAGGGGAGGGGGGTGGGGAAGGGTTCTAATGGGGCCTAAATTGTACATTTTCATCTTCTTCTTGAGAACTCCATGACCCATTTTCACCAAACTTGGCAGGTAGCATCCCTAGGGGGTTAGGAACTCCATTTATTAGAATGGGCACCATGACCCACCCAGGGGGCCCCCAGGGGGCCCAAACCCCCCAAAATTAAGGAATCTGCAAAAACCTTCTTCTCTAGAACCAGAAGTGATAGAGCTAGGTTAATACTATGAGTTAGCACATTGATGACTGTAGTTTCAAGTTTGTTCATGGCAGAATCAGGGGTGCCCCCCTTGGGACCCGGGGGGGGGGTGGGGGTGAGGAGGGGTCCTAATGGGGCCTAAATTGTACATTTTTATCTTCTTCTTGAGAACCCCATGACCCATTTTCACCAAACTTTGCAGGTAGCATTCCTAGGGGGTTAGGATCTCAATTTGTTAAAATGGGCACCATGCCCCGCCCAGGGGGCCCCCAGGGGGCCCAAACCCCCCAAATGAAGGAATCTTTAAAAATCTTCTCTAGAATCAGAAGTTATAGAGCTGAGATAATACTATGAGTGAGTACATTAATGACTGTAGTTTCAAGTTTGTTCATAGGAGATCCAGGGGTGCCCCTCTTGGGGGTAGGGGTAGGGGGTGGTTGGAAGGGTCCAAATGGGGGCCTGAATTGCACATTTTCATCTTCTTCCTGAAAACCTCATGATGGATTTTTGTCAAACTTGGCAGGTAGCATCCCTAGGTGGTCAGGATCTCAATTTATCAAACTGGGCACCATGCCCCACCCAGAGGGCCCCAGGGGGCCCCAATTCCCCCAAATTAAGGAATCTTGAAAAAATATGGCCCTTATTGTACATTTTCATCTTCCACTTGAGAATGCCTCGTCAAATTTTGGTAGAGCTGTGAATAATTTAGATTAGTGACTGCGTGAAAGGTGAACTTGCGATACTCAGGTGAGCGCTAGACCCGCGGGTCTCTTGTTGTCTTTCGCCCACGAATTCTCTGAGTTTTTAACCCTTGTGGATACAGGAGAAAGATGAAAAGAATCTTTTTGTCTAGTAGGGTAAGAATGAAGTTCAGTATTTTTGACAAACATCGACGAAAACACATCAGGGAGACCACCTGAGTTTAATTGATACATAAATGACCCGATATTGAAATGATATAAATCCTGGATCTTAAGTGTTCTACTGGAAAAGAATAAGACATTAGTGTGTTCCAAAAATGTGGCGAAGTTAATTATCCGTATAGCTCTTTTCTGTATCAATAATAAAGAATTAAGTCTAGTTGTACAGCAGTTCCCCCATGCCAGGATTCCATAACGTAGTAACGTACATAGACCCTACATACTTGTAAGTAGCACACGTACATGCAAACGTGTATAAGTACTCTGTATCGTACGGATGTGCAGTATGGTCGATAAATAGTAAACACTGTAGAATACTAGTAGATATGTATAAAATCAGTGCTGCCAGAACCAGGGGTGCGAATTGTTTTTGCCGACGATTTTTTTAATATTTTTTATATTTTTTGGCCCCGGTGCAAAATATTAAAAAAAAAATGGAAAAGAATAATTATTTAGCGTCCGGCGTTGAGGTCGCTCGCTGACTGTTTTTTTTTTTTTTTTGTTTTTTTGTTTTTTTAAGGATCTGAAGCCCCCGTCACACTAGAGCGGATCGAGCCAACGAATGCCCAGCGGATCCGAAAATTTGGAGATACGCTCACATCCGTTGCTCGTCGTTCGTGACCCGCTTGACGTTCGCTGTATCCGCTAGCTGTTCGCAGAGATTCGCAGAGATCCGCCAGAGCCAAATTTTGATTTTGGACATGTCCAAAATCTTGAGCGGATGACGAACGGAATGACAATCCGCTCTGTGTTCGCTTAGCATCCGCTGATCGAAAGTTTTGGTCGCTCTGCCTGCGTTTCTTATTCGTCCGCAGTTCGTCCAAATTCGCCCACCAAATCTGCACAGCAACACACGTTAATTTAACGTATATTAGGAAAAAACAAATAAATATTCTTAGCACACATAATAATAATAATAATAATAACAATAAAAGAAAAAGGTCTTATTTACTCAGGGTAGCCTCTTCAGTGTTGTCACTGCTCTACCAGTGGCCCTGGTATTATCATTACCCTAGCGTTGCCAGGTACCCATTTACACCTGGGTCGAGAAGGATATCGTAGGTAAAACATCTTGCCTAAGGAGGTAAGGACTGGACGGTATTCGAACCCGGGTCGTCGGTTCGGGAGTCGGGAGTCTTATCCGCTGTGGCACACCCCCTACAAGACATTTCATTACACGTATTCTGGCATTAAGTAATAAATGGTAGATAACCGCACTTGTAGTACTTGTATCGAGAACATTATTCTAAACCGCTGCTATAAAAGTCAACCTGTAGTAAATGAGAATCTCTGCATGGAAATTTGGAATTGTGAAAGTTCGACTCCAGTTGGAGGCACCAGACGCAATGGAGGATGTTGGACTACCAACATCATGCGTCAACGTGTTCATCAGAAGGAAGTGCACTTTAATAGGGGAATCTTGAGGACTGTCGAGGGTAGTGACATCAGGGCACCGTTTCATTAAAGTTGTCAGCGCTGACAAGTTGTCAGTCTCTGACAATCACCATAGTAACAGTCAGTGATCAGAGGATCTCAGCAAATCAAAACCGATGATTTTGCTGAAATTGTCAGAGACTGACAACTTGTCAGCGCTGACTAAATTGATGAAACACCCCCCAAGAGTACTAGTACTTGGTGGTGACTTCTGCATCCTTCTTTCGGGGGCCATTCTCACAGTCACAAGATTACCTGACATTGTCACTGCTCAAAATGATTTGGTAAAGTGTGCGTCAGCCGAGATCCGTCACGTGAACGCCGCAGTATCGCTCTGCACATGTTGGGCATTCGCTGCCCATTCGCTTTGTCCGCAAAGCATCCGTTGGCTGGACTGTACGCATTCGCTTTTATTCGTTACTTTATCCGCTCGTAACACGGTTAGCATATGCTCATCATTCGTTAGGTAAACGTTCGAAAACCACATTTTGCTTGCGAATTCGAGCGGATTTGAGCGTATCTGGACTTTGCCAAATTTTGCCCATCCGCTAGGCATTCGCTGATTTATACGCTGTAGTGTGACGGGGCCTTCAAGGCCCCGTCACACTACACCCAACGCACCCCCCTGGTGACGCTCATGGAAACTACAACACTGAAGGCCCTGAGCTGTCAGACCTTTCCGGGTAGGGCCTAAGCTACGAGGGTTTGTTGCGAGTTGGGATTTTCCGGCACGCAGGAGAATTTTCTGCGGGCGGACAAGGATGTTGGCGAGTTCCTAACTATACGCAGCCCAGTCGCTGTAAAAACGGCGTCTGGTCGGGCTAGCGAGTTCCGTATACTTACGTCTTACTGCTAGACGCGTACTAACATCCTGTTATACTAGTACTTGCGTGTATTCAGTGTGACACGCGTGAGAGCTTCGAAACCGATCTGTTTTCATTGTACCTGCGGTACCTGGCCCAGACGCATGCTGCAGAGCCCACTAATGTCAAAATCGCCACTAATGTCAAAACAACCACTAATGTCATAACACGTCGACGACAAACGTCAAAACAACCACTAATGTCATAACACGTCGACGACAAATGTCAAAACAACCACTAATGTCATAACACGTCGACGACATTAATGTCAAAACAACCACTAATGTCATAACACGTCGACGACAAATGTCAAAATCGGATCAACCACTGATGTCATAACACGTCGACGACAAATGTCAAAATTTCCAAATTTACTGCAAATGTCATGACGCGTCACAAGGGTGGATCCAGGAATTCCATAAAGGGGAGGCGCCTTTACAAAATCAAAGGCTGGCGCGACCCTCGCCCCCCCCCCCCCCTAAATCCGCGATTGCGTCAACCAGAGATTTATCTCGGATACTACATGAATCTTTTGCAAATGTTTGAACAATATTATTTCATGACATGTAGGCCTATAATTTGTACTACGTTTTGATTTTCGTTGATTGGGAATAAACTATGATTGAATTGAATTGGATTGAATTAAATTGAATTGAACCACAAATATCAATATTGGATTAACCACAAATGTTATAACACGTCGACCACAAATGTCATAACGCGTCACAGGGGCGGATCCAGGAATTCCGTAAAGGGGGGGGGGGGGGGGGCTTTACAAAATCAAAGGCTGGCGCGACCCCCCTTTTCTTATTTCTGTTTCTGTTTGTTTAACCTAATATAGTGAGGGTGCACCAGATGCGCCCCCTCTGGATCCATTAATTGCGTCAACCACATGACCACAGATGGAAAATCTCATTGCTTGCATTATAGAGGCGGATCCAGGAATTTTGTAAAGGGGAGGCGTCTTTACAAAGTCAAAGACTGGCGCGACCCTCCCCCTCCCCATTTTCTTCTTTTTATTTCTGTTGTGTTGACGAAATAAAGAGAGGGGCACTAAAGGGGGTGCGTCCCCTCTCAATCCGCGATTGTGTAATCCACAAGTCAAAATCGGGGATTAACCACAAATGTCATAACACGTCGACCACAAATGTCATAACGCGTTACAGGGGTGGATCCAGGAATTCCGTAAGGGGGGGGGGGAGGCGCCTTTACAAAATCAAAGGCGGGCGCGACCGTCCCCCCTCCCCATTTTCTTATTTTTGTTTCTGTCGGTTTAACCTAACATAGTGAGGATGCACCAGAGGGGGATGCGCCCCTCTCGATCCATCATTGCGTCAACCACAAATGGAAAAACTCATCGCTTGCATTACAGGGGCGGATCCAGGAATTCCGTATAAGGGGAGGGGCGCCTTTGCAAAATCAATGGCTGCCGCGATCCCCACCCCTAATTTACTTCTTTTTATTTCTGTTGTGTTGACGAAATAAAGAGAGGGGCACTAAAGGGGGTGCGCCCCCTCTCAATCCGCGATTGCGTCAACCACAAATGTCAAAATTGGGGATTAACTACATATGTCATGACAATTAAGTCGATCACAGATGCCAAATTTTCAAACTAACTGCAAATGTCATAACGCGTCACAGGGTTGGATCCAGGAATTCCGTAAAGGGGAGGCGCCTTTACAAAATCAAAGGCTGGCGCACCCTCACTGCGACAATGGCGCTGTCCTAGCTGCGCCAGTCGAGGGAAGCTGTCCTCCTTTTTTGTCATTTGTCAGTGTATACGTCAGTCTTGTTTGTCTTTTACGTTGGAATCCGAGGAAACATCTTCCAAGGACGCTGTTGGTTCGTATTGCAGTTTGAATATTGAGTATATTGCATTGAATGAATCATAGAGAAATGTGGTGTATTTGTTATTGTTAAAATGTTCATAATTTTGTAAGGGGAATTTCCCTCAGTACCCCTCCCCCATCAGTTTTTTTTTTGTGTGTGTGTGTGATTTCCCAAATTTTGATTCCATCAAATATGCGTATACGAGATATCTCAATTTCAACCTTAAAAAGGCAAAAGCTCCATCGGAAGGGAAGGGTGGAGATAACACTCGCCCACGCCTTCTCCCTGCTCGCCCGCCCCTCCCCCCCCCCCTTCCGCCATACATAGAAGTAGACTGTGGCTATACCCAGATCGCTTTATTTCAATTCTAAAAACGGGGGAATCCCCCTTCCCCTAAGCTCTACCTCACGAGACTTTATACATACACACAGATGGTGCACATTCGGAATAAGAGCAAAATTCCGTGATTTTAACACTGAAACACATGATGATACGAAACAATTTGTCACCTTCATCATGTCAGGTGTTATAGGCCATTTTCGTTTGAGGCGTAATGTATGTACCATCCAGGCCTTAGTGAGAAAGGTTATCAGCCATTCACAAGTCAATTTGAAAAGTGAAAAGTGAGAGTCAACGTGTATTAAATGTTTCATACGGTATCTTTTGGCGACGAAGCCTTACGTAACACTCCATCGTCATTCACAGTCGGCTGGTCGTTGCCCCAGCTGCATCATATATTTAGACTGTTAACATTATTTACAGTATGAAGTCCTCGACTTTGCACATGAACACTGAATGCCTTGCAAGTCATAAATTTTGGTATATTAATTTTTGAAGATGTAGGTCCAATGTGCTTGTGTTTGCATACACAGTGACATGACTCGTGATAAGGAAATCCTATGTAACAATAGAACAGTTTTTTTATGTTACTGTTGTTAAACAATTGTTATTAAAAGCGGGTTTTAGGGCTACTTTAAAATTTGGCAGTGAATTACGTTAGCTATAATAGAAGTCAATGGTTTTCGCCCCAACCGTCCTCCATACACTGTATAGCATCTTCCGACGGTCACATTCCCTGAAGTTCTTTTTTTGTTGTTGTTTGTACATCCAATTGCTTTCTTTTCTTTTCTTTTCTTTTCCCGCCACCCACAAACGATAGCCTCCAAGCCGTTTGAACTGTTGGCTACACATCCACACACATTATAAAGACGCTCATCGTAATTTACGTAAAAATAGACTCAATGATTTAGAGCTCGCGGGTCATTGCTCTACTCCCCTCGTTAATTTCAATGCTGTTTATTTGTTCTGAAACCTGAAGTAACAACTGGCGTGAGCACTATGAAGAATCCCTTACGTCACAATCTTTTGAGTTTTGCCACCCCGGCTCCAAGAGTGAAAAGTTTGTAATTCAAAGGTGAATTTTGTTCTTTGGAACATTACTACTGTGTGTTGAAATGGGGACACGCGTCATCGTAATATTATGTCACGCATTATTGTTGTTTGATAGCTAACAGGTTCTTTTGCCTGCTCCCTGGCTTCTGCTGTTACACTATTTTGTTCTTTTGTTACTCTGCTTAACACATGGTCGTTGATACTTAACATTTTATCATCTTGTCATGTCACGTGCTACAGGTCTGTTTTCTTTTGGGGCATTATGTACGCACAATATCTTGGCCTCGCCTCTCGTTATTTATAAATTTATTTGGAAAGTGAGAGTCAATGTGTACAGCAATACCTCATAGTATCTTTTGGCAATAAAGTCTTACGTAAGACACCATCGTCGCTCACAGTCAGGTTGATCGTTGCCATATAGCTACTATTACTCATAAAGTCTTTGATTTTGTGAATGAATTCTAAATTTTTTTTAATATATACGTAGCGAAATGAATTATGATAAGGAAATTTTACAGTAGAACAGTTTTTTCCAATGTTACTCCTGTTAAACAATTGAATGTTTGTTTTATAAAAGAAACAATTATTTTTTATTAGCCACTCAAAATCATATTATTTCAGCCATTTTATTAAGTAATTCTATGTGGGTTATTCTAAAACTTGCCAATGAATCACGATATATATAGCATAGCTATTATAGAAGTTAATGGTCTTCGCCCCAACCGTCCTCCATAGACTGTATTGCTTCTTCCGACGGTCACGTTCCTTGAAGTCGTTGTTTTGTTTTGTTTTGTTTTTTCATCTGATCCTTTTATTTTCATTTCCCGCCACTCACAAATAATAGCCTCTAAGCTGTAAAAGCTGTTGGCTATTCTTCCACAAACATTACAAAGACGCTCACTGTAATTTACGTAAAAATAGACTCAATGATTTAGAGTTGACGGGTTATTGCTCCACTTCCCTCGTTAATTTCAATGCTGTTTATTCGTTCTGAAACGTGTAAAAACTGGCTTGAACACCACGAAGAGTCTTTTACGTAACAATCTTTTGAGTTTTGCTACCCCGGCTCCAAGAGCGAAACGTTTGCGATTCAAACGTGAATTTCGTTTATTGTAACATTACTATTGTGTGCTAAAATGGGGACACGTGTCATCGTAATACGTAACAAAGCATTGTTGTTTGATAGCTAACAGGTTGTTTGGCCAGCTCCCTGGTTTAGCTGTTATATTATATTGTTCTTTTGCTACTCCGAACACACGGTCGTCGACACGAAACATTGTATCATCTTTGCATATCACGTGTAACAGGCCAGTTTTCGTTTGGGGCATTATGTATACGTAACATCCTGGATTCGATAGAAAAGCTCAAATCAATGACTCTCGCCATTTACAAATCTATTCGAAAAGTGAGAGTTAACGTGCCCAACATATTTCATACGGTATATCTTTTGGCAACGAAGTCTTACGTAAAACACATCATTGTTATTCATTAATAAGTATAAATAAGTATTTATGAGAATGATAAACCATGGATGAACTGTGAAATTAAAATATTGATGAAAAAAAGACAAAAAGCGTTTATTGATAAGAATGTTAAATTATGGAAATATTTTAGAAACAAAGTGCAAAGAGCAGTAAAAGTAGCCAAGGATAAATTTTATAATGAAAGAATACAAAGGTTGAAAATTAACAATCCTGCTGATTGGTATAAACATATTAAATTGATGACTCATGGAGTTCAATGTCAAATGCAGATTGATGTACCTGATATTAGTGAAAAAGAACGTCACAATTCTGAGTATGTAGCAAATTATATTAATGAATTGTTTTTATCTGTAACAACCGATTTTTATAAACTGGACAGATCACAGTTACCTGCATATCTGCCTTCACCTTATGAATGCCCAGTCATACAACCACATGATGTTTTCAATAAGTTACGTAAGTTGAGTTTACGAAAATCAACTGTGTCTTATGATTTGCCAGTGAGAATAATCCGAGAATTTGCTTATGAGATATGTTTTCCTTTATGCCATATTATCAACATTGCCTTTAAGCAGGGTACTTTCCCAAAAATGTGGAAATATGCTGAAATTATTCCAATTCCCAAATGTTTTCCCCCAGTAGTATCTGAGTTTGGACCAATAGCTCTGACCTCTTATTTTGCTAAGATTGCTGAGTCTTTCATAGTTAAATGGCTGTTAGAAGGCATTAGGGACCAAATCGATATCAATCAGTTTGGTAACCGCCCTGGTCTTTCAACTTGTCATTATTTGATTGCAATGCTTCATAACTTGTATAAAAATGCTGAAAAGCAAAGCAATGTATCAACTATGGTTTTAACAGCTTTTTCGAAAGCATTTGACCGAATTGATCATAACATTCTGATTCATAAGTTGGTATTTATGAATGTGCGCCCATTTGTTATTTCATTAGTTGTGGATTTTTTATATTGCAGACAACAGGTTGTTAAATACAATGGCAGTATCTCTGATATTAGAGAATGCAATGCAGGGGTTCCGCAGGGAACAAAACTTGGACCGGTTTTGTTTTTGATTATGATAAATGATGCTTGTAAAGATTGTCCTTTTTCATTTTATAAATATGTTGATGATTTGACTATTGTAGAGGCTAGGAATAGAAATCAACCATCTCAGATACAAAGACAAATTAATGCACTGGCAAGTTGGTCATTGTTGAATAACATGAAACTTAACCCTCAGAAATGTGTTTTTATGACAATTTCTTTTATGAAGCAATCAATTCAGCAAAGTTTGTGTATCAACGAAATTTTTTTGAAAGAAACAAGCACTGTTAAGATTTTAGGGGTGTATTTTCAGCAGAATCTCAAATGGGATGCACATGTTTCTGAAATGGTGAAAAGATGCAATAGGAGATTGTTCATGTTACGCAAATTGAAACACTTTAATTTATCAATAGTTGATCTTATTACAGTGTATACAGGATATATCAGACCAATTCTAGAATATTGTGCCCCACTTTTTCATTCGAGTCTTACAAAAAAACACACAGAGGTAATAGAAAAGATTCAAAAACGTGTATTGAAAATCATATTAGGTTGTAATTATGTTACATATGATATGGCCTTACAAGTGTGCAATTTATTATCTTTAAAAGAAAGGAGAAGGAAATTGTGTTTAGATTTTGCTCTGCAGTTAGAAAAGCACCCCAATCATTCATTGTGGTTACCGGATCAAAGAGATGTTAAAATCAATTTAAGAAATACTACAAAATATTCTCAACTGCATTGTAAAACTGATCGGTTTAAGAAAAGTGCAATACCGTATTTTATTGATATACTGAATGATTATTACTGCAATGACTCTTAGTAGAGTTTTTTATTCTCGCTACTGTCTAATGTGTTGGTAAATTTATTTATATAGTTATATGTATGGGAGTTTGCAGCGTGGTGGGTAGGGAAGACAAATGATACATTTGATTAGGAAATTTTTATGTATTTTATGCATGTTAGGAAACCCCACTTTTTCCATACTGCACTCAAAGTTAGTTGTTAGACATTTACACAATGTACAATACATGTAGGTGGGCCTGTCTTTAAACGTGCACTTAGCACAGGTACATTGTATGGGCGTGTGTTGGGTGTGGTCTTGTGGACATGACGGTGCTTGTGTGTGTGTGTGTGAGTAATGTATGTGTGTGTATGTTTATGTGTGTGTGTTTGTAGCTGCAATATGTGTGTGTGTGTGTTTTCCCTGTGTGTACGTATAGTGTATATGTATGTAAATGTATGCGCGTGAATGTGAGTGTGTACATACGTTGTATTGTACATCGAGCATGTGCACTGTGTTTATGCTCATGCGCGTTTGTGAGTGTTGTACAGATATGCGATCTACACATCAATGTACAGTACTGTATGTGTGCATGTGTGTGTGTGTGTGTGTGAGAGAGAGAGAGAGAGAGAGAGAGAGAGTATGCCAGTGAGAAATGCTTTAGGTATGAGTGGGTAGTGAATGTGTGTACATTACGGGGGAGGGGGATGATCACCTCACCAACAAAATAATGTTACTGCAAGTATTTGTGCAATGTATAGTGTAGGTTGTTGACGCGTCTTTCCAACCACACTGCAAACTCCTGTACTCCCTTTTGTATCTGTAGAAGAGCTTACATTTTTTTTTTCTTCTTCTTTCGACAATGAGTTGAGTAGCCCTGAGTGTTTCTTCCTTTTCTTTTTTTTTCTGTGAAAAAAAAATTAGGAGTGTACCGCTACTGTTTATAAAATGTCCATTCATTTTTTTCTTTTTGTATTTATATAACAATCTGTAGCGTTAAAAATGTATTAGTTGTGTATACAGAATGTTTGAATGTAATGTATTTTTTTATGTATTATGATTATGTTATTATTTCATCTGTTTTGCTGTATAATCTCTGTATATCTGTGTAATTCGACTTTTAGTCGCCGACTCAGATTTTATTTGAATAAAGACCTTTTAATCAATCAATCAATCAATCAAATTTATGGTTGGCTGGTCGTTGCCTTACTATTCAAAGCTGCTCAGTTCAATCTTTTGCACATGGGGCTGCAAAGTTTCACCCTTTCAGAGGGTGCTCACCTCTTATGAGGTGTTCGACTGGTATTTATCCCTAGGTTAATTTTAATATACCAAGTTGCGTATCACTTAGCTGTATTTTAGTTTGTCTCTTTGCTCTTGTTTTCCATGAGGGAAATTACAAAGCAGAGATTGTTATACTTTCCGAAACGTATGAAATGACTATGGGCTACTGCCGCCCCCCCCCCCCCCCCTTGGGATTTCTGTGACGTAGGAGACCGGAGGTGTTTAGTGATTATTGATTGCGAGATAATTATATATGCATATACAGGTAAATGTTTGATATGTTTGAAGAATAATTCAGTGATAAATATGGATGATTTCTTTTTCTGCCAAGCAAATGTATATCGGTAAATAGCTGATTGTTTACATTTTTTTTTTCTTGTCAGTGGGAGCTCTGTCCACTTCCACTCTCCACTGCCTAGTACGTGTAGCACACGTCCTTGCTTGTTAAATAAGTTCATGTTAGGCATTGTACACGAGGCCATGGCCTTGTGTACCATCCGCAACGATGTTGATTCCGTGTCATCTGTGTTCATGTTCGTTTCCCTGTTTTTTGTGTGTTTCATGTTTCTCTGTACGCATTTCGGTTTCCTTTCTTACAGGTCTGCATACCCCCACGTAGCTGCTGAGCTAGGACCAGGCGGGAAGCCAGCTATTAATTCCCGAATGTTTTATATTTCAACCCATGGCTAACACAATAAATTTTGCTTTTAATTCTTTGAATAGTGATGAATTCTATAACACAGTAAGGCACTCTGAATCTGATCATGTAAATATTATTTCCAGTGTATATGAAGATTACATATCCGATAAATACAATACCTCAGCACAAGAATTTGAATATAACTTTGACTCAAATGATCCAGTCCAGAGTCCATCGTGTGTTTATTTGACCGAAAATCAGTATAAAAATCGGATCACGAATACAGTTGGTGAAGCATTTTTGTTAGCTCACTTTAACATACGCAGTATCAACAAAAAATTTGATAAGTTGCGCTTACTTTTAGAAAACCCAGATCATAAATCTTGCTCCATCATAGGGTTAACAGAAACATGGTTGAACTCTAACATCAGTCATTTATTTTCTTTACCCGGATTCGAATTTGTATTTAGAAATAGAAGCGAGAGAGTTGGTGGTGGAGTTGGTTTGTACATCTCGAAAAAATTTAAATATATTATACATGAGGAGATTAGTGTTATGAGCGATGTACTTGAATCCCTTTTTATTGAATTGATAAATCCACATGGAAAAAACATTATGATTGGCGTAATTTACAGGCCCCCTCGTTCGAATTTGAATGATTTTTTGACAGTTTTGCAGGATTTACTACAAAATCCTATGATACTTAATAAAGATACATTTTTGATAAGCGATTTTAATATCGATCTCATGAAATGTAACTCCCAAAACAGTTTAAAAGAATTTATAGAAACATTAATGTCTGCTTCGTTTTTACCATTAATCTCCAAGCCTACCCGTGTCGCTAGCCAATCGGCTACCCTCATAGACAACATTTTTTGTAATGTTTTTCCACTTCCTGAGTCTGGCATCGTCCTCTCAGACATCACTGACCATTTTCCTATATTTGCTCAGGTTCCAATTAAACTGATTAAACAAAATAATTATTATAAGCGTCGTAAGATTACTGCAGATAATCTTACAAGTCTCCAAAACAGTTTAAAAGAAATCGACTGGTCTTCTGTATACAACACTACCGATGTCAACTTGTCTTATGACTATTTCAAAAAATGGGGTAGGGTTGCAGCAGCTTTAATTTTGTAAAGGCGCCTCCCCATTACGAAACTCCTGGATCCACCCCTGTGACGTGTTATGACATTATTGCAGTACGTTTGGAATTTGACATTACAATAGTGGTCGACGTCTTATGACATTATTTTGTGGTTAATCCAATTTTTTCATTTGCGGTTGACGCAATCGCGGATCGAGAGGAGGCGCATCCCCCTCTGTAAAGGCGGCTCCCCTTTACTGAATTCCTGGATCCGCCCCTGGAATGCAAACGATGGCTTTTGACATTAACTTGTGGTTGACGCAATCTCAGAACGGGAGGGGGCGCATCCCCCTCTGGTGCCCCCTCTCTATATTTTGTTAACGCAACAGAAATAAAAATAAGAATATTGGGGGGGGGGGGGGATCTCGCCAGCCTTGATTTCGTAAAGGCGACTCCCCTTTGCGGTATTCCTGGATCCATCCCTATAAGGCAAGCAATGAGTTTTGACATTTGTGGTTGACGCAATCGCGGATCGAAAAGGGGGCGCATCCCAATACAATGAAAATAAAACACAAAAAGGGGGGTGCGACAGCCATATAATAATTATTTTGTAGAGGCGGCTCCCCTCTCCTGAAATCCTTTATCCGCTCCTGGAATGCAAACAATGGGTTTTGACATTAACTTCTGATTGACGCAATCTCAGATCGGGGGGGGGGGGTGCATCCCCCTCTAGTGCCCCCTATCTTGTTTTTTTTTTGTTTTGTTTTTTTGGTTAAAACAGCAGAAAAAAAAAGAAAAAATGGGGGAAGGGTTGCGGCAGCTTTTTGTAAAGGCGCCTCCTCTTTACGAAACTACTGGATGCGCCCATGTGACGCGTTATGACATTTGCAGTACTACGTTTGGAAATTTTGACATTATTAAGTGGTCGACGTCTTATGACATTTGTGGTTAATCCAATTTTGACGTTTGCGGTTGACGCAATCGCGGATCGAGAGGGGGCGCGTCCCCCTCTGGTGCCCCTCTCTATATTTTGTTAACGCAACAGAAATAAGAATAAGAAAATGGGGGGGGGGGGGGGAGTTGGTCTCGCCAGCCTTTGATTTAGTAAAGGTGACTCCCCTTAGCGGAATTCCTGGATCCGCCCCTGTAGGCAAGCAAAAAGTTTTGACATTTGTGGTTGACGCAATCGCGGATCGAGAAGTGGGCGCATCCCCTTTTGGTGCGGGGCGCTGTGCAGTATAACATGGACAAAAAAATATCCCGTCGGGGTTGTATTTGTTCTTGTCTTGAGTGGACTCTTGACTCCAGAACCAGTTTGACTTAAAACTATTCACGGATGGGCTGTCAACTACGACCGGGGTCTTAGAGATCAATTTGTTTTTCGCAGCGACGTACTGGTACTGGACAAGTCGCCCAAGTCCAAACAAGAGCAACACGGGGTCATGACGGCGTCGATCATGTCGCAATCTCGTTTCCGTGGAAAAACGAGATGTGATTGGATTGGTGTGCAACCGGAAACCGGGCCGTAGACGTAGCCCGACGCAGACGGACGGACCCGACCAAAGAGGGTTTAGACGCCGTGCGTCATCCCTGCATGCGCGCGCGCCGCTCGACATACGAAAACGTCCTCGCGATCGCGAGTCTAGTCGGACACTGTGTAACAAGCATCGTTACGCTCCAGCATGTAGCGAACAAAACCGTATCTTGTCAAACGGTTAGATCTAACGCTAGCCTCCTAAAGACTGAAATGTCGTCCAGACGGAAGAGAGGAAATGTAGCAGGTAAAAAATCATAAATTTAAAACACCGACCTTACAGTTGTAATTGTACTGGCGAAAAATTATCAGTCGTTTCAACAATTTCACGATGTGGACATCGTCTGAATCTAGACTTCAGTCCCATGAACTGCATTTTGCGCTGTTTTTACGGCGCTGCAACTTTAGTTAACACTAAGTTAAGAAGGGTTGGGGGTACCACCTATCGTCACCCTAAGGACCTGTAGCTTGTTTATTCTAAAAATATAACACAAATCCGCCTAATTCTTACCTCAAATATGCCATAAATACTGCAGTTTTGAATGTCGTGACCGTCTCGTTGATTATGAATCATTGTTTTAAAATAGCGCAATTTTAGTGCGTGCGTTCCGTTTTCTTCGCGCAGCTAAAAAGGTTGACCGAAAGATCGGTCTGTATCTGTCCGTCGGGGAATGTTCCGCGGAGACTGCGTCTGGCTTCACGGATCCCCTCCGTGTCTACGGAGGACAGCGTCACTAGTGAGACAATGGCAAAATATAAAAGAGTCCTCCGGACAGACGGATCTTTCTGTCTACTAAAAAGGGTACCTTGCGATCGGCACCCCCTCCCCTCCGTAGGTAATACACGTGAATTTCACAGGCCATAGGTACTGTATACGCTATATATTTCGCGGGGGTTTTATTTTCGCGAATTTCGCGAGTTGGGAGCTATTCGCGAAATTAACAACACGCGAAAATATTACCTTCCAAAATGAATCCCTTGCCTTGATGATACGAACATTTCAGTACTTATACCATGTCATGACTTACCGAACAGACCATACTGGCTGAGCTTGTTTACGTACATGTAGCACGTCCACGTCTACTTACGAATACTGTAGAGAGCCGATCCATTATCGCAAGGGGACCACTCGTCAGAAATCTAGCGCGATGGACTTAACCACTTCAAAAATGTTGAATTCTAACTTACTAGTTCGCAGAGTTTGGTAAGTTTTTTTCATGCAGTGTATAACTAGTATCATTCTATATTTGCTAGTAAGTTGAAAATTCACACTTTCTTTGCCACTTCATATTTTCTCTGGTCCCCAATCGCGAATTTAACCACTCGCGAAAATGTGTGACAGCGGCAATTCGCGAAAATTTATGTACGCGAAAATCATTGCGTATACAGTAATACACGTTAATTTCACAGCCATGCGTCGTTACTGAGCGGATGTGTAATTTTTAGCTTGGTTTGTTTGAGTTTGATTTTAGTTTCTTCGTTTTTATTGTCTTCATAGCTAATGACACTTAATCCAGCGCGTACCTTTTCGTTCTATACGCAAACAGCCATGATACGCAGAGTGCCGATGGGAAGGTGCCCTGCCGATAGGTGGTGTACAGTGTACGTGCCCTAACTGCGACCAGCCCCAACGTGCAGCGCGGCGTAGCGGTCTCCGGGGCTAGTGGTGCCCCAACCATACTATGTCTAGTACTAGTAGTAAGTTAGAACCCCTGGAGCGCTCCTTGCATTTCTTCTTCTTCTTCTGATTAAGTCTGCCTCCTTCAATAGACTGAAGATTCTTGCAGACTGGTGCTATTTACATTATAATACAATTTATTTACAGATATTTACAAGCACATAGAAAATTTGACGGAAATAACTAGCCACTGTGAATTAGTGACATAGTGTGATCAACCGTTAGACGGTTTCGAAATGATCCCACAGATGGCGATAAAACAATTTCTGACGACAGGGAATTCCAGTTCCTTACAGTTCTTGGGAAGAGGGAATGGCGATGCGATTCAGTTCTCGAATATGGTACCTGATAGGAGTGTGGTTGCGAGGCTCTCGTCAACTGAGTAGCCTGTTTGATAATTATAGTCCTGTGCTGAAAGAGGAGTAAGATTATTGTGTATTTTGTACATCATAATTAGCCTGTCATTTAATTTTCTCTGCGCTGTTCCAGAGTGGTCCAATCAAGTTCTTGTAGCATTTTGGTGACACTCGAGGTGTTATGGTAGCGATTTAAAGTGAATCGCGCAGCTCTGTGGACCATTTCAACTTGGTGGATTAGGTTCTTGGTAGATGGGTCCCAAACTGTGGAAGCATACTCAACAATTGGTCAAACCAACGTTTTGTAAGCTGTGGCTTTAACATCAGAAGATTTTATGCGAAGATTGCGTTTTAGAAATGCAAGCACGTTATTGGCTTTATTGACACTGTGTTGGGTCCACTTCAAATCAGAAGTGATGGTTACACCCAAGTACTTCACGGATTCAACAGATTCATTTCAAGAGGGGCGTTATTTAGATGATACACGTGTTGCACCTTTCTTCTTTTCCTGGATAATATCAAAACCTTACACTTATCTATGTTCAAATCCATCATCCATTTTTTCGCCCAGTCACCAATTTTGTTTAGGTCCTCTTGAAGATTTTGCTTATGATGTTGATTGTCGATGGTCATGTAGGAAATTGTATCATCGGCAAAAAGGCGAACCTTTGACGCGAGACCATCAGGCAAGTCATTGATGGGCAATTCCGTATGGGAAGGGCAAAAACAGCAAAATTCAAAGTTAAGTAAATGCTCAGAAATTTCAGTTTCCCGTACAGACGGATTGTTGTATTTACAGAAACAAAAAACCCTTTACCAATAACTTTCCTCGTTTTTGTTGTACACACTTTTAAAGTTGGAAGACTATTTATTGTATTTATCTAAAATTTTACAATATTAAATGAAAATTTGAAATGAAACAACTTAAATATCTCTCTGCTTTATCCATACTTCCACATCATTCTTCCTATGCTTCAACAATCACATTTAATAAAGCATTCAGTCACTCTCATTATCATATTTTTTGGAGAAATTTTCAAAATCTACTGACAAATTGACGTAATTCCGTTACCATGAAATTGAAAAAAGTTTTCTCCTGAACAAACTAATCACTGATTTTTTCTCCCCTTGTAAATTTCAGGCTTTCAAGTGGCCCTACTTTTCCTACTTTTTCCTACTTTTTTACTGCTGTCCCTACTTTTCCTACTTTTTTGCTCAAAATCCTGCTTTTTCCTACTTTTTCCTACTTTTTTGGTGAAAAACCCCACCAAAATTAAAAAAAAAAATGTGCAAGGCTACTTGAATAATTTATATTCAGAAATGAATAGACTCTAGTTGCAGATTCTTACTGGCGGGGAGAGCCTCTTCAGCATGAAAGAGGGATAACACACACCAATCAACCACAAGACTGCTGCCAGCCTCAGCTTTTGCTCCTGTGCAGATGTGATTGATCCCACTGATATTGCAGCCTAGGACTTGGAGCAGCGCTCAACCAGCTCTCATCATCGCTCAAAATTACCACGCTCTCCCAGGAGCAAAAGTGAGGCTGAGGCAGCAGGGTTGTGAGTACAAATTAAGATTTACATGTAACATCAAGAGTTCTGGTGAGTATCGACGAAAACTACTCCAAAAAGCCTGCACATGTCCTGACTTATTCCTACTTTTTTAGGTGATCCGAGAATCCTCTCGGATCACCTTTTGTATCTGTACTGATTCTTTGTTTTTCTTCTTCTTCTTCTTTTTCTTCTTCTTTATTTCTCCGCAAAAGTTGTGTAGGGATTAGCTCAGAAAGTGCATTGCCTATGAATGTTAAACTTATACCATATATGTCTCGTGTCCCAAAGACGACAATCGAAGTAAAATCAAAGTGATCAGTCGACCTTGACGTCACTATGACGTCATTATATGAAAACACATTTTCAATCATATCTCATTAATGAAATGGAGTTTTTCAATGAGATTTACGTCACATATATTTCAAGTCAAGCGCATTCTACCCATATTCTCAAAATTTATCTATACCTTAAAACGTGCGCGTACGCGCGCGTTGAAATATTTGTATGCTCAAATCGAGCTCAAAATTTTTTTGCACACGTTTCAGACCATTTGGAGCATTTTTTGAAAAATTGAAAAAATTGGACGGACGCGTACGCGCGCGTATATATACGCACGCACAGCTCAAATGCAACAGAAATTTCCCGTTTTTTCACACGCATCGCATGTCTGAAATGTCAAGGTATATTTCTATCAAGTTTCAAGTCAATCCGACCCAATATGACGTCATACGGGCCCGTCAAAGTTGAAATTCCGCGCGCGCGTCAATGGCGATATACAGTGCAACTATGCCAAAAAACCGCCAATTTTAAATCTGATTTTACTCGTCAGGATGAACGGTGACCCCCCATTTTCTTTACATATTTTGAAAGCTGATGAGTTGTACATGTCATTTCATGGGTTGGCGATACTGAAAAAATGATTAGAAGATATCAAATTTCTTAATAAAGTAAAAAAAGTAAATTTTCAAAATGACGTCATCAAATTTCAAATTCACTCGAGCGTATCTCACTTAAATTTCGCCAATTTTCACCCAGATTTCAGTATGTTGTAGCTTACGAAATGTTCTTTCATAAATGTAATAACAACATTTTGATTAGATAACGTCATCACCTCGTAAAAATGGATTAAAAGTATCCTTGTAAAATTTGACCAGTTTACGTGTTATCTCTATGGGAGAGCAGTTTTTCTGGCAGTGTAAATTGACATTACTATCTTTTTCGAGCACTAGCTCACTTATGCTTTGGTAAATTTTTCCCAGATTTTAGTATGTTATAGCTGAGACTTTGGGCTATCGTGAATGTGCCCTCCATTTTTTCATACGACGTCGGCATCACGTCGAAAAACTTTGTTGAAAATGGCACGTGGTTTCGATGCAGCGTCATTTTGCTTAATACACAGGGCCTATGGAGCATCAAATAGGTCATTGCATAGCGCATCCGACTCGTAATCCTAAGGTCTGGTTCGAAGCTCACTCCTGCCAATTTTTTTTGTTGATATTTTTTAAACACTTTTTTATTTTTTTTTAGTTCGTCTTAATATCCTTTCCTAACTTTATCTTTCTCTGATTTTTTATGCTTCTCCTTCAAATTTCTATAAAATAACATAACCTTTTTCTTTATTTTCCTTTCTTTCTACTACTTTCTGTGCAATAGATGAACAACAACAATGACTATCAGCCTCATTCTTAGCACATGTTTAGTTCATGTCACGTACATTATTTCATAAAATAACAACTACTTGATCGGACACCATCTTGGCGAATACATGTCCTATCTTTCCCATATTTTGCACACGCAAAGACCATGTTACAAGGATCAGTTTACAAAATAACTACTTTTTGCTCAGATGTCATCTTGTCTGTGTAAATTGGAGTCAAAGGTCATATGTACTTTTTTCTCTATCTTCGTTATGACGTGTTATCTCTATGGGAGGGAATTTTTTCTAGATGCGAAAATTGACATGATTGTCTTTATCGAGCACTAGCTCATTTACCCTTCGGTGAATTCCTCCCAGATTTTAATATGTTGTAGCTGAGACTTTGCGCTATCGCTAGTGTGCCCTTTGTTTTTCATACGAAGACGAAATCATGTCAAAAAACGTGGTTGAAATAAGCTTATCTTTGATGTATTGAATTTCACAACATAACCATTTTTTTTTTTGCTCAGATGCCATCTTGTCTGTGCAAAGTGGGGTCAAAGGTCATATGTACTTTTTTCTGTATCTTCGTAATGACGTGTTATCTCTATGGGAGGGAATTTTTCTAGATGTGAAAATTGACATGATTTTATTGAGCACTAGCTCACTGACCCTTCGGTGAGTTTCTCCCAGATTTTAATATGTTGTAGCCGAGACTTTGCGCTATCGTTATGTGCCCTTCGTTTATTCATATGACATCGAAATCACGTCATAAAACTTTGCTAAAATTAAAGCTTAGCTTCGATGTATTTTTTTCATATTTCTTTCTTTTTGCAACTTTCTTTGCAATAACTCAAGAAAGACATTCCTATTACCCCCATATTTTGCACATGTTTAGTTCATGTCACATACATTATTTCAAAAAAATAACAGCTACTTTATCGGACACCATCTTGGTTATGTAAATTAGGGTCAAAGCTAAAAAATGTTTCATCCTGTATCTTGGTGAATACATGTCCTATCTTTTCCACATTTTGCACACGCAAAGACCATGTTACAAGAATCATTTCACAAAATAACCACTTTTTGCTCAGATGTCATCTTGGGTGTGCAAAGTGGGGTCAAAGGTCATATTATATACTTCATTCTGTATCTTCGTTACTGTATACCAAATTCGGTACCAAAGATGGCAGGTCTGACTCCCTTTTCTAAATGAGAATCCAAACATCACACGTCCAATGTCCCCTCAACACCGATAAAACCTGTATGGTCATGCCTATTTGGATCAGGACTCACATCATTGATTTCCAAACAGATCGGATCACCTAATTTGTCAGTGTTGACAAATTCTAAGTCTAGTTTTCTTTAATGCCCTACTTTTTCCCTCTTTAAGTCCTACTTTTTCCTACTTTTTTAGAGATTTTGTTCCTACTTTATTCCTACTTTTTTACGTTATCCCACTTGAAAGCCTGAAATTTTTTCTCTACATGTGACTCTCTGAAAAGTCACAAAACATTTTGTGAAATATCTCCTTCAGTTCTTCTGTAATTGTGGTAACGGAATTACATGGTAACGGAATTACACGCACATCTAATATGGAAGAAAATGACATATCCTACTTTCGTGCGAATATGTATGTGAACTGTTCATGAAATAGCTTCAGGGCATTATTATTGAGCTTAACAGTGTTAGTGATTGGCAGTCTAAAGGAGTGAAAGTTGAAATATATGTATGGTATGATACACTGACATGACTCAGCATACAGTGTAGCTGGATGCCTCTGACAGTGAGTCCTGACATCAGGGTACACGCTTGACAAGACTTCTTGTGCTGAAAGTCTCCTCCCTTCCTTCACCTTCTCTCATGTACAAGAACTACATGTGTACATGGAGACTGTGCTAACTGATAACTTTATAAGGTTTGCTACAGATACTCATTCTCAAATGTTAAAAATCATACTGAATTCTGAGATATCAATTTGTATATTTTCTTGCTAAAAAGTCTCATGGTTTCATACAAAATCTAAGTACATGTATAGTGATGAGGGACTAGTGAATGGGTGTGATGCAGCATAAATTGAACAAAGGTTAGAAAGAAGAGGAAGGACATAAAATGTCTTGAAAAGGAAAAGAGAGCACTGCTACTGACAGAGAGAAATGAACAGGATAATTTTTGTGAGGAAAGATCAAGAATTTAAGAGAAGGATCATACACAGTGTGATAGAAGTCATTACTTGACACGGGATGCCCACTGAATGTGACACCTTTGATCTTCCATCTGTATATGCTAAAGGCTTTATTATCACCAAGTCGATAGTCTGACTTTTATTGAACACGTCCTGTTTTCATCCTTAAGTCCTTTATCTTTAATTGTAAGTGTATGACTATGACCTTCTTTCATTTGTTTCTTAGATCTTTCCTCCACAGAGACATGTATTTTGATTTTCATGCCCATTTGATACAGAGCATCTGCTACCCTTTGAAATTTGTTCTGTAATCCTTTCTTTTAAAAGGAATAAAGACAAAAAAACACCATTTGTGATGAACATTTACCCAGTCAGTAATTGTGATACAGCTCTAAAATGTAACATTTAGGCCTATACTTTCCCATCCTATGAAGATTTTAAATATTAAAGTCAATGGGCTTCTGCTTCTACCTTTACTCTTCATGTTACCATTTGCTGTACAATCCAGTTTCCTTTCATGCAAGTGCCATTATAGTCCGGGAGCCAGCGGGGGTCAGCCTAGCTGAAAAGGTTACCAATTTTTATGTGTATAACAATTTAGTACATATGCCCCTGAGTATGGAAATGCACGTCTGGCTGGTCATCGGTGGTGGGTGTGGCCAGGAGGGCCACAAAAAGGACCCCCCAAAATTAGGCTAGCCTAGCTGGAAAAGTAACCCCATGAAAACAACTGGAACTTGTTCGTTACACTTACAGGATAAATGAATGACCATTGCCAGACGTTTTAAGTGGTGGGGGGTAGCCGCCAGACGCTCTTAAAGGCCCAACTCCAGCTAGGCTAGCCTAGCTGAAAAAGTAACCTTATGAAAACCACTGGAACTTGTTCGTTACACTTACAGGATAAATGAATGACCATTGCCAGACGTTTTAAGTGGTGGGGGGTAGCCGCCAGACGCCCTTAAAGACCCAAATTTTTCCAGCTAGGCTAGCCTAGCTGAAAAAGTAACCTCATGAAACCCACTGGAACTTGTTCGTTACACTTACAGGATAAATGAATGACCATTGCCAGACGTTTTAAGTGGTGGGGGGTAGCCGCCAGACGCCCTTAAAGACCCAAATTTTTCCAGCTAGGCTTGCCTAGCTGAACAAGTAACCTTGTGAAACCCACTGGAACTTGTTCTTTACACTAAACAGGATATATGCATGACCGTTGCCAGACGTTTTAAATGGTGGTGGGGAGGGGGGGGGGGGGGGGGGCAGCCGCCAGACGCCCTCAAAGACCCAATTTTACCAGCTAGACTAGCCTATATATAGCTGGAAAAATGACCTCCTGAAACCCACACGGTTGTTCTTGTGATACACTCAAAGGATAATTGAATGATTGTTGCCAGACAATAGCCGCCAGACGCCCCAAAGACCAAACTCTTACCAGCGAGGCTAGCCTAGCTGAAAATTAGGAAAGTAACCCCATGAAACCCACTGGAACTTGTTCTTACACTTACAGAATAAATGCATGACCGTTGCCAGACGCTTTAAGTGGTGGGGCGTAGCCCCCAGACACTCTCAAAGACCCAATTTTACCAGCTATAAGGTTCACATATATCAGAAATGATAGCAGTGTAATTCCATAACAATACCGCTTGCTTGCGAGTTCACCAGTCTATAATCTATGCATTGCCTTATTCTTTTGTTCTGCTTCCTTGAGCCCCAACTCATGCATTCTTATGGTGACTCTCCCATGTCATCATCCTTGTTCATTGCAATGTGTTCTATTTTTTGAAAATATTCTTATTCTTCATCCCAATTATCACAAATTCTGAAACTCTGTCCTCAGTATAACTAATTCATAGTTGTACAAATGTAAAAATCTGAGAATCACCCGGAGGTCTCCTTTAATGGGGGAGTTTCTTGAGCGCACAGGGAAACATGCTTTGAAATATCAATAGGGCAAGTGTTGAGACGAAATACTGTAGAAATATGAGAATATACTGTGCTGTGGTTTTGGTAGAAGAAATAGGGTATCTGTATTTGTCCTCAGTGATAACCAAAAAAACTTATTTGGAAAGAATAATAGACATCAAAAAAGAATTGCCCAATCAAACATGTCGGGATTTTTCTCAAACATCAGTGTTCTCATTTTCTTTGCAGTGTAAAACAAAAATGAAAAACAAAAAACAAAAAAACAGGGCCGGGTACAGTATCCGGATGGAAATTGGTGGGATGGGCGTAAACCCGCGGGTATTATAACATACTGACGTAAAAAAAAAAAAAAAAACAAGACCAAAAACTACTTTCTTTCTGTGCCCTGGGGAGAAATATTCATCAATTGCATTTCGGAAATGTTGAAAATCACAACTTTTGATGACATTGTGTCCTACAGTATCTCTTCTTATATGAAGGCTTTTTTTTTATAATTAAGTTTCTTACCTCTATGACCATGATAAAACAAACCCCTGATGATTAAAACAAAAGACAATCAATTAAAACTTGGCAAATGAACTCTTTGGACAGTAGCAAAAGGGAATACATTAACAGTTTTTGCAAACTCTTTATACAATTGTCTAATACTCCATCAAGCTCATAAAAACACAATTCTACTGCAACAAGAAATCCATTCAGTAAGACTCGTCCTCGGTGTTAATAGCTTAAAATGCCAACTTTTTGAAAATAATGCCCCAGCTCTTAAATTTACTTTAAAAAGGGGAAGTAAAGCTCAACACCTTTGGCCTATGACTTTTTAAGTACCGTATCACCTTACGGTTGAGGAAATGGGTAAAGAAAAATTATTAACGAAATAAAACTTATAGGAACATATTTTACATGACCTCACCGTTTTCTTCTCTTATGAAAGAAACGAAATCTGAAAATTGTTCAAGAGTGTTTTTGAACATAGTACATTGCAAAAGTAGAAAAAAGCTGTGTTTTTAAGAAACATAACTCACAACAACAAGGAATTCCTGTCGTGTCTAGTATTGCACGTTTTTGGTTTGGAGGGTTTTGGATGCTAATATTTCAAGACAAGTTTATGCTCCGGCACTTCAATGAACTTAAATATAAAGTAATGATCAACCTCTCTTGCCAATAAACTCAACATTTGCTGTTCTTCAGTAAAGCATATGACAGAAACATATGAGAAACATGTCTAAAATTCATATGAATAAGCTCACAGCAACAACAAAAATATTATGTTATCTATAAACTAATACTGCATGTACTTAGTTTCGAGGGATTAAGATGCAAAATGTTATGACAAAAGCCCCTACGTGGCTACCAGCAATTAAACATCCTTCAACTTCTTAAGCAAATGAGCTCATGTGTATCATCTTCTTGTTGAGAAGACGAAGATGAGTAATGATAAAATAACCAAACTATCAACTTTCCTTAACATGTTTTACATGAAATCATTATTGCCTTCTCGTAACGAAATTTACATCTTGGTGCAACTTTGCATCCTTTCGTGAGGGTGCAAAGAAACACCCAAAGTTCCAAGATTGTGCCTTGTTTTGAGGGTGCAATCTTGGAACTTTGGGTGCTACTTTGTACCCGCAAGAAAGGGTGAAAGTTACACCCTCGGGAGCAACTTTGCCCCCTTGAAAAAGGCGCAACCTCGTACCTTTAGGTGCAACTTTATGCCCGAAGGATGCAAGAATGTACCCTCTCTTGAGGGTGCAATCTTGTGCCTTATTGGTATGATGTTGCACCTATGTGGTGCGTATTTGCTCCATGACTGCTGCAAAATTGCTCCTTTAAAGGAGCAAGTGACAGTCAATGTCACTGCCTGCTCCTTTATAGGGGCAATATTGCCCATCATCTCAAGGTGCAACTTAGCATTACATAATCGGGTACGATTTAGTTTCTTAACTACTCTAAACCTTGAATAGTGCGAACTGATGTAAGCCTATTTGCTCAGTATATAACTTATGTTGTTGTTGCACTCTGCAAAGTAAACAGGTAAATAGGATTAGTGTAACTTGGATCTTGTGAATCATGAAATGTGTGTGCGTGTGGAATTTGTGAGTTGTGAAAATGTTAATGTAAAAGTTAACTTAGTTGTGTTTCAATAATATACTGAAACCAAACCTTTTCAATAAGGTGAGCACTATATCTATCAAACAGTTAACCTTCTCGGCAAGAGTATACATCTGCATGAAGGAAGAGGTGAAAATATGATATGCAGTTGTCTGGATACATTTTATTCAAAACGTTCTTGAATGCGTACTTATTCACATAATCTATAAGAATAACATATGCTTCTTACCAGTACTCAAAGCCTCTAAAACAAGAGGATGCTTCTTACACTTCTAAAGCATACACCATATCTTAAAAACAAAAAGTAAGAGGATTTAAGAAGCTGTTTGTATGCATTCAAACGAATCCATATTTCTATCTAAAATCTAAAACGTGTCTTGTAAAAGGGGAATTCCTTTTATAATGACGATGCCAAACCTTTTTTGTCTTAAAGTCCTTATCTCGACATGTCTTGGAGTTCACGCTTATTGAAAACATGAGATTCTTGGCACGTAGATTACAACTATGGTTTAAAGAGTTAACTGAGATACGCATATCGTATACGGGCATTTCGATGAAAACATTTAAATACAAGGTACTGAAAATAATATGAAAATCAAACTTGATACCAGCCCTTATCGGCAACCAATACAGACTATGGAGGACTGCAGTTATAATTGTGTTCAGATATTGTTTTGGGTGATACACGCACGCCGACTGATTTGGGATCAATTCGAGTCCCTTGAGCTGAGATTCCGGAACTGCAATGAGCAAACCATCATTATGCATAACAAAGTGACAGAGAATAATGCATGTACCAGTTTCTGTTTCATTGTTCTATACACAGAAAATTGTTTCGTTTTCCAATCCTGTACCAACGGTACCTAAAAAGTCATTGGCCAAAGGTGTTGAGCTTTACTTCCCCTTTTTTAAAGTAAATTTAAGAGCTGGGGCATTATTTTTAAAAAGTTGGCATTTTAAGCTATGTACACCGAGGACGAGTCTTACTGAATGGATTTCTTGTTGCAGTAGAATTGTATTTTTTATGAGCTTGATGGAGTATTAGACAATTGTATAAAGAGTTTGCAAAAACTGTTAATGTATTCCCTTTTGCTACTGTCCAAAGAGTTCATTTGCCAAGTTTTGATTGTCTTTTGTTTTAATCATCAGGGGTTTGTTTTATCATGGTCATAGAGGAAAGAAACTTAATTATAAAAAAAGCCTTCATATAAGAAGAGATACTGTAGGACACAATGTCATCAAAAGTTGTGATTTTCAACATTTCCGAATGCAATTGATGAATATTTCTCCCCAGGGCACAGAAAGAAAGTAGTTTTTGGTCTTGTTTTTTTTTTTTTTTTTTTTTTTTTTACGTCAGTATGTTATAATACCCGCGGGTTTACGCCCATCCCACCAATTTCCATCCGGATACTGTACCCGGCCCTGTTTTTTTGTTTTTTGTTTTTCATTTTTGTTTTACACTGCAAAGAAAATGAGAACACTGATGTTTGAGAAAAATCCCGACATGTTTGATTGGGCAATTCTTTTTTGATGTCTATTATTCTTTCCAAATAAGTTTTTTTGGTTGTCACTGAGGACAAATACAGATACCCTATTTCTTCTACCAAAACCACAGCACAGTATATTCTCATATTTCTACAGTATTTCGTCTCAACACTTGCCCTATTGATATTTCAAAGCATGTTTCCCTGTGCGCTCAAGAAACTCCCCCATTAAAGGAGACCTCCGGGTGATTCTCAGATTTTTACATTTGTACAACTATGAATTAGTTATACTGAGGACAGAGTTTCAGAATTTGTGATAATTGGGATGAAGAATAAGAATATTTTCAAAAAATAGAACAAATTGCAATGAACAAGGATGATGACATGGGAGAGTCACCATAAGAATGCATGAGTTGGGGCTCAAGGAAGCAGAACAAAAGAATAAGGCAATGCATAGATTATAGACAGGTGAACTCGCAAGCAAGCGGTATTGTTATGGAATTACACTGCTATCATTTCTGAAATAATGTGAACCTTATAGCTGGTAAAATTGGGTCTTTGAGAGCGTCTGGGGGCTACACGCCCCACCACTTAAAGCGTCTGGCAGCGGTCATGCATTTATTCTGTAAGTGTAAGAACAAGTTCCAGTGGGTTTCATGGGGTTACTTTCCTAATTTTCAGCTAGGCTAGCCTCGCTGGTAAGAGTTTGGTCTTTGGGGCGTCTGGCGGCTATTGTCTGGCAACAATCATTCAATTATCCTTTGAGTGTATCACAAGAACAACCGTGTGGGTTTCAGGAGGTCATTTTTCCAGCTATATATAGGCTAGTCTAGCTGGTAAAATTGGGTCTTTGAGGGCGTCTGGCGGCTGCCCCCCCCCCCCCCCCTCCCCACCACCATTTAAAACGTCTGGCAACGGTCATGCATATATCCTGTTTAGTGTAAAGAACAAGTTCCAGTGGGTTTCACAAGGTTACTCACAGTGTTCAGCTAGGCAAGCCTAGCTGGAAAAAGTTTGGTCTTTAAGGGCGTCTGGCGGCTACCCCCCCACCACTTAAAACGTCTGGCAATGGTCATTCATTTATCCTGTAAGTGTAACGAACAAGTTCCAGTTGGTTACATTAGGTTACCTTTTCAGCTAGGCTAGCCTAGCTGGAAAAAATTGGGTCTTTAAGGGCGTCTGGCGGCTACCCCCCACCACTTAAAACGTCTGGCAATGGTCATTCATTTATCCTGTAAGTGTAACGAACAAGTTCCAGTGGGTTTCATGAGGTTACTTTTTCAGCTAGGCTAGCCTAGCTGGAAAAATTTGGGTCTTTAAGGGCGTCTGGCGGCTACCCCCCACCACTTAAAACGTCTGGCAATGGTCATTCATTTATCCTGTAAGTGTAACGAACAAGTTCCAGTGGTTTTCATGAGGTTACTTTTTCAGCTAGGCTAGCCTAGCTGGAGTTGGGCCTTTAAGAGCGTCTGGCGGCTACCCCCCACCACTTAAAACGTCTGGCAATGGTCATTCATGTATCCTGTAAGTGTAACGAACAAGTTCCAGTTGTTTTCATGGGGTTACTTTTCCAGCTAGGCTAGCCTAATTTTGGGGGGTCCTTTTTGTGGCCCTCCTGGCCACACCCACCACCGATGACCAGCCAGACGTGCATTTCCATACTCAGGGGCATATGTACTAAATTGCTATATACATAAAAATTGGTAACCTTTTCAGCTAGGCTGACCCCCGCTGGCTCCCGGACTATTACAGTGTATTTTATACATTTGCTTTCAGGCAGTCAAAATACAACTTACTGCAAAAGAGAAGATGCACACTTCTTGTGAGTAAATATATGGCAACACTCAGGATGAGAAAATAGACAAAGTCAAAGAAGAAAGACAGAGACAGGAAACTTGTAGGAAAATTATAGGCCAAGTCATAATTGTGTTTCTGAAGACGTCATTTGGAAATTTTGTGTGGTCAGAAGTAAATACTAACATTATTCACAGGTTGATTAATCTAACTCTAACACAGTGAGCTGCAGATGGATAAAAGAGGCCCTCTTACCTTTCTATGAATTAACAGAATTTGGTCGACTAATGGTTCAAAAAGTTGTAGTTTGTTAAAGTTATTTTGCTGTTTTCTACTTCCTTTTAGTTTAGACACTTTTATTTTGGTGGGCTTAAGTAGGACTTACACTGTAAGGGAATTATCAAATTATGCACTACATTATATACCAGGGGGCAACTTCAGCTATAATAGTAAAATGCCACAAGTTTTTAGTGATTAATATATGCTTCAACATATAGATAATAATGATTAAGCACTGGTGCAATACCATAATCATATAAGAAAATTTTCTTTTCTATTTATGATTGAATTGTAATTTGTTATATTTGTCATTGAACCACAACTGCATCTTTTCACTTAACAAATTAAAAGTTTCAAGCATCTTTAGTGTCCATCCTTAATATTAAACATTGTGTTCAATGATGGGGCTGCACACTGTGCTCTTGCACTGTAAATTGGCACTTTATGATTTAGATTTAAATTCAGTGTCAATCCGGACAGTTTTTTATTATTTTCTTATGCATGTGCACAAAATATTTATGTACAATACTTGTAAGTAATTCACACATATTGTCAATTATTGGCATATTTAGGAAGAAGAAAACAGAGAAATCTGTCTTGCATGATATCAACAAAAGAAATACAAGAAAATTTGAGTATTGTTGACTGGATTTATAGAATTGTACTTGTGTAGGGCTATTCTAGCGTAATTCCGTTACCATGTGTCTTAGATGTCATTTACCTGCAGAGTGTGAAATTCTTAACTTGAAAGTAGACAAATTTTGATGGATGTGGTACTTACAAGTTACGAGATCTTGATTGACATAGTTACGACTTCAAATCACAGTTGTTAGCATAAACATTTTGTTTTTTGACAATAAAAACTCATTTGGCACCTATACACTTGTAGCAGTTCAAGGTCAAAGGCTAGAGAGTACTTATTTAGTGGTTATATTATAGCTAAAGGCATAAACAATCTTTATCAAGACATTTCAGAATACATGAGTACCAAGAATGTGTATTTTTTCCAGTGTAGTTCAGAAGGCGTAATTCCGTTACCATTTATGTAATTCCGTTACCACTGACTTTACGGGGAAAAAGCGTGCTGCTTGGAAAATGTGATGAAATATTTGAAAAACAATACAACTGAATTGAAGTCGACACAATCAAAGACGAAATCAGACAACAACCTACAGTGTATGTGTTATAGATTTCAGAGAAACAACTCCCAAAGTCAGAGTTGAAGTTGTGACTAAATTCTCTGGTAATTCCGTTACCATCGCACATAGACCTCCTTTGTAACCAACCAAGTCAGAACATTTAACAAATTTGTATTTGGGGTGACAGTGTGAGTACCTCTGCATCTTTTAAATGTATCAAGAGAAGGCAAAGTAATCAATCCTGTACACAGGGTGAAAGAATATGAGCCAAAATTCTCTGATTTGTAATTCCGTTACCGCGGAATTGCCCTGATGTAAAGCAGAAAGAGGCAATTCCCAAGAACCGACCCCTGAGGCACTCCAGATCCTAGTTTCCTACCGCTACTGGAGAAGATTTAGTACCATTCAAAACGACCCTCTGACTTCTTCCATTGAGAAAACTTTGAATCCATTTCAGATTTTTCCCCCTGATACGGTAGTAGTCCAGTTTACGTAAAAGGCGTTCATATCCAACCTTGTCAAAAAAAGACAAGGAAACACTGCCGGGGAAATCTTTGAAGGCTTCCGTGGTGGTAGAACGTTGGGTGGTAGAAGGCTTCATGGTGCACCACATATTCTGTCTGGAGTAAGTGAGTGGCCCTGAAAAGGGCCTACCCAATCCCGACGTTTTGGCAAGCATGTTCTCACCGTTCTCAAACATTCCCTTGAGAATGGCGAGAACATGCTTGCCGAAACGTCGGGATTGGGTAGGCCCTTTCCAGGGCCGCTCACTTACTCCAGAAAGAATATGTGGTGCACCGTGAAGCCTTCTACCACCCAAACACTACCGGGACTATGCCCCTTTAACCAAAAACGTTCAGTCTCAGAACTTACCCGAACGGGGTCAGGCTAGACTCGGAGTCGGACTCGGGGATAACTCGGCCTCGCTTTGCTTGACGGCGGGATGAGTTGTATTCAAATGGTTGTCCCTCTGGATTGTACAGTGTTGTACTATGCATATGGGAGCGGCCTGTATAAACTACATTGTAGCATTCTGGCTACTCGCAGTTAGCTATACTGTGGGAGCGCCAACGGCAACGCTTCGCGTTTCGTGGCTGATCGCAGTTTACACGACTCAAAAAGGGTATAGAATGACTCAAAAAAGGTATAAACTTAGGTCTAGACCTAGAATGATTTGCCTCTTTAAATTATATATTACTAGATTTTGGAGCTGGTCCCTTCCACCATGTCCACGACGTGGACCACGTACTAAAAGTAAAACTAGGTCTAACCTTAGTAATTTACTAACGGTTAGACGTCTAGTATTAACGTTAGTAGTAGACTACTAGTACTACACTGTAGGCCTACTAATTTACTCCTTTCTGGGTCTGTTGTACATAGAGGTTCTAGACTACCTGTAATCTGTATATAAAATGTTGTGGTACCCGACTGCCTCCACATTGTAGAGTATAAAGTCTTGGCCTAATTGCGACTTGACCGAATAACCAGTCTGTATTTGGTCGTCAGGGGATATGTTCCACGGAGACTGTGTCTAAAGATTCCTTCGGACAGACAGATCTTTCTGTCTGACGTTAAACTGCGACCAGTCCAAACACGAAGCGTTCGGGCTGCACATTGCATTGCAGAGTCACATACGGGGTAGGTAGTATCGCCCCTAAATTCCAACTTAAGTACTAAGAATTGCTTCAATTTGAATACATACAGATCAGATGTAGAGTCTAGTCCAATGTTGACAACACTTAGTACCTCAGTGGGAACGTTTGGTTCCTCCAATTTAATAGGCCTAGTCCCTTTCTGTAAAATCGATGACTTTAACTTCTTCTTCTTATCATATCCACACACTAGATGATGTGTTTTTGCCAGAGCTGGACTCAGCTTTTGGCAATATCATTATATTCTGCAAGGTCCCCAGCCTTGCATTCTTGTTCCAGTAGAGGACATCTCAGCAGGTGCTCCATGGTTTGTGGCTCAGTGCCACATATGCAGGTCACATCTTCTGTGCTCAGGTATCCCCACTTTTTGAGAGTCACTCTACATCGGCCAGTTCTGGTTCGCAGTCTGTTGAGGCATTTCCATTCAGACCAACTTGCATCATGACTTTCACTGATCCGGTCAAGAGGAATCTGTGAGAATGACAACTGCTCCATTCAACGGATTTGAAACCTGTGTGCATGCGCTGACCGGAGTGCAATGCAGCCTTTTCACAAGGCCTTCTCGCTGTTGAAGCGTGAGAGCGAAAGGGCCTTATCTCAAGGCAAAAAACATTGCACCTTTCTTGCATTATTCATATCGCCTATGCGCAATGTGCCTTGCAAAGGTTGTTTAGAAAAATGAAGGGAGGAACGGGGAGAATGGAGATGGACTCGTAGAAAAATGGTTTTTCAAGACCATGCATGGGATCAGCCCGGAAATTAGCATGTAAAAGACAGGTAAGAATTAGATGGGAAACATATGTAGGGCCTATAGTATAAAAGTAATCCTTTTGCTGGTGAAATACATAACTTATTGAGGGGCGAAAGTTTCTCTTTCATTGTACAGAGACAGCGCTTTGTTGACTCAGGGTGCTCCCACAGTATAACTGTAGTGAACAAGAAGCGCCCTGGGGTTCGTCTTGGCCCTGTACCACTGCACAATTAGATCTAGCTCTCTTGCTCAGGATCCTAGCGATAATGGGGTTCTTAATCATGGAACAGACATTGCAGGGCTGCCAACTCTCATGCATTGAGCGTGAGACTCATGCAATTCAACCAATTTTGACTGTCTCACTCTGATAAATGAATTCTCGCGCTAAACCCCCAAAATGGAATGTACATGACTACAAAAATAGATATATCTCTAAATTCTCTGATATTCCGAATATCGATATGCCCAAGCCCAAAATTTCGAGATTTTCCCGCGCGGGTGTAAAGCTTAACCAATAATAATCGTTTTCGGTTTGCACGCAAAGACGAGCTATTGGATTACGATTGGTTTCTACCTATACCACGTGAGCGTAGCTTGTACTTTTGGCAAATTACAGTACATGTATGGCTATGACGTGTGCTTTACATTGCTTTACATACACTGACTGTGTACGTAGTATGTACATACGGCCGCACAGCAGGCCGTCAAACGCTAGCCAGCAGGTCACTCGGCTCCCTCGCAGTGTCTCACGCCAAACTCTCACTCAAGGTTGGCAGCCCTGACATTGTCTCCTAACTATGTTATTATTTTATATTTGGAATGTCCATGGCGAGATTCTATGGCCCGAATTCACGAAGGTGGTACAAATGAAACCATGGTTTAAACCATGGACAAAAACCATGGAGCGCCAAGTGTCGCACGGAATATTTAGTTACGAAATCAGTCATTTCCTAGACAAAATGACCGTTTTGTTAACAAAATTATCATTTCGTGGATGAAATGTTCCTTTAGTTATAAAATGTTGTCATTTCATTACAAAATAATAATTTCATTGACCAAATGACTGATTTCATAACGAAATATTCCATGCGAAAATATGACGAACAATAGTTCGACAATATCATCGCCATCAAAGCTGACTTTTGAGTCGGATGATATGCTTGCAGCAGCGAAAACGGGGAGCTCCCTCGCCTGCAACTACAGTACACTGTAACTGCACCCCTCCCAGTACCTAAGAAAGCTGCTAACACGGGGAGGGGCACAGGCATGAACGGTGTCAAAGGCAGCTTGGGAAAACAATCGAAAAAGAACACAAATTCCACTAACAGTGTCTTGGAAGGACAATACCTTTTACCAGTACTTGCACCAAGAAAGACATGTACATATATCTACACATTTGAAGTTGTTTGAGAGGATAATGCTTGCAAACTCATGACATGGAAAATTCTTTTATCTCCACATTGCAGAGGATGGAGGACCAAGCACCTCCCAAACCAAGAAGTACAAACCATCAAGGAGAGTTCCCCTCTTTTGGCAGTGGGAAGGTGATAAGCGAAAGTGGATAGCCTGTGCCAAATCCCTCTCTGATGCAATCAACGACAGCCTAGACAGTGGTGAGAATGTGAAGTTCGAGGCTGGAGGAAAGACTTTGGAAGTTGATGTCAAAAAGATGGTCCAGCGGAATTGCACAACAGGCTGGGAGAGAAGAATAAGATGCTGTGTCAAGCAAAAAAGTGAATGTGAGTATAAAGAAATGGGGAAAAAATGGTGAATGAAGCAAGCTTCTCAATATTGTCTGGCTAGGAAATGTCATTAGAACTTGTTAGATGTGGCTATTCACAGTATGAACTCCTCAATAAACTTGGTGAATGTATTTGATTTTTTTTTTCAAATTCTAGGGATATTACAAAAATCATGTAGATGAAATAACAAACAGGCATTGGCATAGTACAACCAAAACTTCTCAACTTAAGATAACATTTCAAAAAGGTTAACTGTTGATACCCATCATAACTTCTTGCAAAAGTTTAATAATATAATGCTTTGTCCTGTATCCAAAATGTACTCCAGCAACAAGTGGTTGTTTTCTTTTGTGTTTGGCTTGTGTATTTCTTTTAAGTCCATAGCATTTTTTATGCCTCCGCCATGAAGTGTCATGGAGGTGTTATGTTTTGGGGTCATCTATCCTTCGTTTTGTCTGTCCTTCATCGGTCCGTCCGTCCGTCCGTAATCAATTTTGTGGACAGCGTAAGTAAATTGAGGTATCCTAATAAAACTTGGCATGTACGTATGAGTTGGCGAAGTTGTGCCTATTAACTTTTTGGTGCACATGTCCTAGGTCAAAGGTCAAGGTGAAATGCTCAAAATTTCACTATTTCCTCCATATCCATGCAATGCCTGGAGGTATTTTCGTGAAACATAATGTACATACATGTATGTACTAACCCAGTAAAATATTCTTTAGAGAGAGTTTCTGGCCATGAGGTCAAAGGTCAAGTGAAAATGTTAAAATTTAATTGTTTTCTCCATATGGCGTAAATGGTTCAAGGTATCCTCATGGAACTTAGAACATACGCATGTACTGACAGGCAGTGATCATCTAGGGAATTTTGAGGTCATGGGGTTAAAGGTTAGGGGTTCAAAGTTCAGGGTCAGCTCCCCAAAATTTCACTATTTCCCTCCTAGCTATGCAATGTCTGCGGGATTTTTCTTGAAACTTAGTGTATACATGTATTACCCAATAGAGATTCTATGGGAAAGTTTTTTGCCCAAAGGTCAAAACGTCAAAGGTCAAGTGAAAATGCTAAATTTCTCTTTTTCCTCCATATCTCAGAAGTGGCTCACGGTATCATCATGTATGTTCTACGTGACCGTGATTCTCTTGGAAATTTTAGGGTCATAGGGTCAAAGGCCAGGTTAAACATTTTAGTATTTGATAATGGAAACTACACTTTTTCTTCATATCTTGGAAATTACTCAATGCATAAACTTATAAAATTGAATTGAATTGATTTGAATTGAAAAAAGGGTCAAAAGTGTAGTAAAATCCTCAAATCCAATACCTGCTCCCTTAGACAATATCGGCATTTATCCAATGAAACCCAAGGCCAAGGAAAAAAATATTTTGGTTTCCGGTAACCTGACCGACCCGACCAAAAGATGCCGACCCGGTAAATTTTATCCTCATAGAGAAGAAATAAAATTTTCAGTAGTCCGTCCGTGTAAGAAATCCTCATAGAGAAAAAATAAAATTTTCAGTAGTCCGTCCGTGTAAGAAATCTATCTCCAAGATTTTCAACAGAAATGTTATGATTCATACGAAGAATGACAGAAGAAATTGCACCAGCGCGCACCGTACAACATTGTAGTGCGTGCAATTTACTGCGAAGTACCGTAAAGCGTACCCGATACATTTTTTACACAATGCAATGCATGTGTGTACAGTATAAAATGCATTTAGATGACTGTGTATGTATTGCAATATTGTGCGACTTGCATATGTTCCTGTAACGTATGCTGCAGAGCTAGGTCTACTTAACCCATCCACGTATGGGCCTCTGTGTAATCTGTAATTTCGTGCCTGCCCAGTAAGTTGGCCGTGAACTTGGGCGCTATCTTCCCTACGGCGCGATCTACACACGAAGGGCATTCATACGTCATTGAAAAACTGTGTCATTCCCACTAGGCAGGAGGGTTGATGCGTGTACACTGGTGCGAATGTGCACTTACTTGACTCAGTACAGCACTATTTTATGTGAATTTTATGAAAGAAAATAATAAACTGTGAATGACTTATGAAAAAATATTATGTTTACGTGTATTTCATTCATAAATCCTCTTCATTTTAACCCAATTGTAATCACATCTTACCCACTTGCAAATTGACGTGTCCATAACTTCCTTGAGCCCCCCCCCCCCCCCCCCCCCCCCCCCCGATAGCTCTGGGACATTCCATTCATTGATGGGGGTTTATTTTGCAACGTTATCAGATAACTCTTATTGAGCAAATTCTTGCTATGGCTCAGGGAATAATTTTCCAACTCAAATATGATTAGCAGTTTCGGCTGGTGAACAATGCTTCAAATGATAACCTGTACACTTCTATGGAAGAAAACTGCTACACAAAATATAGTTTGTGTAGCAGTGGTGTAAAAATGCTATAGCATATTGTGATGCAATACCAGGAAAATTATTCCCTGTGGCTAATCTATTTTATAATGTATCATAATCTATCTATATGCTTAGATTGCCTAATTCAAATTTGCAGAGACGTAGAAAAAGATTTGTTTTACAATCGTGATACGTTCAACTACTCATTTACCCTGTGCTGAAATCCGCATGTCTGCTCCGCACGTGTTATTGCTGTCGCTCAAATTTCGACCGCGATTGCTTGTGTGTACGTGTGGGGAAGCATGGGGCTGAAAAAACACGCAACACATGGCTTGGTACAAACGAATCGGACGTAAGAAGTCGTACATTCAAGAGCTAAAAACAGACGAATAGCGAAATCAAAGTCCACTGAAAAGGTCTTGACACTGTAATGTATGTTCCAAAATCATTTTTGGCTTAGTTTTGAGAGGATTTTCTACACTTTGAAGGTTTTCCTCGCACGAGATCAGGATTGAGATTGATGAACTAACTACTCATACAACGTATGATGTATGTATAGAAAATGTGACTGCATACATGCTTGCACTACGTGGATGTGAGAGTGCGGCAAGAACGCTAGGAATGCACCAGGTACGGTGTGCTGCAAATTCTTTGGGCGAAATTAGCCTTCACTGTTCAGCCCGTCATTTTATATTTGTATAATAATTCTAATTCTTCATAAAATCATGGTAAAGATACTTCATATATTCATTATATATTTTAGAAGCGTAATATGAAATATTTTGGCTATTTTGTTCCCGCCGAACGAGTTCGAGCAGGGGACTATGAAACGTACGTGTGTGTGTCCGTCCGGGCTCCGTACATGTGTGTGTCCGTCCATCTAGATCTGTCCGTCCGTCCGTGCGTCCGTGTGTGATCAAAATGTTCAATTTGCTACTTCTCTGTCATTTATGAGCCAATTTTGATTCTGTTTGCTTTATATGATAGCACTACATGGGAGCTTTGAAACTTCTACACAAAATTTCAGTTGTGACCTTTGACCTTGACCTTTGACCTATATTGTACATTTTGCTTCAAAATGCTACTCCTACGCCATTTCTAACCCAATTTCGATTCCGTTTGCTTTGTGTGATGACACTAGGTGAGGGCTTCAAAACTTGTACACAGAATTTTGACCTTTGACTTCTTTGACCTTTGACCTTGATTTTTGACCTATATTGTACATTGGCTACAAAATACTACTCCTTCGCCATTTCTAACCCGATTTCGATTCCGTTTACTTTATGTGATGGCACTAGGTGAGGGCTTCAAAACTTTTACACAGAATTTTGACCTTTGACTTCTTTGACCTTTGACCTTGATTTTTGACCTACAGCGTATATTGTACATTTTGCTACAAAATGCTACTCCTTTGCCATTTCTAACCCGATTTCGATTCCGTTTGCTTTATGTGATGGCACTAGGTGAGTGCTTCAAAACTTGTACACAGAATTTTGACCTCTGACTTCTTTGACCTTTGACCTTGATTTTTGACCTATATTGTACATTTTGCTACAAAATGCTACTCTTTCGCCATTTCTAACCCGATTTCGATTCCGTTTGCTTTATGTGATGGCACTAGGTGAGGGCTTCAAAACTTCTACACAGAATTTTGACCTTTGACTTCTTTGACCTTTGACCTTGTTTTTTGACCTGTATTGTACATTTTGCAACAAAATGCTACTCCTTCGCCAATTCTAACCCAATTTCACTTCCGTTTGCTTTATGTGATGGCACTAGGTGAGGGCTTCAAAACTTCTACACAGAATTTTGACCTCTGACTTCTTTGACCTCTGACCTTGATTTTTTTACCTATATTGTACATTGGCTACAAAATGCTACTCCTTCGCCATTTCTAACCCGATTTCGATTCTGTTTGCTTTATGTGATGGCACTAGGTGAGGGCTTCAAAACTTCTACACAGAATTTTGACCTTTGACTTCTTTGACCTTTGACCTTGATTTTTTACCTATATTGTACATTTTGCTACTAAATGCTACTTCCGGCGGGGACATATATTACGCACCGCGTAATTTCTACTTTTCCTTGTTTTTTCAGTCCAAGAAAAAACAATACTTTGAATAAAAAAGTAATAAATAATAAATAATAGTTCTTGACTCAAGTCTAAATTCCATGCGCCTTCTTGCAGTTACCCAGCAGTTGCCCATGGATACGATGCGTAAGTAATCAGCTGTTTACAGAGTCGTACCTCCCCTACTGCTAGCTGCTCCTGTTAGTGTTAGATTGTAATTGACAGCGATTGTAATTTTATTGGTGGCGTTTTTAGTTTTATAACCCTATCCAATAAAAAAAAGACAAATTCAAACATCAAATGGTGTGACAGTTTTTGTCAGAATCTCCTATCAATATCGCTTGTTGCCACGATAGTTTTCAGATGTCACATGCTTCATTATCGAAGCTGTTGGACATTTGAAAGAACTGCTTCATAAGAAATCATCTTTGATTTATTATTTATTTTCACAAACAAGAATTCTTATCGCTTACATATTTTTTTATTAGTTTAATGTCATAATATTTCATGATGGCATGTCTGTACTTGGCAAGATGGGATTTTTTTTTCCATCCAGGGTCAAAGAAGAAAGTGACAGGAAGGAAACAAAAAGGATAGGGAGGAAATGAAAAGGATAGAATGAAACACCTGCTCAGCAGGCTCTTTTTTTATTGATTTAATACAATGGTGAATGCAGTACATCAGAATTTAAGTACAGTTCTAAATAATTCATTAGTTGAAAAATGAGAAAAGAAGATGGATTTCATCGAGTTCTAAATGAAAACTAAATTAGCATAGCCATTTAGATCTAATATTTACTGCAGAATAGACCTGATGCAAACTTATTGTCAAGCTTTTGGTTGAGTTTCTTCAGAGACACAAATTTTGGTAGCATTAAACCCGAGTGAACAAGCAAAAGGAAAAAAAAATGATAAAATGCAGGTCTCTAGACCACTCCTGTGCATGATCGAGTGAGCATCAGCCCCCGTTTCAGTGTCACTCTCGTCATTGGCCTAGGCTACTCGTGTCGTACTCGCCATCAACGTCATGGTCACACAAAAAAAATTGCATCATCATAAGGGTTCGTACATCAACGTCACAAGAATCATTATCATCATCATCACTATCATCTCAACCACAGCAAAACCCTGAATATCACTCCCATCATAGTCACTCTCAACTCACAAAACACATCAGCAAATGATACAGACATCGCAGACCTTAAGCCAATATGTGTCTTCCTTTTATTTCAATCTTTGTATTATCCAAAACAATTTTTAAAAATAAATAAGAACATTGGGAGATCAAAAAGACATATCTAAAATGATATGTCCAGACAAAATAAAATATAGGGTAAAATTTTTTTGGAAAATAAAATTTTTCCCCTACCTCCCGACCCACTATTCTAGGGGTTTGGTTACCAGAAACCAAATTTTTCCATAGAAAGGGTAAAATTTTTTCGAAAAATAGAATTTTTCCCCTACCTTCCGACCCACTGTTCTCGAGGTCATGTTACCGGAAACCAACATATTATTTATTTTGGCCTAGTTCAAGGAAAGTGAACGTATACAACACATTTTTATGCCTCCACCACGAAGTGGTGCCAGAGGCATTTTTGACGAGCATGCAATTTTTTTAAATATATTTATTATGGGGAGACAGACAACCCCCCCCCCCCCCCCAAGATTAAGGAATCTAAAAGTTCCAAATCTTCTGTTTAACCTTAAACCTTAAGTGATAAGTTAAATTAGTGATATTAGTAGGTTAGATTAGTGACTGTCATTTCAAGTTTGTGGTGGGTCAGGGGATGGGGGAGGGGGGACCAAACTGGGGCCAATCTGAAAATTTTATCTTCTTGTTGAAAATGCATTGTCAGATTTTCACCAAACTTGTCAAGGATTATCACTAGGGTGATCGAATATGTTTCTGTGTAAATGGGCACCATATTCCCTTCTGGGGTGCTCCAAGGGGTACAATTCCCTGAAAGGTGAGAAAGCCCCCAAACTTAAAGGAAGAAAACAGGGCAGAGAAGAACAGAGTGAAAGTCAGGTAAAGGAGAAAGATGAAACAAATCGCTTTTTTTTTCTCTCTCTCTCTCCCACAGCAATTCTTCGTACAGTTTGTAGGATCCACTTCACGTTGATAGCTTTCATTCCTCCTTTTCTGTTCTTTCTCTTTAAATACACTATATAGTCTCATCTCTCCTTGACTCACCTCTCACCTTCCTGATTTATGAATTCCTCCTCTTGTCATGGTGATTCCACATTCCATAGTCCACATCGTTTTCTGACTTTGTTTCTCTCCTGTGGTCTTGTGAAACATCCTCAGAATTTCATTTCTACTTCACTTTTCTCTCATCTCTCCATCATTTCCCAATCTTCAACTTCTTCCTGCCCCCCCCCCCCCTTTCTGTTTCATGTTTCTCCTCCCAACAATGTCAGAGGTCAAACTGTCTTGAATTTTTTCCTGATAAGCACTGTATATTGTGTGCTGTCAATAACTTTCCACAGCTTTGATACAGCAAGGTCAAAAGCTCAATGAACTTACATTGAAAAATACTATAATCACAAATTGCAATACACAGGCAAGACATCACTTGACTTTTGCCGTGTTTGACCATTTGTTTTCACTTATAATTGTCCTAGTTCTTCTAGTTTTAGACAAAATTTCTGAGTCGTAATGTGTGATAGGTTCCAACAATATTAATGTAACTGTTTGCCTATGCAGATTTTGTGTGGGAGTGGCAGGACGAAAAGAAGCATTGGAATGCTTACTGTCCAGAACATGCCATAGCACTGGAGAATGGGAGGCAGAATAATGATGATGCTGTGAGTCTCAACATTGCCAGACGCAACTATACTATGGACCTAAACAAGATGGAGCAGAGTAATGATGATACCCAAGTGGTCAGGCAGATAAGACGAGACAAAACAGGTGAGAGCGATGCCCTACTGTTATGCTAATGGTTCTTTACTGTATTATTTTATCAGCCTCAAGATACATAGTCATTCGGCTTGCTGAAGGGGTAAATGCTGCATTCTTTTAGTACAAATGTCCCACGTGGCACAGATGTTTCTTGGGGCAATTGACAAATTTTTATCTAAAGAGACACTCTTCTTCTATAGATGCAGATAAGTCTAGTATAGTATTCATTATAAAACTAGCAGCACCCGTGGAAATCCACGGGTCTGAGGGGTTTAATTTTTTTTTCTCATAATACGATTTTGCACATTTTTATTGAAGAAATAAAAAGAAAAGTCTTCTCATTCTTTCGTTAATTGTGCTGTCTTCTAAATGACCACCCTTCCCAGAAATTTTATAATACATTTTTGTAGTATATGCCAGGCGATCCGGTCCATTGGTAGGGATCATTCCCGCCACTACTTGCTTTTATTATAGAACTTGAGTTTCGAGGGGTTATTTGCACCCGTTGAAGTCCAACAGTTGTCTTGTTGCCCCTCACCCCTCCCCCCCCCCCCCCCTCACGCACACACACATTTCCACCTCCGCAGGGCAAAAAACAAAAACATTCAGGGAAAAATTACCAAAAACGCAAATGAGATTCCCCGAAAGTTCTGCCCACAGGTTGTTCCCGTCGAAACGGGAAGATATTAACACTATGACTTTGATTACCCCCTGCTCTTGCATCCACACGGGCACCCGCGGGAATCCATGGCTGGTCTCAAGGCCTCGGTTTGTTTTGTGGTTTTTTTTTTTTCATGTTTCTTTTCCCCACGTTATGAGAGAAAAATAAGATATATCTTCATAATTTTGCTCCCTCCTTTTTGTTTTTAATCACCAAAACTTGGCTTGATATATCATATTAATATAGAACTACATCTGCTTCAGATTGTACATTATCATAATTAATATTAGGCCTACAATTATTGCTCCTATTATTGTTATTATTATATCATTATTATCATTATCCTTTTCATTATTATTATTATTATTATTATTATTATTATTATCATCATCATCATTGTTATTATTTGGGGAGGGGGAGATCATAGTCATCAGGTTTAATAGGCACCCGTGTGAGTAGGTTCTCACGACCTCGTATTTTTTTTCTTTAATATTTTTCCCATGTTATGGAAGAAAGAAGAATATATACATCACTGCATTCGTCTTCATTTGCTCCCTCTTTTTTTTGTCACCAAAACTTGGTTTGATAGACCATAGAACCACACATTCTATTTCCACTTGCAATTTTAAAAATAGGCGGTCGGCAAAGCGAGGTTTTCCTCTACGTCCGCTCATCTTATGAATATGTATGATTACGGCAGCTCTGCAGTAAACGAATGGACACAGCTGCGCGTGTAATCTGATATGTAAGGGTACGATCGGCAAATATATTTAGCCGCGTCCTAAACAGTCTGCGTACAATGACACCGGACTTGAGAGCAAACGGCGAGCAAACTAAATGACGTACCTGAGCTGCATATAGTATTCTGCAGTTGTGCAAAATACAATTACATAACCAACGTTCGTTGTTTTCATTTGGGGACGCCAATAATGGCGAACTGTACGTAAATGCCCTTGTAGTCCATATCACGCACACACAGATTCGTGTAACTATCGTCAATACATTCAGTACACGTAACAGGCGGAGGCAAAGGTACATCACAGAACTATATACACACAGTGTAGAGTGTGTATAGAGTTCTGCGAGGTACATTGTGTGTGTGCGTGCGCGTCCGCCGGAAGATGTCAGAGATTTCGCTGCACCATCATCTTTAGTATCCCCCAGTGTCTCTTCAAGCTAAAAGATGGAAGATCGAGAAAGCAGGAGGCCAGCGCAGGTTCCGTGAATATTGAAACGCTCGGCTCTTTCGTCACGCACAAAAATGCATTATGCATGTAGCTAATTAATTTTTCTTTTTCGTCCTCGACGTCGACACGGAGGCGGAAAGGGGACGAAACCCGCGCCATTCGATGTAGGATACTCTCCTGCGGCCGACGGCACCGGTCGCAACTGCCCGGAGCCGACGGCTCGGGAGGAGATAGAGAAACCAGCAACGCCGAAATAAAACAGGAAATACATAAGGCCGCGACAACAACAACAACTTCGAGTATTATAGTATAGGATGATATGTATAAAATATCTAAAAATATATATGCATCCCATAGAAATGTCTAATTTGGTAGAAATGTTATATGGATCATGTTGAAAAAAAAATCTTACAAATTTTGATTTTATGTCTATCCAGGTAAACATGAAATTTGCATAACTATGCATGATAGTATGTAAAAATTTGTATTTGGAAACAATTCTACTTTTTATGCCTTCGCTAGGAAGTGTTGCCGGAGGCATTATGTTTTTAGGTTGTACGTCCTTCCGTCCGTCCGTCCGTCCATTGGAAGGTATTTTCTTGAAACTAAGTGTAAACATGTATTACCCAATAAAGATTCTCTAGTGAGAGTTTTGGGTCATGAGGTCAAAGTTCTCAAAGGTCAAAGGTCAAATGAAAAACTTAAAATTTCACTTTTTTCTTCATATCTCAGATATGGTTCAAGGTATCTTCATGGAACATAGTACATATGCATGTACTGACTGGCAGTGATTATCTAGGGAATTTGGGGGTCATGAGGTCAAAGATCAGGGGGTCAAAGGTCAAGTTCAACTCATTAAATTTCACTTTTTCCATCATAGTTATGCAATACCTGTAGGATTTTTCTTGAAACTTGATGTATACATGTATTACCGTACCCAATAGAGATTCTCTAGGAAGTTTTTAGCCAAAAAGGTCAAAGGTCAAGTGAAAGTGCTAAATTTCACTTCTTCCTTCATATCTCGGAAGTGGCTCAAGGCATCATCATGAAACTAATGTTCTGCCTGACAGTGATTCTCTTGGGAATTTTAAAGGGATGATACAGTATTGGTGGAGATGAGAATTGGGCTTTTACCTTTTGCGAGATACCAAGAAAACACTTATAATATAATACAGAGCATACCATTTTAAGAGGAATTCAAAATTTATTTGATGAAAATCGGGTTTGGAATGACTGAAACATCCAAAAACAAAGTTAAAGAAAGCGATCGTAATAAAGTGTGGGTCCCACACTTTGTTAGAATCGCTCTATTTTGAATATCTCAGCCATTTCAAAACCAATTTTCATCAAATAAACGTTGAATTCCTTATAGAATTACGAGCTCTGTCATATTTCATAAGAGGTTTCTCCTTATTTCACCAACAAATGTTAGAAACCTGAAATTAGGTCTCAACCAAAACTGTACGATCCCTTTAAGGTCATAGGGTCAAAAGCCAGGTCAAAATGCTAACAATTTACTATTTGATACAGAAATTCCACTTTTTCTCTATACCATGAAAATTACTCAATGCATAGAATGATAAAAGGGTCAAAAGTTAAGTAAGAGTCCTCAAATCCCCAATTACATTCTCTCAGAAAATGTAGCCATTTATCCGATTAAACCTAGTTCAAGGAAAGTGAACACTCAACACATTATAACATGTCATTTTAATATTTTGCCAATTAGATGAAACTGTCATCACACATTGTCAAGACGTACTATAGACCTATAGGAGAATCATACATTATGGCGGAGTCATACCAGTTGCCATAGTGACATTTCTAGTTCAAGCACTGCATTTTATAGTACAAAGTTCTCACCTGGGATGAATATCCCTTGGGTCAACAGAGAATGATTAGAGAGACAAAGTGTCTCTATGCAAATAACATTTTTTTGTATATCTACATATTTTATACAATTGTACACTGTCCATCTAAATCAGGAGCAAAAATGAGTAAATGTATTAATCGCTTTGAACTTAATAGCAAATATTCGTGCAACAAACAAGACTCTTCAGTTTTTCAATTTTTATTGTAGTATTTACATTAATGAGACATTTTTTGCATAAATTATGTTAATAAGTACACAAAATGCAGATTGAAACAAATTTAGAGTGAATTTTCTTTCTTCCAAGTGACATTTAGTTGAGGTTATGATAGAGTGCCCAGTCAATACCAAACAGTCATTCCCGAGGGAATGTGTAAATTCTGATTTTTATATTCCTCGGGCAACCCTGCAAATTGGAGGCTTGTTACATTAAACTGATAAAAAACATGTTCAGCACAGTGTGGATGCAAGGGTAGATCTGCATTCATACAAAGAACTGAGAAGTTTGGGGTGGAAAGGTTGTCTATTAAATAAATAAAGAAAGAAAGAATGTCCTCAGTATCTAAGAGCACCTATGGATTGGACTTGTGTGTACATGAGTTTATGCACCCAATGACACTGTGCTAAGGCAATATGCCAAAACTATCATGTGAATAGTACATGTACATGTTGGTGATATGTCATGAATAATTTTCATGTGATAACATATACTGAAGAAGGCGGAGGCTGCTGAAAATTCGAGTAGAATAAACTCATTCTTTATTGGCCAAAAATGCATAATTTACCAGTTTATTTCGTCATTATACATACAGTATATATTGTCGACAAGACCCCGTATCTACAAAATGTCAAATATTCAGGAGAGCAAAAAAAACAAAACATGGCAGCCAAAGCACTGTATCTCTCGGGATAGACATTCCTTTGACATGCCATGGTGACCTCATTTTTAGGTAAGACAGCTAGGATTTGTACAGGACATGACTTCTGACCATTAATTCCAAAAAGACATTTTCACCAATATTTCAGATACAAGGTCTTGTCACCCCAGCGATGGTATATTAAATACTTTGGATGGAAAAAAAAAACATTTGCCCCAAGGAGCATGTTTGCCAAGTGGGACATTTGTACTACAAAATGCCACGATATCCCCTTCATTTGTTCTTTGTAAGCCTACTTACAGGCTCTGAAGAGATTGTGGAAGTACATGCAATGGACCATGTCAAATATTTCCATGTCCCAGCTATGTTGCACAGTTCATGGGTTTTAATTTGTAAGCACTAACTGCATGCATGCAATATCAGCATAATGAAATGTTAATCTCACAGTTATGAAGATGCTGTACTTTAGTAGGTTAAAAAAATGGAATCAGCTCTCAGAAGCTTTGCCTAAAATCTCAGTTGCTTAAACAATCCTCAAAATGCATAAAGGCATTTAATCTTTACAGCATGAACAGCATGAATATATGTGAAATAGCCATGATGTTTTGTCTCAAAAAAGATGACAAATGCACCATGGAATATGAACACTGATTTTCTTACCTGTTCGATTTTGCTCTCAGAGTACACTGAGTCTGATTCAGCTGTGAAGATTTTGATGGCCAAATCAGAAGAAGAATCAGAGCCACGACAGTCAAGAAATAGAATGAAACCAAAACAGGAAGTAAAAGAAGAATTGGAGGAGGAGGAGAAGGAGGCGGAAGAGGCACAAGCAAGCACATCAACAGCCAAACCTAAAACCAAGTCGGGCCGGTGGAATGAAGGTATGCTCACTTTTTTGCTACTTATATTACAACTTTTAAAGAGGGATTGCAAGTACAAATGAAATATCAAACTGTTTCAATTTTTAGAAAGATAAAACATTTGTCTTCCACTATACAATTGTATATACGTAATTATGAAGAAATAACATAGCATTTCAGAAAGCGCTTCCTCACCAAAATCGGAGGTAACGGCTTCCGATCTAATTATACCCCCACCCACATCTAGAGTGCATAAGGATTGTATAGGAATCGGTAGGCGCGGTCAGACTGGCAAAAGATCAACTAGTTTAAGATTGCAAATTCTTCCATGCGGTCACACTGGCAGCCAAACTTCTCGATCCAAAGATCAAGAAGTTTGGGTCATAAGTGCGCGCATGCAAGGAAGAAAAGAGGGCGTCGTCTGATGCTTAGTGGTTGTTATGTAACAATAAGCATATGTACAACACACCAGCCATGCACTTCTGAGGCACGGCTGAATCTCTTTGGGCACGGCCCAGAAACAGGTGATGGACTGGTCATGTTACAAAGATCACGAAGTTTCAGTTTCCAGCAGTCACACTGGCAATAGGTCAAGAAGTTTGGCAGGGGTTGGAGAAATATCCCTAGTTGGAGTGGGAAGTTTCGTGAGATGTTTCCCAGGAAGTTTCGTGGGAAGTTAGCAGTCACACTGGCAAAACTTTTAGATCTTAAAGATCGCGATCTTAAAACTTCTTGAACTTTTGTCAGTCTGACCGCGCCTAGTCTGAGGTCGGATGGTCGGGCGGTCGGTCCATTGCAAAATCTTGTGGATAAAACTACTCTCTCATTTTTTGAGCAAGTACTCAGAGAAATTCCGTCTTTTAATTGGAATGTCATCTTCCTCACTGCTAGATGAATTTGAAACATGCTCGTGAGGGTTGATTGCCTTGAGTGTCATGTAGAACTCATGATGAGCAGCAGGTATGATATTGGGCTTGCAAAGGTCCACAAGATATGTTTTCTTGGCTTGGCTGACACTGAGGGGGGCAGTGTAGAGTTTGTGTAAAATAGCGTCCTGCACATTTCGGCTTCCTGCCACCTTTAACTCCCCGATTTGGATAGTTCTGGAAGTCTTCGAGTAACGAAGATGTATGATCTACAGCCAATTTGTCGGACGCCCAGAAGTGTCCTTCTTGGGAGCTGGCATAAGAGAGTCCTTTCAGATCTAGGGAGTCATGGTGACAAGGCTTTGTCACCTTGCTGGGTTTCTTTCTTCTTTCTGGAGCTCATGATGAGAAAGTGGTACCTGGGCTGGCTGGAGCTCATGATGAGAAAGTGGTACCTGGGCTGGTGGGACCTCATGATGAGAAGGTGGTACCTGGGCTGGCTGGACCTCATGAGAAAGTGATACCTGGGCTGGCTGGACCTCATGATGAGAAAGTCATGATGAGAAAGTGGTACCTGGGCTGGCTGGACCTCATGATGAGAAAGTCATGATGAGAAAGTGGTACCTGGGCTGGCTGGACCTCATGATGAGAAAGTCATGATGAGAAAGTGGTACCTGGGCTGGCTGGACCTCATGACGAAAAAGTCATGATGAGAAAGTGGTACCTGGGCTGGCTGGACCTCATGATGAGAAAGTCATGATGAGAAAGTGGTACCTGGGCTGGCTGGACCTCATGATGAGAAAGTCATGATGAGAAAGTGGTACCTGGGCTGGCTGGACCTCATGATGAGAAAGTCATGATGAGAAAGTGGTACCTGGGTTGGCTGGACCTCATGACGAAAAAGTCATGATGAGAAAGTGGTACCTGGGCTGGCTGGACCTCATGACGAAAAAGTCATGATGAGAAAGTGGTACCTGGGCTGGTGGGACCTCATGATGAGAAAGTGGTACCTTGGCCAGCTGGAGCTCATGATGTGAAGGTGGGACCTGAGCCGGCTGGAGCTCAGAAAGGGGGACCTGTTGTTTCTGATGGACTGGATTTGCTGAATGTTATAAGTGATAAAATAAAAGAATAGGCATCTTAAAGGGTGTGTACAGTTCTGGTCGGGGTGAGGATTTAGCTTTTAACGTTTTGCGAGATATTCAGAAACCACTCTATGAGATGTCAAAGAGCATGCAATTCTGAGGGTATCAGAAGTTTATTTGATGAAAATCTGTTTTTAAATGGCCCAGATATCCAAAAACAAGGTGAAACAAAGAGATCCTAATAAAAGGCGTGGCCTGTCGCCTTTTATTATTATCACATTTTTGGATATCTCAGCCATTTGAAAACCAATTTTCATCAAATAAACGTTGAATCCTTCTTAAAATAACGTGCTCTTTCATATTTCATAAGAGGTTTCTTATTATCTCACTTAGGAATGTTCAAAACATGAATCCCCACCTCAACCAGTACTGTACAGTCCCTTTAATCTGTGGTAACATTTGTTGCAGTGGAGTGATTAAAAAAATTGTAGAACTGTGACATCTAAGCTGTATAATTATATTCAATTGGTGAATAATCCCCCAAGAATGCGAAAGTTTTGAAAACTATGCCTTTGTTATGAAGATATCTATGAATAATGACTTAACCATGGCGAGGTGGGCTTATTACATAACCTATGCACTTTTTTCAGGGCTGTTCAATCGTTTTGAACTGCAATTGTTTTGAAGGCTTAATTTTTCCACTATATGAGATCTACTGATAGCATAGGACCACATATCTCAGATTTTCTACAGCTGGAAAAATTACTAAAAACCATTTAAAGGATTAGCAATATATGAATATCATGTATATGAAAAAAAAAATGAATTGACGAAAATAATGAAATTATATACATCAATTCAAGATTATAATGCATTTGATCAAATCAAGTCAAATTTTAATGTCTATCAAGTATCATGTTTTCTATTGAAGATTATTACAAGAGGCTAAGGACTGTTTTTAATAATATCTACATAACAAAACAAAGCAATTTTAAAACTCACCAAGTAATGACAGAGGTACATCAATGTCACTTTCATCAGATGACAAAGGAATGTCTATGCCATTATTGTCTGATGAATTAACATCCAGCCTCCTGTCATCTTGTGATGTGCTTGCAATTGGCTTCACATCACGTACCACTCCTTTCAACCAAGCATCCCTTGCACCAAGCATCCTAAACTCCAGCCCCTCTCTTGAATTTTGATTTTTTTTTTTTTTACCTAATCTCTGAACATCGTCAGAACTGACCCAGTTCAATGATTTGTCTTTCTTCCATTGCACGAGTAGATCACATGCTACAGAGTCCATGGTGGCATCTGAGACCAGATTCTGAAGCTTGTTGATGAAAAATAGAAATAAGAAAATGAATAAGAATATGAGTATAATACATTCTAAAGTGACTTTAGCTTTCTATAAACATTTGAGTTTCTGTATTTAAAGCACCTTCAACTTCAATGTCATATGACATAACATTCTGTATAAAGCAAACTAGTAAATAATGTATAAGATAAATTGTTATTGGTCGATCTTGTATCATGTGACATTCCTTGATTTCTTCTCGACCATAATTCAGCCCAGGAATTCGGCAAGTTACTTCTTAGTCTTTTTAGTTTCATACTTTAGGCTGTATTTTAATTACAATTTTATAGTGCTAAAAACACTGGTAATTGCTTTGCCTAGAAACAAGCAATTGACTTTTGAGATGATCTGGATTCTGGTGCAGGTGAAGCTTTCATTTTTCAGTTCCTTCGAATTTGCTTAAGACTGCAGAGATCGGTAGGTCACTGCAACATCTAAAAATCACTTTGATTTTTATGAATACAATTTTACAATTTTTGGGGGGGGCTTTTTTTCGCACATCCTTTTTTTTAATGTTAACACTGCTGAACACATAGGAAACAGATCATATCAGTCTAGATTATTATTAGTAGTACACACTCGTGGTCTCTGCCATTCCCTGCACCGAAATCCAAATTATATTCATCTCCCAACCCCCTGGCCTCATTGATTGAGATAATTGAGATAATTCTGATTCGTCAAGCATAGACTTTAGTAGAAGTCTATAAAGAACTCAAAGCGTGAACTAGGCAACTAAGGGAGGGTCTGGAGGGTCTATATTATTACACCGAGTGTACCTGCATGGCCTAAAACAGAAATGAAGACAGTTTTCTCGACCTAGATCTTTGATACTCTAGAGTAGAGTCTAGATCTAGTGTAGATGTGAAATTCCTCCTAAATATTCTTATACCTAGTCCTATGAAAATCAATCATAAATTAAGCCAGGCCCCAATTCATCTAGTCTTTACTAAGCTATCACAATGATTGACCACTCATCTTTTGTACATTAAAAATTGTAGTTAGCCCAAATAGAGTTAGATCTAGTCTAGTCTACGAGAATTACCCATTACTAGTACCGGTAACACAAAACTCAGTGTTCAGGTCTGTACAATTAGACACTTACACTGGCACGACGAAATTTTCACTTTACTTTCAGTTTCTGTTTATTCTTATACAGATCGAGAAGCCCACAAATCTTTAAAATAAACAAATAAACACTAGTCCCTTTACTTTCAAAAAATACCTATCAATTATTTTGACAAATCAACAAGTCAATTTTCGTCTGCATTTTGTTTATCGCAGCCGTAAGTGTCTCTGAGCTTTGTGACCTTCTTCCGGGCAAAGTCCAAACAGAGCAAAGACCACAAGAAAGCTAGTTAGTGTGTAGCGATCTTATTGCAGGAACTTAATTGTGCTTAAGCTCTTAATATGCCCTTTTTCATTTGCTGATATTTTGAGTTTCACTTACAATGTACTCTTTCAATATTTGAAATGTTCAAAATCGAAAAAAATTGCCCCAAGTCCCTTCTTGCGGGAAGCCGACGATATGAAAAGCGTGTTCATCGCATACGCGTAGTTACAGTTGTAGTGTCATCATGTAATGTGCATGTTGCTGCCCCTTTCTCTCCATAGATGGAGTCATAAGGCAACATGACTTGATATATGTACACTGTAAACTGTGAACTCTAGAAAGGGATATTTTGTGGATCAGATGAATGAAGGTTTATTCTGATAGTGAATTTGCACAATTATGAGAATGTTGTGTCTTTTTTATCACTATTTTGTGTGCATGTGTGCACATGTGCACTTGTTGCTGTGGTTATCCATGGATTTGAGAACTGTAGCCCACATAGGCTTACTGGGCTTCATGTCATGTGGTTTGCACGGGCCAATACCAGCCAATTAGGCGGAATCACCGCTTAAACAGGAGAAAAACTTGTCTCCCGACCCCTCCCCATTAACCCTATAAAGCCCAAGGGGGGCATACCAGATTTTCGTTTGCCACTCCTTCGCCCTTAATCCGATTTCAACCAAATTTGGTGACTTTCCCTAAAATCTTATTGCGAACATTTTGATAGATAATTTAGCTATATTTGATGTTGCTAGTTGCCATGGCAACCATAAACTGACAACCATGTCAGTCAGATTTTGCATCTTTTCTCTGTTCCCATTTCATTTAACAGCATTACAGTGTATGAAATGGGTATTTCTGGCTGAAATTTGTTGAAGGAGCAAAATTTGAAGTAATTATGGTCCTGGAAAGTTTTTCTTATTATTTCCTTTGTTTTTATGTGACAAAGGCATAAAACAATAGATATAATAGAGATAATTGAAAACAATAATATTTTCAAAAGATTGCCCTTATATTTTGAGTTGTTTTGATTCCTTCACCCAAGTTATGCCTCTAATATCATTAGTTTATCATATCAATTTGCAATCTCAAAATTTTCATCTCAGGTCTCATAATGTATCACTATGTTGATATGAATAGCGCCCCCATGTAGTGACCTTGAGAAATTTCAACCATAACAAATAATAAAATTCCACTTGCTTATCATTTGAGGCAAATATGAAAACGATTGGTCCATAATAAGACATATATATAATGGGTATAAAGAAATTATACAGAAAAATCATGTTTTTAGCATATTTCCTATGTATTTCTTTATATTTTGGTCAATAGCGCCCTCCATGGGTGACCTTGTGAAAATTCAAATGTACGGTCATGTAGAGTATGAGTTACTCTACCCACGTGCCAAATATGACGATGATACATAAAATAATAAAAAAGTTGGGGGGCACAATGTGCCCCCCCTTGGGCCTGCGAGGGGTCAAAATAGCTTGGGCTTAATAGGGTTAAGCGGTGAGCACTGTTGTACATAAACATTCATAGAAACAAGTGTGATTTTGTCCATTTATCATTGAATATGAGTGTTATTTTTCATATTTGATTTTTGGTTTAAGGCAATTACTGTACCCCCTGGGCAATTATCCAAGACTCTTCCCCTTACCCTAACCCTAATCGTAAACCTGAACCTAATCCTAACCCTAACCCAAACTCTAACCTTAAATCTAAACCTAACCCTAATCCTAATCTTTACTCTAATCTTATTACTAACCAGTATTTAGCCAGGAAAGGGGGGGGGGATCCTCGGGGGTAAATGCCCTCATACGGTTTGATTTCATAATCATGATCATCAGATTTTTAAAAAAAATCTGAACATCTTTCTTTTGCCCAACAGTGTGTGTAAGCTTCAATATACATTGTAAATCCTTCTTTATGTGATCATCATATTGTTTTTATTGATCTTGAATATACATCTTTAGGCCCAATTTTTATCAGGGTCATGACATTGTGTAAAAAAAAAAAAAATTTACGTATTTATTTTCATTATGATCATCACACTGTTTTCGTGGTCTTCATTTTATCTATTCATCTTTATCATCATGTGTATTCCACATATATAGATGTTCTTTACATTCAATAAATATGAAATACACCACAAGTAATGTACTTTTTCAAGGACACCTTTGCGGACTTAATTTGAGTGTGAGCTTGTTTGGCTTTATACAAATTTGAATATTCGGAATGAGCTAACGACAGGGTGAGTCAAAATTGAATAACAATTGCCCAAAAACTGCATGCATATTCAATGAATTAGAATGTGCAGATGCAAAATCAGTTGCAGCATTAGTTAATTTGAACCACAAACGTATTATATGAATGACAATATTTTGATGCATTAACGTATGCTTCTAAAATGAAATTGAATGACAAAACATTGAAATTAAGTGGGAAAACCTGTATTTGTGAGAGGTTGATGTAGGACATGTTGACTGTAGCTATAAATCTAAAAAGCCTGATATTTCTCATTGTTTGAGATTATTCTCTTTCCATGTGATATATTTGATAATCTTGCAAATGGAACCCAAAATGTTGTGACACTCTTTGCATTCACTGGCTGAACTGCATGCAGGGGTAAAAACTGTGAGGATCTCTGGGAACAGGCCACCAATAGATCCAGAATGTGAGATGATGACAAGCAAAGCTCAGGTGTATATGGATGGAGCAGGTGCTGCATTTGATGCTATGCTCAATCAGGTATGAAACTTCTGTAATACTGGACAGACTGAACATATTTAGGAAGTTATAATCTGAATGGAGGTCCACATATATTAAAGGGGAATTCCATTAATTTCAGAAGAAAGAGAGAAAAAAAAATATAAGCACAACAGGGGAAACTTGATTAGAATCAGATCATTGTTGAGGAAGTACTGACATTGTGAATTTACTCTTTCTTATCAGACTAACATTTAACTGTAATAAGGAATTCCCCGTTAAAAACAAACAAGACTGCCCCTGATATTTTAAGCTGATGTGATTCAAATATGATTCAAATGTTGACAGCAGAATCTGTAGAAATGTGAAAATAGTGACTGTCCATCAGTGCAATTTCATTGTCATGACTGGTAATATTTGTATGACAGATTAGTCAAGAATCTAGGTTTATGCAGAGGTTCATTGTAAGTTATATTCTAACATTATTCCATATCTATTTCCCCCTATTAGACCAATCTCAAGAACAACAATAATAAGTACTATGTGATCCAGTTGCTGGAAGAAAATGCCAGAAAATGGTACCATGTCTGGTTCAGATGGGGGAGAGGTAAGATGTTACGATGGAGTTGGGACATGTAAAACATAAAGAAACTAGGCTGAGGGTGATTTGACTAAATGCAATTTGAAAAAAAAAAACCCAAAGGATTTACGTTATCAGAATGTGTAATGTCTTCATTTGTGTTTTGAATCATGTATTCCAAATGAATGCTGGTGTAACCAATTTTCTTTTCTTTTCTTTTCTTTTTTTTTTTGGGGGGGGGAGGGGAGGGAAAGAGTCATGCAACTGTGTTTAATGTATTTTGCACCTATAATAAACTCTGTGTGAGTCAAGCTCTCTCATGAACTGAAAGCAGAACTAGAAGCTTGAAAAAGTCTGATTTTCCTCATGCATTCCTATGGATGAATATTATGGAGAAGTTGAATTGGTTGAATAAGTGGAAATCATTTATGGTTAGTTAGTGGCGACATACAGGAAGAAAATGTCTAAACAACAATTGAATACACACATTTAAATGTAAACAGAAGGAGGATAAGGTTTTTTGGGTTTTTTTTTTTTTTAATGAAAATTATGTGAGTTAACAGAAATTTACTCTCATGAGAATGAAACAAGTTCTCCAGTTTGGAGGATTTCAGCACATAATCATCACATCTTTTTTTAAATGCGTTCTGCATGTGAACAGTGGGTCACAAGGGGCAAAACAATCTTATTAACTGTGGCACTGACTTGGAGAAGGCACTGAGCACATTTGAGCAGAAGTTTTGGGACAAGACAAGGAATGAATGGTCAGCAAGGGACAACTTTGTCAAGGTAGCTGGAAAGTATGATCTCCTCAAGATGGACTACACTACCAAGGTGAGAAATTAAGGTTTATCTTTAAATAATACTTTCGAAATGCCTTTCAGAAAGTTTTCAGTATTTTTCTTGTTTTTGTTGTTAGTTGTAATCCTTACATTAAGTAGGATAAGTTCTGTAATGAGCTATATTTATTTAAATGTACTGTAAAAGTGGATATTTTGGGTGACTAATTTTTCGCGCTCAGCCGGGTAAGAAGAGTTTTGTGTGTTTTTTGATTTTGCAGAATTAAGATGTCAACTACTGTAACATACGGCAAGCAAAAATATTCACAGGTTTTTATTTTCGTGCTAGTTTTTCTATGCGCGAAATGCGCGAAAATTTCAACACTCTGAAAATTTTTACTTTTACAATATTTGTATTCCTTTATGAAAGCTTCTCTTTTTTCATCATTTTACATCTCCTCTGTCTCTCTATTAAGCCTAGGTCTCAATCATTTCAGTCATGGTGTTATAGGGTGTTTGGGCTTATTGGCCTGCTGGCAATGAAGAAAAAGAGGATACAGTGTTAACATTCTCAAATACTTGAATACACTGTAGCACGTTAGCTGAAAAGGCGTATTTCAGAGACGCAAATGCCCATAATTGACAAACATATATGCAAAATGAGTGAAGGAAATTTTTTTGAAGAAGTTTGGGAAGAAAAAAGTTTACACTAGAAAATGGTGGGGGAAAAGGAGCCAGAAACTAACATATTTCATTTCATGATTCTATAGTCATATCTCTTCTTCACACATTTGGAGAGGAAATAAGTTCCCTCTATTCAAGTAGTTTTAGTATCCGTCAAATTCATCTTTTCTTTTGCATCATAGTACTTTTTTTTCATCACCTTTGGGATTACTGCTGAGTTAGAGCTATTTTTTTTCCTTTTGGTTCTCCAGAGAACTTCAGTGGTTTTTACCATTTTCCCCACTGGTTGCTTGATGGACAGTGCCATTTCATTCATCCCACAATCATACAGTGTGTCATGGGCGACACAAGTATAAGCATCCCACATAATATGGCTATTAAAGTCTGTTGAGGGGGCCAGCACCACAGGCATGTTTTTCTCTTCTCAAACAACCTGTGACAACCTGTAAAAGGTTTCAAACAAGAAAATGGTGTTGCCATTACCATGGTAAAAGGGTAGGCTACACAAGACACACGAGACATTTATCAAAAATGTCTTGTGTGTTCTCTGTCAAGACAGAATGGATAGTAAAGACAAATTCCAGAGCATTATACATAGATTTGGAAACCCATACAGCAATGTTTTTGCATCCATATTGAACAAACAAGTATAGAGCTATGTCTCGTAGGAAGCTGGATCTGGATGTTAGATGCAGTTACAATATGCTGGAGGTCACTGAACTTCTACAATGCTACACCTCCATTCTGTCTTGTTCCACGTTGCTTGCAAAAGGTCATACAGACCAAGCAGTGGGACTACTATTTGTACCAAACTGGCCAACTCGGGCATGGCTTGCTCTTTGAAAAGTAAGCTGTTAGAGGAACCTTCTTTGTTGTTGTTGTTATTGTTGATGATGTTGTTGTTGTTATTATTATTATTATTATCATCAACATCATAATTGTTCACTTGTATATTCATTTATTTATATGGCATTTGCAAGACAATACAAGTGAATGATCATGAAATGCTAATCAAAGACCATAAGAAACTTCTCACTTAACTGGTGTCGGGAGAACCACATCGAATCATCTCCCTCTTTTATGCTGCAATCTCTCCCAAGCGAAACTATAAATATAGCAGCATCCTGGAGAAATTCAACTAAGTCACAGTACAATGCATAAATATCAAGGAGCAGACAAATTTTTGTGAGCAGAATCATCTCAGTTCTTTACATCCTACTGACTGTTCAGACTGTGTGAGCATTTTTAGGCATGATGTACTACGAAGATAAAGCCATTTACACCAGGTAATAGTCTACATACAGCAGGAAGTGCTCTTAGTTCATTCATTGTTTTGGAAGGTAGCAATGACAACTTAGGATCACATCCAGTGGTATCCAGATTTATGTGAGGTGTTTTTAATCTACGCCCTCCAGCCCCTGGCTACTGATCTATCTGGAATGTCAAAATCATATTGGGTCATTTGCGCAAACTTTCTCCAGCCAAGGCACTGAACCTCCAGCAGCTAAAAGGCCCTGTCACACCTTTCCGGACAAGCTACACGGGCTTTTACAAGTAGAGATTTTCCAGCACGCAGGATAATTTTCTGTGGGCGGACAAGGATGTTGGCAAGTTTCACACTTGCGTCTTACCTGCTGGACGCGTGCTACTTACTTGCTACTTGCGTGTATTCCATGTGACCTGTGTGAGAGCTTCGAAACTGATCTGTTTTCAGTTCCGAGCGACATACAGGGACTGCGACAGCACTCATTTCTGCACAAAGAATCCAATCACTGCATCAAAGTCAGATTGACAACATGAAAAGAACAATATCATCAATTGAGGTTAACCTGGGTCATGTAATCAAACAGATCAGACTGTGCATGGGCAGGATCTCGCATATTCTCATACGCAGTACTGCGTTGTCTCTCCTCCTCATCTTACTCTTAAAAATAAAGATCGAATTTTGAGCATGTTAAATTTGTTAGTTCTCATTTAATCTTTCTGTTATCTTCTTTTGATCTCCAAACTTTTAGGGAAAACAAAATCATTTTCAGTAGGACAGCCTCATTTGTGAAAGAAAAACGATTTTTTTTTTTTCCAATATGGTTTTCCAATCTTCAAGTTCATTTTATTTCCAATCTTCTTTGTATTATTTTGTTTGTGTGTTTGACACTCGTACAAATGTGGGTGTGTCTAAGTTCATGTACCTGTCTTATTTTATACTGCGTGATAGTCTCATCTTTGCTGGATTTAGACACTTCATTCAGTTTATCAACCCCCTAAATAGTATGACGTACCAAGGAATATATGTTGGATTTAGTCAAATGATTAAGTGATATGTATGTATTGTATAATTTTTTGTCTTATTTTCATAGGTTGGCTCCATCAGTGAGTTGAACACAATATGTACTGCATTGATGACCACACATTTCATTTTTTTTTTTGTATGTGTATTATAAGTGGTGGGACCACCTATCTACAGGCTTCACGTTTGGGTGGGTCCCCTCATCTCTCATCCCAAAAGCAATGTAACACTCATCTGTTTCACTTCTTTAATTCTCATCAAAAGTACAATATACCCTGCTTCATAGTTACTTCAGGTGATATTTCTTTCCTTACAACTGTATATTCACATTGTTCGTATTTGCTGTTGATTATATTTGAGTTGGAAAAAAAGAAACTTGAAATCATATCCTATAGCGATATGAAGTATGACTGGGCACATGTTTAATGGGCTCTCAAGCTGTGAATTCTTTCTCCAATTCCCTCATGAAATAAAACTTAAAACTGGTAAGTTCTCGTTTTAACAATCTTTCAATTCTTTGCACAGTGTGCTGACTTCATTCTGTATTTTCTGGTCACAGAAGGAGAATGGAGATGACATCAAAGAAAATCAGGAGAAATCAAAAGTGGATTCCAAGCTTGATGCCAAGATCCAGGTTGGTTTTGGGTTTGTTTGTTTGTTTTGTTTTTTTTCCTGCTTGTACCGTAAAAACTCTGTGTTTATGGCGTACTTTTATTTTTTACGTTGGGAAATATGAAAAGTTGGAGATACACCTTAATATATGCAAGGACAGTGTACAACAAAAACGCAGCAAAAGCTCTGCCATACATGCAAATGTACACCCAATTTTATAACGTCAAACTGGGGCTATATGCACATGTGAGTTGATTTTCTGTGGGTTCATAAACATCATTTGTAAAATGTATTCCAGTTTCCCTTCCCATGTGCCATAATTGATCAGTCAGTCTGCCACAACGATAATCCATACATACCAGTTGTGCATGATGCTGATGTGAGAAATGCATGCACTGTGTTTTGGCTTGGTTACAGTGAAAGCGATTTTGCATTCGATAAAAGAATCATTTGTCATATATCTGCTATTGTTGTTTTTCATATTATTCATTTTGAACATTTTGCTTTAACTCGCAAGAGACACCTGGCTGCCAGCAAGTGGTTGGTTGTTTGTTGCAGTGTTCCCCCCCCCCCCAATCATTCATGGGATCGCGGCCAGGGAGAGGGAAATCGAAAGAAGGAAGTCTGCTCAGAAAAGTTGTCTTTGACACCAGCAAATCGTCATCACTATTTGTTGTTGTTGTTGGGTTTTTTTTTTTTTTGACAAGTCCTAAAGTCGGGGTGTGCCTTATAAACGAGTGTGCCATGTACACAGAGTTTAGCAATAATCATTGTTTGGAATCATAGCTAGTAGTTATCATTATATTGGTCGTATTATTATTATATTGGTCCTATTTCCACAATAAGACTTTGGACTCCATCTTTGGACTCCAATGAAATGTGTAGAGGGAATTCATGACATCTAAACAAGTATCCTGGATGGTTATTGTCTTTTTTTGTTTTTTCCTTGACATAAATGGATATGTTACCCAGGGCTGCACAACTAACCCATTTTTTCTACTGATCCGATCTGTATGATGGACCGGAAGGTACCCAGTTTTTCCATTTTTTTACTGGTCCATTCCTGAAAAAGTTACTGGTCTGACAGTATTTTTTACTGGTCAGAAAACGTCGGACCAGTGCCAGTGTGCAGCATTGTGTTACCCATGATGAATGACACTAACATGTGAACATCTGCATATGCAAAGAAGGCAACAAAATTCAACTTGTGTGTACTTTTTACTAACGTTCACAAGAGCATAAGGTGAAATGCAAAATTTAGCAAGAAGTGGTGAGAGCTCTGTGCATCTACTAAATGCTTCTGGTGTCAAATGCTTCAAAATGTGTGCATTGATTAAGAAGTTGGTATTATAGCTTGTAATATCAGCTCAATCTAGATATCATTTAATGCTGGGGGGAAAAAAATGACAGCACACAATTGGAAAGCCAAAAACTTGGTAATACAAACATTTAAGGCAGGATTAAGAGTTGGGGAGAGGATAGGAAAGAAAAGATTGTTGAGGTAATGTCTTTATCTGTATGGTTGCAATCAACCCTCTCAGGAAAAGCAAATTCTTGATATGTGACCATGTATCACAAACCAACAAAAAAGTTGCATGCACTGATTTTGTGTAAGGACTTAAAATGGGTAAAACGGGTCAACCTAGTCAATCAAGTTTTTCACATTTTCTGAAAGAGCAATTCTTCTACATCATTCTAAAGTTTGGGATCATAAAATGAACAGGAAATTGTGTTTCTAGCAGTTTTTCTAGATCACTTTTTTGTAGAATAAGTGTGATTAGGTGTGTCTTACAGTCCCATTTTCATTTATCAAAAACCCCTTTGTGACTGTTACAGCACGAAGATATGCATACTTCATCTTTCGTCATTGTTGAACAATGTGTTGCCATGGTAACAGTATATTTTGAATGAAA